>NW_017729026.1:10628323-10658913 GCF_001723915.1 Gavialis gangeticus | reverse complement strand
CTGGGCCCCAGTCCCCAGGCCCCCAGCGGAGCTTGCCCCAGCCCCCCAGGCCCTAGCCCCCAGGCCCCACTGCCTGCCCTGAGTGAAGAGTGAGGAGTTTACCTTTGGTAAGTGTCCCACACCGCACTGTAAGGGGGAGGTGGGACTGAAGTGGTGCGCTCATGAACTGAATCAGTGCGCTCATTGATCGCTACTCCTTAGAGGGAACATTGAGTGATGGTTGTAGCTTCTGCCAGAAAGCAACAGATTAGAGATGCTGCTGACTGCCTAATACCTCAGTGAGGGTGATATCCCTTAGCATTTCTCCAGCCAAGGAGTACCCACAAGGCAGTGGGGGGTAGGGTCTAAGGTGCCCTATACTTGCCTTACTCTGGAGGTTGCAACATTGTGATATCCCACAACTAGTCCCACCACATTGCCACCAAGCCCTCCAGTCAGATGCAGTTTGTGGTCATATCCAGGACCCACATCCAATTTAACTACTATAAATTGAACACCTGAAAAGGTCTGTTCCTACCCAAGGGTTTTAAATCATCTGCTAAATTAGTATCTGCTGAGCCACAGGATCCAACTCAAACATGGGTATCTGATTTGTGCATGCCTATCAAATACATGTAAATGCACAAAAACTAGGGCTGTCAATTAATCATGATTAATACCCATGATTAATGCATTAATTTGATTTTGTGTTAATTTTTTTTAACACGCGTTAATCACTGCTGATGATGGGGGAGAAGCAGCCCCTCTCCACTCACTGCTGTGTTCTTGCTTGTGTGCTGGGGAAAAAGCAGTACCTTCCCCCTTGCTGCTGCCTGGCCACAGGCCCACACACCAACCAGGCAGAGGCACACGCGCACACCCACACACCCACACACACACCAGCCAGGGAGCAGAGTCAGCATCTGGATGCAGGTAAGTGTATTGGGGGGCACAGGGGTTAGAGGGCCAGGTCTCAGGGACTGTCTGGGGTTTGTATGTGTGTGTACATCCAAAAATATTTATTATAAATTGGGATTCTATTATTGTTTAACTGTGCAATGAAAATTGTGATTAATTGCAACTATTTTTTTTAATCTTAGGATTAATTATGATTAAGTTTTTAAATCATTCGACAGCCCTAACAAAAACAGATGTCTACATGAAATCAAGTATTTGGGTGCAAAAAATGCAAGATCTTCATGATAACATCTGAGCACACAAGGCCAAATCCTGTATCATCTCGTACCTAAGGGTCTTGCTCAAGTCCCTAAGAAACCTGCTTTTAAAAATGCATTTTTTATACTGCAATAAGCAGCAACAAGCCTTTGAGGGCTTGATCCACTAGCTGTTTAAGAAGAACCTCCTCTGCACTAAATCAGGCTGCACCCAGATAAAATTCCCTGCAACCTTTCTATTCTGTTCACAGTTAAAGAACCTGAAAGGCTCTTATCAAAGATTTTCCTGAGGTTACAGTGGCAGAGTTGCTCCATTTTTGGTCAGGGTAAAGGAAATGTCTTGACAACATTAAAAAAATCCCCTTTTAGAGAGACTGGCTTTTTATGCCATTCTAGAGTAGCATCTATTACTATGATAGGGCTGCACCTTTTCCAAACTGCAGCACT
This sequence comes from Gavialis gangeticus, assembly GCF_001723915.1. Lineage (NCBI taxonomy): Eukaryota > Metazoa > Chordata > Crocodylia > Gavialidae > Gavialis > Gavialis gangeticus. The sequence goes on along the minus strand of NW_017729026.1, from coordinate 10,657,312 downwards.
GTGATTATAGATCAGCTATTATAATATGTGAGCACAGACAAACCTTCGTAAGTTTATCTCTTTACTGCAAAATTGTATTCAGTGCAATGAAAATCCTAACTAGCATGTGCCTTCTGTCAGTTTAGCTTTTCACACTGCTTATATGCTGAGACTTTTTTTTTTCATTTTCAAATGTGTATTATGGACAGAATCTGAAGTTAAATGACTACTTATGCGATTGGAGGTGAGCCATATAGAGGACTGTACAGGGACAGCCAAAGGGGTCAAAAATTAGAAGTAAATCTGAAAAACAAAACAAACAGGAATGAGCAGCTAAAAGAAAAAGAATCAAAGGGGCTAATTGAAGCCTCTTGTTCTTCCAGGATATGACCAATTGAGTTCCAGTGAAGTCAATAGAAGTGCCCTGTTACAAAAGTGACAAGATGAATCCAACTCTAAATACGATATTATCAGCTCTCAGATTTAAACTCACAGCCCCTGTAGTCACGACATTTTCACAAAAAAAACCCAATAAGCCTTGAGTTTTGAGCCAATTTGAGCATTGGGATTTTTGGGAGAGCTGATTTTGTGAACACTGGGAATTTGGTAATACTGAATTATATAAAAAAAAATTCAGAGAGCCTACTAAAGGGCAGGGGATTTGATGAAACTAGAATGACTAATGGAAATAAATACCAAAAAGGGGCACACGGGGTGATTAGACGCAAGAGTCTGTAAACAGCTGTGCAAAAATACTAAATATCACAGTTACCATGTGTTTTGGCAAGTTTGTCAGTTTTCATTCACAGGGATGAGCAGATCCCTGCAGCAGGAAAAACCTGTCAGACTTTTTTTACCTTTCTGTGGTGAAAGAATTTGGAGAAAACCTCACAAGGGAAAGTTTCTACAGCTGGATATTTCTGAGAATAGACATGCATACCTTTGAAGGTGTTTCCAAAGGGCAGCAGCTGTTACCTTCTAATGTGTATGTGTGGAATGACACAAATGTAGCAAAACTGCTCCAGCTTTAACATTCCTTCATCTAGTGCTAAGGTTAGAGTCTTTTTGCTACATTTGTATCATTCCCAAATTGTCCATATATAACTATTAGAACATAACAGCTGATACCTTTTTTAAATGGCTTCAAATGTTTGTGTCCTGAGCATGTCTAGTTTACCCTCATATTCTTGGTATTATCCTTTGTTGTTGTTCTTGTTGGAAGGAATACGTTAGAATTTTTTGGGTTTTGTGCCTAAATTTTGCTGTTTCTTTCAGCAGTTTCTTACCATTCTCTGAAGTACTTGAACTTTCATTTATCGTAGTCTTTAATTCAATCTTCCTTACAAACTCAGCATTTGCTTTGTTTCTATCAGTAGTTCCCTACCTTTTCAGACACAAGACACCCCTCAGAAAATGCCAGCTCTTAGCTTTCACATGTTTCTTAACTATGGGCAAAAAATAGACTGATTCTTCTGTTGCATAGAACTCAAAAAGACTGCAACAGGTCACAATGTTTTTGACACTATGCAGCAGCACCTTTGATGAGAATCCCTGGCTTATATTTTATTCAAGTTAAGTTTGTTCTATAGCATTCCTGGTTCTCTGTATCTGTATCTCATGTTCAGAGGCATAGTGAACTGTTTCAGCTGCTATGGCACAGCATCACCACATCCTGGCTGCAGCAGCCATTATTCTGGTAAATCTGCAATGAGAGTGCAGCCCTAGTTATACTATACAGTTTATCTTTTATGTCTGGTGTGCTTTGGCATTCATGCTATAGATTTACATTATTTCAATTGGGTAATTTCTTGCCCTGGGGGTATGTTTTTGTTGTAAGCATTCAGGAATAGGCACACTTTGTAATACATTCAAAAGGATAAGGTATTATTTAACTCTGTGCTTCACTAAATATAATCAGAAATCTGGCCACATCCATCAGTTTATGAAAGTGCAGTTCATCTGTGAAAAGAACAACCTTGACAAAGATCAGGCATTTCATCTCAAATCTTAGACTAAGCCATATATCAATGAATAGCTTCAGAATTACAATAAGCTTCTCAATGAAATGTGTGCCATTTAAGAAAGTAATAAAGTATAATGGGGACAGAGCTATTAAGAAGTGATCATTTCCTTTGGAAGTTAAGATTTTCAGGGTGTTGTGTAATTTATCATATAGTATTATCCAAAATATGATGTTTGGATGAGGACTTCCCTGGGTTACCTCATGGGTGTAATATTCAGCTACCACTTTAAAACCACTGCCCTCGAGTCTGCTGAAGTGCACAGTTATATAATTATAGTGGGACAGCCATTGTTAATGAAAAGTTACATTTTCAAAAGTGTGGAAGCCCAGGTTTAAAAAAATACTTAGACTTAGGATCCCAAATCCTTCTTAACATCAGTGAGCATTAGGCTTTTCAGTGCCTGAGCACCTTTTGAAAATTGACTTAGGCTCCTGGACGCATTCCACTGTGATCCCTGGAGTTATGCCACATGTACACCTGAAAAGTGTATGAGCTATAAGACAGGCAATGATTTCTTACGGTGATCTCTTTTATTAGACCAACTATGTGGTTGTGATAAAGTTAGACAAACTTGTGATGCAAGACATTCTCCGTGAAGTCTCTGATCTGACAAATTTCTCTCAGCCCCCTTCCTCTGCTGTTTTTTTACTATGCTGCGCCTGGCTTCCTGTGATCAGAGAGCTGACAAAGAATGTCTTGCATTTGAAAGCTTGTCTAACTTTACCCTGATTACATTGTTGTTCCAATAAAAGATACCACCCTAAGAAATCCTTCCTTCTTGCATGATTTCTGGACCATCACAGCTACAGCATCACTCTTATCTGACCTATAAGAGTGAGTCATATAGACAGGCCATGCATATATTTCTCTATTATCATATCTTTCACCTTACCACTGAGCAAGGCAGATCACAAAGTAGTTGGAAAGGGATATTAGATGGCCTATACTCATAAAAAGCAATGCTTTTCCCAGCATGATGTTGTCAGTTTTGGTTGTCAGAGATTTTCTTCCCTACCTGTGCATCAGAAAGGTTTGTCTGTCTGTGATTTCCCTACATATAGGGTTTGGGAAATTTAAATTGGTATTCCTTTATTCCTGGTGCTTTTATTTCAGACTCGGTTTGGTACTAAATGACTGCTGGAGATATACGGTGCCATACTTTCAAAATTCAAGATTTCTGCGCCTCAGACCCACAATACTGTCCATTTGGATTTCTGTTTCGTATAGATATGTATAGATAATACAGGTGGTTTTCCTAATCAATGTTAGTTTATTCTGCTTAAATTCATATGTATGAGATGGAGCTAGAATTCCTTGTATAGCTAGTAACACACGCCTTGTGACTGATGTGTAAAATAAAAGAATTCAGGGGAGAAGTAATGAAAAGATGAAGGTATCATAACAATTCTATGTTTTGTCAAGGAAGGAAAGGATAATCTACAGTTAGCATATTGGGAAGAGGAAACTATACCAGTCCTGTCCAAGATGTCTGAAACTTTATGAGGAATTTTAGAAATCAGAGTATTGTTGTTGGGGAGGGGGGATTAATTTTATTGTATTCTACTTTATAGCAAACTCAGCACTTCACAAAGCACATGGAGAAGCTTGATTCCATCCCCATAGAACAAGTTATATTCCAGATATGACTCAACTGTGAGGATGACTAATAGAATGGGGTGAAGAAGGGCAAGGATGGTATTACCCCAGGGCATGAGCACAGCTTGGTAGCTCCATTTGTTGATCTTTTAATATATGATAATACGGGAGATGAGGATAATTATATCCAGGGAATGTTACTGACTCACTCATTGTTGGCACAATAATTGCACAGTCATTCAAGGTGACTAATCAACATCCAACCTCCTGTCACACACAAGTTAGATAAAATAGAGAGTCCTGATAATTTGTTTCTATAAAAAGAGGTCAAGTTGCCATTCTTTGAACATGTTAATTATATACCATCTGATAATTAAAAGGTGCTTCCTAAGATTTAATAAACATGTGCTTAATAAATATTAATTACAGGCTTTTTAAACAACAGTGTACTTCTGATGCCAATATCAGACAGTATGATTTCACTTGGAGTATTCATGAAAGACCCAGAGCATCATATTGAATCACTCTGATCTTATCTGTCTATCTTGTATTCCTCTCCAAAATATCTGGGCATCCATGCATATGGCCTCTTTCCCATTGCTTTGGCAGTGCTCTTTGTGCCCTTTGGCAGAACTCTTTTTATTCACCCAAGTGCCATTCCAGTTTTTTCCAACCAGCTGTCAGGTAATTTTCTTTTCCACTTCTTCCTAATAGATACAACTATAAGTGGATCTTAATAGAACTAAATATCTGGCTTTTTGGGTCTCAATTAAACCTTCAGAGAGTTTTTCAAAATAAAACATCCCCAGGATTGTAAATGTGATCAAGGCTGACCTGTAACAATGGAGCAATTGTGTTTCTTTCTCTTTCTGCGAGACTTAATTCCATCAAAATCGATGGTTCCCTAAACTGTTATACTCTTGTCACTTTTCTATGGCTTATTTAAAGATATTAATAGATTTTTCACCTACTTTCCATAGAAACATAAAAAGCCAAAAAGGAAATCCCATGAGTTGTGCTGTGCCTTGGCTTTGCTCAATGGTTAATGTTATCATGCAGCTGCACAGCTCATCTGTCTTCAAAGATGACTATGTGACTTGGACTTCATTGCATGGTGTCATATTGCATTTTCTTACGTCTCGCCAATCAAATTATTCTCTCTTCCTTTTAGACTGCCAAGGCAGCAGAACCAGACATAATAAGGTCACACTTTTCAAATTTGGCATTGAAATTTTGATGCACAGCATCAAAATGTGTAAGAAACATTTTCCCCTTAACCATCAATAGGTTATAACCCTGTCCTTCATTCTTCAAAGATCCATGTTGGGTGTTCAAGTTAATGGTGCTAAACTTTTATCTATTGAAAAGCTTTGTTGGCACTGAACAGAGTTAGAGAACAGTAAAAAAATGAGTCATGTGGAATAGAAAAATGCACAAAACAGGGTTACTTTATAATACAAAGCACTAATAAACTATTACTGTTCATATAGTACTCAAATGTAATTGATTAGAAGCAAAAAAAGGTAATATTATGATAGAAGAAATTATTATAGAGCTTTCCAGCAAAAATCTAAAAGCAGTTGTGTCTTTCTCTAATAAACGAAATCTCACAACAGCCTGGCAAGATAGCTATTATCTCCATTTTACACACAGTAGAAATGAGGTAAAGAGAAATAAGCAATAAAATTGTAGCAGTATATAGCAGCCTACAGTATGGAACAGTGTGGTTCTACATTCCCATAGCAAGAGCTCCTGGGAGCATGGTGCATTGAAAAGATGCAGGCTCTTCAGGGGGAAAAGGAATAGTACAGCACATATGCCAGCAGGGTACGGGTGCAGTGTGTGTTTTGTTGCCAGAGTGCAGTGAAACACATGTATGGTCTTTACTCCTTCCTCTGCCATCTCTGTATAATTTAGTGCCCACATAAAGGCTGGACTGAAACAGTTCTGCTGTCCTGGTAGACAAAGGCAATGAAGCTTCCTTCACACTCTTCTCCTGTGCCCTTATGAAGGAGCCAGTCACCACAGTCTGGCCCTGTATGTGCTGCCAAAGATCATGCAGGAAGTCTGTGGCAATACTGGGAACAGAGTGCAAATCGTCTAAATGTCAGTGCTGTGCTTTTACCACTGGACCTTGTATAGGGCTCACTTACTTTAGTCTGCTAACACCACAAATAAAGGCTAGTGCTTTCCTTGTGGTCCAGTCACTCATGCTTTCCCTCGAGGGCAGCTGCTACATCAGCATGATGAACAGCCTCTCACTCAAATCCAACAAAGGAGCTACATGCAGTGTTGCTGAGAGCCACATGCAGCTTAAGAGCTTCAGGTTGAATATCACTGATTTAGTGGATAGCAGGAGAAGGGACTGGCACAGCTGAAACATTTAGTATTAAATGGGTCTCTGATGTCTCTCGACAGGCTGAGGTCTAATTTTGCCATCCCTGGATCATCCTGGCTGGCACAGTCCCAGATATTGCATTATATTAACAAGGCTCATAAACTGTCAGATAGAACTTGTCCACTTAACTCCCTTGAATGATGCATAGGACACAACCTTTCCGAGAATCGTCTCTCTTTATAAGCTGCCTTTTCCCCAAAATATTTGAAGCAATATAGGTGTTACATAAATCTGCAGCTAAAGGCTTTTTGGTCACACTTTATTTCTGAAGAACTTTTCCAGGTTTTACTGTATTTTCTTGTATAGAACATGCCCTGCTCCTCCAAAATTCAGCTAGCTGATGGAAACTGGAGTACATGTTATGAATGAGGAAATATGGTAATAGTAGTTTCTCCCTCTGCTAAGTGAAAGCCAAAATAATGCTGCAGGTCTACATATGGCGTCTCTAGCTTCTGGCTATGAACACTTCTTTCCTCCAGTGAACTGAAGAAACTGCCCCTCAGTTACTAATACCAGTTCAAGTAATTTTTTTTTTTCCATCTAGGTTTTTGGGAGGGAGGGAAAGGGGAGGAGGGAGGTTCTTTCACTGCTGGCCATAGTAGGGATATATACCATGAAAACCATTCTTCTCCATGTCAGCCAAATTATTGTCTGTCATGCAGAACAGACAGTAGAAAGATCACCCTGACTTATGCCAGGGGGTGTATGTCAGGAGAGGTACTTTGGCTGTAGGTTTTTGGACCATTCTTCTTCTACAATCCTTAAAGGTTAATGATATTTTTTTTTCCACACATGCACTGGTAGCGGTCTCTTTTTAGGAAAGGTTCCTTGGTGCCATAGCATTTCCTGTTTGAACCCTGATACATCGCAAAGGTGGCAAAGCCCCAGTTTCTCAAATAGGTGACAAAATGAAATGTGAGTGATTTTCCATCATTTTAAACATTGGCTACAGGAGGAAGAGCTTTGCTAACTGCGTACTGGAAGCCCCTTGGTTCTTGGAATAATTTTATATTGTGCATCAAGGGCCAACTCACCATGGTTGCCTCTTCTCTGGATAGATAGGCAGGTAATCAGGAGAAGGAATGCAATGGAGTCCTCCACAGGTTGATTAATTCAGTCTGTTTGCTGATGCAGCCCTCCACTCTCCTGCTCAGACAAGGGGCTTGGGGGATGCACACACCATAAGCTTCTGGGGCTCCACTCCTCTTCCTTCTCTTTCCCTGTCTGCCTTATGTACAGTACCAGGTAGGCTCTTTATCTTAAATCCTATTTCTTCACCGCTGGCACAAGTTCAGTTGCCTGTGGAACTTGGGTGGCCCTAAAGGTGTGGACAGGCTTAGCCACACTACAGGATAGCCCCCTGCCCTGTGTTAATGCTGAGACTTCTGCACGTACTAATTTCTGGCCCATATGAACCAGTATTATTATGCTACAATTCCTGTTTACTTCACAAATCATTTGGCCTATATTTCAATAATCAATTGATTTTCACTGCAGAATAAATTAACTCCCTACTTGACCCGTGCAGTTTAAAATGTCTTCTATGGTCTTTAATATGGATGAAAATATCAGCTGTGTTTGGTTTTCTTTGTGCAAGTGAAATGATGCACTTGGCTGCTCAGTCTGCTGAATAGCAGCTTCTACTGAGCTGTAAATTTCACCTGGGATACATCTGTCTACTAGGTGACTGTCAGAGCAGTCCTGACAAGCCAATCACAGCTACATTTGGATCAGAGCAATATTAGGCTATTATACCATGATCACCACCAAGAAGACATTGTAGTTCATCAGCTAGAAAACAAATAAGTTCAGTGTAACGGCATCAATATTTGCTTTAACGCTTCTCTCATCTCGTCGGGGATGTCCTGGCTATTGGTGTTTGTGTGATAGCAGTGTTCTAATTTAATTCAATATGTAACTAAAGAATAGCAAATTGCTTCAGGTTCCTTAGCACCCTGTCCCTCTGCCTTGGTTTCACTATCTTTGTGAGCACACAAACCAACACAGCACTCCTTGCCTTACCTTGTATTTTTATTTACTTCTAAGTGCTGCTGTTTTGGGCAGTGCAAGCACAGATCTAAGAGTCTGTTGTTCACATTCAGATCTCTGAGCATCACTTGCCATATGGATGCCAGAACATGAAGGTGTTTTCATTCAGCAGAGACACTTGCATATATTTGTTTACCAGGAGGCTTTCAGAGCTCACTTGTACCATCAAAATATTTCCCCCTATACAAGCTTGCACAATCCTTAGATATGCAAATTTTTCCATAGCTTCTTAAATGAGTGCCTAGCATTTATAATCAACTGTTTCATCTAATCCAGGTTGATTTTAAATGCTAGGCATTCATTTGGTGGGCTGCAAGAAGTCTGTGGCTTTGTTAGATCTGCAGCATAAAGAACCAATTTTTCTTATCCTAATCCTATAGCTGTCTGGAAAAGGTGACACACAGTGAGACATAACGATAAGAAAAGCTACTGGTGCCCAAGGCAGTCAGATACCAAAGCCAAATGATTAAACCATTCTGTAGCATTCCCAAAAGACAAGAGGGGGGAAAAAAGCCTAAATGCTTAGTACTATAAAACCTTCAGAACAGAACCCACATAGAGACTTTGTCCTCCCTTGCTTTATTTCCATTCCTGTTAGTAAGAGTGGAAAGCAAGATATATATTTTAAAATATTTTTTGGCAGAGTGTTTTTCAGTTGGGCTTTGTATTTGTGTGTTTTTGCTTTTGGTTTTGTTTTGCTTTGTTTTTGTTGTGCAAATTGAAGCAGCTGGCTTTGTTTAAAAAGTAAATGGGGTAATTTACCCCAATCTATGCAGAGCTAGTAGCTAATTCCCTTTCATGCCGACAGCAGTCACTCTGCAGTCTGGATCCCATGCCCAGTCACAGTTTTGTACTAACCGAGTTTAGAAGAATGCAAAATGTCAGGGCAAGAAGACATTCTCGTCTCAGGCTTTGATATAACAGCAGATTGTGGATGGAAATTTAAAGGATACAAGCATGTTACAAGCATGTACTTTCCCTAAACAATCAGAGGTTTTATAAGAAAAAGTAAAGTGGATCTAGTTTCTTGATACAAGGAAAGAAAAAAGTGACATTTTTGTAGTTCTTTGTTTCAATGAGGTCTCAATCTTAAAGTGCATCCAGGATCTCCTGAAAGCAGCTGTGGTGAAAAGCTGTTTCCAGCTTCCCAATATATTAATCTTTTAAATTTGGAATTGGCAGAGATCAGCATGTTCTGGCCTCACCACCTCCCACTGCTGGCATGCCCACTATGCCAACAAGAGAAATGCCCACTATTGCCAGTTGCTTCCTGCAGACCAATAATAGGAGTCAGCTATTCTCATGCTTTTTGTCCATCAAGACCAGTGGTAAAACATATCTGTTTCATGTGATCTGTAGCCCATACATTTTGAGTTGAGTCTGGGGGTTGAATGTCTGCATTTTCTACAGCTTCAAGTCAAATCATATAAAAGCACCTGATTTCATATGGAAACAGACTTAGAAATCCTAACCCACGAGGGCTGAAAAAAGTTGTTTTCTAAAATGTTTAGCTCAAATTTGCACAAAATGTCCAGCTAAATCAAGAGGAGCATTTGCAGTGAAAGTTCAAAATAGCTGAATATTGCACCTCTTTAAAAAGTTTTCATAGCTCTTACAGTTGCCCTAAACAAGACGCATCCATTTTCAAGAGCCAAGCAGCAATTCAAATAAAAGTGTTCCTCTGGTCTTGAAATCTAACAGAAGGATGAACTCTCTAGAAAGTTAAAATTTAACCAACTTATAAAGGTAGGCCTGAGGAAGGACACTTGATGCTTGAAAATTTGTCCAACAGCTCTCCCAACAATACAGGGTGTCTAGTAAAAGATATCACACAAAACCCTTGCGCCTCAGCCATTTCCATCACAGCTACAACACTACCCCAATCCTACTCCAGCTAGTAAAGGCAGTCCCTGTTACTGCGTTTTCTAGACAAGTAATGTGAAGAATATAAGACTTTCTGAACAATAAAAAAAAACTTTCGATAATAGCCTGTGTTTCCCAATTTATTGCTATTTCTCTTGATTTGCCATTTAAATTGTGTTGTACCCATAAGAGAAGAAAACATCTCGGGGGGAGGGGGTTAGGTAAAATAAAAAAGGAGAAGAAGAAAAAGCTTTTTCAAGTTACATGCTTGGAAGGTAGCAACTTAGGGCCTATTCCACCTATTAGATGTGCAAGTAAACCTGTTGCATACCTATTAAATAAATAATTGAGTTTAGGTGCTTATCTGCAGTTCTCTTCCAGTCTGCTTGGTTCCCTGAGAAATAGTTAATGTGAAAGGTGGTAGGTCCTCCTCCACCTTGCTGATTTTTGTGACTCAATGGGTTTGTCTACACAGGTGCATGTAATGCGCATTAGCCTAATTTAAGGTGCATTAAGGGCTCACGTCTACATGTGCATGTCCTTAATGTGCCTTAAAAATGGCAAATGTAGGCTAATTGAGCCTAAATCTGACACCTGCAAAAGGAGGTATTAAATTTAGGTGTGTTTAGCCTCAGGCACATCAGCTCACATGAGGAGCAGACTCAATTAATTGATTAATTGATTCTGCTCCGATGTGCCAGAAACCCAGCACACTGGAGCAGACAAATGTATATATATAAATGCCGGTAGACACCTGTCAAAACTCCCTTAATGCACATTATGTAAATGCATGTTAAATTAAAGCGCGCTTAAATGCACGTGTAGACACACTCCGTTTTAAGGGTCAAATGGGGCATTAATGGATCTTCAAGATTTGAGCAGGGTAGGTTAGAATCAGACTCAAGTGATTAGATGGTTAGATGCATAACGCGTGGAATAAAATATGGCTGCAGTAGTAAAACCAGCTTTTAAAAGCCTGGTTATTCTATCACTCAGGACAGAGACCTTACCATACCACCTAAATAACCTTTTTATACAGTGTAGTACTGGTCAAATCTCTACCTAGACAATCCAGAGTCCATACAAAGTGCCTTCAAAAAGATTTTGATAAGTTCATATTTTTCAAATACTCCTGACTGCTGTTTCATTGGAGAGCAGTTTAACTTGCAAGCAGATTAGAATTCACAGAGAATCAGGTTACAATGGTAAGTCTAAATGTAAATAAAGCTGCATCTCCAGAGAACAGATACTTTATCGTATATCTTCAGTTTCGTATTAAACTCTAGCGGTGGTCTGCTCTTTCTAATGTCACAATGCTACAGGCAACCAAATCATATTTGGAAGGGTTATTACAGAGGGCAGCTTTAGAACCCCTGAGACACTAAACTAATTCTAAAAATATTGATAGAAAGGTCTCTGGCTCTTTTGTTCTGGTAGGTAATGAGTATGATTTTCCTGAGAGATCAATATACTGCAAGTTTTCTAGATGGCAGTTCACCATTTCTGATCTTAATTAGATCATATTATTATGTGCATATATTAAACCTGAAAAAATTCTAGTTTAAAGACACTTGGACCTATAGAAATGCAATGGTATGGGATCTAAACATACAGATTCCAGCAAATTCAGTAGCAGATACAGAGCCAAACTGCAAGTGACTGAAAATTTTAACCACTGAGCAATCTTCTAAAAATTCCATGTGCCGCAAAATCTAGGGTTGGCATGAAAAATTATACAGGCGTAAGCATTAATGGTCATAATAGGTTCTGCTGTACTTTTCAGCCTGAAGACACAATGCATTTTGTTAGAAGAAAGGGCTATTATACAAGGAGTAGTTATAGAAAGAACTAAGAATTATTAACATTAAGTAAGGGCAGGACCTTGTACTACTTCCAGAATCTTTAAGTCATTCATCTTCATATTAACAACCTCCTATTTGTCACATCCCCTACTCAGTCCTCACCCCCTTCTAATTTTGTTTTCTTTTTTTTTGTCATTCTTTGACATGGCTGTCTGGCTTAATAAAGACAATCCCTTATGATTATCAATCTAGATATTGCCGCAAAAAGAAAAAGAGAAAAACATTTTGAACTGGAATGATAGGTTTTCATATAAAAAGCCTTTTCCCAAACCTGATGCTATTTGTGGCATATGAAAACATTTTGTCTCCATAAAAAGGGTGGGAAAAAAGTAACTAGAAAGCATTTTGATCAATATTGATTTACTGTGATCACAGAGCCTGACAACCTTGGCAACTCCAGATGTGCACTCAAATCAAGCTCAGGGTCAAATTTAGCCTTAGTAACACCTTAACTGTACAATACTGTGATAAATAATCTGTCAGCTTTTCATAAATAGATGTTTCTGTACTTTATATAGCCATAATAGAAGAATTAAGTCAATCATAAATATTTTTTTTAAATATTGGTATCACTTGGGGTATAGTAATGGGCTCTGGGTTTCTTAAGTTGTTTGGGCAAGGGAAGTAGCTATTCTACAAAATTGTTTCAGAACACCCTATATAAAATCTACTTTATAATGTGTAAAATGTCTTTCAGTTACAGCCTACCGTTGTTATAGGACTAGCAAGTTGGGGAGGAGAAATAACAGTAGCTTTCAGAAAAAGCAATCTTTACATAGAGCCTATATGTAAGTCTTTAAGAGAGTAGTAAAGAGTTGATCTGGAGATCATTCAGGCTTCAGAAAATTACACCCTTAATAGCATGCAAGATAAAAGCATGCATTCAGGAATCATAAATTTCTGAATGAGGTGATTTTTATCAGTCCTTCTCCTAAAGGCTAGGGACAGACATAAACTGGTTTAAGTAATTAGAAACTGGTTTAAACCTGTAACAGAACATAAGTTCAGTGCACATAAACCAGTTTCAAAATGGCTGAAACTGGTTTAAGATAAACCTGGTTAAATGTAGTATCAGGTGTAACTGATTTGGGTCAAGCCTGTTTATGTACTGTCTGTCCCAGACTCCTTCCTGGTTTAAACCAGAGTCCCCCAGCATCCCAAATGCTTTGCAGCCCTGGGCTGAGCTGTCTGCTCCAGAAAACAGGGCTGGTCCCACCCATCTGCTCCCTAGCCAGACCTCTGGCAAAGACTGTAGGGACAGTGGGATCTGCCCGGCTTCCCCCTGCCCTCCACCCCCAACTCACTGCTTTCTGCTTAAGCAGGGACCCTCCCCCTCCCACCCTCCCATTTCTCACTGCACAGATCCCAGCCCCATGGACCCTAGATCTGTGGTATGCTAGCTAATGCTGAGAGGTGTGTGTGTGTGTGTCCAATTTCACTGGGACAAGCAGACAGAACAATGTCCGCTTAGAGTTTTTTTGAGCTAATCGACAGTTCAGCTGGTAATGTCCCTCCATTCCTTCCTTGAAAAAAGCTGGTTAAGAAGAGCTTGAACTAATGAGAGAAGCTTTTGTTTTGTTGATGGGCTGATAAATGCTGTGTTATCAGCCCCCTGCTGGCTCCCTCACCCATCAGATTTCCAGAAAGTATGAAGAAGCAGGGAGAGGGAGAATGAAAAGCTCAGTATTATCAACAAATGCATGCAGTCCACACCCCACTTTGCCTCAGAGTGCTAGCTAGGGCCTGGGGGCTGGCAACACTCCCTCCCCTTGAGCAGTGAGTGGCAAAAAGCCCGGGATGATGCAGGCCAGGGTGGGGGTTTACATCACTCCCTAATCAGAGTGTCCTGCCAGGGCCTGGCCATGTCACCCCTCCCCCTGCTCAGCATTCTAGAAGGGAAGGGAGGGCTGCTCTAGCACCTCCCGGCTTCTAGCCTGAGCCACTGCAGGGATGTGCCTGCACTTCTTCAGTCCAGAGGCAATGTCTGTACAATTACAAACCAGTTTAGCCTAGCCAAGTTAGACTACCCTACAAAGATTGAATCAATTCAGGCTCAGGCTTTTTGAATGTCTGTCCCTACTAGCCATAGAGGTTTTCAGTCCTTCTCCTATACAGGTTTAAATCACAGCATTTCCATGAGGATAGGACAGATACAAACAGCTCACTTCAGAGGAACTGGGGATCTAAACTTTTGTTCAGGGCCCATGTCTTCTAAACTCTATGGTTATAAGAATGCACTCAAAGCAAACCAACTCCCTATGGTAACCTTTCTGATCTAAAATTCACTCTTTAAAACAATGGGGGACAATTTTTTTGGCAGGCATGTTGCAAATTAAGCCCTTCACCTCCATGATGGCCACTTTGATCCACTTACCATGCCTGATCTGCTGCTCTACTTTCTTTTTCCCTACTTAGCCTCCTGTTTTGCTTACTGCTCCCTGCACTATCTATCTGCCACTGTACTGACTGCCCCCTCCCTAATTTGCCACATGCCACACACAGAAGCTGCCGATGCCACTTGTGGGCTTTCCTGATACAGGTTGGCCACCACTGATCTAAAACATAGTGAGGTCCTTCTCTTCCTCATTCTTCAGAACACAGTCCATCCTTTCTTATTTTCTCAACAGACAATGAATCCAAAAGGAGATCGTCTATATATGATCCTATACTGCCTGTATATATGATCTGTTCTGTCTTATACTGATATGATATTATCTGAGCACTTTCCAGTAGTACATTAAGCAGTGTGGTTAACATCTGTTATTTGTTTGTTCTCTCATCACTCCACAGGGATAAGTATGCATAGTGCAGTGTTTTGTTTTGGAATTCATCAATATGCCATCTAAGGTAGTAGCTGTGTTGGTCTAAGGACATAGGCAGCTGAAGGGTGTTTGTATGACAGGTGTTTGGTGAAGGGTGTTTATACCCAAAAGCTTGCAAAAAAGAATTTGTCCAACTGCTGTATTTGAGCTGGTCTAATAAAAGATACGGGTTTTACCCAAAGAACCTTATCTGCTAAATGTGCCATTTGGCACGCATATGCATATACATTAGTGCATACATAGGAATATACTTGTGTTAGGTACAGGTATGTCACTAACTGTTTATTCCAGAAACATGGAGGTAGCAACCACAGTTTTAACTGTAGAGCTTTAGGCAGCCTTTCACATATCCTGGGCTCAGGCCATTCAGCATTATGAACTTGATTTAATGTTTCAACAATATGCAGTCTTCCAATATAGAGAGTGGGCAAGTAGCTTATAATGTTAATGGCAGTCAGTTTATTCACTATTCAACAAATTCAGACACATTGCACTAGGAATTCTTTACTTTTTTAGAGACACTTCAAATAACCATTTGAAAACAATTATGGTTACTAAAAGCTGCTTACTTAGTACAATCCATCTCTGCCTGGTATTTGAAAAGTTTTACTAATGAATATATACATATGTATTTATGTCAACATACATCCTATACAAATGCTTTATGGTTCAGCTTTCTGTGTGCCCTTTATTGTTGAAAGCAGATTTGAAAACAAAACTTGAATATGTAGGGCTGAACCTGAACAGATAAGAAAAGAAAATAAACATCATAATGTTGAAATTAAAAAAAGGGTGTAGACATACATAAAGAAAAAATTTGGCTAGACATTGAGGGGCATTATTTTATGAATCCTTATTATCCTGTGGGAAGCAAAGTTCCATTTGTATTTAGAGCAGAACAATGTCCAGCTTAACAGCACTCATTTAATCAGCAAGTTCAGCTAAAGAAATGCTGTAGGATTTACTTATATATCAAAGGAATTCCCTAGATATTTAAGGGATGCAACTGAATACAATTAAAAGATCAGTGGTAAGCACAATTTGTTATACAGTATGTTTCTGTGTTCTGTAAGAGAAGTTTAGTTGTCTACACATGAACTTATGGCATTTTTAGCAAGAAGTAAAATACTGCACTGTATTGTAAGAATGTCATTACTAACGTGATTGTCTACCAGAGATGCAACTAATAAGCTAAGTTGGATCTGATGATATGTTAAAAAGAGAACAGAGCAGCTATTAAGCCAACGTTCACGTTCAAGAAAGGAATCATTTATGAATAACCTTTTGGGGCCTAATTTTTTGCTGAATTATACCCAGTGTAATGTCACGTAAGTCAACAGGGTTGCTTAGGATGTACGTCAGTGGAGTAAATTAGTCCTCTGTCAAGAAGTCAAGAAGCCAAAGGAAACAGTTATCCAATAAAGCAGAGATGAAATGTGGATGTTAACCAAATACCACTGTTCTTGGTGCACTAGGTTCTTTGTGTCCAACAGTGAATTTCCATTCACCCCAGGTGTGAAAACCCCCCAGCAGGGCTATAGGGCAGAGCTGAAGTAAATGACTGAAATAATTATTTGGCTCTGTTTTAGAACAGAACCACAGGCTCCATAGATGTTTCTGTGCTCCCAGTAGGAATTTAAGCAGCCAATTAACAACATCTGCATTGGCAGCAAGTGATCTCCAAACAGAGCCTTCTTCTGTCCTGAGAAGATTTAAAGTGTTTCCTCCCCTGCCTCTGCATTACAGCGATGGATTCTGGTATTCCAAAGCTGACTGGAATGACAGTGATGTCCTACAAAAGAGTCAACAAAGTACAGTCACTACCTCAGAGACACACTAGGAAGATGTATAGATACTCGTGTATCTCACAGATACATATTGCATTAGGAGCTGTAAAGGTCTCAAAGCAAATATTAATAATCCAGAATCCATGGTGAGTTGTAGACATGCAGAAAAATCTATTTGTATCTGACTCATCAAGTTTTGCAGTAACCAAACTATATAACTGTATGGTGTTTCAGACTTACCCAAATCCTTCCTTACTTTTCTAGCCTTGCAGTTATTTGCTAGTTAAAATATATCTTGACAAGGAGCTCTTTGCCAAATAAATATTCATTTCCAAGCCTTTACACAATTGGGAGGGCCACTCCTAAAAGATCTAAGTTCTAGCTTGTATGTTTTATCTCTTCTATGCAAAAGTAATAGCATCCTGCACTAATGCTGTTTAAAACATGACCAAATTTCTTTTCAGCATGAAGAAATTAAAGAATCCAGATTCAGATGACTTTCTACCTTCTCCTCACAGACCTTACTCCTTTCCTTTTTCATGTCCTTGTGGCAAGGTATTTAGCAGAATTCGCAGATTTGTAGGAATCTGATAGGGCCATGCTGTGAGAGGACTGGTCTGTTTACCCTGCATAAAGAAAAACTCTTTAGGACACCACAGTCCAAGGGCAGGCTTATAAGAAACATCATATGCTGAAAAAGAATTACAGTCACTTTTGCTTTCATTTGGAGTCTAATTTTCTAGTGACAGCAAGCAGGACTTGGCAAAAGGGCCAACAAAGGATTTATGTCATATTTGGCGGAGGGTATGTGGAATACCTACTATTTTTGACATTACTGTCTGGGGTAATGCACAGTAGGATAGTATTTTATAATAATTGCTATGACCCTAGTCTTTCAGTACAAACATAAACATTCTTCAAATGATATTGCTTCCATGTAGGATAATATTTTGTTCATGTTCTTAGGAGGGAGCTCTAAAGAACGAGATGCATTTATGCAGCTGAAGCATGAGCCACTGATACAAACATTCACATAAAACTGACTTTTGAGTTGCTCCTGCTAATGTTGCTACTCCTTGTGGTCAAAGCAGCATGTTAGTAGGCTGCTGTGCTGCAGTCTACCTGTACTCAGCTAACTCTCAAGCTCATTGAGCTATTTACTAGAGAAAACTGCAAAGTTTTATTTCTTTTCCTTCTTCCTGATTTTTGGAGTCATAAAAATAGGGTTTCATCCAGATACATTAGACTTTGACTAAACATCTAGATTTTGAGTTGCCAATGTTCACTTCCCCCAGTGGTTTTGGTTTCTTTTAAGAAAAGATTATACTTACAGATTTTTTTTTTTTTTTTGCAAAATTTTTTTTAAAATTTTCATTGACATTTTCTGCAGAAAATAAATAATTTCTTGAACACTCTTAATAAAGTAACATAAAATCTAGAAAGTCACTTGTTAGTAAAAATAGGTATTGTCCCAAAAATTGCATTTTACTGATCAAATACGACCAAGGAAAACTTTGTTTGTTCTGGCTTTTTTTTTGTTTTGTTTTGTTAACCAACTCTGTTATCCCACTTTATTAGCTTTATATCTAATGCTATCATATTTTGTTTCAGCTGGCAGGTTTCATCTATGCCTGTTATGTTGTGAAATGTATTACTGAAGAAGAAGACAGCTGTAAGTACTAAGGATTTCTTACATATGCAGTGAAACCTTTTTTATATACCACCTTATTGTTCTGTTCCTCTCTGACTTCATCCTAAATATTTTGATAGACTATACCCAGGAACTTAGCTTTCATTTAGCAGTTTTGATCTAAAATTGACCACGGTAAATCTCTAGCAACCCAAGGGAGTTATGAAATGCAAATAATAAAGAAGTCTCCATTTTGGAAAACGTTTTTATAACTGTTCTCCTTCCCCTCAACATCATGTCCTTAAAACAACAAGCCAAACTAAGACAACACTTAGAACTGGAAGCACAACTCTTTTTTTTTACTTGCTTTAAGATTGTAATTAACTACTGTTGTAATAATTGGCTATCACTGTGGCTAGTGACAGAAGTTGCATATAAACCAGTATAAGTGATTGGAAACCAGTTCAAATCTGTAACAAAACAGAGTTCAGTTCACATGAACCACTTTCAAAATAGCCAAAACTGATTTAAGATAAACCAGGATAGATTTAATATCAGACTTCACTGATTTAGGTTAAACTGGTTTATTGAATTTTCTCCCCTCCAGATTCAAGTTAATTCATAGTCCCCCAGCATCTTAGGATGCTTTGCACCTCCCCCACAAACTTTTGCTTGCAGGGTGGGCAGGCCAGCCTTGGCCCAAGGTGTTTCCTCCAGCCAAGGAAGGAGGTGTGCTCTAACACCCCCTGGCTTCTAGCCTGACCCACTGCAGGCATGTGGCTGCATTTCCGGAATCAAAAGTGAATGACTGTTCATTTGCTTATCAGTTCAATCTACACAGTTTAAACTAACCTGTGAAGTCTGAATTGATTCAGCCTAAAGTTTTTTTACTGTCTGTACTTAGCCTATGGGTATAACTCTTCTGTGGTGACTGTGAGGGGCTCATAATAGCACTTCTGGCAAGAAATGGCTTTAATACATTACAGGAGCTTAATTTAAGAGAGATGAGACCATGCGGCTCTTTTAGTTCCTGCTATCCAAGTACAATTAAAAGTAGTGACAGCTTTATATTTTATACCCATATATATGTTTGTGCTATTTGTATCCATAAGAGCCTGGTAAGTAGACTTTACTCTGCATAGATGCTATGGATTCAAGTAGTATCAGTTGTTCTCTATTTTCATAGATTCATTCGTAGATTCATAGATTGTTAGGGGCTGGAAGGGACCAGCCCTGCCCCCCCTCCCTCTAGGCAGGAAGACAACAGGGGTTAGGAGATCCCAGTGAGGTGACTGTCCAGTCTCCTCTTGAAAACCTCCAGGGTAGGTGATTGCACCACCTCTGGAGGGCATTTATTCCACAGTCTGGACACCCTACTGTGAAGGAGTTTTTCCTTCAGTAAGCCTGAAGCGGCCTTCCAGGAGTTTGTATCCATTGGTCCTGATTTTCCCCAGGGGTGCCCTAGTGAATAGTTGTTCACCGAGCTCCGGATGCACACTTCTGATATAGCAGTAAGCTGCTATCAGGTCTCCTTTGAACATTCTCTTCTTTAGGCTAAAGAGGCCCAGGTCCCTCAGTCGTTCCTCATATGGCTTGCCTTGCAAGTCCCTGATTATATGGATTGCCTTTCTCTAGACCCTCTCAAGCTTTTCCACATCCTCATTGAAGTGCAGCACCCAGAACTGGATGCAGTACTCCAACTGCAGTCTCACCAGTGCTGAGTACAGCAGGAGTATCACTTCCTTAGTTTTACACGAGATGCATCAGTTGATTCTTGTCAGCATGTTATTTGTCCTGCCAGCCACCGCCTCACGCTGATAGCTCATATTCATGTGATGGTCAACCATTACCCCTAGGTCCCTTTCAGCTGTGGCCTGAGTCAAGCTGTCACCACCAAGCCTGTATGTATGTTGAGGGTTGTTTGCCCCAGATGGAGCACCTTACACTTGGAAGTGTTAAACTTCATCTGGTTCCCGTCTGCCCAACTCTCGAGCCAGTCTGCCTATATTTGCAACCTATCTTCTGACATGACCAGACTGCCCCATAACTCGGTGTCATCCATGAACTTGGCCGGCGAGCTTTTCACTCCCCCATCCAAATCATTGATAAAGATGTTGAAAAGCACCGGTCCAAGCACGGACCCCTGAGGGATGCCACCGGCCACTTCGCACCAGGACAACACAGATCCATTCATGAGAACTCTCTGGGTCCTACCCTGCAGCCAGAGAGTAAATCTTTACATTAAAAAAAGGCCACTATACAGTTTCAGTGCAGTTTGAGACTCACATGGAAATAACCACAAAGGCTCAAAGCATCTTAACATAAGTGGTGAAAGATATATCAGTTCTGAAAAACAAAATACACTATACCAGTCTCCAGAGTAGACAGAGAACCAACTCTTCCTGGGTAGTTACAACAGTAACTTCATCACCACTCATTACTGGCAGCATCCTGTTTGCACTGAGCAAATGTCTGCTCCAAGATGGAAGGCCCATAGCACCATCATAATTTATACTGGTGGGATCAAATAAGTCACACTCCTATAGACCTACACATCCTATGTCTCCTCTTTATGGTGAAGCTTGATTGGAAAAGAGGGGTGCAGGTAGTGTGGTGCATCATTATATATAACACTACACATATTTTTTCCAGTTAACATGAAACGAGAAGCTTTACTAATATGGTAAGGGGCTAGCACTTTGTTAATGAGTTTAAGATTAAAGCAAAACAGTATAACTATTATAATGTGCGCTAATTTGCAAAAAAAAACCCACAGCAAACTAGACAAAAAATAAGTCACTGGATAATGTATCATCAGTCCTGTAGTCCTTCTAGTTAAGTGTATTTCTCTTATTCAGATTCATTAAAATAAAATCTAGTCTTCTTGAGTGTCTTGACAGTGTCACCAATACTTTACATTGGGTGCATCTACATGTGCCCCCCACGGCATAGTTGTTACTGTGCCATCATTTAGTACTGGGTTTAGGAACAGCAATTACTGCACCATCCTGGCAGCACACAGTTACTTTTAGCAGCTATGTGTTGTCATAACAACACAGTATAATGAGATCACTCATCGCTACAGTGACATAGCTTTGGCGTCATGGTTTGTGCCCACCGATGCTACGTCGCCATAGCTCATTGCTACTGCAATGTATGTTTCATATAGACACACCCTGTTAGACATTAACCTGAGCTAATATTACAAAATCTGAGTTAAGATTTTTAGCTAGAACTAAAAAGAGTCTGCAGAGCTGTAAAATAAAATAGAGAGATTACTAGAAATGGCTAACAGATGGCAAAATTACAGAAGAATGGATAGTTTGGATAGTGAAACATCAAGATCATTTAAAAAGGAGAAAGGGTCATTAATACCTGTGGAGTGGAGAGAGTTTAACAGGAATTAGGGAGATGATAGAAGTTGATTGACTCTTTCAGCACTAGCTGATTAGAAATGTGCTGCCCCTCTCAAGAAAGTTTGGGTGGAGCAAGAATCAAAACAAGGGTGCAACTGCAGCCCTACACCACCCCCCTGGAGTCACCCCTGCTCCTCCTTGCTTATACTAATGTAAAAGCAAGTTACACTGGTGCAAAGTGTCCTATGTCCAGGCTGACAAATGCATGTAACTTTGAAAAGATGCATATTAATCCCAGAGGCAGGGTTTTGCAGCAGGCATGTAGCAGATTTTCCTATGATAGAGAATATTGATAAAGCTAGTGAGGGTTCCTTTGTATATATATTTTACCGTGTAGAAATAGCTGAAGCTCTATTATCTATTGTCTATGCAGTATGGCTAGGAACCATAAAAGAGATCTAGCATGGGGAGTGAACCTCATAGTCCAAAGTACTTCAAACTAGGCTCATTTCAGCCGTGTTTGTGTTTCTGTACAGATGAGGAAGAAGTAATGGAAAAATGGTTAGGAGTATGTTTGAGCTGGACTATGTCATGGGCAGAGCGTCACTTCATGAAATAAGGTCTTAATCCTGCAGTCCAGTTAGATGAATAGTCCTCCAGTCCATTTAGATAAAAGGAGATAGGTCAAGATTAAAGGTCATCCTGACCTAGTAATCCATAGCTAAAGTATGCCAATTTCCTATCCAATAGCATCCAAAATAATGGTATGGGTAACATCATGTCTTCCTCCTTTTAACCCCAGATGATCAGGTTCCCACTTATAGTTCAGCTGACTGAGGGCTTGAACTCATGCTTATGGAGTCACAAACCCTTGAATTGTTCTGCCACCATGTCTCTGAGTAGGGGAAATGGAATACACCAAAATGGAATCTTACTTAAAATAATTCTGCCATCTCTTCTAAGAGGTTAGGAGCATTGTCTATTTTCTGTAATGCTGTTGGACTAAATCTAAGTAAAATCTGAACAAGGTTATTAAGATTTGACCACTAAACAAGTGCAGAATTAATGGGACATGTGAAATGATTTTTCCTGTGGTCTGTAAAACACTATTCCCTTCTTAAATATTCCATAGCAAACATTACACTATTTTCTGCTCACTATTGTGAGAGCAACCATGATGTCTTCATGGTTCTTGGTAGCGCTTCTTGTGGTTCTTTTGTCTATGTTGGTGCTTTTACAACTTTGCTAGTTCATTGTTGTTAGTGACCAACCCCTCTGTGTGGGTGTTGCAGCTTTGTAGCACAGCAACTCTGATTTCTGGCCAAAGAGCCAGCCCAACCAGTTGGGGGAGCATCACTACTATGCAAATGTAATTCCCTCATTAGGTAAAGAAAATCAGGTAACAAGGGTATAGGGCAAATGCATGGAACTAGAGGGGAGCATCAAAAAGGAGAAGTACTTTACTTCTACAGGCAGGTGTGGTAGGTACCTGTCTTGTTAATTCCATTTCATTTTCATTTATTTATGTGTTACAGGAACAGGAATTGTGCTTACAGGAATAGCAGGCAAGCAAGAGAGCATGGGTAAAATAAGGAAAAGAAAGGGTAACACTGGTGATAGTGGGATTTCTGGGAAGAACATGCAAGGCAGGAGGAACAAGGTTGGCAGTGGGAAGGCTGCCTGAACAGACAGCCAGTCAGTAGAGAATGAGGATGCCCCGAGTTCTAACTTTAGTAAGTGCCCTGCTGGCATCACTGGCATCCCAGGGCTATGCACTTGCCAAACTCCGTGCAAAGGACTGAGGTACAGATTTAGATACATAGCCAAATGGCTTTCAGATACCTCAGCCAAATTACCTTTGTGCTTGCAGTAATTGGCCCATTTTGCAAGATGAAAGAAAAACCACCTCTGCATACTCCTTATTGATTTTATGAAAAGAATAAACCTGCAAGCATAGAATAAAGATATCTCAGATGCTAACCTGCAGCAGTGTTACTAGACAAATTAAGAATGAAACAATACAATGATCAGCTCACAGTCACATTTGCAACTGAGTCAATTAATCATTGAGTTTAATCACCAGATCTCAATATGAAGCCAGCAGGTACTCAGATCAAATTACCTTGCTCCATTTTACAAAAGAAAGAATGACTTTTCATTAACCATGCTCTGGGCGCTTGAAGGAGAAGCTGTTTCCCTTTAATCATAGATCCCAAATAGTGTTCCACTCAGAACAGAGGCCTACCATAGACTGATCCACAGCTCTTGTTTCCGAGGAGAAGGACAAACCTCTGCCTTTCTTCTGGTAGTCTTGTTGCTGGACAAGTCCCCCTGTTCCTGCAGGCCTGCTTTGCTTCCCAATACATGTGGTTGAGCAGGGGTGAGAAACAATAGCTCAATCCTTCTGAGAGATTTCCACACAGGTCTGGATCTGGAAAGGGGTGGGAGGAAGCATGGTTTCCCCAGCAGGGCTTTTCCCTACCCCACTCCATCATTTTCCCTATTGCTGTTGGTATGACTAAGTAATTTTCATTCTCACCTCATTAGCATTATTAGCTGAAGCAATTAAAAATAAGCCATGAAAATGTCGACAACTATCATTACTTGGAGGCATTCAACAGCTGTAAACTTATCAGAGTTTCCCATTTGTTCTCTGAAATCTTATAAAGTCTGCATTTTTAAAAGATTGAACATTATTTTTAATACCTTTGAAATGTTCATTTAATGTGCTTTTGCTCACTTAGTAATTTGGCTGCCTGCAATAAGCCATCCCATGTTATGTAAAGAAAATTCAACATATTTTTGAAAATGTTTATGAAATATTTAGATATTTAGTAAAAAGCTCTGGGAATCATCAATAAAACAACATTCTTTGACTACATAAAATTAAAGGAATCTGGTTATTGAACTGAAAATACACCCAACTACCACCATCCCCTTCAACAGACTGTTGGTGGAAGAGGGTCTGGAATCGCTCAGCTTAGCCCAGAAGGTGGATCGCACTAACTAAGGAAGGGGCTAAAGAAATCTATCCATTCAGTGTATCCCCAGCCATCAGTGTCCAAGACTAGCTACAGCTAGGACTAAAGGCAGGATAGATCAGTGCCTTCACAGACTACTAAATTAGAGGTGTATAGCATGTAAGCACAGGGCTTACTTCTAGTGAAGGGACTGCAGGAAGCAGAGCTGCTAAATAGAAAGCAGTGATTATAATACAAAGAGTAAGGAAGGGGGGATGGGAGGTGGAGAAGGGACACAGCTGGGAGAGGCAAGGTGGGTAAGAGAGGGAAAAAAAGCAGTTAACCCATTGAGGGACACAGGGTTTATAAAAACTATCTAGGTAATGGGATAAGAATCTGTAGTCTTGGTTTAGACCATACTTAACACAATCCAGTCTGTAGATGATTTCTTGTTCCACAATTTCCTGTTCAAGTTCATTTTAAAGCATTACTATTCTAAGAAGAACAACCCTGAGAGCAGTGATGGAAAGTCCAGGGTATTAGGGAGTTCTGCCACAGGCTTATCTGCCTTTTTGGTATTGATGTCAGGTCTGTGTTCATGCATTCTTACACATAGGGGTCACACTGTCTGCCCCATGGCACAGCTAAGGGGCACTGTAAGCAGGTAATGATGTATATGACATTGGAAGAGGTGCAGGTAAATGAACCACAGATGTTATAATCCATGTTATTTTGTCAATGATGACGCAGTTTGTGTTGGTGAGGGACACAGCTGGCATCTGAGTCTGGAGCAAGCTCTGTTGCCTTGGTGAGAATAAATAGGTAGTTTGCTGAAGACACAACAGTTGAGGTTGGGAGGTTGCCTGTAAAACAAGACAGGTGTTAGGGCTGTGTGAAGCATCAGTCCTTAATGCAATTTGGCAGAGATTCGGCCCGATTAGGTGGCCAAATCTCCAAATCTGAACTGAGTCAGAGGACTCTTTAATCTCTCCAAATCACTTCAGAGAGATTTGGACAGACTCAGTGATTCAGACGTAGATACAGCTTTAATAATTTTTATATATACACCTCTAGGTAGCAGGGACTCTGAATGCTGTGGTGCTGGGGCAGATGCAGCATCCCAGGGCTTCCCAGCACGCTCGGCAGCAGACTCAGAAATAGACCAGAAGCGCTTCCGGATCCACCAGGAAGCATGCTGGTGAGGGGGCCTCCCCAAATCCCCCCGGCTTGGTGCCTCCTGGATCTGTGGGAGAGTCCCCCCACGGCTGATCACCGGGCTGGGGGGTGCAGGGAGGCCCCCCAGCACGCTCCCTGGCAGACCCGGAAGTGGAGCCTAAGTACTTCAAGTCCACTTCTGGGTTCACTGCCGAGCACACTGCAGAGCCCCCTGCGCTGCTGTGGGACGCTCCATCTGCCCCAGCACCACAGCAATCACAAGCCGCACTGCTACCTCAAGGTATGTAGAAAAAACTTTTAAAGCTGTGTCTGTGTCTGAATTGCTGATTCGCCAAATCAGCATCGAATGGTCAGATTCAGGGCTGGCTGAATCGAATCGGGGACAGTGATCCGAATCAACAGATTGAATCACTGTCCCTGATTCAGGCCAAACCGGAATCCAAATCGAATAGGGCCCGTTTCACACACCCCAACAGATGTGCCCCCCATAGCACCCTTGAGATTGTAGTCATTTTCCAGGAGGGCTGGAGGTCATGAATGATGTGCCTGAGGTGTTCAAGCTAGGGGCTGCAGATGACAACCAAAGGGATTCTGTTATCCTTGTCTTGGAGTTTGTGTTGTAGTAGGTCAAAACTTGGTTTGAGTTTGACTCTGTTAATTTGAGTGGTTACAGCTTTAGGATTGTATTGTAATTGTAGGAATCCCTGTTTCAGATCCTTACAGTGTGCATCCCGGTCAGTGGGATCAGTTGTAATGTAGAACTTGGCTGTAGACAATAGATTGTGGTGTGCTTAGGATAAGAGGTCCTGTGTGGAGGTACCTATAGAAGTTGGTTTGTTTCAGACAAAATGCGGTGGTGATCTGATCATTGCAAACTTTCACAGGGCTGCCTAAGAAATGAATTTTCTGGCAGGAGTATTCCAGAGTCAGTTTGATGGAGGGGTGAAAGTTGTTAAAGTCCTGGTGGAATTTCTCTAGAGATTTCTTCCTGTGTGTCTATGAAGATGGCATCAGTGTACCTTAAGTATACCAGGGGAATGAGAGGGCAGCTTCAAGGGGAGGCAGCAGGTAAATATTACCCACCTGGGCTAACATGAGCAGAAGTGTCTTTCCACTTACCTCACTGCCTTGTTTCTCTTCGTGTTGTTTCAACGTGAACGGCTGATTTAAATAAAGATCTCTGTATTGAGTGTCTCTTCAAACCAGGATTTTGGGGATAGCTGACTTAGATGTAAGTTCTAATTTTTTTAATTACTTTACTCCTTTCCATGCCAAATATGAAACTACAAGTTAAAAAAAAAAGCAGGTAATCAGTGATATTTGTGAAGTCAAACAACACCCTCTGGGATATCTCACCTCGCTCAGTTAGGACGCATGACGTGATTTCGTAGAAGACGACTTTTTAGTTTTTGGTCAGTTTTAACACATATGTCCTCTGATGAACATATAGGAATGAGGAGTCAAGGCCCCAGTGTTTTACTTTTGGCCCTGCAATGCATTTGTTTGAGACATTGGACAAGTCATTTAACCTCTTTATGACCCTGTTTCCCATCTTCAAAATTAAGATATGATACTTGCATGCTTCACAGGTATAGTGTGGGACCTGCTTGATATCTTTGAGCTCTGTTGATGAAAGGCAGTATTGAAGTGCAGAGTGTTCTCAGGTATTACTTTATTTCTGTGCAAAATACCTTCCACACTCTGCTAAGTGGCATTAATGATGATTAATACCTGCATCTTTATTTCTGCTTTGGAAGCTGTGTAAGGACAGAGCAAACACAGAGATACAGAAACACATACCAAATGCTGAACCACAGTTCTGCCCCTTTGTCTTTCCCTCCGTCTCTCAAATATACTAATGCAAGTGCGGTCCATCACCAAAGACCTAAAATATTATGAGGACACTGACTCTTGCAATATTTTTGCCTGATATGTGGCCCTCTGAGACATTAAGGAAACACAGGAAAAACAAACACAAAGGAAATAACATCCAATATTTCAAACACAGATACACCTTTACACACATATCCTTCTTGTTCTCCCACCTATTCCACGCATCATTTATAGATAAGGCATCTAGGAGCAGACTAAAGTGAGGTAGCTAAAGGTAAGCTTGAAATTCATCAGTTTGCTTTGATTTACCCACACTGCTAAATCTACCGTAGTGGCTGACTTGGTTGTTTGTTTAGTTTACTTGTTTCATTCAGTGCTGTGCCTGCTATGTAAACTAAATAAAGCAAAGAGGAGAAAATAGGGTTTCTTCAGCTGTCAAGATGCTGATGCAGATGCACACAGAATGAAGCTCCTGAAATCCCACAGCACTGTCTGACACATGTCATCCTAAAAAGAGCTGGCTTGGGAAACCACACTGCCACCAGAAACAATGAGCATTTAGGAAGCTTACTGGGAAATGTATATAGAATCAGCCATTTGAAAATAACAGTAGCTGGTTCCTACTTCATTACTTCCAATTGTGTTCTGTCTTGGAAGTGGCCTCTAATAGAAACAGAAGGCTGGCTTTTAGCATCTCATTCTCTCAGCAATGAGATGTAGAATCTCTAAATCCCACAAGATTTGGTCAGTAGTTCTAAAGCACACACTGGAAACATTTGGGAAGTAGAGCTGTTAGACTTAACTGCTAGAAAAGGAGTTTATAAATAGGAGACATAAAAACAAGAACTATTGATATTTGATGTGTAAATTGAACTATTCTGTCCAGGCATTTATGGGGCCTACACAGGCATAACACACAGCCTTGATTATGATTCACTGGCACCATAGTACAGAGAGAGAAACTTACTTAAAGCTCAGAGGAGGTGTGGTTTGTTTAAATAATAGCAAGTAATTGGGCTGAAGACAAAATCAGCGATGGCATTTTATAATTACAATTAATTTAAAGGTTAATTTCCTTTGGTGCTAAAATCTTATTTAAAACATTTACCAAGAAAGGAAATTAGGATGTTACTATCAAGATGCAGAGAGTGCTTCTGGGAATCCATGCCTATTATCACTAGAAAATTAGGTTAGGCTCAGAGTGGGAATTTCAATTCATTTTAGTGTATAATAGATGGTGGTCAGGGCCTTGAGTCAGAAGGGTTGGTTAGGGTAGACTGTATGATTTGCATTTTCTTTGTTTGTGGGATTAATTGCAAATGTTTCCAACAAAAGGGTTGGGTTTATACATGAACAAGCTTGACATGAAAAGAAAATTGGTTATGGATTGCTGCCTTCATAACTAATGAAGTTGATGCTAAAGGCATCCCTAAGAGATTGGGATGTGGTATGAAACAACATATATAAATAAAACCATGCAGGGAAAAACAGTACTGTCACTGATTTCATATCTATTAATTTTCCTTTTCCCTCACTGCCTTGCCTGCTCCTCCCTCCCATCCATCATCATTTCTTCTGAGGATTGTCAAGCTCAGATACATGCCTTCCAGAAACTGAAAAATAGTCAATATAAACATTTTAAACAAAATAATCT
>NW_017729026.1:10618461-10623323 GCF_001723915.1 Gavialis gangeticus | reverse complement strand
GATTTCAAAAATGTCTAAATAACATAACACAACATGAAGGCTTGAAGGAAGTAACATTTCCATTTCAGTGGGTCATCATGATGGGATACTGTTTAATAAAATCAATGCATCCTAATAGCCAAGGGGATGTACTTGTGCTGTATTACATTTTCTCCATTCATCGTCCATTGCTGAACCTTATTAAATAAAATGTGTTTTAAAAATAAAGATTCTTAAATATTATATAGAAACCCATCACCAAAGGAAAGTGCACTAAAAAAAGTGTAGAGGGCATAAAAAGTTGTTAAGGTCCCTTTTATCATAAACAGATGCTTTTCAGACTCAAATTATTTCACCTATCTATTCCATTACTCTGAAATTGATTTTTTTGGCGGGCAGGGAGGAAGGGGTTGAAGACTAAATAGCAATATCCTTCACAGTTTTATCAAATCAGTAACAGAAATGGGTAACCAGTGAAAGGAATTTTATCGTTCTGACTGTGATTTTGAGAGATGCTTAGGTTAAAATCAAAGTTGAATTTGTTTCAAGGTTTCCCCATCCCATGAATTCTTTTGAGATTTTGAAAATGTTTCCACGTTGCAAATCCATGGGGAAAGATAACCCAAAGTTTCAAAAAAAAAGCTTGACAAACTAAAGATCTAAACAATATAGCTTGGTTCTATCAGAATGTGGCTTTGATGTTTTAAAATATTCCATTTGGGTTAGGCTTAATTTTTTTTTCTTTAATTTTTTTCAGTTGAATCTGAACCAACGTTCTGAAACCATTGGCAGGATACATTATTGAACTGAAACTTTTGAGGAATATTTGCTCACTTGCACAGCCTGACCCTCCCCCATATACAGTCCAGTGTGGACCACTATAGAGTTTTCCCCATTGTAAGAGTCAAACTAGTTGTCTGAAGGTTTTTGAACTTTTCCCTGGTGCTTTCTGACTCATATCGCTGTAGCTACTTTTTGCTATTAGTATGTCACCTGTTAAAAGTTTCCTTCTTGCTTTTACCTTTTTCTTTTAAATTTCTAGATGGATGTTCATTAGCTTTGGATTCTTAGTCTTCATATATAAATCTCTCCTTTGATGAACCTATTAAGCCTTGTTATTCTCATCTATTTTGCTACTGCAGCATGTAGAGGCCACAGCCCCAAGCTTTTTATTTTCCTTTTTACCAGCTTGCCCCAAATAATGAGCTGATCATCACCACAGCAAACTTCTGAAAACAATTCATTTAGCTAGTGCTGTAATAATCCTACCTAACTTTCATTATCTCTAGAGGGCTCAGAGCAAAATCTATAGTAATTTCAGTTAATTTTCAGAATTAAAAATATTTCAAGGATGCTTTTAGATGCATTCACATACACAAAAGTGTTAAAACAGATGGTCTAGGCCTGTCAGAGAGTTAATATAGAAGTGTTTATAGTTTTGAAATTCTTTCTAAGGAACAGAATTTTTAACTTAATAGCAGAAGGATGTAATGACAGAAAATCGTGACTGTCAGGTTTCCCTAGACTATGCAGTTCCCAAACCTAATTTTTTATCCCAGAAGGAATGAAAAAGAGTTGGTCAGGGATCAGTAAGAACACCAAGAAAATCTTTTTGGTGCCTTTGCAGAAGTATATTGTCCCCAAGAACTTAGTGAGAGAAACTAGGGTCTAGATGACAATCTGGACATAGATGAGCTAACAGAGAGAAAATGCAAAGAGAACAGTTTCCATCGAAACTGCAGCAACAAGAGTACATCAGAACCAGACAGGGAAACCTAGAGAAATCTGGTTAAAGGGTTTCCCTTTGGCAATCTTGTGGGCCTCTTATATAGTTTCAGATTTCACTCATGGCTCGACAGTGGCACTGACTGACAGAAATAACTCCTCTTCCCTGCCATTGCTCTTCTACTATATAGAAGTTGACCTTCCCCCTCTTCAATAAGTTTCAATGCTGTACTCTCAAAACAAATCCCATTAACATTTGATTAGCATGGTAAACAAGCTTTACTGAGGACTGTATTAGAGCAAACGTCCTCCCTCATTCTATATAGTTTAACAGTCATCTAGACATGCTCATAGCATACAAAGACTAGGGCTAAGGCATGACTGGCAGTGAGTATCATCCCATCAAATGACAGTTCAGCAGGATGCCAGAGTACAGTGGAATCTCGAAGTGCTTTTACATCATTTCTTTCATGCTTTTTTACCCAGACTTCCAGTATTCTGCTTTAATTTGCAATTTTAAAAAATGGCTCTAACTTCACTCAATTTAGCATTTCTATATCTTATCAAAGTTTGTAAAATTCATCATTTCTGCACACCTCTTTTCTGCCTCCAATAGTCTATTCTGTTCCATGTCAGCTTTTATCCATTCATCACCACAGTCTCTGAGCACTTCTAATAGTGTGTGTAAGAGCTGTGACTGCCATCTGTCATCTGTGGGGTTCATTGGCTCACTCAACCTTTCTTCTAGGGGAGAACTGTGTGTACGGTGGATTGGTTTGTTTTGCTTAGTATTCTCATAGCATCTCCGGGTTCTAGTTGTGGACCCAGAAACAACTGCGCAAGGCACGGTACAAGCACAGAACAAAAAGATGGTTACTGCCTTCCAGGAACTTAAGAGTCAGAGTACAAGGCAATAGAAAACAGGTGGGAACAAAAGAAAACCATAAGACAATAGTGTCAGTGTGATAACAGCACACTGGAAGGCTCACTTTGGAGAGGATTTTTTATAAGCATCACAGCAAAAAAAAAGAGTTTTAGGGATTGATTGGAAGATTGATAAAGGAATAAATCAGGGCTGTCTAACTTCTAAGTGGAAGGTAATGGAATCTGGAAGAGAAAGGGGAGCCTGAACACCCCAGCAGCAGGGATGGAGTGGAGCAGAGGCAGCAAGGACAGCTACAGCTGTCATTGAATGTGTGGTGGAGGGATGCAACAGCCATGAGGGGAAGCACAGGAAGCCAAGGAGATAAAAGTAGTGGAAGCTCATGGGCCATCTCAGTAACCACTGACAGAGCATGTGAAGCCTGCTGGCCCCTTGTTGGACAGCCCTGATAGATCATGAGCATGGTATTTAGAAAGAGCTTCTTGTAAGCCTGAGGAGCAGCAAATGAATGGACAATTGAAGAGGGTGTTAGTGAACTGACTGGAGGCAGAAACTATCATTTTGAAACTGAATGAGGGTTAATAGATGGGAAAGAGATGATGAAGACAGACATCAGGAGAAGCAGGGATTCATAAACAGCATGACATCTTTGCAGCAGCATTCTGATTGGATATGATCAGGGCAAGATTGCATTTGCCAAGGCCACAGTTGCAGTATTTAGAGTATGAGATGAGAACCTGGAAAAGAGTTTTAACTCTGTGGATGGGTGAGAAAAACTACCTTCCACTGATCTGATACATAAATTTGCAAGATCTGGCTATAGCCTGGATGTGAGAGAGAGAGAGATCTGAGTCAAATATGACACCCAGGTCACACTCTTGAATAACAGGAAAAGTCATGATGTGACTGAGAGAGAAGATAGCAGATAGGAGCTTGAGGAGGGAAGATCAAAAGCTGTGTTTTAACCTTCATGACTTCGAGTTGATGGCTAGTCATCCACAAGGAGTTGTGAGGGAGGAAGCTGAAATTTTAATTCAAATAGATATGGGCAGATCTGGCATAGAGAGGTATATCTATGAATCGTCAGAATAGAAACAGGGAAATGAATTTGTGTATATGAATAAAATTATCCAGAGACAAGGAGTAAAGGAAGCATAGGATGATACTGAGGATATGGTCCTATGGGATCTACAGTCTACTGTGGGATTAGAAGAGAAAGTTGAGAGCCAGAACAGGAAAGAGCTGCAGAAGCCAAGGGAGAATAAGATTTCAAGAAGAGTCTAATTGACTCTGTCAAGGGAGCCAAAAGGTTAAGGAGGAAAAGCCTGAGCATAGACTACTAACACAGAGCTCTAGTTAGGGAGTTCACAAGAGACTTCATTGAGACAAGTTTCACTTGAGTGCAAGAGACTCATTTGAAAATGACTGAGGACAGAATTGGAAGAAATGTCCAAGCAATGACTGTAAACATCAGATCCAATAATCTTAAAGATGAAAGAGAAAAAAAGAGGTGAAGGATAGCTGTTGAAGCAAGCTGAGGCAGAGGTGCCTATATTAAAGAGGGAAGAAAATCAAGAATGTTTGTATTGTGACAAGAAAGAACCAGAGGAGAAGGAAAGACTATCGTTTCTCATTCACTGTCTCACACTGGCGCCCCTAAGATGCCTTGATCTCTGCCCTGGTAGTTGTAGCGGACCCCTTGGAGAACCAAAGGAGCATTACAGCAAGGAAGGGGATATGAGTAGGTCCAGGTGATGGGATAGGTTTGGATAAGATGGAGTCAGTTGAACAAATGGAGGATTTAGAGTAGTCAATTCAATGAGAAACTTCAGTGACAGAGCAGATGGAGGCACAAATTATAGACAGGAAATGACAAGGGGCAGCAAGGGAAGGGAAGAGCAGAAGTTGCATTATTTTTGCCTGTTTTCATTTAAAATCATGGAAATTTAAGGCCGAAAGAATCCTCGGGTGTCATCCATTCCAGCCTTTTGCACAGGTACAAGATTTGTTATTAATATTTTCCAGGCAGAAACCTACCCAGCCTCTTCTTGAAAACCTCCAATAAAGGAAACTCCATACATTGTCTAAGCAATTTGTTCATTTGCCCTGATGCACTTACAGTAAAAAAGTTTTCCCTGAGATTTGGCCTGTAAATCACACAGATACACAGATTCACAGACATTAGGGCTGAAAAGGACCTTGAAAGATCATTGAGTCTAGCCCCCTGCCTGAAGGTCAGGAAGTCTGCTGGGGTCATAGGATCCCAGCAAGATAA
>NW_017729026.1:10616158-10616396 GCF_001723915.1 Gavialis gangeticus | reverse complement strand
CCCAGCTTCCCATCAATCACTAGGTTGCTGATTAGGTCATCTCCAGTAGCCAGTACCAGGCTGAGAAGCAATTTACCTCTTGTTGGCCCATAGACTTCTTGAATCAGGTACAGGTCATCCACGCACGATAGGAAGCTTTGCGACTGCTTGGATTTTGCTGAGGGATCCTCCCATGAGATGCCTGGGTAATTGAAGTCACCCATGACAACCATGGTCCTGGAGCATGCGGCCTCAGCCA
>NW_017729026.1:10602321-10615942 GCF_001723915.1 Gavialis gangeticus | reverse complement strand
CCGTTGTGTCCCCTATGCTGTGTTCCCCACGGATTTTAACCCAGAGGGTCTCCAGTCATCCACCCTGGTTGCGAACATCAGCTTGCAGGGACTTGTAGCTTTCCTTAACATAGAGAGCTACAACCCTGCCCCTTTTATATACTCAATCTCTCCTGTACAAGGTATAGCCATCTATACCCGTGGTCCAGTCATGGGTGGAGTCCCACCAGGTCTCTGTTATCCCTATGATGTCGTAATTATTTGCATTAAGCAGGAGGACGAGTTCCTGCTGCTTATTCCCTAAGCTCCTGGCATTTGTGTACAGGCAGGCAAGTGTCCCCTTGGGGGCTCTTGCCTTGCCCACAGATTGTACCAGGGTTGAGGCAGGGGTGGGCTCCCTTAAATGCCTTGGTCTGCTGGCTTTTCAAGGGTTGCTCACACCTTGCCTTAAGTCCTGCCCTTTGTAATAAGGGAAACCAATCTTTCTCCCTCTTCTTTTGGGTAGCCTTTCAAATATTTGAAAACAGTTATCATGTGTTCCCTTGATCTACTTTTCTCTAAAGTAATCGTAACTTTTCCTATTTGGCTTACATTCCAAATCTTTTCATCAACTTGTTCACTGGCCTCCAACCTCCTTCATTTCTCTACATCCTTAAAATGAGGTGCGTCAAATTACACATCATAGCCAAACAGAAACCTAACCAGCTTCAGTTAATGAAACCCAAAACTGTATTTCTGTATGTGTTGGTCTGTCTGTCTGTATGTGGGTGATAGCATTTTATTGATGACTCAGGATAAGTTTGTGAATCACTGAGTGCATCTGCACATGCAGTGGACTGTGCAGTTGCTACTTGCTTAAGTAAGTACTAAATGACTACACAGTAATCAGCATTAATGTGCAGTCCCATCGCTGAACGGTTATCTTTAGCTGCTACTGTGCAATTGCAATGAGCTATGGCATCTCATGTAGACACACTGAGTGCATCTGCACATGCAGTGGACTGCGCAGTTGCTACTTGCTTAAGCAAGTACTAAATGACTACACAGTAATCAGCATTACTGTGCAGTCCCATCGCTGAATGGTTATCTTTAGCTGCTACTGTGCAGTTGCAATGAGCTATGGCATCTTGTGTAGACACACCCACTGTAACCTCCAGAGATTTCTTAGCCAAGTATCCCCGTTGCGTATTTGTGCATTTGGGTTTCTCCTCTATGTGCACATATGTCCAATTTGAATTTCACTTTTTGTCTAATAACCCACCCTCTACTTTGTTGAGATCCCTTTTCATTTTAGTCCCATCCTCTAAAACATTTGCAGCCCATTTCAGTTTTACACACATTTGATCAGTAACCTCTCAATCTCTGAATCCCACTCATTAATAAACATGTGAAACAGCACTGGACCCAGAACAAACTTCTGTGGGACCTGTGTCCTACCTCCTGTGGGACTTCTTCACTTGTAGTAATTCAACAGAGTATGTATTTAATAGCCATTCTATCTACCACATATTTCTCCATCTTACTTCTGAAAATACTATATCAAAAGTCAAAATCATAGTAAAGTCCAGTTTCTTTGGATTTGGAAGAAATAAGTGAAATCTTCAGAGAGAGAAGTGGAGTCGGGCAAGGGAGTGCTTGATCATTGTATCAAAGCTGACAAATGGGCTAATTAACCCATTTCAGTTATGGATTAATTAAGCTGGAAAAGTATAGTTGTTCAGCTCAGAGGGTGTCAGAACTGAAGAAGTAAAATTTGAAATGGGGTAGTTAACCCAGTCATGGGATTTCCATAGATGCTCCAGGCTGCCAAACCAGGGGTGAAGGAAATGGATGCAGAGGGTGAGCCAGGCTGGAGGGGCTAGAGGGCTGCACTTTCAGTGGGAGAGAGGAACCAAAGTCACAAAGGTCACAAGCATTAATGGAGACATTCACTAACAATTTCAGTGGTAAGGAAGGAAGAAGAGGGCTGGGAGCAGATGAGACATCATGGACTGAAAATGAAAATATGATGATGTACATGGCTACTGCCCAGACTTCCTTCTTGTCCTCTATGCAGTCTGTAACCTTTTATGTTTAGTCTGCATTGATTTTAAATCCTACTAAGATTTAATGAGAGCCATAATGTCAATATTACTTCTATGGGCATACAATCTAATTGACTTTGTTAAACGTCCTGGGTCAGATCCTAAGCCAGTATAAATTGTCATTGCTGCACTGAAGTCAAGAGAGCTATGACAATTTATGCTAGCCAAGGACATGGATTCTTCTGTTTCTATTACTCATTCTCTTGCAAAATATCTTTAGGATCCTTCAAATTATTTGCTAGAGGAGGATGCCCAATCTCCTGTTTTGTTTTGCTTTCCTTTTAACATTCTTCCTTTGTTTCATGCGTATGCATATTTTTTATATTTAACATCACATTATTTCCTTCCTATTTTATCCATCTGTTTATTTCAGCTATTTCTTTGTTCTTCTCTGCTGATCTTCAAAGACTTCTGATTCTCATATATAGGCCCATTTTAACGGACCCCACTTGTTTTCTGGTGTACACATCCCATCTTAATAGGCCCTTTACACTCCAACAAATTTCCAACAACTAAAGAGGAGAAACAAATATAGACTTACAAACCCACTCCAGGAGCTCACACACATTTAAGTCAGTGAAAGTTGTGACTGCGTGTAAGGCCCACGAGATCAGATCCTTAGACAGCATTTATTAATAGAAAATATGTCTCTTATTTTGTACCATATTCCCTTGAAAAAGTTCATAGTTCTTTTGTAAACCTTACACCAAAAGAGCAGAATAATATCAGTGAGGCAAGAAAGAGCTTCAGAGCCCCAAAAAGAAAAGCAAGGCACTCATTTTTAATATGGTAATGCTCTCATTTATTCCTAAAAAATTAAGGCAGGTTACTTAGAAAGAAGGTAATCTCAGCTGTTGCTGAGATGCGTGAATGGGCTTGTATGTGTTCATGTGTGTTACAAAAAACATGATTAAAGATCTGATTTGTGAAGGATGGTATGTAAAATAAAAATAAGATACAGTGGGGAAAAATGTGTTTGATGGATAAGGTTAGGAATGGAAGCATCTGTAGTCATTCAGCTAATGAACCTTATTTTATTCATCTCATGTTACTGCTGCCAGGAGCATAGCAGTAGTATGACACTTTTAGTGACCTTTCAGGCACAGCCAGGATAAAATGCCCAGCAGAAAGGGCAGCATTTTTGCATGCTTTGAAAAACTAGCTCATAGTCCACAGGGAGCTTTTAGCAGAGTCTGGGCACCACAGGCTTTGCAGTGCTAACTGAGATGCTGCCACCATGAAGAAAATCTACTGCAAAAGAAATTACTGACACTTTCCACATTGGAGTTTACATCTTATTACCCACCCTTTCCAGTTCACTTGCAAAGTTGTGCATAAGGAGCCATTGTACAACTTTAACAAGGGCACAATCATGTTCGCCCCACTATCGTGATCTGATTATGTAAATGGGGAGGTTCTACTGCCTGCTTCAAACAGAAACGCCTTTCCAAACCCATCTTGTTTGTCACTGCGTAGTCTGGCCTGTTTCCACTCTGAGTTTCCTTTGTTCAACAGGATAGAGACACAGACATAACAACCATGGAGAAATAAGGTGCATACATTACTCTCATATGCCCACAAAATCTCCTTTAATTGCTGGGATCCTGTTTCTTATCAATTTAGTTTAGCTTACTGGAAATAGGGTGACTACCCATCCCTAATTCGGTGAGATAATCATGAAATGGGAACCTCAAGTCCTGGTCCTAGGCTGCATGACTCTGGGACAACATTTGTCCTGGATTCTCAGTGTCATACAAGGATCCAGCTTTTCCGTTCCCCATGGGAAATGGTGGAATGCTGCCAGCCTGCAAGGGGCTGCTTGGGGCTGCCAGGAGTGAGACTCTGCGGGGGGAGAGGAGGCACCACATGCATATGCATGCCTGCACATATGCACATGGCTGGGAATACAGCCAGGAAGCATGGACAGCAGCTCCCTGCACGTAGGTCTATAGGGGAGGGGGTAACATGCTGAGGGATGGTGTAAGGCAGGGGCTGGGGGTGTTGCCCAGCCAGGACAGTGCATCTGACCTGGGGTTGGGACAGGGAACAGGATGGAGCCACAGGGGGCTCATCCAGCGGGCAGGAGAGGCAATGCTGTCCACTGCTGTGCTCATTCCTGGAAGGCATGTATCCCCTCAGATTTGTGCATGGGGTGGGAGCAGTTGCAGGCTGTGCTGCAGACTCAGGGCTCCCCACCCTGCTGCCCTCCCCACAGAAGCCCTGCGCCACCATGGCAAGGCACCCCCTGCCTGCCTGGTAACAGCAGCATGCAGTCAACATGGAGCTCCTGGGGGAAGGGCAGCAGGACAAGGAGCTCCAAGACCACAGCAGACAGCCCACATCTGACCCCACTCCACTCGGCTTCCCTGCTGACTCACTGCCGGCAGAGGAGGTGGAGGGGTGGGGAGGGGATAGGCAGGCATGCATTCTGGCAGGGGCAACATGTAGGGGATGCACACGGGTGCATGTGCACCCCTGCAAAAAGGTGCAGCCAACACTGTCGGCAGTTCGTGCAGATAGTCACTGCTCATCACCCCACTACCGACACCGCCAGTGGCAACTGCCGGCAATCAACAATCACCGCTGGCTGATGAGAACACTGCCAGTGGTGCCTGTGGGTGGTCCCCAGGCCCTGGCCAACGCTCATCACCTTCCCCCCCCCCACCAACAGTGCCGTCAACATGTGTGGGAGCTCTGCGCTTACCGCTGCCACGCTCCTGCCACCACCACTGTGCTCCCACCACCACCAGCACAGCTGTGCCACCCCAGCCACCAGGGGCATGTGCCGTTCATGCATTCTGCCTTCCCATTTTGAAATGGTGGTCACCCTAACTGGATATGGTCCTAGAAATTCCTGTCAAGATCTGTCTTCCTATATTTTTAAAACAGAGCATCTGTGTCTGTGACATTAGCAGCCTTCGGTTATTATTTACAGCAGGGTGCAGAGCCCTATCATCCAGCCCATGATGCTACCCATGAATCTTGGACAGGCTCCACATTCAGCAAGCACCAGCCCCAGCCCAAGGGTACATTACATGTAGCATACAGAGACCGGGCCATTGCGCATGCTACATGCAATGTCTGCAACAAACTGGCTTCACATGCTGGATCCAGCACACATGGCAGTTAGTAGACTGATCCAGCCCACAGACTGGCCCTATGACAGTCATCCTGCCTGCAAGACCTAATGATTTTGATATGCTGATCTATAGCTCACCACGACATGTGCCACTGAAAACATACACAAGATATATAGCAAGGGAAACGGATTATTAGTTGGCACTAATTTATACCATATAAGTCTCTACTCCCAAAAGTTTACAGTCTGAATTCTGGGCAAGATTGAAAAGAAAAAAGGGAGCATTTATACAAAAAAAATATTCACTGCAATCAGTCCAGCAGTCTTTCACACCCATCTTGTTATGTTGCTATGTTTGAAAAAGAGCTCACTCATTTCTTCTAAATCTGGTACATCCTTCTGCCTACTCTTGTAATAAAATCATAATCCTGTGTTTATTACGTGGGTCAGCTTCCAAGGAAATATTTATGATTTCACAAAGTTAACATAATGTTTGCATATTTAAGGATGATTGAAATACACAGTCTATACAAAGGGCTGCAAGGAAGACCTTCATTGATAATATAAGGGGGTGAGGTTGCCATATTAATGGGATAATGTACAAGAAGGATAGGTATATTGTGTAAGAGGGGTGACTAGGAAAATTGTAGATTGGAGCACTGTGTAATTATGTCAGGGAGTGAAAAGTTGTCTTGTGAGAAGTGGAGCTGTTGACCACAGTTCTTACCTCAGAGGTTTAATCAGTCTTTTAAATATGCCTGATCTAAATCATTAAATGCCTTGAAGGTAAGGAGTGAGTCTGATGATTTGGGGAACATATCTGTATAATTTAGGAATTGTGTGTGACGTTATATACTCCGTTGATGAATCTTTTATCAAGCTACAAACCCCATTTTTGAACATGTAGCCATGAGCTTTCTCTGTGATCCCTTTCTCTCCATCTTGGCCAGACCCAGCACACTGGATCAGGTCAGCAGATGTAACCACCCCAGCAGGAGGTCTGGCCTGCAGATCAGCTCTGGATCACTCCTCCAACCTGAATGGTTGAGTGTAACTTGGGTAGATATTAGGAATATCTTTCTAATCTAAGGCTAGTTAAACATTACAATAGGCTAACTAGCAAGGTTGTGGAATCTCCTTCAGTGGTAGTTTTAAGTAACTAGAAAAGCACTTTTCTGCAATAATCTAATCATACTTTATCCTGCTTCAGATCTGAATGATGGACTAGATGTCCTCCTAAGGTCCCTTACAGTCTTACATTTCTACGGTTCTGTGGACACTTAAAGGAAAAGTCCAATGTACTCCTGGTAGCCTCTGTTGCTGAGGACAAACAGTAGTGTTTTGTAATAGCTGGCATCTTCTAAAAGCTGTTCACCTTATGCTTGGAGGTCATTTAAAAGTTGGTTGTGTTCATGTTTAAGTATGATATATATATATATGTACCATATGCTTAAGTATGGCATACACTTGAGTCAAAGTTATTCATAAACATGATTTGCCAGATCTGTTATTTAAGCTGTCCAATGTGTCTCAAAGGAGATGTGACTATACTACCTTGAAAATGATTTAAAATAAATACAGAGAGCCCATGGTGCACAGGCAGTGATGTGAATTAGAAAATAACTCCCCATTCATAAACTTCCACTGTCCAGGGAGAGATCCCATTTTCCTTTGAATTGTGAAGTCCCATTTCTAATGTGCAGATAAATTGTTCCAAGCCTCGGCTTTTGCATTTCAACTCAAATGTCAAAGCAGGGAATCAGAAACTTCTGTCTCTCAAACAAATAGGATCAATGCGCTTTCTTCTCTAGATCACTGAACCACAGTATGTCAACAAGCCTGACACAGTAATCACAGTCAGCTGCAGTGCATTCATGCCAATAAATAAATGGTTTGCAGTATTTGTAATATCTGAATAAAATGTAATTTTTATACTCCAGTGAGGTGGTCTATTTGAGAAAAATGTAATGTGATATATAATTCTCTCTTGTGGAGAGAAAGATTTTTTATATCCAGCATTGTCTGTTGCTGATGAATTATAAAATCATTATCTAAAAGATACTGCCTTTTATCCATTTTTTAACTTCTTCTTTTTTTGCGATCTCTACAATTAGTCACTCTAATTTTAATAGATTATTCCTGAGTCTTTCCAAAGTAGTCTGTGTGGAAGTTTGATGATAGTTACTGTCTCTTCTGAAAAGATGCTGTTAATGAAAGCAATTTTTCCTTTTCAGTTGATTTCATAGGTGGATTTGATTCTTACGGCTATCAAGGCCCACAGAAGACATCTCATTTACAGCTACAGCCCATGTATATGTAAGTACTAAACTTCTGAGATATTCTGTGGAATGCCAAGTAGATATTAAAGGATCAACAAGCTGAAAGATGAGGTGATTTAAAAATTCAGGATTGGCAGAGCCATTTGTTCGAAGACAGAATTCTAGCTATACACTTTGATTCTACAGTTACCCTTTTGTTGCATCATGATTCTTTCTTACGGTAGTACACAATGCATCACACGTGTTTAAAATACAATGAGGTCCTGACCTGGATTTTATTTAACCCTCATCAGGAAAATTCCCAGTTGAAGTCAGTCAGATTTGCTTGGGTAAGGACTAGAAAAAATCCGGCTAAGGCTTTGGCTCATCAGTGTTTAGTCTGGTTTAGCACAGATTTGGAAACTAGTTCATTTAGCAACATGTCTGCCATTAGTATTATTAGAACATCAAGTCACTGAGGCACTTTGCTTTGTCTGCTGTTGCCTTTCTCTTTTTTAAATTTCAATGGCACATTGCCTTGAAATCAGTTTGAATAAAATACTGCATTTTAACTGTGCTGTGAGTGTTACAGTTCTGTCTACTGTCTAGAAATAGAATATGATGATATTTTGGGATTAAATAGAAAATAAAATGTCAGCACATGCATGTGATTGGAGCAGATTCACAGAAGAGTTCATGCCCATTCTTAGATTGCAGCACAAAACTGATTTACAAACATCATCTGTATCAGTGCCAAGCAGAAAACAAGGGACAGATTCATTATCGCCCTAAGGAGTCCTGCCTCTCAACGTACCATACAGTTTTCACCTATTGTATTTTGGATTTTGTTTAATAAAACCAGCTCATTAAGGGAAAGAACAGCATGTGCCAGCTCACAAGAGGGCATCATTTACTTTGTCCTTTCTCTGTCCCAGTCACTTCTTTTGAAGGAGAGAACTAAATATAGATAAAGAGCATCAATTCAGTCATGATCTCCATTCAGACCATAATGTCACATCAATGGAAACAT
Source organism: Gavialis gangeticus (assembly GCF_001723915.1). Taxonomy (NCBI): domain Eukaryota; kingdom Metazoa; phylum Chordata; order Crocodylia; family Gavialidae; genus Gavialis; species Gavialis gangeticus. The sequence goes on along the minus strand of NW_017729026.1, from coordinate 10,607,512 downwards.
TAAACTAAACCTTTAATCCCTTAAAGTAAATCTGCTGATGAATTAGCAGCCCAATTTATTTATGTTGTGCTGGTATTTACTTTTTACTGGTTGTGAACCCTATGTTAGAAAGTGCTTAGGACCTGGCCTTTGGGATGCATGGTAGGTGTTGTTTATTATGTCTTAAATTACACTAGTGCATAATGCCAATGCCAGCCTAACTTCAGCTTCCCATCTGTCTGCACTCAAATAAAAATTTTTCACCTGTACTCTTGGCAAGAGTGTTGTACATTTAGAAAATGTTATTTCCTTCCTCGTACCATGTGTGGTTCATAGGTACTTAGAACAATTCTAATCCTATTTCTCTCTCAGTTTACTATACCTTGCCATCAACATATGGAGCCCTCTAGCTGAGATATTATCTCATTCTCTTTACGTTCTCGGTGTTTCTCCTTTAAGAACAGTTGATTGCATTTACAGAGCCTCCTACCACTGACAGGAAAGAAAGCTGGAGCTATAGAGAGAAGCCAAAATAAATTTCTAAGCTTGTAGCTGAGACAAAGAAACAAACGATGTACCTTAAAAAAGGAATTCTCTTTCATTTCAGTGCTGCGTTCTTACTAGAGTCTAGGTCATTTCACTGCTCATTGTGAGACAGACATCAGTAACTTAATGATATATCCAGTAAACCCACAGAAGGCACACTGTCATGTCGCAGTGACAATCAAAGATGCTTAGCATTTCCTTCTCACTGTACAGTGTGTGATTAGAGCACTATGCAATTCCTACACTCTGTTGTGTTTAACCATCTTTGACAGTATGTGGCAACAGCCTTATATTGCAGAAAGCTAAAAGAGCCTAGAAACACATGCTTGTATATACTGAAGTAACATACTGCCTTCCGCTTTGATTACTAGATGATAATAGCATAATACATTCAGATTTCAGCTTGTAGCACTCTTTACAGCAGAAAACCTTAATGAAAATCACAACTCAGAAATGATAACAGTAGACTGCCTTACTGCTTTGTGTCTTTTGCTGCCCCGTTTTCCATTGGAGAACATCATCCTATTTGCCCCATATTATTAGCCCTTGTTGGGAAGAAGAACTTTTTAAAAATCTGGACTTCACCCTACGATTTGTTACTAAAGTATTTTGTGCTTCACAAACAGTCGATACCCTTAGGAGGCAGAACAGGGATCTACAGGGATTATTAAATACAAGGAACTAGAATACAAGAGGGGAAGAGACAACCTAGGGTCATTGCATCCAGTCTGCCAATACTGCAGGTACTCGGGAAATCTAACTGCATTCACAAGCTCCATCTTAAAACTAGCTTGATTTTTTGCCCCTCCAATGACTGTTCCAGAACCTCACTACTCTGATGGTTGGAAACCTTCATCTAAATTGCCAGTCTGAATCTCTTCATAGCTAGTTTATTCCTCTTGGTTCTTGGGCCCACCTTGTCCTTTAGCTTAAATAGCCGTCTCCTTCCCTGCTGTTTGTCCTCCTGATATATTTACAGAGAACAATCACATCCCCTTTCAGCCTTCCTTTTTGCTAGGCTAAAAAATCTAATTTCTTCTAATTTTCTGTCAAAAGAAGGGCTCTCCATTCCCCTGAGCATCCTAGTAGCCCTTGTCGGCACCTGTTCCAGTCTGAATTCTTCTTTCTTGACACTGGGTAGCTGGAATTGTACATAGTATTCCAGATGAGGACTTACCGCTGTGTTGTACAACGGCAAGAATACATCTCTACCAGAAATGCCTTATATGTCACTGAAATGCATCCACCATTCAGCTGGAGCGTAGCAGCTTTTAAACAAGACACAGAGATTCTACACAGAAGTGCAGTGAGAAAAGGGAAGAAGAGCAGTGAGTTGAGCTGAAGCTGCAGGGGAAAATTTAGATAGGCAGAACATCATTACCTAAAGTCAGAGTGTGGTCTGCACATGGGAGTTACTGTGCAGATGAAATGTTAATGTGGGGCAACTACATCCCCCTCCCACCTAAACTGAAATCAAACACAAACCATGGGTTCCTTATTGACTTTTTATGAAAGCATCACAGTTTCACTTAATATTATGCTGGATCCTAGGCTCAGCACTGAACAACATCACCTATTGAATCAGCAGCTCCAGTGCTGTCACCTCTGAGGGGTTCTTTTGGCACTGTGGTATTAGTCCATCCCACTGCTGCTTAGTTTCTGAAATCTTCCAGCATGACAGTGCGGTACTTCCTGCCCATATAGATTTAATAAGATCCCTTTCTTCAAAGCATAAGTTGATAGCTGGCAGGAATTGACTAAATACATGACACCAGACCAGTCCCAGGTCAAGGCATCCCTTGGGCAGTGCAAAACTTCCACATGGCCTCCAGAGCAAGAAAATGTCCTAACAGAGAGGGGGTGTGACCTTACATCTGATGCCTTCAGGCTGCTGGAGTGGCCCCTTGGAACTGTGGGCAGAAGGACATAAATAAAAAATAAAGTGTTGTGAGGTTGCTTTAATTTATGTAAAGGAACAGAAATAGGGTACCCACTGATGTATCCCCAGAATACAGAACATCCCCTTGGTGAGGGGCAGGACCACCAGCCCCCTTGGCCAATCAGTGGTGAGGGGCAGGGCCACCGGGCCCCTTGGCCAAGCAGCAGCAGGGGCCAGGGACACCACAAAAAGGCCACCTCCCTTCCTCCCTGGCTGGCTGGAAACCCAGCTCCTCTTGGCTATGCACTACCCTACCTCCTGGCATAGCCAATAGAATCACAAGGACAAATGATTGACATATATTTCCACCAATAAAGTGACAAAAGGACTTTTTGCAGTCCATTCCTCATTCAGAATGGGGACAAAGGGTCTAGAAACAGGACAGTCCGATATAAAACAGGACCAATGGCCACCCTAAATAGAAAGGAAATTTAGCACCATCTTCACACTCTCTTCCCTTCAGTATCACACTGAGAGCAGCTTAGCTGGACTGAACTAGATGCACTGCGAGCTACTGAAACATTGTTTTTATGCAGAGATCTGGCTTTTCTCTGATGTGCTAGTTATGAGCAACCACCAGAATCAAAAGAAGGGTTATAATTATGTCACCATAGCAAGGTGGGGACCCAGATATATGAGGCACTGTAGAGAGACAAAAAACATCTGGTATCTGTTTGGAAGAACTTTCTAAGACAGTGGCAAATTTCAAGGATCTGAGCTGATGTCTGGCCACTCCTGTGCGATGTCCAGAAGTCTTTTTGAAATGCAAATTCAAAAAGCGTGGTTTTCAATAAGGAGTGAGGAGATTCTCCCACATATTGAAATGTTTAGCCCATATCAAGCAACACTGCAAACCTTAATGACACCTATGCAGTCCATCAGGCTCCACTGGCATGCTGTTCCCAAGGATGAATTCAGTTATCACGATGAGAGAATGATATAAACACAGATGTTTAATTCTGTCCTGGTTAGATTGGTTTAATTCAAAGTGATTTCAACCAGAAAGCTTCACCTTCTTCTGCATTTTCATTGTTCTGTGAAAGGGGTTGGCAAGGTACAGCCCAAGAGCCAAATCTGCAGAGCCAGAGGACTGGGTAGTAAGGAGGTGTAAAAGGGTCAAGCACCAGAAAGCCACACTCCCACCACTGACACTTCTCCATCCCACCCTCCTGCTCCTTCTCCTGCAACTGCAGCTTGGGCACAGCTTCCAGCTAGTGGGGAGCTGTGCTGGGGCCAGGCAGCTTCCAGCTACACCCATGCCACTGCTAGGAGGCTGGGGAGGGCAACGAGAAGTTTCCAGCTGCCCAGCCCTGGCATGGCTCCCTACTAGCTGGAACCTGCACCCACGCCACCACTGGGGAGAAGCAGCAGCAGTGTAAGCACAGGTCCCAGCAGCCTGTCCCCAGTGCAGGGGCAGACGAATCACCCTAATGCTGATGTACTGCCACAGTCCCCCCAGCCCATGTCAGACCAGAGCTGGGTTTTTCCAACTCATGGCTTATAAAGGCTATGAGATGCTGGATGCTGTTCTAGGGAAAGGTGGATTCTCACTGCCCAGTGACCACTGAAACATGTTGAATTTTTGCTAAATATAGTTGTTATGCTAATTTTGGTATTTCCTTTTGCTATCTAGAAGGACATGCTATATCTATGCACATTTAAAAAGCAGAATCTAAATTATTTTTACATTTTTATGTTAGAAAAATTATTTTGTTACTGAAAGATTATTAATCTTTTACTCATCTGTGTTAAGATTTATTTGTACAGGTACTGAAATGTCATTAAAGTGCACAAAAACATTTCTTATTAATTATGTGAATCTACTTTAAATGAGCTCTAGATACATTAGAAAAATAGTTTACCAAACTAAGTTTGGAACTAACAAACTCATTTGAGAAAAGCATTATCTAAAGCTAATTGGCTTAACTAATTGTTTCTGGTTACCACATTCTTAAAGACTTCAGAATTAATAAATCTCATCCTCTCTTACCTAATTTTTATTCATGTATAGTAAGAGGGAAAACAAGTTTTCCTGTTCTATCAATTTCCTGTCAGTTTCTCAACATTGAATAAACTGGTCATTGCACTGAACCAGTTGAGCAAACTGAAATAAGAAAGTACCTAGTGGTATAACCAGTGACTTTCACCAGTTCAATGGTTTGTTTTTCTTTAAAACCTGAGTACAAAGCATATACCATTTAATATTTTTAACTTTATGTCAGTAATTTCATTAGACGTTAAAAACAGATTATTGGGCTTAACATCGGTTGTCCTCATTTCAAATTTAAATTTAAGTGGATTTATTTTTAAAAGAAAAATGTATTTCATTTAAATTTTAAAAAATCAATTTTAATAAAAAACATGATCAGCTTTCTCCTCCCCTCTCACTTCCCTGTTTGTGTTATGCATATGTTGTGGGGGAGGAGGAGTAAGTAGTAACAATGTGTCCTGTGAGAAGGGTGATGGCAAAGCAGGAACGGTGCAGCGCAAGCTCCAGAAGCATGAATTTGAGCCTTGCTCTAGACTTGTGCTGATGTTTGCCTAAGTGATAGAGCTGGAAGTGGCTACCTGGTCACTTGAGCTGGAGAGTCAACAAATGCTAGCTACATCACTCCCTTGTGTGCCATTTGGCTACAGACACTGGTGTGCTTTAACCACAGTAGCCTAATAAGCCATTTAGGTTATGGGAGACCCTTGACTTTTTTAATTAACTTACTTTATGATGTT
>NW_017729026.1:10595763-10597321 GCF_001723915.1 Gavialis gangeticus | reverse complement strand
TGCTGATGTTTGCCTAAGTGATAGAGCTGGAAGTGGCTACCTGGTCACTTGAGCTGGAGAGTCAACAAATGCTAGCTACATCACTCCCTTGTGTGCCATTTGGCTACAGACACTGGTGTGCTTTAACCACAGTAGCCTAATAAGCCATTTAGGTTATGGGAGACCCTTGACTTTTTTAATTAACTTACTTTATGCTGTTTAAGATGCAAAGCACATACTATTACTTGCCTTCAGAGAGAACATAACAGGACTGCTGTCCCTGAACGTCACTGTAATCTGATACTTCTGATACCCCAAGGAGCAGCTTCTTGGCATCCAGCCTTAAGGAAGCCAACACCCATTTTTGAGTAATGCGACAAGAGCATGGCAAGATGGGGGCAAATAATTGTCAGGAAGTGGGTCTGCTATCATGGGAAGGGACTAACATGTCAAGTAGCTCTGTGACACACAATTCACCATGAGACAACAGAAAACTAGTTGGATAGTTACAGAAAGAGATCAGTGCTCTTTAAAACTCTGGGCAGGACAAAGAGAGGAAGGGAGGTTCAAGTAAACAAAAAGAGAGATTTTTGCTTATGTGTTTCACAAGAACATGTTTGTTCAAGAGAGAAAAAAGTAAAGCAAAAAACGTGCTTTTCTAATGCTGATGCCTAATGTACTGGAGTTGTTCAAGAACAGACTATCCTTGAGCAAAAAAATCCCTGTTGTTCTCTAAAGTCTATGACTCCTTTGGTTGTCTGCCATATATATGTGGCCCACATATATATAGATGTAGGTCATTTGTGCATATTCATGTTACACAGAAATATTGATGGGCTTTGCTTTTTGATTACACGTGGTTTATTTTATGGCAGTGCCCAAGTTATGACATTTAAATCCAGACCCAAAATTTGCCAGAGATTAAGGAAATTGAGATGCAGGGATCTGGTTTGGTTTACTCTAGTTTCCTCATTTGGTCTTATTTCCTGTTTCCTCCTTTCACATCTCTGCCAGATTTGTACATTCAGTGTGACTGCAATACTCTCCTAGCCCAGTACTGTGGCTGTATGTCCAGATGACCAAATACTATTTTTACATATATTAGATCAAAAAACTGTGGTAAATTGCCCATTTTGCCATTCACATAATCTGAAAATCAGATGCCAGCAAGACATAGGACCAGATGGCAGAATACAGCCACTGTATTGCAGCTATTTTGATTTTCATTGTTGCCCTATAATACGAATATGATGTTTCTTTCCGCTGAAATTCCTAATTTAGGACCTGCAGCTCTGTAATTTAAATAACGTGAGTGAAATTTCACTGAAGTTTTACATTCAAAATTGTTATAGTAATTAATAACAAGAAACTCTGTATTCTAGACTAGAGGAGTAGATTTTAATACTGCAGGCTTAGCCATAGTGTTCTCAGCTAGGACCTTGAACCGTTGTTTGTAAGTGACTTAACAAAACACCTGTTTTTCTGCTCCTCTGTTCTGTGCACCAATTCATAGCCTGTTATAAAGGCAGCAGCATTGTGCTGAATTACTACTGCTCAGGTCCTCCAAGGTCAGCCAGCT
>NW_017729026.1:10585962-10590763 GCF_001723915.1 Gavialis gangeticus | reverse complement strand
CTAGACTAGAGGAGTAGATTTTAATACTGCAGGCTTAGCCATAGTGTTCTCAGCTAGGACCTTGAACCGTTGTTTGTAAGTGACTTAACAAAACACCTGTTTTTCTGCTCCTCTGTTCTGTGCACCAATTCATAGCCTGTTATAAAGGCAGCAGCATTGTGCTGAATTACTACTGCTCAGGTCCTCCAAGGTCAGCCGGCTGAGAGAATTACATAATGAAATAGTTCTACCTGGAATTGTTTAGAGAATCTGTACCAATAATTTGATGATGTTTCCTCGTGATGACATTGTCATACCTTTCTTCCTACTCTCACATGTATATACAGACTGTCTGACCATAAAAACCGGAGAGATTAAAGCAGCAGGGCAGAGCTTCCTATCCAGAAGGGTGTTTTGGAAAGGTTATCTGAACAAGTTTGGGGCAGAGTGGGTGAAGTGTACCAGTCTATCTCCTGGTTAATTATAAATATCATTTTTCTTGTCTCTCCCCTTTAGGTCAAAGTAATTATGGTCACTTCTGTGTGGGGGCTGAAGGACCTGGGAATCTTGTTTCAGAATGGCTCCCCATGTTCTACCAAGAGCAAAAAAAGAAAGAAAGAAACTTTGTGTTAAAAACTGAGTGTACACTGAGACAAAAGACAAAGGGAGCATTCGGCCTCTCTTTCTAACAAGTACAGACAAAGATGCGCTGGATACCCCTATCTTGGATTTCCTGAATACACAGAGTAACTGCCAGGCTTTTGGAAGGTTCAGCAAGAGAAGCATTGGTGCCATCTTCTGGCCATTATCCTACCTTTACCACCTTCATCCCTGCCTAGCTGAATTATGAAACGAACTTGTCCAGTTCAGTTCTTTCTGAGACCCTTTCAAACTCCTAGTAGCATCAAATCTCCTTAGTCAATATAATACTAAAAATACCATGATGACCTTGTAACAGAAGTCAATAGACAGCAAGTTGTTTGCCCTAAAGGCTGTACAGTACATACTTGCCTTAACCCAACTAAGCTGCACATCAGAGAAACTCAGTGCAGGCTTTCTGAAGTAACTTCCTTTAGGCTCAACATGCTGCTGTTAATTCTGAAAGATTTCTAAGTCAGTGAGTTTCTTTTCCTTTCTTTTCTTTTCCGTGTCAGGGAATAAAACTCTGTTGCACACAAGCTCCAGAGTGACTGAGTAAGAAAACTGCCAGCTGTCAGAGAAGTGCTTTACTATTGAGCCTCCACAGTGGTCAAGAAAACACTTTATAACACTGAAAAAAGAGAGCTCTTTTGGGGGCTGGGGCTTGGGAAAGGGATAAAGGGAATCTCTCAATAAACTAATAAGTGAACCTACTGGAAATAAGCAGAAGAAACAGTGCTTCTTACCCCACTGTTTGTATTTATCGCACTGTAGGTGCTTTTATAACTAACTGAAAATATGTCTTTTACTAATGACAGAGACATCTTCAGATTTCTATCAACAGAGGCCAACTGAATATGTATTAACTATGTTTACTCTTTTATATCTAATTTCAATTGAAAAATCCTATGTAAGTGAGCATTTTTTTCTAACTGCACCATAGGGATCTATCTATATTTTTTTTTGTTTCAATTGGGGTAGGGGGGAGGGTCTAGCTGCGTTGGTGAAATATTGGAGATCTTTTTGTGGTATATTTGGGGGATCTGTTGTGTGTTAGAATGTGTATTTTATCTTCCTGTATTACTGTGGCTGAAACAAAAACTGTGCTGTTATGTAGTCGGCAACAAGATGCCTTTGGGAATTTTACTAGTAGGTCAATGTGTATATGAAATACTCTGAAATCCTAGAAAGTTTGTTCTGTCCTGAATTTTATCTGTATTTTCAAGCACTTAGACAGCTTTCATTAGGAAAAAAAATATTTTGCTCAGGCTTTTCAGGAACTTGGATTGTCATTGTTTCTTTCTTCAACACCTGCATCAACAAATGCACACACCTGCCACATGCAGATGAAAACCACATGTACCTGAGAGCACGAGTGAAGTCTGGTGCTTGGAAAAGCTCAAGGCATCACCTGGTGACTCTTTTCCTAGCTTCCCATGACTTCCAAGTTACATTAACCTATGTGCTAAGTTTACTTACCCATTTTTATAGAAATCAATACCCTTTGCTGTGTTTGCATGGATGTACTGTAATGTGTCACATACAATAACTCTGTATAACGACAGAGAAGCAGGCATTCACCACTGAAAATACGATGCAAGACAGGTTCAGGAAATATACATAGATTTATTCAGTTATAAACGTGTGTGTTTGTGCGTGCACGTGTGTATATGTGTGTACACATCTGTATGTATGCATGATACACACACATGTATAGAAGAAAATAGCACACTGGAGTGGATTGGACATGAAGCCAGGAATTTGAGTTCTAATCAGTAGTATAATTAGCAATGGGCAAGGAAGGCATGAACTCTGGATGCTTAACTAAGCAGGAACTCTGGAACAGAGGCAGGGGACCCAAGACTTCGGCAGCTGAGGCCCACAGCAGCATGGAGCAGTGGATGTAGGTTCATGAGAGGTAGTGGAGGGACAGAAGAGGGAGTCTGCCACTGAATTTGGCATTTTATATTGTTGCTCAGCATGGCATTTAGCAGCACCCTCAAACCCTCTGCCTGTACCCCCAAGCTGTTGTGTTATGATCACTAACTCCCAGTCCACGCCAATGTAGACAATGGCTTCTGAAGCCTTCCTGCCTCTGTTCCAGAGCTGCTCCTGCCTCAGAGTCAAGGCTCTGCTCCCCAGGGTGCCAAAAATACTAGTCATTCCTCTGATTCTAATCCTAGTTCCTGTCATTGGCTTTCTCTGTGACCTTAAGCAAGTCCCTTTGGCTCTGAACCTGCAAATGTTTAAGTCTGCTGGATTGGATCATTAATCAAAAATGTTCCAACCTGAATACCAATAGTTATTTCTTAAATCTGTATTTAGTAGGACTGGATTCCATTCTGCAGGAATTTGGACACCTCCATTTTTTCCTTCTGAATCAGGAGGAAGGTGTGAAATTTCCTGTCAAATTAAATTTCTGTTATATATTGTTCCAAGCCTATTGAAACATTTCATTTTGATAATAATACTATATATAAATACACACACAAACACACGCATATATACATATACCTAAATATACATGTATGTATGTATTCAGTATTTATACTGAAAAAAACCACGAAACCTGGGAGGAAAACCATTGGAAAGAAAAAGTGAAGAAAAAATTCTTAAGTTTTTCCCCATAGAAAATTTCCTGTAAATTACAAATCTATGAAATTGAAATTTTTGAAGGAAAAAAGTACTTCAAAATAGATTTTGACCAGTTGTAATATTTAGGTACCTAAACAATGGCTTGATTTTGAAAAAAAAAGAATAAACACTCATGTCTGGCATTGATTATCCAGCATTTTTGAAAGTCAAGCAGTACATTTAGGTACCTATATTTGGATTTAGGGTCCTAACTTTAGGAGTTTGGTGTTATCTCTGTATCACTTTCCTTGACTATAAAATAGGTATAATAATACTTGCCACAAACTCATTGTGAGGATTAATTAATTTGTGCAGCACTTAGAAATGATAAAGCAATTATAAGTGCTAAGTCTTACTATAATAAATAGATAGCGAGTGTATTTATATGTTGTTTATAGATATATATATGTGCAAGATACATATATGCACACTTGCATACACACAAACACACACATAAAATCAATATTCATGTCCTTGCTTAAGTTACAGTTAAAGCACCACTGTAAATTATTTCAAGATTGTTGACTACTAAATGAAATTATTAGTGGGCAGATTGATTTTAGAAGCTGTCTAGAGCACAGTAGTGTGAGAATATCTGGATGACATTTTTGAATTGTACAGCGGTATCCTCCTCCAAATCCAGTAAAAAATGTTATTTTTCTAGACTGGGCTTTTGTTATAACCTAAATATTTAGAAGGCAAGAGTTATAATCCAAAATGTGTGGGTTTTTTCCTTTTTTTTTTTTTTCTTTTTTTTTGGTTTTTGGTTTTTTGTTTTGGCATTTGTTAATTCTGAATGTATTTTTAACAAGTGATCTTTTTGACTTACTAGTGTAATTTGCATTTAAAAATAAATGGAAAAAATATAGGTTTCCAAGCTATTCATGGCCCCCTGCTGCTATTCACAACTTGCAGGAAACTTAGACTTACATTTCCTGGCCGAGCAACAATATAGAATGAAGAATCCTATTAAATTTACACGACAACAATCCTGATCTGTGCAGTGCATGGATGTGTCAGCGCTGAATAGAAATTGCCAGGTCACGACATCATTTTAACTCAGTCATAGGTAACACGTATTTTCATTATCTACTGACACTAAAAGGTTCCTTTTACAAGGCTGGCTGCAATAGACGCGTCATTTAGAAAATGTCTTTTTTATTTTGCCCACTCATCAGGAATTTTAAGCCTATGATAGGTTTACAGTTGCCAACAGTGTTAAGTACTGTATAGGTAATTCTTGTTAAGAGAGAGCTGGGTAATATGGATTTTTCCAGTACATCTGTTTTTTCAAACATCCGTTCATTGCCCGTATAGTAAAATAACACAATAAAATGAAAATCTAACTTAAGCAACTTTTTCCAGGGACTCACAAAAGTTATTTTTAACAGGGGTTGCTTAATAAAGGTGGCTAAAAAGTACACTCAGTATATTTTGCGACACTGTAGTGTGATCACTTAAGGCAGGTGGTTGTCTAGGAAGAAGAGTCTTGTGTTGTTGTTGTCATCACAGGTATTATGTACATGAGGGGTGTCAAACATACACCCCA
>NW_017729026.1:10575603-10580962 GCF_001723915.1 Gavialis gangeticus | reverse complement strand
TGTTGTTGTTGTCATCACAGGTATTATGTACATGAGGGGTGTCAAACATATACCCCACAGACCAGATCCAGTCCATAGAGCATAGACCAACTAGGCTCCCTGGGGAGTTAATAACTTGAGGGTGGGACAAGCAGGGCCAGACCTGCTGCCAAAATCCAGCCCCCAGTAGAAACAAGTGTCAGCAACAGGGGTTAGTGATGGCTGTGTTAACCCCTGCACTACCACTGCCCCTTACCCTGCTGCCAGAATTGAGTTCAGATCTGGCCCATGAAGGGTCCCACAGTCCAGATCCAGCCATGGCAAGCTTGATGCCCCTGATGTTCATGAAATATTTCAGACAGATGTGAAAAGATGGATTGTTTTGTGTAAATGCTGATTATAATAGTCAAGTGTTGTAAAGCATCTTTGAAAGGTTTGAGCCAGTCTAGAAGGATATATCCAAATAAGGAGATACCTATTAACTGCACAGTTGAAGGTTTAATCACTTTAAATACTGACATCTCCCTCCTCCATCAAACGAAACCCACACCATCTTTCACACACATCTCACTGTTGACTTACCTTCAGAATTAAAAACAAATCTGAGTGTAAGATCCGTCCCAAGGTTTGGTACTGTTTTTATTTTGTAGTAACAAAGGGCAGTTTATTTTTCTACTTCAACTTTATTAAATCAGTAAACAAGTCTGTTCTTGCAAAGATGAGTGCAACCATTGACTGCATACATTCAGCAGTTGTGAAATGATTGTAAGCATGTGTAAACCTTATCTTGACAATAATCTTAAATCTGTCTGAGGGGAGACTACAAATTGAGTAGGTTTGTATTACAGCTATTACCTGCCTAAAATAGTCCTATTGTGTGGTATATGAATTGTAGACTGGTGCAAAAGACTCCTACCTATGTGTTTGGCCCTGGAAACAACCAGTGGACAGTCCTAAAATTTATTATTCAAATCTGTATTTGTATTTATTCACCAAAACCTTAAATACAGACAAGCTTATTAGTTACACAGCACCATTAATTATTACCCAAACTCGTGGAAAGAGCATGGGGGTCTTCACTTTTGTGTTGTCTTCCTGTCCATTTTACATCTCCATCCACATTGTCAGTGTGTCTGTCGCTACTCCAATACCATTTCCCATTTTATCTCTTCTTGCCATTTCTGTCTTTACTCTACTTGGCATTATTTTAAGCCAACAGGACTCCATGTGCCTGCCTGCCTCTTACTGTTCTATTCCAGTCTAGTTATAGCTAGTTCTGCGTTATTGATTTTAGACTTGCCTAAGTAGCTTTGGGATACTTTTGACTTGATTGTCTCAGGCTTGACATTACTCATGTTAAACAGCTAGGTCTCAGGCTCATTGACAGGCCCTGTTATCCTATCCAGCCTTTCCCAACACTGACTGATCTAAATCAGACACTGAACCTAAACCAGCTTATATTAAAGAGTATCTCTTATTAGACATAATGGAAGTAACACAGTATCCATTGCTCCATCACAGTTTGAGAAAGATGTAAATTGAATGTTGACTGAATGCTGACTACACAAATCAATTCACTGCTGAAAGAAGCAGCTGCTATTTTAAATGTATCCAGCACTCACAAGAGGGGCCATTTCAACTAAAACCATTTTTTCAGCTCTATTTCATCTCCTGCCTTCATCAATCCACAAACATCCTGTTAAGAGTTCCAGCAACAACTCTAACTGGAGAAAACCAGATTTGTGGTTATACACCTCTGCCCTAGAGCCTAGATCAAGGCACTCAATATATCTGAGCCTAGACTACGCCCATCAGTTCATGGGACATGAGACCAGCTAAAATATGTTCCCATTTTTCTATTAGGCTGTTTGGTTCCATTAGAGGGTGATACATGGAGCATACAAACACATTGAACTTGGAAACCAATGACATTTAATTGCCACTAGATTAGACAACTACTATCCAGGTGTCACCATTCGTTCTGTCAACATTTCTTTTGTAAGCAGCATAACAGAGGAAAAGATACTGCACAAAAAGATGAGTTTCCAGTAGCATAATACATGTCTTCCTTACTGAACTTCTTTCCACTGCTTCCCAGGCATAAAAAGTGTAATCTTTCTAAATGTACCCCTCCCTCTTTACCTGTAATCTGACTCCTAAAAACTACAGGTGGGCAGGAGAGGCATCAGCCCTGGGTGCCAATTTAAGAGGGGGACCAAAATCATCCTCTGCCCCCCTGCAGTCTGCACCCTGGCAGCAGAACAGCCCCACAGTATTGCTTTTGCAGCAGCAGCAGGAAAGACATTGTGCTGCTGCTTTAAGAGCAAAAATTGGACCAGGCAGAGCACATGGCAGCAGCAGAAGCAGCAGCAGATGCAGCAGCAGACAGGACTGTTTTGAGTAAGACCCCTGTGTATGCCTCTCCCCCCCGAATCTGTGTCTGACTCCCCCACTCACAGCCACTCCCCACCACACTCTCACATGGTTTTGCCAGGATGCAAACCTTGCTTGTTATGCCAGTGATTATTTGAGATAGCTAGCAGCAACACATCCAACCCAGGTATTCAAAAATCATGAGATTAATTTAAAAATCATAAGATTCTATAAATATTGTGTCTACTTTGGGGCTCTGTGTTTTTAAAAGGATGTAGAGGAGTTAGAGAGGGTCCAAAGGTGAGCAACAAAAATGATAAATCAGTTGGAAGGCAAGGTATATGAGGAGAGGGTAAGACAATTAAGCACATTTAGCTTGCAGAGAAGAGAGTTTAGGGAAGACATACTAGCAGTCTTCAAATATCTGAAGGGCCACTGTAAAGACAAGAGAGAACAATTTTTCTTCCTCACAGCAGAAGGTCAAATGTGTAGTAATGGCTTGAAATTACAGAAAAGCAGGTTTGGATTCAACATCAGGAAAAACTTCTTTACTGCTAAAGCAGTGAGGCAGTGAAATAGATTGCCTAGGGCAGTTGTGGAATCTCCTTCATTGGAGGTTGGATAAGCATAGATCAGGGATGATTTAGGATATCATTGCTTGGATCAAGCTGTGAAGAGCAGCAGTTGGAAAGCCCAGGAGATTCCCCACTGTACACACGTTCAGTGACAATGAGAAGAGCACCGCAACCCAGGGCAGGTGGATGTACGAGAGAATCATGCGGAGTAGTAGAAGAATGAAGCAGACTGGCTTAGTTATGAAAGAAGATTAAAAGGAGCTAGGATAAATTTATGACGGCAATAGAATGGGAGAAAAGGGAGTTTCTGTTCTCCAGTCCAAGTGTGTGATGCAAGGAGTTGTGTTGGAGATGCAAGAGAGTCCCTGGGTTGCAGTAAGGAATGGAAGGTGCCTGGTTATCTCATTTTGCTTATCACCACATGGGGCCAGGAAGGATTTTTTTTTCCTCTTCCTGTTGTTTCTGGTGCTTGCCTCTGTTTTTGGCCTTCCTCAGAAGCACTGTGTGTGAGCTGAAGCCAAGATCAGGGATTTGGCAAGGGTTTGCCGATGCTCCTTCTAGGACTTTAAAAGCCCAAAGATCCCTGACTAGAGCATCTTGCTTCTGCATTTAGGATCAGGAAGAAGCTTTACCCACAGTTAGATTGGTATGGTCTGCGGATGGTTTCACCTTCTTCTGTAGTGGGGAATGCGGTCCTCTTCTTTGGCTCTCCTGAGCATGTTTTGACAAAATACTTTCTGTCCTTGCTGTGGCAAGACATTGATAGTGCCTTGTTCCACTGCTTTACCTGTGGCAAGCTAAAGGGTGTTTCTGATGATTTGGGCATTATGCCTGCAGGTGTGCATGAGGGTTATTCCTGAAGTCTTTAAGAATAAGTTAGGCAAATATTTGTGCAGGATAGTTTAAACAAGGATGCTCCTGCCTTGAGCAGGGGTCTGTAGTGGGAATGCAGCCTTCTGTAGCAGGGGATGCAGATGACATCACTGAAGTGAGGAGTTTGCGTGTTCCAGAACTCTTTTTCCCCTAGTCATACTGCATATATGCATGGAGGGGTCAGAGCTAAGGTGTGTTTTTCCCAACAACATCAGGAACTTCTTGGTGTGGTAGACCATGTCCTGTGATGCCACACTTTCTAGACACTTTATATTTCCAGGAGGAGTTTCTCTGTGTCACATAAAGTTAGGGCCAAGACTCTTAAGAAGGGCATTAGCAAAATTGTTACTTCTTAACTGTAAGTAGTTCTTTATATAAGTTCCTATAATAAGTCATTGTTTCCATATCACAAGCCTCATCAAGATACTACCAACAGCTCATTGGCTGCTTCAGGCACAAGATACAGTGCTCAGTTGATAGCTATGACTGTGTGAGAGTTAACACAAGACTCAGTCTCTTTTGCTGAGCAGACACAAGCGGTGGTGGCTCTCTTGGCACCACATGGCATGCACTGTGTCTTCTACCTTTTCCAATGCAGAAACAGTTTTCATCCTTAAAACACGCATCCCAATTTTGTGGGACTGATTTTGGGGGAAAAGGTGCACATTGTATATAACAAAATATGATGAATATATATTGATATATCCCCACTATCCCACTAGCTCAGGCTGTGTGCGTGTGTGTCTATTTTTATATATCCATGCACACACAGGGTGTTTCTTCACGTGAATTGATGCCAGCTTAAATTTACTGACAGTAAGTTTCTGTGCAGTAAGCGGGAATAGGCCGGCATCTACACGTGCAGGCCTTAAAGCGCATTAACACTGTGTGTGGTCTGACTTGCAACAGTGTGTGTGTCGACTGACTTGGGACTAATGTTAGTCCCAAGTCAGTCGACACACACACTGTTACTTTGCAGTAAGGTGTCTACACGTGCATTAGTGCACAGTAACTAATCAGATGTAAATTTGATACCTGCATGATGCTGCACAGTAATTTTGGTTACAGCACAATAAATGTGCACATGTAAACATGCCCACAGACACTTGCAGCCTGAGGTAGTTTATATATATATATATATATATCATGGACTAAATATAGACATTGGATTTATGACACATTATGACCTGCCTAACATCTGACTCCCCAGGTACCTCTCCACTATTTACTAGCTATATTCATTCCTCCCCCCTACTCCCTTCCCCTCCCTCCCCTTACCCTCCAGCCTGTCTCTCACCCACTGACTCCTCAATTTATATCTTCACTGACTGGCTTTCTGGCATGCATACCAGCCTCTGGCTTCTTTGTTATTTATTCCATCCAGGAAGAGCACAGACCAACTGCAGGTGCTTCCTCAGCCTGACAAAGGGTATTTGTACTTGAAAGCTTGCAAAGAAGAATTTTTCCAATTATTTGAGTTGATCTAATAAAAGGTATCAGATTTACCAAAAGAACCTTATCTTCAATATATCTATACTTATATTCCTTTCTCCTTTAAC
>NW_017729026.1:10566096-10570603 GCF_001723915.1 Gavialis gangeticus | reverse complement strand
AGCCTCTGGCTTCTTTGTTATTTATTCCATCCAGGAAGAGCACAGACCAACTGCAGGTGCTTCCTCAGCCTGACAAAGGGTATTTGTACTTGAAAGCTTGCAAAGAAGAATTTTTCCAATTATTTGAGTTGATCTAATAAAAGGTATCAGATTTACCAAAAGAACCTTATCTTCAATATATCTATACTTATATTCGTTTCTCCTTTAACAGGAAGACACCCATCCCAATATTGTGTGATAGAGGTGTGCCGATACATCGGTCCAATATTGGATCGGTACCAATATAAAGAAAATTGGCTGTATCAGAAATTGGCCTCTGGTAGCCAATAATTTGGCCAATAAATTGCTGTGTGTGCACTCAGCCATAGTGCAGCATGCAGGCAGCAAGGAGCAGAGCCCAACAGCATAGAGAGCTGCATGCAACTGATAAGTCTATGGTGGTGAAAGGGGAGGAGGGAGGGAAGGGGCATGGGGGGCCCCCTGATGAGCCACGGCTTTGTCCCATGCCCTGCTCCACCCCAGTTGGGCAGCACCTGTCCTTGCCCCCTCCCTCACCACAGGAAGCATTGATCTGCTCCCCCATGCCCCTTCCTTCCCTCCTCCCCTTCCACCACAATAGACTTACCAGCTGCACGCAGCTGTATCAGAAATCGGATCGGTATTGGCTGATGTGCCTCCTTAAATATCGGCTATTGGTATCAGCCCCAAAAATCTCTATCAGTATACCCCTAGTGTGTGATCACTTTAAGTCCACTATTCAGCCAAAATACTGGTTTCAAAACAGGGAGGGAGGGCTTTACTTATTCTGTCCCACCCAGAGCTGACCTGAGCAGGGTGTGGGGCCTGGGGCAAATCAGCCCATGTGGGGCCCTGCCCCCACTCCAGTCCACGGGCCCTAGACCCGAAGAAGCAATGGTGGCAGATGGGGGGGTAGTGAGCAGCTGGGCACAAATCTGCTGCTCTGCCCAGCTCCACAGGGCCCCCCAAAGTGCAGGGCCCGGGCAGTCGCCCCAATTCATACCGCGCCCCAGGATGGCCCTGCTTCTACCTGAGATACAGAAAGCTGCCATTCCAGCTCTCTCTATGACCTCCTTTCCTAACAGGAATGGCAGCTTGAGATGACCATGAAGAAACAATCATATTCTTACTCTATGCTCCCCAGTGGACTTCTGTCCCCCACTAAGTCCCAAGTTCATTTGCTGCTCATATCTACCTCTTCCCTTTGCAGACTCCTTTTCATTCTGTTCCTCTTTTGCGCTGCTATGATGCACGTATTGGTGTCCTCCTAGTTTAATTCTTGTTCTCTCAATTCTCCCACATGTTTTCTGTCTGTCATATTTCTCTCATGTCCAATTCTTCTTTTACTTTCTTATTCATTTATTAAATGTATACCTCAATCTGGGTGCTCCCACAGCCCTGTTGGCTGTATTTTCACTTGCACCTCACCCCTGCTTAGCCTTCATATCATGACTAAAAGCTACCATATTTCCTTAGGAAAACCTGGGTTTGGAAATATAGGGAAATTGTGTCTATCACATTGAGCAGAATTTGTTTCTCAGTCATATCATCTGTTATGGGAGATGGAAGTCATTTTGAATACAGGCAAAATGCCAAAAATTGAATGTATGAAATTCATAAACCCTTTAACAAGCCTAAATATTGAGGTTCTCAATAATATTGCAAGAGCTGGCAATGGCTATTGTAGCAATGAGATTCAAAGGCATTGTTTTTCTTTAAAACTAGTACTGGTAAAAATCATTTTCAGCTATGTAATAACATTTGCTAAAATCTATAATTCAGTGAGTACAAAGAGGCTGTAAATCTCAAGGGTTATAAGAGGAACCAGTGAAATTGAGGCAAATATAGAGAAAATCTGTTTTTGAATACATTGGTTGTGTCAGACTCAGTTTTCACTGGGGCAAAATTTATGTCTCTTTTTGCCTTGCAAACATTTGGGTGACTGGTTTATGTGTGAACAAATGCTTAAAAAGAACTTCTTTTGTAGAACTACAAGTACCCATGTGCCCTTAGTAGAGTTACATATGATCATCAACATCCTGATCATCAACTGCAAGTATTTGCACTAAAAGTGCTGGCTCACCACTCCAATATGTACTGATTGTGTGCAGTTGGTAGTCTTAAAATTACCTGTACAATCTCTCTCTCCCTCCTTCCACATTTTTACATTGTTGCCATTCCTCATTGAAAGAGATTCAAAGCTTCTATTTTAAGAACTATTTTACAGATCTTCAACTATTGTGTTACACTCACACAAAGCAAACTCTAAACACTAAGCATACAAGGAAAATTTCATAAACAGCCTGTGAAGATCCCATATTATGTTAATAACAGGCATTAATTATTATTGTTGGTGTTGTTGCTGTTGTTGCTATTTATTACTTGCAGTTGTGGTGGTGCAGAAAAGACCCAGTCATGGTCCATGACTGCATTGTTCTAGGCCCTACACAAACACTGAAAAAGGTAGTTCTTTCCCTAAATAATTTTCAGTCTAAGTAATCTAGGCAATTTATTCACTTTTCTGTAGAAACAGCAAGCTGTAATTCCTAAATTTACAATCTAACTTTAGATTCGGATGTGATACAAAAAGCAAAGATAACACAACACCCACAAGGGGATTTGTATAAAAAATAATGTAAATTACAGCCATAAGGTCACATAGTTAGGTAGTTCAAGCATATGACCAAATTGATAGTTCAAAAAAGTACCTTACTTGTAGATTCAGGAAAAATAACAGCCAATGACATCTCAGTAAAGTAACAAATTCATATGCTGTCTGCTGTTTATATATTTAACATCTTATGATACATTTTACCCTGATATGAGTTTAAAGCAGTTTCTATGAAAGAACAACAACAAAAGACTGCAAATTGATGCTGTCACTAAAAGGTTGATAGATTGATTCAATTAATCAGTAAGTCATTTCTAAGAGTTGTGTGGGGAGTTATTTACCAGAGCTGTACACAGTTTATTCTCTTCTCTGGAGGGTTTGCCCACTGTCATTTTTCTTCATTATTCTTTCCGTTTCATTCAGCAACTTTTAGTGAATATTCTCATCTCAATGTGTGGGTAGTTTCTCAAGTAAATCTCCAACCATTTACTAATTTAAATTTTTGCATTAAGTGCTTCCAACAGTATGCCCCATAAGCTCTGTTTATCACCTTTCAGATTCCGAGAAACACTAAGCAATTATAGGTAATGTAAGAATTTCTTTTTCATTTCATCTTTGTTTTTAATGTTTGATGCATATACAATAGATACAGGATTGAGCCGAGAAAAGTACTTAAAATCAAGTACACATGCTTGATTTTAAGGATATTAATATTCCAGTGGAAAACAATGGAATTATCAACCTTTTTAAAGGTACAAACAAACTTAAATACAGAATCCTATTTCATTATATGCATGTAAATGGCACCTACCCAGCACATAATTGTCACTTTTGGCACCTATGCAGAGTCTGTGATCCTACCCCATGTGCAGTATGGAGGCCTAACTATAGAACATGCACAGTAGATTGTGCTGTGGTTGGGTAGGTACTTAGCTCTGTAATCGAGCATAAATCCAACAAAACTGTCTTTGCAAAAATTAAAAGTATATCTCCTTATATACATATACTGTAAAGTTTATTCCAAGTCTATACACTCTTATTCACTTTTATACCTAGTGTATACACTTTTAACTTTGCTTTCTAGTTCAATTTCTTCACTAGTTTTAACTTGTTGCCCCACTTAAAGTAGTGGGAATAAATTGCAACAATTTTAAAACTAGTCTTCGTCCAATCTGTCTGGTCCAGCCAAGCAGGGAGGCATGCTCTAGTGCCTCCTGGCTTCCGGCCTGAGCGATTGAAGGCATGTGGCTGCATTTCAGGAATCAAAAGTAAATGTCTGTTCACTTGCTTATTGGTTCAAGCTATGCAGCTTAGACTAACCTTCAAAGATTGAATAGATTCAGCCTCAGGATTTTTGACTGTTTGTATTTAGCCCTAAAGATCTGATTAGTCTCCTGTCAATCCAACTGCTTTGCAGGAAGATACATTTTTTTCATAAACAACAAGATAAGGTAGCCTGACACTGTCCCATATATGCCAAACAGTATTTGAAACCAATCAGAGATTCTATGTCCTTGATTACCTTAGGAACATTTAGTATCCGGTATATCAACCAATACTATGAATAGTAGCAGAGGTACACAACTTATATTAGCTAAGGAGTTAGGTCACTGAGTGTAGAAATTTCAAAGACATGGGCCATACTTCAAACATTGTTGCATTAGAAAAGCAAAAGACAGGGCTTTTTTAATAAGCTTTAGGTAGGCAAAGTGTAAGGGCTATGTGGACTCATGAATTTATTCAAACCTCCCATAGGTATATGAACACATCTCTAGTCACATGCATAATTAGTTAGTGTTTTTATTATGCTTCATTTGAGTGAAGGAATATGATTAGATAACTGAAGTGGAGGATAATGCATGGGTATACAGCCATTAC
>NW_017729026.1:10557780-10561096 GCF_001723915.1 Gavialis gangeticus | reverse complement strand
ATTTGAGTGAAGGAATATGATTAGATAACTGAAGTGGAGGATAATGCATGGGCATACAGCCATTACAAGGCTGTAATTCAATTAAGCAGTTCTGATAATATAATAAATGGCAAAAGCAAAGCTTAGTTGGGCTAAAGTTATAAGAACTGCAAGAAAGAGTTACAACCAGGTACTAGATGTTGGCCCATATATTGCTATTTATAATAAAATTAACATTACCTTTAAAACAAGATTAATTTGTTTGAAAGTATGAACTTTTCAGAGCATTAGAGATCCTGAAAGTCATTTGATAGTGCCCAAGGCATCATCTTACTGAATACCTGACATCACCTAGAGTACATGAATCTATTGACCAAAAAAAAGAACCTGATTAAATGTCAGTGGCCATGTCTACACAAGATGCGATACTACTGCACAGTAGTAATGAGCTACTGCACAGTCAGTGTCACCAAAATCTTTCCAGAGATGCTACTGCGCAGTAACTTCAGTTACTGCACAGTCTTTTAGTATTTGTGTATGCAAGTATTAAATGACTATGCAGTAACAGCTGCACAGTCAGTGCCTCATGTAGATGCAGCCAGTGATGCTTAGTAAGTTAGTAAGATCTAGTTCTCCTCATCCCATGAGTTTTGTACTAAAATGTGTAGGCATCATTCCCCATATACAAGTAAATCACCTGAGTAAATCATTTCTAGTTGATTAAGATATACTTTGTCCAAGTAGAAGCTAAAAATTTCTGACTGTTGGGTCTTCTTGTGGATCTTGAGAAGATACAATATTGATTTCATGCATCTTTTTCTTGCAATAGGAAATTCCTAAAAGTTGAAGCTCTCATTCCACTGCCAGGTAAATTACAAACAACCTTCTTTTAGCAATTACCTATTGACTAGGTACAGACATTCAAAAGGCCCAAGGCAAAATTGATCTAAGTTACATGATTTTCCTGAGCAGGGACTGGATCAGCCCCCACACTGGGACCCCTTCAGGCCCCAGGGGAGGCACACCCAGGCCAAGGGTCAGTGAGGATTTAGTCAGGGAACTTCTGGAGGGACTGGATGTATCTATTTGCAGCCTCTCTCTCTGCCAGCCTGCTGAAAGCCCTTTGCAAAAGAGCAAAATTCACAGGTTTTCCCATTAAAATGATAAATCTGCATTTTCCTCAGGTAAAGGGGGGAATACACTTTTTTTCTCTGTTTTTCCATGGCAAATGGAAAGCCCGGATCCCTGATAATCACTTCCCTTGCCCTGCTGGCAACGTTCCTACCAGTGTAGCCCAGTATGCCATTAGCCTTCTTGGCAACAAGGACACACAGTTGACTCATATTCAGCCCAATACCCACTGTAACCCCCAGGTCCCTTTCTGCAGACCTGCTGCCCAGCCACTCAGCCCCCAGCCTGTACTGGTGCATGCGATTGTCCTGGCCTATGTGCAAACTTTGCACTTGTCCTTGTTGAACCTCATGAGATTCCTTTTGGCCCAATCCTCCAATTTGTCTAGGTCACTCTGAATCCTACCCCTACCCCCCAGCATATCTACTACTCCCCACATCTTAGTGTCATCTGCAAACTTGCTGAGGGTGCATTGTATGCCATCTTCCAAGGCATTGATGAAGATATTGAACAAAACCAGCCCCAGGACCAACTCCTGGGGCACTCAACTTGATACTGAATGCCAACTAGGCATTGAGCCATTAATTACTACCCTCTCAGTCCAAAGCTCTGAGACGGTTTGTTCTTGCACTCTCAGTAAGGCTTCTTTAAAGTACCACCAGCTCTCCTGGACTCCTCTCCCCCCCAGTCTGGCTTCTCAGGGGATCCTGCCCATCAGTTGCCTGAGGGAGTTGAAGTCTGCTTTTCTGAAGTCCAGGGTCCTTACTCTGCTGCTTTCCATCCTTCCTTACCTCAGGATCCTGAACTCAATCATCTTGTTGCCATCAACCCAAGTTACCATCCACTACTACATTCCCCACCAATTCCTCCCTGTTTTTGAGCAGCAGGTCAAGGAGAGCATGGCCCCTAGTTGGCTGCTCCAGCACTTGCCCCAGGAAGTTGTCTCCAACACTCTCTAAAAACTTCCTGGAGAAGATAAAAGCCTTGTTCTGCTAGGGACCATGCAAATACAAGGTAAGAAATAGTCTACATTTTAACGGCTGTGATCCAAACAGACAAGATAAACAAGGAGGAGGAGAAACGAAGTGTTGTCATTCTGATTATATGCTATAGTTTACATAAAGTTGTAATCAAAGAATGGCAGCAAAATCTGACAAACACCTGCAAAATACTACCAAATGCCAAAGAAAGAGCAGAATGGCCCAGCAATAAGAGACATTTTTTTTAAAAACAAATCATTGCCTTAATGAACTGAATTGACCATTGACTTCAGTGGGCACATCTACACGTAGCCCTGACTGTGCATTCGGTACTGCGCAGTCATTTAGTATATGCTAAAGCAAGTACGAAATGACTGCTCAGTACCCACCAGTACTGCGCAGCCCTGGCAGCACAGTTATTTTTAGATGCTATGTCACCATAGTGACGAGCTACAGTGATGTAGCTCATCACTACAGTGATGTAGCATCTTTTGTAGATACACCCAGTCAGACCAAGTTTTGGTTGTTAAAGAATACATTTATTTGTAGAAAAAAAAATCTGGATTTTAAAACATAACTCACATTTTAAAAAGATGTCCAGGCATTTAGGTGGCTAAATTTCCCTGAAAGTCAGTGGAATTTGCAACCTTAACTGGGAACTGGGTGCTTATACATTTTTGATTACCCCAGTAGGTGTTTCTGTACATCTTTATACACTTAAATACCTATTCAAATCTGACCCTAAGTATTAATTTTTTTAAAATAGATCATAAGTACCTTTGAATATTTTACACATTGTGATTGGCCCCTGGGGATAAGTACACTGTACAAATCTGTATCAATAAATATATTCAACTGATGTATCACTGCAAGTTTCAGGGTACAAATAAATGGTGGGGAAGTATAAAATTTCATCACTTTTCCCCAGCTTTGTCATAACAAAAATATACAATAACCCCTAGACATTTCATCTGCATCTGCATCTGCTCCTGAAACTTTTATTTTGCAACTCTGGTCACCTTATGCAAAGCCACTAGTTAAACTCTTTAATTTGATGGAGAAATGTCAATAATAAGGAAAACAACAAAGATTTACAGTGGTTTTCATACCACCACTCTCTGTCTGTCACTTTATTACCTTCTTACTTGCTCACTTCAGAACCTCTTCCTTAGTGACCTGTCCTTAATCAGTGTGAGAGGCTTTCTGCCCTAATGAATATGGAAACA
>NW_017729026.1:10550049-10552780 GCF_001723915.1 Gavialis gangeticus | reverse complement strand
GAATTTAGTTAAAGTGATATCCTTTGAGCCCTTGCATACTTGGAAAAGAGTACTTATCCAAGCAGTGGTTCTCTACCTTGTTAGACTCAGGGCACCCCTTGGAAAATGCTCAGCTCTCTTAGCGCTCACTTGCTTTTTAACTATGGAAAAATACTGGAGCAATTTCCCTGTTGCAAAGAATTTGGAAACCCCACAACAGCCAGCTAAATGTATTTTTAAAGTAGCTCTTGAGCACCATGTAAGAACTCTGCCTTTAAAAGACTGCTTACCACCCTCAAACTCTTCCTATACATCAGAAGAGAAATGGATTATTCTTGTTGCTAATTATACCTAAGATCATGTCAGTTTTCTGAATTTGCATGTAATTCTTATAGATCATAAAGAAAGTGGGCAAACACATTAACAGAAATAGGCCAGCAGCAAGACACTGTAAAGTAAACTACAGGTTTACAGAGTCTGTGCCTTTGTATCACATCATATGAAAGTATTTCCGAAACACCTAGGGAGGCTGCATAGGAAATATGACATAGGCTAGCAGCTGCCAAGAAACAGGCACATTCATATCAGGCTAACAATGCCACAGCTGACAATTTTTTGACATATCTGGAGCATGCCAGAGGTTTGGACAATGGGAGAAGAATCTGCGGCTTAGACTCCTTTACTTGTGGGAGTAAGTAAGTGTTAAACAAAACCTCTGACTATTTCTGAGTAAACTACAACAGGGAGTGCATTATAATGTTACATTCAACCCCCAAGAGGTTCAATTTACAATCTTAGGTAGGAGAACAGGACATTTTTCAATTTAAGCACATATGTAGAGTTACTACTTATAAAGAGCCAAGTCTTCTCCTGGGAGGCATGCCGTTGTGAAGACTGAAGGATTGGGCATATATTTCACAAAACATGCCTGTTTTGTACAGAAGGCTCAGGCCTGGATTCACATTCATACTCTGTTACTTGAAGGGAGTGTGAATATAATTTATTCCCATATCCCACCTTCAAATAGAAAGGTGCCAAGGGGTTCTGATGTAAACAAGTATGAGACCCAGAGTGTTTAGCAGAGTTACTTATCTACTGTCTCCAAAATCCTTTTAAATACTCACCAGTTACTGCCACAGAATTAGGTATACCAGCAGATTATCCAAGATATTCAACAGTATCCACCCGTGTATTAGGGAGAAGAGGTTTCCTGATCAACCACAACCCTGGGATCTCATTGATGAAAGCAAGCACTCTGAAGTTTCACAGCTAAGCAGGGCATTACATTATGTTTTGCCTTGTATAACTGCATGGTAAAGAGTAACGGCCCAAAGCTGAATCTTTCCATAGTGCCCCCAAATAGCAAATCTCACCCCTGGGTAAGAGTTGAAAGAACAGCATACAGGAGCAGACATAGGAGGAATCAGTAGTGTGGATACACCCCCTTTCCACCTGTCTGCAGTGGATCCAGGTTCAGGGGGAGCCACGGAGCCACAACTGCTCTGCTCCAGCTTTCAGCTACAGTGGTGTGGGGCTTAGCAGAGGATAGTACGCAGGATCTTCCTTTCAGCGTGCTTCCAGCCCACTCCTTCCCCACAGGTGTTCCCAGTTGGCCAGAAGCAGCTGCTGAAGGGAAGAACCTGCACACTGCCACTGCTGTCCCCAGCTGATACATTTTTGGGGAAAGCCCAGAAGGTCTGCTACCCTGCGCTACAGGGACCTGGACTCAGCCAGGGACATTGGCAGTAGTGCATATATTCTCCCTTCCCATGCCACCTGCGAGGGACACTGAGGGAGGAGCAGGGGGGACAGGGTGCAGATGCTGAAACAAGGAACCTGCATACTGTGGCCACTGTCCCCAGCTGAACAGAAAGCCCTGTGCAGCTGCTCCCTGCAGCCCATGGCTGGAGTGTGGCAGGAGTCTGGCTCCCACTCTGTTCTCAGGTCAGCCAGGGACAGTGGCAGTGCTGTCAGGAGGATGTGGGAACCATGGGACTGGTCCCCTACTTTGTGCACCTGCTCTCTATCATTCCTTGGTGTCCCCCACCAACCCAGGGTCTTCAGCCATGCCTCGTCCCTACATCCCCATGGCTTGAGGGGTCATGTGCTGTACCCCTTCTCATAAATCTTAGATCCCTCTGTGGCAGCCTATCTTCATAGCCATGCAGCAATTTCAATTAAATAAAAATTCCTGGACAGAGGGTAAGAGAGTGCCACAGAAGGACTAACTAAAATTAATAGAAAGTGAAACATATTCAATAAAAGCTAAATAAACTGAATCTCACAGCAGCTGTCACACTCTGGCTTTTGCATACCATTATCTGCAGAAATGCTTCTTCTGCCTTGATAACATCAGCACATATGTGTTTTGCTGCTGACATTTGAAGTTGGAGAGACTATGATTCACAAAAAACCCTGGATGACTCAGAGGACTGGTGATGGGATACAAAGCTGGCATTTTCTCCATTTGTACATCAGAAAGAAGATGGTTTCAAGATACAAGATCACCACACTGAGCCACGGACCAATGCAGACAGGTCAGTTAAACCAGAGAATGTCAGGTTACAATTGCCTTTTTGCACTTTTAAAAGGAATCTTTCCAAATAATAGCTAGGAACAAAATGTCAAAAGAAGTCATACAGAAGCCTCAATGGTCGCAGCATAACAGGGGAGTGAATAGGCCACCAACCCTGAGGGCCAACCTAGAGCAGGTGCCAGAATACCCTCTTCATGCAGCCCCAAGCTGCCCAGC
>NW_017729026.1:10543903-10545049 GCF_001723915.1 Gavialis gangeticus | reverse complement strand
CAGCATAACAGGGGAGTGAATAGCCCCCCACCCCTGAGGGCCAACCTAGAGCAGGTGCCAGAATCCCCTCTTCATGCAGCCCCAAGCTGCCCAGCCATAGAAGCTGGGCATCTCTGCACCCAGTAGTATATGGGGGGAGGCAGAACAGAAAGGCACCCCCACTCCCAATATTTTTGTCACAAGAGGTGTGGCTTCTCACCCAGTAATATATCTGGGGGCAGGGAGCAGGAAACAAACAGGGCATCAGGGGCAGCCCCAGGGGAGCCCACATTTGGGGCTGCTAAAGCTAAGGGGCAGGCTCACTGGCTACAATAAGGGGCATTGTTCTCATGAAGTTTATTGCTGTATAATGGTTTGTAACTTCTTTTGCTGTGTTTTATCTTCTCATTAAATGGTGCACTTGAAAATTGTGCGCAAAGACTCTGTGGGCATGTATCTACACATGCAGTTATGCTGACTTAAATTTACTGTGCAGTAAGTTACTTGCGCAGTAAGCGGGAATAGGCCAGTGTCTACACATGCAGGCGTTAAAGCACATTAACACTGTGTGGACTGACTTGGGACTAAAGTTAGTCCCAAGTCAGTCCACATACACAGTGTTACTGAGCAGTAAGGTGTCTACATGTGTGTTACTGCACAGTAAATAATGCAGATATCAAATTTATGCTCCAGTCAGCATGAGTTGCCATATTTATGGCACAGTACAGGCATGCATATGTAGATGTGCACCCATACTGCACAGTATTTTTGGTTACTGCACAGTAAATGCACATGTGTAAATGCACCCTGTATGTCTTTTTCTCACATCTTTCATTTGTTTCTTAATGTGTAAGTTTAAAGGGTCAGTTCTATCCTTTAGATGGGAGATGGATGGTCTGTACCCTAAAGGCTTCAAGATTGGTCTAAACTGCTGAAATACCACAGGCTGAAAAGTCTTGGGACCCAGCAGCTAGGACCCCTAATGGCAAACTGGTAAATGGACAACAGCAGGGGCTTGGCTACATGCTAATACACTTATCCTGATCTCTGGCTTTGACTCTTTCCCATCTCTGGAGTGAGTGCTGCTTCTTGTTGCTACAATCATAGCACCATCTGGGGACTGTGATGGCTGTAATTACGTTGTCTCTTCTTTCTGCATGATGGGTG
>NW_017729026.1:10529569-10543791 GCF_001723915.1 Gavialis gangeticus | reverse complement strand
TAATGGCTTGTTGGGTTTATTGTTAGTGTTTATTCAGTTGCCATTTCAGCTTCACAGGGTTCATGTGCATTATCAGGTATGATTGTACTAATATGAGCTGTCCTCACTTGTCTGCAGTTTTGCCTAGATAACTTACCACTTCTTGTCTCTATTATCTATGATTTCAGTGTTTCTGCTAGTTCAATTACTAAGCCAGGGTTTTATTAACCACTTAGGCTTTGCAAATTAGACTCAAGTTTCTTGTGAAAGATTTTAGTATTCTGGCACTTGTATTGCATTAGGATTTCTGTCTTTTCATTCTATCCACTCAGTCCTGTTTTGATTTCATTGGCATATACAATCCTGGGTATTAGATGACATCTCAGGTAGTACAAATTTCAGTTTTCTGCTCACTAACACAAGTACAGGTGAAGCCATTGATTCTCCTGGTGTGTTCTGTAATTTACTAAACCAAGGCAAGCATCTTGACTGTCTTAATTTTATTTGGTTGGTATTTGCTATTTGTACATATTTTTCAGCTAATCAGGTCTAGATAATACAGACTTTTGGTCATGCATGTGAAATAACAATCTCTTCTAAACCTCCAAATTCCTTGATCAAATATCCAAAATGAACTCATTACAGATACTGTGTCTAGTGGCACAATTCACAACCATGCTAGTTAAAATTCCCTTAGCTGGGTTACTTGTAAAAAAGGTAGTATCTTAGCTTGAATATCTTAGCTGAGGTTCTGCGGCAGTTGTCACAGAGTTCCTTACAATTCAATCTGTTGCTTTATACAGATTTGTCTGGCTCTCTAATCTGAACTAATCTGAATGTTGCTGCTCATCTCTCTTCCCACATGAAAGGAAAAACAGATGCACACATATATGGATCTCTAACTATTCCTGTTATTTTGCATTTGTGCTGATGTATATCTTGCCTTTCTTTTGCTTTTTATATTTTTATATATATATGCACGCACACACACATACATATCTATCTATATATATGTATATATCATATACATACTTATATTATAGATATATATTTATGTATGTATATCTATATATAATATAAAATGTCTTTTGCATTATATATTTAAGTATGTATATCTATCACGCAAAAGATATACTTTTGTTGGGGTGGGGGCTGGGGTTGGACTTGGGGTGGGCAGGAGCAGGGTGGGCGGCGGCAGCAGCACTGGGAAAAGTGGCTAAGGGAAATCTGGGGACTCTCCTTATCCCTCCCTCCCAGCACCGCCACTGCCCACTCCAACCCTCCCTCCCAACACCGCCTTGCCCAACTCACCCCTGCCCACACAAGCACAACCCTGGCCCAGCCTCCCTGCTGGGAAGAGGGCAGCACCTGGCCCTGCCCCAACCCCACTCGCTCCCTCACCATGGGCACCTCGATCTGCCCCCCTAAGCCTCTTCCCCCCCACAGATTTACTGGCCAGATGCTGATCTCCAAGCTGCCAGGCTGTATTCCTGGCTGCATGCATGCTGTGGCTGCACACGCGCCTGCAGCATTTATCAGTAACATTATTGGCTACACCGGCCAAA
The DNA here is from genome assembly GCF_001723915.1 of Gavialis gangeticus. NCBI lineage: Eukaryota > Metazoa > Chordata > Crocodylia > Gavialidae > Gavialis > Gavialis gangeticus. The sequence continues at coordinate 10,542,247 of NW_017729026.1, read as the reverse complement.
AAAAGCCAATTGCCGATAATATCAATTTTCCCTTTATCGGTGCCAATCAGATATGGACCAATATATTGGTGCACCTCTAGTTATTTTTTCCCCATGTGCATTGCCATGCATTTGTTAATATTGAAGCTCATCTTCAAGTTTTTGCCCACTCACTTAGCTTGGTGAGATCTTTCTGCAGCTCCTCTGCATCAGCTTGGGACTTGAATAATTTGGTAACATCTGCAAATTTGGAATTTCACTGTGCACCCCAATTTTCAGGTTATTCGTGAAAATGTTGAATAAAATAGGTCCCTGCACAGAACTCTTCAGGGCCCCACTTTTGACCTCTCCATCATGAAAATGACCTTTTAGCCTTACCCTTGGCTTCATATCTTTTAACCAGCTGTAACTCCCTGAAAGAACCATCCCTCCAAACCCATGGGAACATGGGTTTTTAAAAAGCCTTTGGTAAGGGACCTTGTTGAAAGCTTTTTGAAAGTCCAAGTATATTATGTCAATTGGCTACCCTCTTTCATGCACTTTTTAACACCATCTAACGCAACAACAAACATTACCATAATAACCTCTCCGTCTCAGAGAGAAGGGTCATAGAATCTCTAAGATCCAGCCAACAAATAGTAATAAAACCATCAGATAAAGGGTGAGCTATAGTTGTACTTAACCATGAAGGCTACATAAAAGAAGACAACAGGCAACTCTCTGACACCACCTACTATGAAAACTAGAGGAAGATTCAACTTCCCTTTTCACCTTAAAACTCAAAGCCACCATCACATCATTTCCATCTGAACCAGAAGAGACACTGCAAAACTTGATCCCGCTATCCAATCCAGGGACTTTTTACATGCTCCCTAAAATCCACAAACAAAGGAACCCAGGCAGACCTATAATATTCAACCATATAACCCTAACTGAGTAAATGCCAGGTTTCATTGAATTCTTATGTCACCCAAAGACCGCATTTTGTCCAAGACACAACAAACATTCTATGAAAACTTAAAAACATGGACACCTTCCCAGCAGTACCCTCCTAGCGATTATGGATGTTACCAGCTTATATACCAACATCCCACACCAGGATGGCATCTGAGCCTGACTGACATATCTATAAGATTACAACTCAGAATACAGACCAAAAGATATTACTTGATGAACGTATACACTTCATCCTCACATACAACAACTTAGTTTTTAACAAACAACACTTCTTGCAGACCATGCGCACAGCTATGGACATTAAAATGGCCCCACAATATGCCAACCTTTTTTATGGCCCACGTGAAAGAAGAATTCCTCCAGAACTGTACCATCAAACCCATGCTGTACCTAAGATATATAGATGATATCTTCATCACTGGGACCAAAAACCTGGAGTCTGATTGATTTCCATCACAAATTCAATAACCATCATCCCTCCATCAGACTCTCTCTTGAATACTCCATTATCAACATAGCCAAGTCCTCCAATACCACCGAATTTGCACTGAGGAGAACACCTGCCACCTCGTAAATCTCAAAAGGACTCTCACCCAACAAGGGCACTCCTCCAGAGAGATAGATCAACTTTTGAAACAGCCACCCAGATAGCACACGAAGAATTGCTGCACTACAAAAAGAAAATCCCCATGAATCGCACATACCACCCTTCCCTAGAGCCTATATGGAAAATCCTCAAACAGTTGCAACCCATACTAGAAGAAAACCCAATTCTTAAAGAGACCTTTCCAGAACCACTCATCCTATTCTTTAAGCAAGCACTGAACCTTGCTAACCTCATCACCAGAAGCAAGCTTTCTATGACCCAAGTCACACCAAGTGGAACCAGACCATGTGAAGACAAGAAAACTAAAACCTGGTAACACACCTCCACCAGTCCCACAATAACTACACTCCACAACAGAACCATAGCCATTCCTCAATCTTACACCTGGAGAAACCAAACAACAACTGAGTACAAGAATGAACGCACACCAAAAATCCATCAAAGACAAAAATATCCAATTACCTGTGGGTGCCCACTACTCACAAGACAGTCACACTCTCTCTGATCTCTCAGTTCTAATTCTCAAAGGGAACTTAAAAAACACCTTTTGTAGACAAGCCTATGAACTTCACTTTATAAATCTACTGGATACAAGAAATCATGGACTAAATATAGACATTGGATTTATGACACATTACAACCTGCCTAACATTTGATAACCCCAGACCTGAATTTTGCACACTGGCTTCCATTCCACCCAAGAGAGCACACAAAACAACAAAAAACTCCCCATTTCTGAAAAAGGGTGTTTGTGCCCAAAATCTTGCAAAAAACAATTTTGCCAACTATTTAGTTGATCTAATAAAAGATATTACATTTACCTAAAGAACCTTGTCTGCTCAACACCATCAAAGAACTCCAGGAAGTTGGTGAGGCAGGATTTCCCTTTACAAAAAGCATGGTGACTTTTCCCCAGCAAATCATTTTGGTCCATATCGAGTGCTGATTTTATTTATTACAGATTCATTTGAAAGAATCACAAACCCTTTAGACTGTTTTTGACAGTCTTCCGCACCACCCAGCTTTCAACACATGATCTTAAAGTTGCAAAGTTCAGAATGACCTATACAAAACAACTTCCCTTGGTTATCAGAGACCTTTGGGGTGGGAGGGGGAGAGGGGGGAAGAGTTGATTGTGGTAAATGGACTAGTATTGACAGCAGGTGAAAGAGGCTCTAGAAAAGAATTTATGAGGGACTCTGGTATATGCTATCATGCAAAAGAAGGGCAAGACATACATCAGTACAGATGCAAAATAACAGAAATAATCAGGGATCAATATACTTGTGCATCTTTTTCTGTGGGAAGAGAGATGAGCAGCAGCATTCAGATTAGTCCAGATTAGGGAGCTAGTCAAATCTGTATAAAGCAACAGAATGAATTGTAAGGAACTCTGTGACAACTCCTGCCAGAGCCCCAGCTAAGATATTCAAGATGAGGAAAGCTGATGATGGTTATTACATTTTTTTAAAACTAACCCAGCTAGGGAATTTTAGCTATCATGGTTGTGAACAGAAGAGATTGTTATATATAGATATAGATATTCCCTTTTGTTGAATGTTGCTTCTGCTTTGCTGATGAGACCTACATCTGCTACTAAACTGCTATCTGCACTTGTTCCATACACTTCCCTTTTAATGCTCTATGTGGCTGGTGCCTTCTTATTGCCTCAATCTCTTTGCTGTATACATTGCCTGGGCAGTTACTCCTTGTAGACCAGGGGTGCTCAACCTCTAACCCAAGGGCCAAATGCAGTCATTTGCATAATGTAAATGGCTGCCACCTTAACTGTAGGCATCTTAATGCTTTATTCTCTTAAAATGTTCCGTTCCTTTTGCATTTGAGTCCACTAAGATCCTGTCTTTCCATATGTCATCTTCTGTCCCTTGATTACCACCCATTCGTCATTTGACTCAGTAAATTCTAATTTCTTGCATAGGATTTTTCTTTTTCCCTCTGTGTGGAAGTGTTTTTCTTTTTAAACATCAATAGGCTTGAAATAGGAAAAATTTAGACAGGCTATCTGAACTACCTGCCTGGTAAGCTTGTGACTATGTTTGTAGATACCCTGTCTTTTTGTCAGATAGATATCAGAAAATAAGCAGCTTATTGGGCTGCAAACCACTTATCTACCTCAGATCCTGCAAAGATCAGCTCCATTAACTACTTCCAGCTCATCCTTGCCTAGGCCTCTCATATATTAGCTGTTTACATCTTACAAAGTATTTTTCTGCTGACAAGCACTGTTTACAAATATAGTTTGTCCAAGTTAATGGTTATTTTAGCAATCATTGTGCAAGCTTTCCCTTCTGTCCTGTTATGTCTGGCATCTCCATTCCCTTTATCTGGATCAGGGTGCTAATAAGCATCACTTGCTTGTTCACATCCTGGTACGTGACCTGCTTTACTCAAACCAACACACACTACGCTTACATGAGCCATGTTCTATCTGTTCCAATAGAGTGGTTCAATTCTCCAGTGAAGAGAAGGTCTATATAACCAGATTCCATGTTCTATCATGTTCTCTAGTAAATTGCTTCAAAAACATTTGTTGGCAGACTCATCTCTGACATACATTGGTCAGTGTTAGAAAGATGTAATGGCAAGAAAATAACCCTGAGTTCCCCCTCAACTGTTATAATACAGGCTGTACAACTGATTACCAGGTTGTCATCTTTAATGAAGTCGAAAACATGCTGACATCTCAGTAATGTTTTCGTTTCAGCTCTACAAATGCTGTAGCAACAGATTACAGCTGGATTTTAAGTATTTAACAAGAGCTTTACAAAAATAAAAGAATAATTGAGATAGGAGAAGAAGAGAGTGAGTAACACAAAAATAAATTTAATTAATGAAAAGGAAGGAGGAAAAAGAAGCCCTGCCAGTATTCTTCATTACTCTAAAATGTAACCACTTTGGCAGAAAAGCAATTCAGGGATGTATTCCCTTTATAGTTTCATGTGCCAATTTGTAAACTGTCTCTCTGCTTCTATTATTCTCTCCCTGGAAAAAAATGGACAAATTTTCTCCAGAATACGTATTCCAGACTGCAATTATTAAATTGAACAACACATCCCACATTTCACAGGGCATACTTTTTGTAAATGTGACCATTATTCTAAGTTCAGGAATAACCTCCAGTGCTCTGATTACAATCAGTTTTATTAAGTACATTTTGGACACCTAAACTTCTGGTTCCATGTCAAAGGTATTTATTGTTACAAATGCAGATCTCAGTCATGACTTGTAGTTAAAAATTAAAAACAAAAATGTAATTTAGGGTGTTGCAAGGCTATTTTCATGAAAAAAGGCTGATTAAAAAGTTTAGGGCTGAAAGGAAAATTTGCTACAGTATTAACATAATTTTTTTTTTAAAGAAAACAGCAGATTTTTTTTTTTTAGATGTAAAGGGAGTACAAGAATTGTTCAAGGTTTTTCACATTGTTATTTCCAAAGGGTATAATTTATGCTTTTCATTTCAACCATGGCCCATGCAAAGCAGAGTCTATATTGCAGGATCCAGTATACACCATCTAAGCTGCAGTGACTCAAAACCAAAATGGCTTTCATCCATGTACCCAAACAAACTTGTAGAGAGGAAAGGAGCAATATGAAGAAAACAAAAGCAGTGCAGCTTCCTTGCCATTTAAAGTGTGTTGACAACGATATTTTAATTGTCTGATAGGTCATTAGCAATTGCATAATAAATACAGAATCTGGTATTCTGCTCTTGGCAGATAAAGCATGATAATATGCCAACCCTGTAGCCCTAGAAACTAGCACAAGAAGCAAGGGGGAGTTCACACTTCTGTATAGAAAATCATAGGATTTAAGGTCACAAGCCAACAGACCAAAGGGAGCAAACAGGTAAAAGGTAAAGAAACATCAATACTGTGGTAACATACATTCAGCACCTTAATTTCCCCCCACACCTCCAGAGGTGTCCCCAAAAAAGCCTTTAGTCCCTAGAGCACTCAGCAAACAGCAGCCTGCAGCTGCCCCCACCTCTAAGTCCAGCTTCTTCAGCCCACAATCCTGGCTGCCCAAGACAGTGAGATCTCCAGCTCCACTGTGCACTCCTCTGTGTAGGGCTAACCAGGTTCCAGGTGCACGCTGCTTTTTCCTTTTCTTCCTCCAGCCTCAAATTTCATCTTTCTTCCCTTACCCCAGCCCCTGGGGGATTCTGGGAGTTGCAGTCTAAATTAACAGTCGGCACAACTCTGAAGATTGCCCCCTGGTTCCTCCTGTTGTTACACACATTACGTTCATATTACAGTAAGCAAAGGAAAAATGCACTTTATACTTTCCATCAAAATGCATTAGACTTAACATACACTGCTGTTGGAATGTGATTTTAAATGATGTCCCCTTTTTATAATTATTATGCTTTTTAAATTTTGCAATGCATATGTCAAAGTACTCAAGAAAAAAACACTGTAAACATAATAACTAATATCAGGCAGAAAATGGAAGAAAGGAAGAGTACAGAAGTCAGTTGATTAACACAGGTTGTAGGGAACTTAGCAGAAATTGCTGTGCTGTATTTTAAATACTCTGCTTTAAATGTGCTAATCGTAAAGTGTATTTACAGCAGAAAGCTAAATGTTCTCCTTCAATCCAAGCAATCTAACAGGAAAATTAGAATCCAGAGACTGTGTAAAATTCAGTTTTGGTGCTATTGCTATATAAATCCTAAATATTCGCACTACCTACACCCTGTAAATAGCCACTTTAAAATCTACCTCACAGGTAAATGCCTTCTAATTCTCAAAAGATACAGTACGGTTACTTTCCCTCATTATTTGTATGTTTTTAATATTTATTCTCAGGCAGTGTGAGGCACAAAAGCAATATTGGCTTAGCAGAAGAAGATAGAATGTTCTTTACACTCTGATTAATTAGTTTTATGTACACTTCATTCAAACATTTTTTCTCCTTGATTGTCTAAGGGCATATGCACACATTCATAGGACCTGATCTACAAGCACGCAGCTTACTTTAAACTGCATGATCATAGATTGGGTCCCCATTTGTGCATACATTTGCCACTGCCTGGAGCTGCACTGGGAACATGATCTAAGTTGGGGTGGAGAGTGGGGTGGGTAGGACTGGAGGGGGCAAGAGCATTCACAGGGGAGGGTCAGCAGGTGGAGGGGTTGTCAGGTTCAAGATGGGGAGCAGTGGGGGCTGATGGGTCCTTGAGGGGAGGTGTCCACATGGGGGTAGGGAGTGTACAGCCATACAGCTGCAGCAAGCGGCTGGGCTTTCTCAGCCCCAGGGCTGTGCTCCAAACATGTACTCACAGTTGGTTATGTTAACCCAATCTATGCAGTGAACCTCTTTAGGTGAATTAATTTAGATCAAGCCAGCCATGTTTTGCTTCTCAAAAGTATGTTTCATTTGGCACTTAAATAGACCTAATCCTAGTTAAGTCGATCTATGTATAATGTCTGCATGCACCTCAATTGTCTACTCACAGAGAGAGGCCAAGTCAGAATCTGAGACTTTGACTCCGTCTCTTCTCACCACTGCTCCTGGAGAGACAGCTTCCGCAGCATGAGTTCAAAGACGAGCCACTTTTATGGAATAACAGTTATAGGTATTAGAAAAAGAAAGTTATCTCTGGGTTATTCAGTACATCTCTTACAAGTGAGGGTCACTTGATAATTTACAAATGTATGTTTATTTCCTAGTGTTTCATCCAGCCATAAGTTTTCTAGCAATGTGTCTCCCATGGAGTCTATTCCAGATAGTAGTATGATGAAAGGGAAGGTGCAAAAATGGTAACAGCTGTGTTGCTGGCCTGGGTACTGCTACAGCTGCTTCCAGCACAGCCCTTGACACTTGCCTCATGCATCATTGCCACTCAGGGTGCCCAAGACCCCAATGACACATCTGATTCTACAGCTCAAATACACCCTGTTTGGAACTGTACCTTTACAAGGCTCTGGCACAAGCCAAATGTCTTGTGTAAAAGTTCACGCTGAGCTTCTACACAAGAACTCAGACCCTGAAAGAAACAGACTTCTTTTGTATGCCTTTATAAATAATCAAGCAGTCATTACCATTCTGCATGACAGATGAACCTATCCCTAACCCTCAGGACTTTTTTCACTATTCAGACTATCCTTTCTGAAATTCATCCCTTCTCTCTCACAATATCATACAAGTCATGCTTCCTTGTATAGGTACTCCTCACTTAACATCATCCTGGTTAACATTGTTTCGTTATAACATTGCTGATCTATTACAAAACATATTCGTTTAAAGTCATGCAATGTTCGGTCATAATGTTGTTTGGCCGCTGCCTGCTAGTAGGCAACTACTGTAATGTAATTGAATTCGCTTAACATTGTTTCTCTCAAAGTCACATTTTTCAAGAATGTAATTATGATGTTAAGCAAGAAGTAGCTGTATCACTATAAGAAATCTTCCTTTTTCTCAGTGTTAGTACCTTTCAGATATTTGTATATAATCATGTCATCACTTAGCCAAAAATAGACATAGTTCTTTTAGGATTCAGTCATTTTTATTAGATACTTCTCCACATTAGAGGTTGTATGGAAGCTTCTAAGCCCAGCAGGGGCTCCTTCAAGCACTGTATGCTTTTTCTGCATATATGTGCTGAACTTGCAAGTGGCTTTTTTTGTTGTGGTATTGTAGAATTAGGCTTACTTTGCAGAAGTAGGCTTACTTTGATGTTCATGATCACCCACAGGTCTGATTCCAACTGAATACATTTTAAATGATTTTCCTCATTTCTTAATTTGAAATTTGCCAAGCCAAATTTCCTTCCACCCCCACCCCTCATGTTCATAGTCTGTCTAAGAGCCTAATCCAGTGCCTTTTGACAGCAGTGAGCACATCTACATGAGGTTACTGAGCACTAACTGAATGGGCAATAACTGGCACTGTTGCACAGTAGCAGTGGTGCATGTTTTTTTGGTGACTCTAATGCACACTGGACTAATTCTACTGCACATTAGCACTTTAGCATGGCTTTTGCCATGACATGCTAATTCACAGTGGAATTTGTCTACTGTACATTTAGCATCTCGTATATATGCACCCACTGGGAACTTTTCCTTTGTCATCACTGAACTTTGGATTAGACCATTGGTCCCATTTGTGATCTGTCTTTGTCTTTGCACATATTAACTACACTCAGATTACCTATGAATATGTTTAGCATGCTGTTGGTGTAATCTCCCAATGAGTAGGTGTTATAAAACTCTTTGCAGTGCCCAATCCTAAGAGGACCTGAGTTATTACATTCCTTAGCTCTGGAGCCTTGGCTGTTTAGGTCAAGCTTTTGCCATGCATATTTTTAGCTCAGGACATCCACCATTCAACACTTTATTTCAGCCAAAAGGCTGTTTTTACATTTTCTGCTAATTTCAGAACATTAACAAAGTTGTTAAATATTCTCAGTCCTCATCACACCCAACAAGATCTTCTCCCCCTCCCTACATTTACACTCACTATTACCATTTGTTTATGTTGTTGCAGTCAGTTTTCAATTTACATGACAGTTGCGCTATCTGAGCCAATTTGAATTAATTTTGAAATTAAATTTTTGTGATGCACTGTAATCAAATGCTGTACTCAAATCCAAACATATAAAATCTACAGCCTTCCCTCCACTAATACTGTTATTCTATTAAAAAACCAATTAATTTCCTCTGGCAAAATGTATTCCTTAGAAACTCATGATCCTTATTGCTAATGGTTCTTTTATTCACTAGGCTGATGCAAGAAGAGAAAAGCTAGATCTAGTGACTCTTATAAAGGCAGCTATACCTCTGCACCAATTAATCCCCTGACCCCTGCAGAAATATCCTACTGGGAATGGCTCCTACACACTGAGAGAGGCAGAATGGAAAAGAGACATGGCAGTTGTCCATGATATATGCCTTTTTATGATAACAATGACAAGGTCAGCACCATCATACTTGAGCTGTTCCAATACGTTTTTTTCATTGCCTAGATTGGTATCTCCTTCAGGATCTGAGCTGCCATGAAAGTTAAACAGGTTCAGAGGCAGTATAGATACACAGATCTCCCAGGATCCATAGAATAAAGGGTAAAATACAGCCCAGAAACACAACTAAGTGCCAATATCCTCTCTAGATTCAACATAATTTTGAAAACCGATTCATAAATTAATAAATTGTAAGGCTAGAAAGGACCTCAGAAGATCATTGGGTCCAGCCCCCTGCACCAAGCAGGAAAAATAACTGGAGGTCAGGTGACCCCAGCAAGGTGACTGTCTAGTCTCCTCTTGAAGATTTCCAGGGTAGGCGATTGCACCACCTCTGGAGGGAGCTTATTCCACAGTCTGGACACCCTGACTGTGAAGACGTTTTTCCTAATGTTTAACCTTGAATCTATCTTCCAGAAGTTTGTGGCCATTACTCCTGGTTTTCCCCTTGGGTGCCCTGGTGAACTGTTGCTCACTGAGCCCTTGATGTACTCCTCTAGTGTAGTGGTAAGCTGCTACCAGGTCCCCTCTCAGCCTTCTTTTCCTCAGGCTGAAGAGTCCCACATCCCTCAGCCTTTCCTCGTACAGCTTGCTTTTTAAGACTCTGATCATACGGGTGGCTCTTCTTTGAATTCGGTCAAGCTTGTCCATGTCCTTGTTACAGTGTGGTACCCAGAACTGGATGCAGTACTCCAGCTCTGGTCTCACCAGTGCTGAGTAGAGCGGAAGAATCACCTCCTTGGCTCTACTGGAGATGCAGCAATTGATGAATGCCAGGGTATTATTTGCCCTACTGGCTACACTACAGCATCGCACTGCTGACTCATATTCAGACTGTGGTCTATTCTTACCCCCAGGTCCCTTTCATTCATGGTGCTGATGATCATGTGTGTCCTGTTTATGCCATATCAGGTGATGCCGTAAGCCATGATTAAAAACATTTATAATTATATTTTTATTTAAAATCTTGTTTTCCAAAATGGTGTAGACTGATGTAAGATTGAATCTGTACCTGTGCCAAAGGTTGAAAATGCCCATCTAAATGCTCTTTTCCTTTTAATCTGCATATACCCATTCTAGCACATCTCTCTGAGGTTTTTATGCTGCCACTATTCAGTGTTATCTGAGCACCTTCCACAAAAAATCAATAGCAACATTGCAGTTCCTATGAATATTTTAGATAATTCTCCTTTCTCAAAGCTGCTGTAGCTGCCTTAATATGTTTTGTGTTCATATAGGCCTTTTGCCTCCTTATGAAACCAAAGGTCAAAATTTAGAGGTAAGTTTGAGCTGGCTAAAATTTCACCTACCACAGTTTTATTTTCACTTTCTGGAGACCGCCCACCCTCATCACTTGAGCTACAGACTCCTTTAAATGTCTAGGCATGTAAATCTTTCTCCCTTTTTTAGCCCAAAGCCAGGCTCAGATGCTCTATTTTGAACTGATCCAGTCACCAAAACATATAGGTTAATTAAGTAAGAAAATACAACACTGGAAGTCCCAGGTAGTACCTAAGCAGTGACTTCAGATAAAAAGTAAAAATCACAAAAGCACTGGATTTAAAGAAATAAATAAGCTTGGATTATTAACAATGTACTCCAGGCTCTGCACATCCATTTCTGTGTGTGTTAACAGCTTGGTTATCGATGCATCAACAATTCAGCTCAGGCCATTTGACAGTTTGTACCTTGCTTCATAAGACACGAAACTAAGTGTGTGCTTTTACAGCCTCTACTGTACAGTCCCTAGGTCTTTTGATATACTTTATCTTGATCCCATCAAGAAATCTTAATCCTGGTTCACAAATGGCTTGTGTAAGAACTAGAAGTACCTTATCTGTTCTTCTCTTGCTTTTCTTTGACAAACACACACAGCCACAGAGTGAGTGACACATGCTGCAGAAGAAGGATTAGCTACTTCGACCTGCTGCAAAAGGCTAGAGTTGGAGGTGAAATTTTAATAGCTATTTCTTCTCAGAAATCAAGTGCAGCAGTCGCATGAAGTAAGCTCCACCAATCAGTGACACACAAGGAAAATTATGTGATTATTTACCAGCAATTTCATATTGCAGTCATGAGCTTCAAGATGTTTCCAGCTACCCAGGGAGATCTAAACAGCTAATTTGCACAAAAATTCTGACTATGAGCAAGGATCAAGCAAATCCAGGTTAGGTCAGAAATTCAGCTCAAATTCAAACAAAGGCTGATTCTGAGTGTGTTTGTAATTTGAGTCAAATATTCTTCACACAACCTCTTTAACATGACCAAGTCTTATCACTAGAATTGTGAGCATCTTGTTGCTACTCTAAGTTGCCTTTTAAAAAAAGGCAACTAGAAATATGCATTTGAATCCATGAAAACATCTTAGATCATACAAACTCTGTGGTATTGAACATAAAAAATGACAGCTTGCTTATGCGTAAAAAACAAGATGGACCATAACTCTTGCTAAATTGCTAGTGCCACCTATTGGTGAAAGAATAAAATTGAATGTGCTTGTTGCTGAAGGGCATGCTTCCGAAAAAAATTCCAGCCGAATTGCTTCCTCTATCATAAAAATCACAGGAAAAGCCTAGGGGAAAACTATTTTAAAGCTTCCCCACAGTAATCCTCTGGGTTTTGGGGTTTACCACCAGGTCCAGAAGTCATAGAATCACAAAGAAGCTAGGGCTGTCCCCAGGGAAGTTCAGTGTCTTCACACTACTTCTGAATCTACTTGCTTGCCAGCCTCATTTCTCCCTAGCAACTGCACTATCAGAGAATCCACCAGGCATTGCTATCACAGGACCTCTATCCTCTTTAAAGGGAGTTTTCTACAATGGATGAGTTTTCAGAAGAAAGGGAACATAGGCTTTAGCGTATACTCCCCAGTGAATCTTCACATGGATAATAAGGAGATGCTAATCTGCATGCCACAAGTCAAAATTGTGAAGATAACCTGCATCTCTGTTGATGCGTCTTTCATCAACATAGTTCCAGTTGCAAAGCGAGCACGCGCAGTGCTAACACAAAGTGTTTCCATACAGCATTGCCTTGTGATGTAAAGATACATTCTACATGTCCCAAAAGACTTATGCTTCCCCATTGCAAGGCCAGCTATTCAAAGCCTCCAGTTTGCCCTTCCCTTTCAATTCCTGGGAGAGTTGTGGCTGGT
>NW_017729026.1:10523764-10524569 GCF_001723915.1 Gavialis gangeticus | reverse complement strand
GTTGCAAAGCGAGCACGCGCAGTGCTAACACAAAGTGTTTCCATACAGCATTGCCTTGTGATGTAAAGATACATTCTACATGTCCCAAAAGACTTATGCTTCCCCATTGCAAGGCCAGCTATTCAAAGCCTCCAGTTTGCCCTTCCCTTTCAATTCCTGGGAGAGTTGTGGCTGGGTCCTAATCACACCATTCGTCATGAGGCCAGGCTGAGGGGCTTAGCTGCATGGTGCACCCCTCTAGCTGGGAGCCCAAATCAACTGGGAGCTTGCTACTTGCCAGTGTAAGGGGACCCCCAGGATCAGGATCCCGGGATCCCCTGCACCAGCAGTAAGGCATGATGGGATCTAATGCTGGATCCCACAATCACACCTCCTACCAAACTGTGTGGCATGGCAGGAAGCGTGATTGTGGGGCTCCTATACCAGAGCCCATTGGCTAGGGACAGACATTACACATAAACTCATTTAAGTGATCAGAAACTGGTTTAAACTTGTAACAAAACAGACATTCAGTGCACATAAACCAGTTATTGCCACAACCGGTTTGAGATAAACCTAGTTGAATGTAGTATCAAACTTCACTGATTTGGCTCAAACCAGTTCATGCAATGTCTGTCCCAGACCCCTTCCTGTTTTAAGATAAACCAGACACCCAGGACTGGCACGTTCTGTGGGCTGGGCAGGTCTCTGTGCTCCAGCCACAGGGCTGACCCTGCCCCTCTGCTCTCTAGCCGGAGCAGGGACAGGGCCCTAGCAGAGACACCAGCCAGCATAGTCCCATTAAGGCAAAGTTGGCAGGGAGGGG
>NW_017729026.1:10515425-10523750 GCF_001723915.1 Gavialis gangeticus | reverse complement strand
CATTAAGGCAAAGTTGGCAGGGAGGGGGTTAATTCTTCCCTCACCGCAGCTGGGGTCAGTCTCTCTGCTGGGGAGCAGAGGGGAGAGGGCTGCAGGGGTGGCCCCTGGAGCTGCCAGACCCCCTGCTGCAGGGAAAGGATGGAGAGAGGAATTAACCTTTCTCCCTGCCCCCTTCACCGTAACAAGCCATGCTGGGTTGGTTGTCCCACAGGGTGGGGAGGAGGGCTTTGTTCCATGCTGGGAGGGCCTCTTCCCTCTCCTCCTACTCCCAAGGTGGGGAGGAGGACTCTGTGAGGTGCTAGCTGGGGACTTTTCCTCCTCTTCCCCTTCACCATCTGCCCCTGCAGGGCTGGGATGGGGAGGGGGGCTCCATGCGATGCTGCCCAGCCATAGAGCCAGGGGGAGGGGGAGGCTCTGTTCCATGGTAAGGGGAACTCTTCCCCTTCCTCTTCCTCCCCCCAGAGAGGTAGCAGGAGCACAGAGCTCAGCTGGGCAGGATGTGGGATGTGAGGGAGGTGGGGGGTGTGGGGACACCCACACACTTCCCCCATGGTGTGCAGCCCCTGTTTCCTGATGGCAGCAGCAGGCAGGGACATAAAGGTGCTCGTGCCCGGCACAAGCATGGCTCCTCTCAGCACTGTACAGGGGGAGGGAGTGGAGCCTAACTTACCCCTGCGACTCTGCTCTGTGACCCTGAGGCTGCAGTGAGAGCTAGCTGCTACAGGAGCAGAAACTTCCCCCCCCCAATGCCACACTCTGCTGGTAGTGGAGGGAGCCCTACCCCCTGCTTCCCCGCAGAGTTTACTCTCTGAAGGTTAGACTAACCTGCAAAGCCTGAATCAATTCAGGCTCAGGCTTTTTGAATGTCTGTCCCTAGCCAGGAATGTCTGCCCTTATGCCTTCATTTGCATGCCTTCTGGAGCCTTTGACCTACCAGGATCTCCATATGGAAAATAGTAAATACCTGGTAAACTAGACATGCACATAGTCTATGTAATTATTTTAAGAATTATTTTCTATGATGCTCCTGTTTTACATAAATAACACTTGGCTTTAGAAAGATGTCTTGGTTACTAAACTCTAATGCCATTGGAGATTAGACCTAATGCATTGGAGATTGGGTCAGGCTTGCTGCATTATCACAAGCCATTGCAAGGCAGGACCTGGTCTGAAAGTGCAATAATCATACAATTTCAAGCAGAGGCTTGAGGCCTGAGATCTGAGGCAGATACAGATAACAGTCAAGAAGAGTCAGAACCTAGTAATTCTGACATCTCCAAAATGCCCTCACAGATGCATGGAAAGCAGGGAATGTGCTACAGAATCAGCTGAAAACTCTTCTTCAGAGGGAGACTTTCACAGGAAGGAACACAGGCTACAGGACATGGGAACATAGGACTGGAAGAAATATGCTACACCATAACACCCAGTACCCCTGCTACTATAGGTAATTTATCATATAAGCCTAGCATATGCTAGTCAAGTGTTTGATAGCCAGTATTGTCATTGGAAGGCTGTCCCAAAACCTCACTGCTCGAACAATTCTAAACCTTCTAATTTCAAGCTTAAATTTATTCATGGCCAGTTTAACCCTGTTTATATCTAATATACCAGCTGATATCTGATCCAATTCTGTGCATTAGGGGGAATATTTGTTTCCCTACAAGGGTCCAGGAATGGTCCTCCTCCATTTTGACTAGAGCAATACCAGGACCAAAATGAGCAAATGTTGAAAGAGGAGATATTCTTATTAACTATTATTTATTTCAGTAAATGCTGGCAAATATTTCCTCATGTCTCTGTTTCCATACAAGAACTATTTGTGGGTGAGGATCAGGGCTGGGTGAAATGCTGTTCATGATCTAGCAAAACAAAGTAATAAAAGGGCTTGGGTTGCTTGGGGGAAAGAGTATGCATTGAACTTTAAAATACATTTAATGCTGACATAAATAAGCTAAAATAATATTTTATATAGTTCAAGTGTAGTCTCATAGAGATCAAGCAGCAGCTAAGCAGTGACTCATAAGGAAATAAAGCCAGAGAAGGACAAAAATAGACATTTCATCCTCTCTGTCTCCCCAAACTCTCAACAGCATTGAGGGAAATGCCCCAAAGCAGCAACCACTCTACAAGATCTGCTGTTCTGCTTCTTGCACTTGGGCATCAAATGCATGAGTCCTTGCCTGGAGTCAGATACCTGAACCAAGTCAGTTCCACAAAAATATGGCCCAGCGGTAAAGAAGGTGCCCCCATCACTCCTTTACAGACCAGTGGTTCAAGTACTCACCAGGATTCAAATGACACTTTGACTCTTGTAGGGGTCTGCAAAAAAATGGGCCAGGGTCAGGGCTGTGTGCACAGGTACCAGGCGGATGGGGCCAGTGGCAGTGGCACACAGAAGGAGCCACCACCTGGGCTTTTTAGAAAGGCGCAGGGCAGGCTGGGGGGTGAGCACTGTGGTGCATGGGCTCTGAGCTGTTGCGGGGGTTGGGGGTGGGGAAGGTGTACTGACTAGCCTACAGGGGGGTTCTCATCTCTTATGTGGGGGAGCTCAGCCCCCTGAGCTCCCCATAATTTGAACCCTGGTGCTCACTCTAGAGACCCACATACTAGTTTTCCCTCTAGATTTGGAACAGAGGTGTGCAGGTCCCGCACATTTCCTATAACTGTGCCATCACCACTGGGCTACAGAACATCCTAGGGTGGGCCTTACTTCCTCTTGTTGAATCAGTTTTACTTGATACAAAGTACTTAAATCAGAGATGGGCAAAATACAGCCCACAGGCTGGATCTGGCCCACCAACTAGCTGGATCCAGCTCACACCTGCTTCTGCAGTGCTCAACATGGAACCGAGCCCCACCTGCTCCTGCTAGGGCAGCCTGCTCTTCTGCTCCCCTCAACTCCAGTGGGAGCAGCTGGACTGAAACTTCCCCCCCCAATGCCAGCCCACCTGCCTGGAGTGGCACAGCAGGGGCAGGAATGGGAGGAGGAGCAGCCACTGGAAGTGAGGGGAGCAGAGCAGCACCCAACCAGCTGTTGCCATACTAGGAACAGCCACACCGGAAGCTGCACACTACAGGGGCTGTTCTGCTTTCCTTGCCTCCAGCTGTGGCTGCTCCTGCTCCTGCCTCTGCTGCACCCCTCTGGGTGGGCGAGCAGGTAGGAAGCTTCACCTGGGTGGCTCCTGCCCAGCGTGTGGAACTCCTGAGCACCTACCCATCTGCCACCTACTTTGCCCACCTGAAGCAATGAGCAGCCATCTATGGGTGAGTGGAACAGGTGCAAGGTGTCTGGGCAGGAACTGCTTAGCTGAAGCTTCCTGCCTGCCCACCTAGTGTTGGCTTAGAAACGGTATTTAAAGGCCTGTTTTTTGGGAATTGACTTATATGTATAGATATATGTATTATAAGGGGTCAAGATAAGCAGCAGGGGTTAAATGGATTTCTAAAGAGCTTGAGAGAGACACACACAACTTCTCATAGCCCTGACAGCAGATGCACTGTCTAGCACAGCAAAGCCAACAGATGGACACAGCCTGAGAATTAAGGGGGGCATGCCATAACATAAGACCACTGCCTTCAAGGAAGACAGGTTGTCTAACACAACAAGGACACACAGCCTGGGAACCAAAGAAGTATGTACCATACTGTCCCATAACACAAAATAAGTGACACCAGCAACAAAGCCTCAGAGAGCAGGGGGGCCTAAGTCCTGGTTTTGGGGAAACAGACCAAATTAGGAGAAGGCCCAGAAGGTTACATGGACAGAGACAGCCAACCAGAGATAGCCACGAATGAACAGTTGTCAGGAGTCATCAAGGAGGAAGTAGAATACAAATGCAGAGACCTGAGATTAACAAAGGGTCCCTGCCTGTTCCTTCTCATCTCTCCCATTCCTCCTTCTTTTCCATGAAAGAGGTCCCCATCCCTGACCCCCGAGAAGGGTCCTCAAGGCCACCAGCAGCCTGTTTCATGCACCCCACTGGAGGGGGGCTGTGGGGCTCGGCATCCCACCTCCAGACTGCTGACACCTAAAAGGAAGAGCCTCAGAGTGGGTGACCAGATGTATTTTGACTCTGAGGACAGCCCTAGGATTGGTAGATATAGAATTGCTTGATTGTTTGTATTGGTGTTTTTCTGTTATTACTCTGTATCAATAAATTCGCATATTATCAACTGGCAGGTGTTGTGGTCGGTATGAGGGTTGCGCTCACCCGGAACAAAGGTATAAGTGCTGGGTTCCTAAAATCCCGTGTCAACACTAGAGCAGCGGTGCAGGGGCAGGAGCAGCAGCAGCAGCCACAGCAGGAGGCAAGGGAAGCAGAACAGCCCTGGCAGCCCCGGCCCCGGCCCTGAACAACACCTGGTTTTCAGTGGGGCTGTTATACAGCTGGAGTCACTGGGTGCTGCTCTGGTCCCCTTGCATCTCAATGCCCAGGCTCACATTGCCAGCTGCAGCTGCACTGGGAACAACCCTGCCAGAAGCTGCATACTGGCTGGGACCCAGGTTGGGGCTGGGGGCCAGCAGGGGTGGTTGAGAGCATGGCATTGGCTGCCCCAAGCAGGGAAGCCCCACATGGAGCACTGCACAAGAAGCTGCCAACCAGGCAAACTCAGCTGAATGTGCCTCGCCACCTCCACCTTCCTCCCCTCACCCCCGGCTGGCTCCCAGGCAGCCCCCCCACACACACGCACACATGCCCTCCACACACCCCCATACATCCCCCTGCCATCCCTCCCCGCAGGGCATGCAGGGAGTGGATCATGCCTATCCTGCTCCCAAACACTGCTCCCTACCCACTCAAAGCCCCATAGGGTATTTGGTGAGTTGTTGGTGGGGGGGTGGAGGGAGGGTGCTGACCTGACCCACAACAGCTCATCAAAACCCCCTATGTGCCCCTCAGGCCCGAATAATCGCCCACTCCTGCTCTAGGCTATGAACCAAAGAGCATTTAGGTTAGGGGTGGGCAATTATTTGGGCTGGAGGGCCACTTAGGCAGTTTTGTTGAGCTGGGTCAGCACTGCCCCACCATGCCAGGGGCCAGGGGTCAGCACTGCCCCTCTGAAAGCTCACCAAAACTCCCTATGTGGCCCTGCCCTGAAGGACCCAAGATCCTGGCCCAGTGATCTCCATGGCCCAGGACCCCGTGGGCAGGGCATGCTCAGCCAGGTGAATGGGATGGGGCCATGGGCAAGTGGGGAGCAGTGTCTTGGAGTAGGATGGGTGAGTGGGCTGGGGCCAGGGCCAGGGCTGCAGCTGGAGCACAGGACAGAGCTGTGATCAACTCCCAGCACACCCCTGCCTACAGAACCGGCACCTGTCACAGGGATGCGTGGGCAGATTACGGTCCTGCCCTGAGCCTGGGCATGCTGTCACTGCCCCAAGTTCCCAACCCACACCTGTCCCACTTCCAGATGCTGCTCCCCACCCACCTGTGGCCCCATCCCATCCACCCAGCCAAACACACCCTGCATGCAGGGATCCTGGGTCGGTCTCTATGGAGACCCCACCCACCCACTCTGTCCTGCACCCCTGGTGGTGGGTGTGGGGCGGATGGGCTGGGGTGCCTGGGCAGTGGGGCTCAGTTCAGTGGCAACATTAGCAGAAGCAACTGGAAGGAGCCACTGCCACTGGGGCTGCAGGGAAATGGAGCCCCACTGCCACACCACAACCACCTCACTTGCCACGGTGGATCCAGCCCAGAGGCCATATTTTTGCTTACCCTTACCTTAGTTGCTACATCACCAAGGATAACAGCAGTGTCTGAGTCTTTATGCAGACAAGCACATTATGGAGTTAGAAGATGGCAAGGACTTCCCATCCATCAGCTTCTCCATGAAAACTTCCCATGCACATGCTTTTACATTGTAATAGATGATAAACCAAAAAGGCCTACCTCACAGTGAAAAAGACTGTTATTGGGGTTTAGCTTTCCCTCGCCATGGGATAAAAAAAGCATGTATATGAACAGTGACTAAGAAGGACTCCTTTTTAACTCAATGTAGCTTGTTTGTCTATTCATCCTGGCTGATGGGGAGAGTTTCAGGCCAAACCTCTTGAAAGTAAAATAATCTGGAGGGAGCTTGCTCACTTGCTTGTTTTCTGTCTGTCTTGTCTCTGTCTTCCTCTCAAAGAATTATGTTTACTCTAGTAAGGAAGGAAGGGAGGGAGAAACTTAGTGACAGAAAGTTGGCCAAGCCAAGCATAGCCTTCTGTATCATCAGGGACGGGTTAGATTCACCCAGGGAATGGCAGATGGTAATATCGCCACCCTTTTCCCTTTTTTTCTCCAACAGGAAGATTTTGGCTGGGACTGTGTAGCAGCCGGCTGTTGAAGCATCTGGCTTTCTTCTGAAGCAAAACATGCCCAGTCATTCCCTTTCTTCCCCCTTCCCTTCAGCGCTGCCCATCTTTATAAGCTTCAGTTGCCATCTGCAGGCTTTTCAGCCAAGGAGAAACTGAAGTCACGTTCTACTGTGCTCACTGCGGCCTCAGGATAGACTTCCTGTTTATGGGGACTTCTTTCAGGTTCTTACCAACTGGATGTCAGCAATCAGTTTACCTCTGCTAGCACTGACCACAATTTGTTCTTGCTGACATTTAGAGCTAAACTATGATCAAGACAGTGACGTTAAGCCAATTGCTAAGAACAGGCTCCTGAGAACAGTGCCATTTCCTAGGCTACACAACACCTTTATCTATGGTGGTACTTTTCTTAAAATCTCATCCTAATGCATTTCTTTGCAGATGCATCTGGAGTAGAACCAGTAGAAACATTACACTGTTCACTGGAGATTTTAACACTGTAACTATAGTCTTGGTCATTGCAGGGCAAAATGATTCAGCAGTAAAAAAATAGATGATTCTGGCAGACCATTGGGGGTACCACTGGCAAAACTTCACTGGTACCAACATAACAGGAGGAAAGATAAAGAAAAATGATGGTATTGGCCTAGTCTTTCTGCTCAGAAAAAGTGTATTTCTAACAGGACCTATATCTGAGTCTGACTGACATATCCTAAATTTGACTATATACCGATATAATTTTTAAAGTATAATTAACATCATGGAACTCAGAGTTTGCAGTTTTTGGTTGTACACTGCATGCAAGGAATTGTACTCATGGTCCTTCCATACTAATCAATTTGACTGATTCCCAAGTACCTTTTTCTTCCTGGTAAGCAAATGTGCTTTACAGACTCAGTGGGCGCATCTACATGAGATGCTAACAGCCCAGCAGACTAACTCTACTGTGCATTAGCATGACATGAAAAAACCATGCTAATGCACTAATTCACATTAGCATCACTAAAAAAGTGTGCACGAGCTCTAATGTGCAGAGTGCTGATTACAGCGCATTTAGTAGCTGTGATTACAGGTACTACACTTAATGCACCATAATTATGGCATATTAAGGAACATGTAGAAGATGCACCCAGTGTGTTGTTCAGAGCCCTTCCATACAGGCAGGCTTATTTGAATTGCAAACTACGCAATTCAAAACCAAGAGAAAGTCATGTATTAATTTACAAGACATCTACAAATATGCTATTCTGGAGAAAAGGCACAGTAAAATGTGAATTCACTTTTATTGATGTTGCTTGATCAATAACTTTCATTTTATTCTCAAAAAATATAACTTATTCAGCAATGGGTAACTACTATACCATCTTATCTGATTTATTTTGTTAGTTGACCTGTTAAGTATTAAAACAAGAGCAGTGGGCACTGCCCATAGTTAAGGTTGCCTAACAATTCCCATGACAAAGATCCTCTTTTTTGATTGCTTATTACTTTGCCAAATTTGAAGTTGAAATTTTCCATGTTGAGTGCCCACCCAAGGCCAATTTAAAATTTGTTCATATTGTGGTTGTTTTATTATTGAAAGATTCAACAAAAATAGTTCAGTCATTTCTAAAAATAAGAGTAAGAGAAAAATATGTTACTTTGCCTGTGTTACAGATATTCTTACAATTCTGGAATTGAGAAGAGCCATGCCTACATACAAGACAGGTGACAAATGCAAGGAGTGCCCAGGTAAGAAACAGGGGTCCGGACAGTCTCCCAAATCGGGGGGGTGGCACACACAGCTAGGCAAGGCCTTAAATGCCTATAGACCAATGCTCCTAGTATGGGGAATAAACAGGAGGAACTCACCCTCAGAATAGCCAGTTCAGACCCAGACATAATAGGGCTGACAGAAACATGGTGGGATTCATCCCACGACTGGGCAGTTAGCATTAGGGGCTATAGGCTTTATAGGCGGGATAGAGAAGGGAGAAAAGGTGGGGGTGTGGCGCTCTATGTCAAAGAGCAATACACAT
>NW_017729026.1:10509327-10510425 GCF_001723915.1 Gavialis gangeticus | reverse complement strand
CTTACAGAAACGTGGTGGGATTCATCCCACGACTGGGCAGTTAGCATTAGGGGCTATAGGCTTTACAGGCGGGATAGAGAAGGAAGGAAAGGTGGGGGTGTGGCACTCTATGTCAAGGAGCAATACACATCCTCTGCCAGCAAAATGGGGTCAGAGGAGGGGCAAGCTGAAGTGCTCTGGGTCAAGATACAAGGGGGCCGTGGGGAGAGGGATCTAACAGTGGGGGTCTACTACAGACCCCCCAACCAAGGGGAGGAGCTGGACCGGGAATTTTTGGGCCAGCTTGCAGAGGCACTTAAGGCAAGGGATGTAGTTGTCATGGGTGATTTAAATTACCTGGACATCTGCTGGGAGGAACAGTCAGCCAAGTCGGGCCATTCCAGGAGGTTCCTGGCCGAGATACAGGACCTCCGCTTAATTCAGGAGGTGCACAGTCCCACCAGAGGAAATGCCCTGTTGGACCTGGTCCTGGCCACAGGCAATGACCTGGTAAGGGGCCTCCAGATCCTTGACCACCTGGGTGATAGCAATCATTGCTTGCTGGAATTCAGCATCCAGCGCAGGGTGTCAAGGGCCTGCAGCAAGACGGTAGCTCTAGACTTCAAAAGGGCCAACTTCAATGAGTTGAGATTAGTGGGAGAGGTGCTGGGGCTCTTGAGAGCAGGGGAGCTCAGTGCCCAAGATGAGTGGTCGTTCCTTAAGGAGATGATACTCAGGGCCCAAGGGGTGACCATCCCAACAAGAAGCAAGGGGGGCAGGAGAGCCCGAAAGCCCCCCTGGCTCACCAAGGGCGTCTGGGAATGCCTGATTGCCAGAAAGGTGGCGTACACCCAGTGGAAGGGGGGTGCTATCTCCAAAGAGGAGTATACCTCCTCTGCTCGGGCCTGTAGGGGGGCTGTCAGGAAAGGTAAGGCAGACATAGAGCTAGGACTAGCATCCAAGATCAAAGATAATAAAAAATCCTTTTTCAAATATATAGCAAGGATGATGAAGGCACCGGAAAATGTGGGGCCCCGGCAAGATTCTCTGGGCAATCTGGTGGTTGTGCCAGAGGTGAAAGCAGACCTCTTTAACCAATTGTTCACCTCCGTTTTCTTG
>NW_017729026.1:10484599-10509316 GCF_001723915.1 Gavialis gangeticus | reverse complement strand
TCTACAAGGTCCCTTCCAACCCTACTTCTATGATTTTATATGATTCTATGATACTTTGGAACAAGGAGTAGAGGTTTATCAGGGGAATTCTAGTCTCAGGATGGGTTTTTAATCCTATCAATGCAAAAAGTCACCTATGTTTGACCAAACCTATGAAAATTTGTCTTTATGCAAACCCTGCATTCATTTGTTAGAATTTGGGAGCTGAAAATCTCTGAAGATTCATAGAATCATAGAAAATTAGGGTTGGAAGGGACCTTAGGAGGTCATCTAGTCCAACCTCCTGCTCAGAACAGGACCATCCCCAATGAGATCATCCCAGCCAAAGCTTTGTCTAGCTGGCTTTTAAAAACCTTCAGAGACGGAGATTCTTCAACCTTTGTGGGTAGTCTGTTCTAGTACTTTACTACCCTCCTAATGAGAAAGTTTTTCTTAATATCTAACCTAAACTTCTCTTGCTGCAACTTGAGACCATTGTTCCTTGTTCTGGCATCTGCCACCACCCAGAACAGTCTAGCTCCATATATTTTGTAACTACCCCTCAAGTAGTTGAAGGATGCTATTAATTTTCCTCTCAGTCTTCTCTTCTCCAGACTAAATAAGCCCAGTTCCCTCAGTCTTTTCTCATAAGTAATATGCACTAGCCCCTTAACCATGTTTGTTGCCGTCTACTAGACTCTCTCCAATTTGTCTACATCTTTTCTGTAGCAGGGGGCCCAAAACTGGTGCAGTACTCCAGATGTGGCCTCATTAGTGCTGAATAGAGGGGAATAATCACTTCCCTCCATCTGGCAATGCTCCTACTAATGCATCCCAATATGCCATTAGCCTTCTTCTCAACAAGCGCACACTCTTGGTTATCTATCATGTACACCCTGCGTCCCCTAACAGCTTCAGTGTTCTAAGCAGGCTGTGCCTGTGCTATCTGCTCAAGGTGGAAGAACATACTCCACGTTTGCAGGAATAGAGCAGGATTTTCTCTGCAGTTGCTTCTTTCTGAAGGCTGGGGAGCAGCTGAGGGCTCCCTGAAACCAGAAAAAAAATTGAGAGGAGGAAGACTCTCTCTTTGCTGACGCTCTTCTACTGGCACTCAAGCAGTAATGGAAAGAAGACTGACAGCCTGACTGGACTGCAGCGAGGTGAACAGGGAGCCCAGGTGGTCAGGAGATGGGGGACAGGCTCTGAGGGAGTTACAGAAACCAGAGGATGAGGGAAGCAGAGCAGGGAAAGGACAGAAATTGAGAGTTGGGAGGCTAGATAGGACAGAGACTTAAGAGACGTTGAGGAGCTAAATCCAAAACATGCCACCTTCAAATCTACTAATAGTAACACTGTTGCCTGTGCAACTTTAACTCTCCTCCTGAGTGCTAACATTCTGCAGGACAGCCTTAATTATGTGAGCACACATTGTTTTTTCACAGGATCCCTGCCTTTTAATAGCTCTGGGAATGAATCAGGCTCAGGTAGGGTTCATGGCTCATTTGTGGCTGATGTTAGAAGGTGAGTGGTGAACGAGGCGGAAGTGTGCAAGTAGAGAAAGGATGGTCCCATGGTTAAGTTAAATGCCACACTTGCCATCCATACAAAAGCCCATGAGGAAATAAATAATTCCACATTCGCAGTAGGGTTGGAATGGTGCTGGTAAACACAGCCACCCATACTGAATGGGGAAGAGAGTCATTGGATGCTTAATCACTGACTGAGACAGTTAAACCAACTACCATTTGTGCTGTTTCCCATCCACAGTCCCCTAGATCCAAGCTAGACCCAGACTTCTCCAAAGTAACTATGCAAAGAACCAGTATTTCAGAGCTGATCTGATTCTTGTTGTATTCCTCATGCTTACAATACATAAACAGAAGGGGGAGCTCCAGGACCAGAATGATTCTCAATAAATAAACTCAGTAGATAAACTCCCTCCCTTAACCAAACTCTGGAAAAAATAAGAAATATTTGGCAAACCAACAAGGGCAGTTAAAACAAGAAAATGTTTTTGGTTCTTATTTCAGTCAATATTATGTTTATGTTTAAGTTATTGTTTCATAGCTTTGGTGCACTGTGAGTACAAGCAGTCCCTGGACTTACGACACAATTGGTTCTTGAAAACCACATCTTAAGTCAAAACTTCGTCACTTGGAACCAGTTTTCCCATAGGAACAATGTTATAAATGGGGACTTGGTTCCTGACCCAAGGCCTGATACCCTATTTTCACCATAAATAACCCAGAATGTTGGACTCAATCAATTATAGATGAGTAATATAGCTACATTAATTCACAGGCAGTCCTCAAACAAGTTCGCTGTGTGACTCATTTCCCTGGAAAACATCTGTCCAAACTTCCTTGGACACTTTTTTTAGAAAAGAAAACCAGAAAAACCTGCAGCCAAGACTCCTGAGAAGACTCCAGCCAAGAACCCTTCAAAAAGTCCAACGAAGAGCCTTTCAAAAAGTCCAGCAAAGTCACCTCAATGAAGTCCTTCTAAATCAATATGATTACTATGTACAATATAAATACATTAATGTAGCTATATTACTTATCTAGAATTGATCGAGTACAAAATTCTGGGGTATTTTTAGTGAAAATAGGGTATCAAACTTTGGTTCAGGAACCAGTCCCCATTTATAACTTTGTTTCTTATGAGAAAATTGGTTCCGAGTTACAACGTTTCGACTTAAAACACGGATTTCGGGAACCAGTTGTGTCATAAGTCCAAGGACTGCCTGTATTTATATTGTTAATAGCAATCATATTGATCGGGAAGGACTTATAGTTTCATAGTTTCTAGGGTTGGAAGGGACCTGAGCAGATCATTGAGTCCAACCCCCTGCCTTGGCAGGAAAGAGTACTGGGGTCAAATGACCCCAGCAAGGTGTACATCTAGCCTCCTCTTGAAGACCCCAAGGATAGGAGCCAGCACCACTTCTTTGAGGTGACTTTGCTGGACTTTTTGAAGAGCTCTTGGTTGGACTTTTTGAAGGGTTCTTGGCTGGAGTCTTCTCAGGAGTCTTGTCTGCGCGTTTTTCTGGAGTCTTGTCTGCTTTCTTAAAGAAAGAGTCCAAGAAAGTTTGGATAGATGTTCTCCAGGGAGATGGGTGATGCAGCGAACTTGTTCACTGGCATGGCATCGTGTTGGATCAAGCGTTGTAAGTCGAAACTGACATCAGAAAGTCAAAACAGGGTGTCAATTTATAAACATTGTAAGTGCCATTTGTTCTAATTTGAAACGTCTTAAGTCAAGGATTGCCTGTAAAAGCAAGTCACCTAAACATGGCTTTAGGCTGGGTAAGTACCATTAACTGAGCTATGTAAAATGTCATAAATGCAGAAATGCTTGTTTACGGTTGAGGTTTTTTAGTTAGCTTGTTTGTTTCTTTGTGCCATAGTAGGATTCTCTGCTGCTTTGCAGCAACACTAACTCCTCTGTGAGTTGGGCATCAAATGTGATGGGATCAGAGGGTCATTGATTTATTTTATATTGGCTTTGATCAATAACTGAAGAATGGGTCAGGTTTCAGAAACCAGAGGATCTGGCTGTCTTGACAGATAAAACAGATTAAATTGAAAGAATAGGAATGAGAGGGCACCTAGTAGAACTTTACTTTCAGAGAACTATGAAGCACAGTTCGCAAGTAAGGATGAATTTCCCTAGCTTTATCCTTCTATGACTGGTGCTTTGGTATGTACACGGGCCTGTATAAGCTGCTTGGCTTTAAATGTTTATCTTGTCTTGTAAATCATGTAGAAACAAAGATTATCTTCCCCCCCCCATGACTTTTTGCACAGGTATCACTGAATTGGTTACTGTGGCTTGATTCCTTACATGCAGATTGGATCCTTAGCCAGCTTGGTTCATGCACGTTTACTGACTCCATACTATATTTTGACAAAAATTGTAAACGGGTCTGTTCCATCATCATTAAAATAGGTTAAATGAACTCATTGTGTTATAGCACACATGTCCCGCAATATGCAGGTTAAAAGACTGTACAGGGGCCAGCCAGAAAGGTTACCAGAAGAATACAGTTTGGTTGGAAGGTTTTCACTATCTAGTGCACTATGAAAAGGAAATAAAAAATTAATCTGACTTATATTATGGTATTTTCCTAAAAGGGCTAGATAGAATGTCACTAGACTCGAAGCAAGAAGAAGGCTTGGAGGAAAGAGAACTGACAAAAGATCTAAATGTACTTTTCTTCCTTGGTCTTTATTCATCCAGTTTTTTTCCCATGGACTAGAAGCCAAGGACTGTTCGTTGTTCACCGTCACGACCAGAAAGTATTTGAATCATCTCCTTGAACGAAGAGATGGAGCATCTTATTTACTACTCCTGGTGAATTTCTGAACTAAGAACCTGCTGGATTAAGTGAATCCTGAAGTTTTAGGGGACACTTGTTGTTTTCCTTTGCTGGAAATGCATGAATGGAGTGCATTTTAACAATCATTGCTTGTTTAACCACCGTTGTCTTCCTGCTTCATCTGTGTCCACTTAGGGTGCTTGCAGTGTCTCTGGGCAATATACTGTGTAGTTGATTGTTCAGTTTCAAGAACTTCAGACAAGTACTTGTATAGGATTGTTTAGATAAAGATAAAGGGGCTTGAGCAGGGACTTGGAATAAATAACCTCCAGAAGTCCCTTCCATCCTTATCTTTCTATGGTTGTGTGATTCTGTGTATCAGTGGAACTGGGTTTGTGTTCCAGGGGTGCCTGGGACACCTCCTGGTGGCCCTGCAACACTTGTCCTGCTCCAGCTCTAGGGTGCTTTCCCCTACCACTCACCTACCACATCTTTGATGTAATTGTTTGCCTGGAAGGGAGGCTGCCTAATAGGTCCTAGAGCAAGGGTGGGCAAAACGGCAGATCCAGCCTGCTGCTGGACTCCATTTCCTAGCAGCCCTAGAAACATTGCTACAGCCAGTTTCCATGAAGACCCCAGCAGCAATGGCACTATGACAGCATGGGGTCAGGGTTTTCATGAAGAACAGTCCCAGCAGCACTGGCAGGGTGTGCCTATGTCTCACAGAAGTTGCCAATTAATGACTTAGGTAGGCACTTGGCCCAGCCCAATACCAAGCCACCTCAGCCCTTTATACCCTCAGCCTTCCTAGCCTCAGCCCCTTTTCTCTTGCCAGTTCCCTTCACCTAGGGAAGCCCACTGTGCTGCATCTGACTTCTGGGTCCCAGGCCAAATCTTGCCCTCTCAGGTTGTTCCCTGTTTGGACTTTAGGCCACTGGCCCTGATCTCACTTCTCTAGGACTGTCTCAACCCTGCCTCTGGCACTGAACCTGCTCTGGCTCCGTCTGGGTCCTTGGCCCGGTTTCACCTCTCTAGGGCTATTTCTGCCCTGCCTCAGGCAGTGAGCCTGCTCTGGCTCAATCTGGGCCCCTGGCCCCAATGTCCTTTGCTCTGGGTCCCTGGCCCCTGTCTCTCTCATGCACAGAACCGCCCCTAGCCCTGGCTCTGCCCTCCCCATGCACAACCCCTCCCTGGCCAATGCCCAGCTCCTGTCCAGGCTAGGCTTCAGTCTTTCTTTCTCTCTCTCTCTCTAGACTTGGAACGTCTCCTCAGGTCTGAGCCTCCAGTCGTGGCCCTTAGCAAGACTCTAAACACTGGTATCCTCCTGGCACTCCCCAGGTACCAGTCAGGTGCCCCACCATGTTCTCCGTTCACTCCCCTTCCAAACCACCAGAAGTAAGCCTTCTGGCAAAAAAAAGTTAAGTACCCTCTGGGTCCAAACATAAACAATGGCTATCTGCCTGCATAACAAGGCAATATTTCCAGGCAATACTACCCCAGGCAATGTTCCATTGTAGGGCATCAGCACTTTGCTCATTTCCCTCAAGATAGCCCTGGTGCCCACTAAGAGAGCTCCTGCATTCTTCATTCCCCTTGCCCTGGAACCTCCAGGGCCAGACTGCCCACTCTGGCTCAGGCCCCGGGTTCATATAGCTGGAAGCCATGCCCCATTTGGTCACGTGGCTCCCTGAGCCATGATCCACTGCCTGCATTCCCAGGCTCCAACTGTACAAAAGTTATTTCCCGAGTAGGCTTGCTAACTAGCCTCCAGTGGAGCTTGTTGCTGCTAGTCTCTGCTGCAGCAGAGCCCGTGCTTCCCAAGCAGGGTTCTGCCCTGCTGAATTATGGAAGAATAAGCAGCTCTGTGATAGGTACTCCTAGCCGCTGCGTCTTCCCCTGGTTGGCTATTCTTTTTGTAGCCACCTCCACCTGCTACTCTTTACTCCTCAAGTGACAGGAGCCTCCTGGCTCTCTGTTATAATCAGGAAGTATTTATTTTCATGTAGTGCATGATTATCTGGGGCTTTGGCCAGTCAGTGAGATTTTTGGCAAGGAAAACTTTTGATTTGACTGGTTTTCTGACATTAGCTAGTTCAAATTTACCCAAACGGGGTACTGTCAGGAAGAAAATGCTGCTTTCAGTCGTGAAAGCTTCTATGTATTAGTGAAAAACTATGCTAAGTTTCAATATTAACTACCTGTGTCCACATGAGTTTAAGGATGTTTAGCCAACTGATGAAAAAAGGTCATTTGCAAAAGTTTTAGCGGTCCTACAAAACCCAAGAACAGTAATACGTTCTTAAGTACTACAGACTAGCCCACATCTATACAGTCTTTGCATGGTTTAGACAGAGACAACCTTGTTCCAATTGTTTAACAGCATTTTATCTTTTTGTTATTGTACCCTTGTTAAGAGTTACCACCATGTGTCTACATCATTTAGTAGCTAAATGGGTGCAATTTAAAATTAAAAATCCTTTGCAGGAGCATATCTTTAAAATTACTTAGCTGCTTTCCTCCTCCAAAATTGCAGATGCTGATACGGATTAATGTGTTTCTTAGAGAATGGGCTTGATTAATTAGAAGTGCTAGTTAAATGTGGCAGCCTATCATTAGGGATTTTTCCTCCATTCTTGGAAAGAGGTCTTATAAAGAAACCAGAAGAAGCTGAGGGTACTATTAATAATCATTATTCCTATATTTTGAAGGTATTTTGTATAATGTTTACTGTATTTTGGATTCCTACTCTATCTCCATACTTCAACTGTATAGCCAGCTTATGATTTCTGCTGTCAGAACAAAGTATATAAGTGAAATGCGCATGTGTTGGGGAGGAGGGTTAGTAATGATGCTTAACCACCTTTGTAACCTGATAGGAGATGTACTGAGGTATCATATTCATATATTCATGAAAACTTTAGACCTAAATCCTATTTGGCCTCTGAGATGTCTAAGTAGTGTTTAGAAGTTACTATTTTGCCTGTACTCAGTACCCATAAAAGCATGAAACAATGAACCCTGATCCTTTCCACCTATGTCTAAGTTGATGTAGCTGCATAAGTGCAGTTCCATTCCACCCTAGTAGAAATCCTGAAAATCCAGATTTCATCTCTTTAGTAACACACCATCTTCTGCCCCTTCAGACAGAGTTACAAAAGAGAAGCAAGAAGAAGGACCCACCAGCCTTTTTCATTTATAGTTTTTCAGGGACTCAGTAGAATTCCACTAATTCCACTTAGCCTAAGTCCACTTAAGCCCCTAATAGGTGGAACAGCATCTTGGCCCAAATCTTTGGTCTCCTGAGGGAACCAGAACGGCCACATAAGCATCCAAATCCCACCTAAGCTTTTTCACAATCCGATTCCATCTAGAATGCACAGACATTCTGCATAAATCCCCAAATCTTCCAACAGGGAAAATTCAAATCAACTGACTATTTGATGCCAAGATCATGCAAGCAGTAAAAAGATCTAACTGTGCTTAGGATACATGCCTAGGAAATAAAAGGCCTTGGTTTTATACTGCACTTGCTCTATAGGCTGTTTATGCAATAAACAGATTGGGAGCAGGGAGCAGAACCCAATGATTGCTCCGACCAAGATGGGTGTGTTCTTACTGGGCCACATATTCAAGCTCCCTCTTGTTTCTTCTCCTTTTGGCCCCATGACTCTTGCATTGCTTTCCCTGCGGCGGGCCAAGTTCAACAAGAGAGAAGAAGGACACCCACAGCCATAGCTTATAGCCCTTTTCTAGGAAAGCAAAAGATGTGGTTCTCATTCCCTCAAATAGGTCAAAAAGTAGATGGGCTCTCCTTCTTCTCTTTCTCCATGTAACTACATAGGCCAGCTCTGGTCCCTGTGAGCAAACTGGGTGCTGATATGACAGGAATTAATAATTTTGCCCATCGAGCAAGCTGTGTGCCTCTCCAGGGGTGGAATAGGCTCTCTTGAGCCTTGACAGATGAATTTGGAGTGACTGGGTGTGTCTATATGTTCATTAATGCACAATAGCTACTGCACATTAAGTTTAGTACTTGCTTAACAAAGTGCCAACTAAATGCTCAGTGATTACAGTTACTTCACAGTAGTGCCAGCACATGATTTTTCTGTGATGCTTACTGCACAGTACCCTACTACTAGTGCCCCCCAAAATGCAAATTCTCTGTTTAGAAACTCCAGAATGCATGCTTTTCCATGACTGAAATGAAATGCCACTATATATATAGGTATCCGTTGAACACAACGCTTTATTGATATACTTACATTTGGAATTTGGAAACCTACCAGTGCCTCAATAAAATAAATTCTAAATACCTATAAATGTTGGTGTTTCATTTTGGATTTTTTTATCATGGAAAATCAGAAGTCTCCCTGCCCCCTTCGGTCACCAGGATGCAGGTCCAGCTGTGGCTGTCCCCCCACCCACTGCTTTGTGATGCTAAGTAGTCCTGATATGCCCATGCCGTTGCCTTTCACTCCCCACCCCACACAGCTCCCTGGACCCTGCCAGGGCCCCTAACTCCCCACCCACAGCCCCCCACCCTCCTCCCCAGCCCTGCCAGAAGGGGCTTTGGCTGCCAGGGCTACAGGGCTAAGGACCTGGCCCCACCGTCCCCTGTCCCCCCCAGCAGCACTCAAACCCCAGCTGCTGCCTGCAGGAGGTGGTGGCTGCTGCAACAGAACATAGCCCAGAGCCCGGCTCCCCCTCCCCAACAGGTGAGTGGCTGGAACATGGGCTGCCTGCTGTGGGCTTGGGCTCTCTGCCATGCTACCCTCCCCCTAGGACCTCCATGGCCCTGTGGGCGAGACCCAGCATGGCAGGGCACAGCAGGGCTGGGCAGGGAAGCTCATTGCCACTGCTGAGAGCTCCATACCACCATGGCGAGGTGCCCAACTCTGCACCACTGCCCCACGGCACCTCACTATTGCAACCCAGAACTCCCAGTGGCAGCAATGAGCTTCCCTGATGCACGCTACACTGCTGTGCTTGCTCCCAGCCGCCAGGCTGTCAAGGCCCCGTAGGGACAGCAGCAGGGTGAGGAACATGAGCCCACAGCCGGCAGCCTGCCCCCATCCCACACAGAAAGCTGGGGGGGCATGTGTTCCCCATGCTCTCCTGAGAGTGCACGCAATGACGGGGAGCCAGTCCTCCCACCCCCACTCAGAGGAGCCGCCCACAGCCCCATCCAGGTCCCTGCCTGGGCCCTGCAGCCGCACATTCTGACCCCAAGCCCCAAGCCCTGCCCAACTTCCTCCCTCCCTCCCTCACTCTGGGGGCCTCAATCCCCACCCCTCCCTCACCACTCCAGACTTACCTGCAGGAACTGCTCTCCAGGCTCCTTGGCAGCTGCCTCATCTCCCTTCTCCTACTCCCTGCAGCCACTTGCAGGCTGAAACTCTGCCAGCCTGCAAGAGAAAACGCACAGTTTCCCATGTTTTTCTCCTTTAAAGGATAAAATCTGGGCTTTTCTCAAAATGAGAACATCCATGTTTTTCTTCTTAGAATAAGAAAATCTGGGTTTTATCACATTTTTCCATGGTGACAGGAAAACCCAGATCCCTGGTTATTAGGCTACTGCGCATTAAGTGTCTCATGTAGACACGTCCACTGAGCATGAAATCATAGATCTGTAGTAAACAGAACATAGACTTGGAATACAAAATCTCTATATATAAAGGGTTTAGTCTGTCTGTCTGTGTATCTGTCTATCTGTCCATAATGCTCCTGGGGGCATGGCTCCCAGCGGGCTGTGGCTCCAGCCAGTGTTGCATCAAGAATGCCCACCAAGAATGATGGGCAGGACGTGGCTCTAGCAGAGTGGGCCCAGCAGACATGGAGTGGGGGGATCAGGGAGTGGGTGGCACAGGGCTGGAGATGGAGCAGGGGGAGGGTGGCAGGGGGCCAGACTTGGAACAGAGGGGTAGGTGGGTGGCGGCTGCCATATGCAACCTTCCCCACTCCCTGCTCCTGCGAGGTAGCAGTGGTGCAGGGTGGTAGGTGGCAGCTTCATCCCAACCCTGTTATTCTTTATGGGCAATTCACTAGTGTGTGTATATATATATAACATTTTAGAAAAATGTAACACCGTGTTTAGAAAAACTAGGCTTAGGGCCAAATTGATGTGTTGTATAACTCTATTGCAAAGTGAAGTAGTAGATGCCTTTCAGAACCTATTATGAATCTTAAGTTTTTTTGCAGTTGTTATTTTCAATATGTAAGTGAAGTTTCTATGTGGTTTTCTGAACATTACGTTCTCTGTTTCCTAGATTGAAAGCCATCACACTGGAACATTTTTACCTAGCAGTGATGAATATTTGGCACAAGTTCAGGTATTTTCATTGTGGACTGCACTAGTCTCCTTATTCTGCATCTAAAATCAGAGATACGAATTCCCTTTGCCGTATGTGGCACATAGGTACCAAAAAAACAAAGAAAGAGACGTTCAAACTGGTTTAGTTTTTATCAGAGTTTCTGACAATGATTCTGGCAAAAATAGCCAGGGGCCTCCCCTCCCTCAAGCTCTATTTTCTGTGTCACTGAATAAACCTTAGAGGGAGCCAAACTTCTGAAGTTTTAAAGTCACTGGGGACACCCAATGACGTCAATACTCTTGGAATGTTACTCGACCAGTATGACTAGATGAGATTGTTTACTCTATCCTTGGTGGCAGCCACTGCTCAAGAAACATGCAAGCCCTCCAAAATAAATCATTAAGACTTTCCATTCTGGTAGGCTTTTAAGGATGCCAAACTAATTGTGCCGAATGGAAAATCAACAGAGCAGGAGAAAGATTTAGAGTCAAAAGTTAGTGAGAAAGAATAACTGAAAATCATTTAAGTATCAGACACTCCACCTGACTGAATTCATCTGTAAAAAGTGCATTTGTTCAGCAAGTTCCATTACAAATACTCTATCTTGAAAAAAACAATTGAAACCACTGGCCAACATGCAGCTGCAGAAAAAACAGCAAATATGATGCACTGTTTTTGTTTATTTGGCTGCTTTTGTAAGCAGATGGAGAATTTAAGGAACTGAGTGCAGAATTTCTGGCTGTATTATTGAAGCAGTGTCTGAAAGGACATCAAGAGCCTCCAGGAAAGAAAGAAGCAGGGCTTCCTATAGGGCACTAACAAAAGTGACATTTGTCACGGATTGGAGCCAACCCACCTCCCCAGGGCATTCCCTTTCAGCTCTGGCTGGGCAAACTGCAGCATGTAGCACATTACCCCTCTCCCATCCCCACTCTCTTCCTGAAGACAGCATGGGAGCTGGTCGGGGGTGCTGGCTAGGGAATGGAGGCTGCAGACAAACAGCTCCTTGGTTGGACTGGCTCCAAAATGGAGCTTGATTCCCCCCACCCAACCCAAACAGTGAACGACTGTTGGGTCGAGGGGGTCACTCTAACTCTAGAGCAGGGAGCCACACATCTGTCAGCGCTCAGCGACTGTGTATACTGATCCTGAAAAGTGCTGCTGGGCTCCCATTCAGGAAGGCACTTACACCATAATTGAGGGAAATCCTTAGATTGCATTGTACTCAATGGGAACATGTTTTAATTCCACTAACTTCCATGGGATTTAAGCATGGGCTTAAAGGAAAACATACTTAAGTGCTTCCATAAATAAGAACACTTTCTCTGAATAGGAAGTCCTCTGCTTTCCCACAGCCGAAACTCAATCCAAAAACCTCCTTTGGCTGACACCAGATTTTCAGGGGCTTTTTATTATCAGATTTTACTACCTTATTATTACTTTTTTATTTCCCTTTGATACAGAATAGTATTTACCTAGAAACTGGGACTGCTGGATCAACTGCATACAACTTTCCTTTAAAACTGATGGTCTCAAACAGAGCAGTAAAACTTACCAAAACTGTAAGTCTTTTCATAACTTCTCTGAGTAAACCTATAAAGAAAACTAATTCTACTGTCATGCTTCTAGATCTCTTACACAGATTTTGTAGCATTAAAATAGAAATTTCTCAGTAGTCACCTGGGAGTAAATTCAGGTTAGGCCCTTAGGCATCTCCAAATTGGGCTTAAAAATTCAGTGCCTGCCTACAAGAGATTGATTCCAAGAAAAAAGGTTAGAATTTGGCAGCTCCATAGGGTGATTCAGAGAACCAAGCTCCTAAGCAAGGAACAATGGGAAATTAATCTGCTGGAAGCCCTGAACGCAGAGGTGTATCCGAACTCTCACAACACCCTGGGGCTTAGGCACTTCTATTCACTTAGGATCCAGAGTGCTAAGTCTTTCTGTGAAGACAGATACAGGTTCTGACTCTTTCACAGGACTAGGTTCTTGATTTTGCTAAGACATGACTGATGGTAGTGGTGATGACATTTTACATAACAACCTAGTGATTTGATCACTTTCCCAGGAAATGGGAGACCTGGCTTGTAGATCTTCAGCTTGAGTGGATTCAGAATGCATCTCTTATTTAGCAAAAGAGTGCCTTAATCAGTCATTGCTAATTTCAAAATGCAAAGAAATGTGCCTCGTGAAGCTCTGTTTAGGTTTAACTGAATTACATCATGTGCGTTGTCAGCACAGTTTTGGCAATATGAAAAATAACAACTGAACCTGAACACTCTAAACAGCTCAGCCTACTCCAACAGCACCAGCATGCTGTGCTGGGATCACCCACATCAGGCAGCCCACTGCTATTGGAGCAGCTGCAATAGGTTTTAAGAGGAAGGACAGAGAAGCAAAGGGGACTCTCTTGGGAAGCAACCTCATGCACCTGTCACAAGGGCTGTGTCAATTCAGGCACCTTGAAAATGAGAAACATACAATTAGCGACCACCTGACAAAAAAAGACAGTGACAAAGGCAAGAATAGAACAAGTTCTCCTGCTTTTATCCATTTTATTTACTATACATTTTCTGACATCAGCAAAAATGCACTTTTCCTGAGAAAAAATATATTGAAATGCTCTGACTTTTCAACAAAAATGAAAACACAAAAAAAGTTTAGGTTTCTGGTGTTCTCCCTCCATTTTTTTTACCTTTTCCCAGCTTTCACAGAGAATAGACAGAAACAGGATGGCAGGGAGATGGCCCTGGTGATATCAGGGTTTGAATGGCCATGGCCAAACTGACCATGGCCTGCAGACACTTGAGCCATGTTACCTTGGGGTAAAGGGTGTGCATTGCTGGCATGGTTGTTGCCTGCAGGCAGATGCCCCTGGAAAATTTGGGACTTGAGTGAGGCATGACCAACCAAGCCGGGGTGGATGCCCTGGGAAGTTTGGGGCTTGAAGGAGTACATAACCAGCCGTCCATGCTAGGGCTGGTAAGTGGATGAATGGCCCTGGAAAAATTGGGGCTTGGGAGGGCATGGCCAGCTGTGATGGGACAGGCTAATAGATCATCCTGGAAGGTCAGAGTTTATGGCGGAGGGAGAAGGGGGGAGGACACAGCCAGTTGCGCTGTGTATATGCTAAACCTGACTGGACCTGGACTTAGTTGTAGTGAAAGAGAGATATATGCCAATGTTACGGGCTTGCCAGGGTGGCCCTTTCAAGCTGGCTCGGCATGGGCAGCTGGCAAGCCGGCTATAATAGTTTATAAACTTCCCCTTGCCACCCAGGTGGGGGGGCTGGTCCCACCCTCTACCTGGGATGAGGCAAAGAACCTGGACCTGGGTGAAAACTTGAAATCCCCCCCTCCCTGATTGGATGGTTTGAACCCTGGGGACAAAGCCCCAGAAGATAAAAGGATGGCGCACCTGACTTTGGGGAGAGATCAACAAGGGATGAAGAGAAGGGACCTTGAAAAGCTGGTGAGAGCTGGCTAGTGGGGGTGGAGCTGTTGCCCCCAAAGAGCCCCGAAGCAGGAGGTAGCCTGGCTGGAAACAGCAGGCGGTGGTTCTCCTCTGCATTCAGGGCGGACCACAGAGTACCCCCTGTGGGGAACCCCAGCCTCAGAGCTGCAGGGGCAGCTAGGGGTTCTGATTTCCTGGCAAGAGCCCAGGCAGTACAGCATGCAGCCCTTTGGCATGGAAAAGCTCCCTGAAGGATAAAAGTCTGAGCTACAGCCTCCAGCTCAGGCTTTGGTGGCCTGGGGAGGGAATCCCTGCTTGCCACACCAAAGACCTAGGTTTGATTCCTGGGCAAGACAATTGAGCAGCGAGTTGATTGAAAAGAGAATCTCTGCCTAAGAGGAGTGTTTCTCAACTCAATTATCCTATCCCTATGGGGTACCTGTGTCTTATATGTTGTTAACCTGCCTCTTATATTTTGTTATCTATCTCATGTCAAATGAAGGGGTCTACCTAACCACTGCTGAGTTCTTCTGTCCCTCCTGGGTACCTGAATGTATTCTATACCCACCTTGTATCTATGTTATGTCCCAAACCCTATCCCTTTTCATTAAAGGGTATATGGTTAAGTCCTAACTCGCATCCTGGCTCTACCCCATAGGGAACACCTCAAGCAACCATGCCTCCCACAGTGCTCTGGCACCCATTCTGAATCCCTTCAATTGGAAAGGGGGGGTACATCTCTGAGTACCACCTGGGTTACACCAATATCCACACCAATGTACCCAACCTACACCTTCATGGCCAGATCCCCACCCACCCCATAACAACTGGATCTACCCATGTACACCCAGCCCCCAAGAGCACCATCAAACACCATGGAAGACCCTGGCCCATCTTTCTCTGCTATCTAGAGCTGGAAACAGACCTGGACTATAGAGGAAATGGAGGATCTCATTACCATCTGTGGGAAGGATGAGATCTAGGAGCAGCTTTATAACAGGCAATGCAACAAGGAGTTGTATGAGTAGATTGAAGAGGAGATGGGCGCAGAAGCCACAATCAAGGCTGGTCACAGTACAGGGGCAAAAATAAGTGGATGAAGACCAACCTCAAGTGAACTTCCAATACTAACCAGACCTCCAAAGGCAAGAGGCACACCATGCTTTTCTATGAGGAGCTGTCCAACATCCACAATATAAATGCCTATCATCATCATCTTTTACTGAACCAACTGTGTAGATAAAGTTAGACAAGCTTTTGAATGCAAGACATTCTTCCTCAGGTCTCTGAATATAGGAAGCCAGGCACAGCAAGTTGAGCACAGCATAGAGAAGGGGCTGAGAGAAATTCTCAGGTGTAGCAGGCACACAATTAACAAAAGAAAAAAGGCTGAGTACCTTGAGAGAGCTTATGAGAAATATGCCCAGCCCCTCCACTCCTGGCTTTCAAACCACCCCCCAGGCTTGCCCAACTCATCGCCAGAAGCAAACTCTCCACTGCCCAACAGACATCAAGTGGGACACAGGCTTGTCTTGGCAACAAATGCTTAACCTGTCAGCACATTTCCACTGCCACTACTATCAACACCCCCATAAAGAAGTCACCAGAATCCATGGTTCCTACACATGCCTCTCAAAATGTGGTATACCTAATCTAAAGCACAAAATCCCCTCATGGCAACTATGTGGGTGAAACTAAGCAGCAACAACACAAGAGAATGAACTCTCACCAAAAAAAAAATACAAAGGACAGAGATATACACTCATCATTAGGAGCAGGTTTCTTGAAGAACACCTACAATGGGCACAGACAGAATTGAGATTTTTCATGCAATCTGACCCCTGGAAGTGCTCTCTATAGCTGTGTCATAACACATGTGCACAGCTGCAGAGAATTTTTTTAATGGCCAATCGCACAAAAAAGTAACCCTCATTCAAGCAGGTAATAAATGAAGGTGCTCTAAATTAGAGTGCCTTAGGGAATTTGTATACGGTTTCCTGCAAGGGTTGCCTGTCATGTCCCTGGTCTGCCACAGGGAGAAGGCAGAGTTTCCTTGCTGTGCAGCCAAGGAAGGAAAGGCAAAGGGCAGCCATCAGGAGTGGGGATCCTGTCCGGCACTCCCACCCCCAGGGAGGGAGTCCTCAGTTCCCTGAGAGAGACCTACCCCCCACATGCACACACACGAGGGATTCCCTGGCAACCCGGCCAGCTGCTGGTGTTTCCCAGGTGGGCAGGGGAGTGATCCTGGAGGTGCAGCCAGCAGCACAGCTGGTGGGGGTGGGGGTCAGCACCCCTACCTCCAGGGAGAGGGTCCCTGGTACCTGATGACACTGCTGGGGGGGTGTCCACACCCAAGAGAGTCCCCCTACATAGGGAAATCCCTGCCAGCCCAGCTGGCTGCTGGTGTCTCCAGTTGGGCGGGGAAGCAAGCCTGGAGACACCAGCCAGCCCAGCTGTCGGGCTTCCAGAGCAGGTTATAGCACCTCCTGCCTCAGCCAGTGTATAGAGACTCAGAGCCCTCACCATCAAATACCGAATGTCTGTTCACTTGTGATGATGCTATAACTTTAAGCGCTTTGTGTAAGGCGCTTAAAATTACAGTATGATTGATAACTTCTGCAAGTACCCTCTGTCTCTGATTTCACTATCCTTGTGCTCAAGGGAAATCTACCTAACACCTTTAAAAGGTGAACTTGGGAACAAAAATTCATAAGCTAGCTAGACACTAAGAATCAAGGACTAAACACGGATATTGGTTTTATGGCCCATTATAATTTATCCAACTCCTGAATACTTTCCACACAATGAAGGTGAGACTGACCACCCCATTTGATAGGCCTTGATCTCCCAGTACTCAGCTTCTTTCCTTTTGCTAATTGTGTGTCTGCTACACCTACAAATTTCTCTCAGCCCCTCCCCTATGTTGTGCTTAACTTGCTGCGCCTGGCTTTCTATATTTAGAGACCTGAGGAAGAATCTCTGGACACAGAGACCTGTGTCCACTTCTGGGCACCACACTTTAACAAGGACGTGGACAAGCTTGAGAGAGTTCAAAGAAGAGCCACTCGTATGAGCAGAGTCTTAAATGGCAAGCCATACAAGGAAAGACTGAGAGATCTGGGACTCTTCAGCCTGAAGAAAAGAAAGCTGAAAGGGGACCTGGTAGCAGCTTACCGCTACACTAGGGGAGTCCATCAAGGGCTCAGTGAGCAACAGTTCAACAGGGCACCCAAGGGGAAAACCAGGAGCAATGGCCACAAACTCCTGGAAGAGCAGTTCAGGCTCAATATTAGGAAAAAGTTCTTCACAGTCAGGGTGTCCAGACTGTGGAATAAGTTTCCTTCAGAGGTGGTGCAGTCACCTACCCTGGATATCTTCCAAAGGAGACTAGACAGTCACCTTGCTGGGGTCTATCAGCAATGTGTAAGGGGTGCACGCGGATGCATGTGCACTCCCTGAGATCAGCCATGTACCCCCTGCAGGCTCCAGCCATGAAGCCGGAAGTGCACTTGTCATCCACTGGGGGACTCCCCCGGTCAGCAATCGGCTGCTGGAGGACCTCCCCCAGCCAGCGATTGGCTGTTGGGGGACCCTCTCCCCCCCCACTGGCGATCTGGTGCCCCCCAGACTCATGTCAGTCACCCATGCTGGGGTCACCTGATCTCCAGTTTTCTTTCCTGCTTGGTGCAGGGGGCTGGACCCAATGATCTTCCAAGGTCCCTTCTGGCCTTACAATCTATGAATCTATGGATGCCTTGCTTTCAAAAGCTTGTCTAACTTTATCCCAACTGCACAGTTGGTCCAATAAACGTCGTCACTCTAAGAAATCCTTGCCTTTTGCATAATTTTTGGACCATCACAGCTACAGAATCACTCTTACACTATCATCATCATCACCATCATCTTTCCAGTCTTTTATTTTCTGGAATATTGAATCCTCACCTTTCTTCTTTTATAGAAAAGTTGAGAATTCAATGTATGACATCTCAGCACCATGTGAGTTCTCTGAGTGCTGAGCATCACGTGGCACCACATGGGTGTGAATGTTTTGTTCAGTTTGGTTGATACTTTGGTTCTTACCTCCGTGGCAAGTACACTGGTATGAGTTTTAGTTGAGTCCTCAGCAAAAGGGGTAACAAAATTTTCCCTGTTTGGGAAGGGGGTTAGTGCTTTGGTAAGAGATTTGGTAAAATGATTCAGAGGGAAGAGTGAACTATTAACTCAAACCTGCACCC
Source organism: Gavialis gangeticus (assembly GCF_001723915.1). Classification (NCBI taxonomy): domain Eukaryota; kingdom Metazoa; phylum Chordata; order Crocodylia; family Gavialidae; genus Gavialis; species Gavialis gangeticus. The sequence continues at coordinate 10,491,020 of NW_017729026.1, read as the reverse complement.
TATATAATTAAGGCTTGATCAGTTACAGTGCTATGAGGCAAAATCACAAAAATGATGACACAGGAAGTATACTTGTTCAGGTGTAGGCAGGGGGAGCCTAGAATAATGACTGAAGAGACAATATATACGCTTTCCCTTTGCATTCTCTATAACAGGATTTCCTTGTCACATTGTATGAAGTCATGCAAATATGCCCCCTTTGGCTTAGTGGCAGGAACCATTTCCTCCCCGATGCTTCCAGGGAAGAGAAGCTGAAAGAGAGGTCAAGATCTTGGAGATTTGTATTAGCAGATAGCATTTGGTCAGGAAAAAGATAAAGATTACAGGGAAACTTGCTTTCATATGTTCATGGGCTTACACACAGTGAGGTACATAACATTCTTCCTTAATTTTCGGAAGCCCAACTAGTGTTTTACTGCTTTTCGTACTTTTAAGTCTACACAGTTTTCAAATTGGTTTAATTATTTTTCAAGAAAATGAATTTTGTACCAGACTAGCTCACTCAGTACAATCCCTAATGTGGCTATTGGTTCATCAGTAAATGAGTACTTGAAGTTTGCATAGCTCTTTGTCTTCTCTACAGGAATAAGTTAGAAACACATTCACACCATATCACTGTACCAGCACAGTTACAGGGGTTCAGTATGTATTTGTAAATAGAAATGTCTTAAAAACTACTGTTTTAAGAAACTTGAGTCTTTTCAGCTTCCTTTAGAATTCAGTTTTCATATTCAGCAGCCTGAAGAGATGTGTGCCTTGTCTACTTATATCTAAAGTGGTATATACTTTTTAAAGTTCTACTTTTTAACTATGCTGGAATAGATACAGCATGCAACTACTATAGTATCTATGAATCTATGGACGTCTTGCATTCAAAAGCTTGTCTAACTTTACCCCAACTGCACAATTGGTCCAGTAAAAGTCGGACATTAAATTCTAAATAAAAGTACTTATAAACCTACAGTTTATTTCTAAATTGGAAGGGAAATGTGTTTTTCTATCAATATAACTAAATCAACACTAGAGGCTGTACCAGTGTAACTCTTGTTAAAAAATAATTTAGAAGTTACAGTGTATAGACCACACCATGATCACTTATCTCTGGCCTGCTGTTAACTGGCTGTTGTCATGCCTTCCTCATTGAATTAAGGACTGCTTTCATACTCAATATTTTTCCCTGAAAAGGAACCGTAACCATATCAATCTTCTTTCTAAAAAATGAAACACAGCAAGTTCTTTCATGCTCCCATAATTAAGCATTTTGTCAAGCCCTTTAGTCAGTTTTGTGGCTCTTTTCTGCACTCTCTTTGAACCTCCAACATGTGTTTAAAATGTGGACCCTGGCCCAAGATTCTAGCAGTGGACTGTATACTGAGGTAGAATTAATTCCCTACTTCTAGTCACTACCCTCCTGTTCATGCATGTGAAGATTGCATTGTCCATATTTTTCCACAGCGTCAAACTTGGAGTTCATCTCAAATCATTTGTCCCCTATGAGTCTTAGATCCTTTTCAGGGTTTAATTCCCCATTCCATAGGCCTGACCACTATTCCTGCATTTTAGAGATACAGCTTTGGCTGTATGAAAAGCCATTTTGTTTGTATAGCTTCCACATACCAAATACTCTAGATAGTTCTGTATGACCAGGCTGTACTTGTCATTGTTTAACATTCTGTCATTCCTTGTATCATGTTGCAAATTTTATGTATTTCTAGTTCACTGATGAAAATATTGAATAGTGACAGATTTACTATCAGTTTCTGTGGAACCCTGCTAGAAACACTACCATTTAATGACTCCCCCTGACAACTGCTTAGATCTCTGCCAGTTTGACATGTGCTTTATTGGGATACTGTGGTGCTATTTTTTTTAAATCTGAATGTTATGTGATCCTAGAGCAGATGACTTGCAATGTCTAAAGATATTACATCTATTTAGAGAGATTTTTTGATGCAATAGGAAGTAGTGGGATTATTGTAGATGGGGGCAGATCTCACACTAGATACAGTAATGAGTAGGCACACATACTGATTTGGTTAAATCAATTGTACTTTGTTTGTGGGCATTTTTACACTGGTTTAAACCCTATTTATATTTTGCACTGACTCAAAGTTGAACCAACTTAATCTCATGCCATTAGTTAAATCAGAAACTTGACCATACACCTATCTTTGTATTCTACAGGAATCTTGGATAAATCTATTCAAAGTAAAAATTTCCCAATTATATTTAGGGAATAACACTTGGTTAGTAGTGTCAGCACATTGCAGCATGCAGTTGTTTCACATCTGAAATTCTTAGCCAGCACATTCCCATCATTAGACCCCGTTAGCTCTGAAAAGCGCATTGGTAATAAGAATGTAAAACAAAAGATACATCTGAATACAAAAACATGACTGTATGTTCATTTCCCTCATCTTCTATATTGTGTATTCTTCCTATATTCTCTTTATAGTAGTCCTCCCCTTTTGTAGAGATTGATTGCTCCTAAGTATGGTCAGATTCAGTGAAGCAAAAATGGACAGGCAGAGATCCCTGCTGCTTCATAAAGACAGCGAATGCCATTTGTTTCCAATTATGTTTACTGATTTCTAATACTTATTAAAATCTGGCACCTCTGAAACAAAGGGAAATTGCATGGTTCATGACTGAGAAATAAGAAAATAAGATTGGAGCTTCTTCTTACATGTTAAAGGCATTGTTTCAGGTGTTCAGAGACTTATGGGATGTGAGTTGGTCTTAATTCCATTCCTGATGAGCAAGGACTCTCTAACAAAAACATTTGCCATTATCATTGGCAGTCTTTGCAGACACCTTTAAGTGAAATCATAGAGACTTGTGTACAGACAAGCTGTTGCTGATGTTGTTGGTAAGAATACAGGACCAATTTTGAGACCTAACAGAGGACAAATACATCTTGGACTTTGCTCTTTGGCTTCTATTCTGATGTATTCTTATTTAAATACTTTGGGCCAGATTTTCTTCCCCCTACTTCGCATGTAAGTGGATTTAGGTATCTGAGTGTGATTCTGTTCCAGCTGCTTGAGCCCCTAAAAAATCCATTAATGTGTGTGCTTTTGTAACAACCACCATCATGCCCTTAAGACTGAGACCCACAAAGGTAATGAGGAGGACACACTCACCTTTTTATTAACAGTTGTTCAGGGAGCAGGGGGATAGTGTCATGCTCAGGTGCTTAAGTCTACTTACATGGCTAATACATGGAATAGAATCTAACCCTTTCTTTCAATCTGGACAGCAACATTTGAATGTTACATTTTCCCCCTACAGTAAGAAGTCTATGGAGCCTAGGCATGTAAATATCATTTTAAAAAAAATTTGTTTAGCCTCCTCTAATTATATTGGTTAAATGATTAACCAGTAATAGTAGACATGTCCTCTTGGGTCCTCCAATCTCTGTCTGGGACATTTTTTGAAATAGGAACAAATGTCTGGGATTTTGCTAATAGAACCGCATTTCCTGGTTTGCCCTAGTGGCATGCATGTTTACAAGGGATCCAAGTTTTTCATTTGCTGTGGAAAAATGCAGATTTTCCTCTTTAAAGGAGGAAACTGCAGGTTTCCCCTTGCAGCCTGGCAGCCTTCCAGCCTGCAAGGAGCTGCTTGGAGTGATTGGAGGTAGGGGGGGACCATGTGTGTCTAACCTGCACATGCATGTGGCCAGCATACAGCCAAGGCAGGGTGAAGGAGCAGCACCAGCAGCTGGATGCAGGTAAGTCTATGGGGGGGAAGGGATTGGAGGGCCAGGGGTAGGGGACTGTCCAGGAGGGTCATGTGTGTGTATGTGTGAATGTGTGTGTGTAGAATGCGTGTGGAAGGGATGGGTATGTGCGGGGCAATTGCTTTTTGGTGCTGGGAAGATGACTGGATGCTGGGGCTGCAGCAAGGCACGAGGGTGGGGGGCATGGGGGAGGCACCTGCCCCTCTGGCAGGGGAAGGGGGGAAGGGGTTACTTTAGGGGTGGCAGGAAACTGAGTGACCAGGCCAGCAGCACCAGGGCCAGTGCCTGTGCTCGCAAGAGCAGGTTGGCCAGGGAACACTGCCCGGAGGGGGCTGTGGTCAGGCCACCTGTGCAGTGTGGGAGCCCCAACCCAGGATGGGGGGGTGCCACAGGATTCCTTTCCTTCTTCCTCTAGCCTGTGCTGGGGCTATACTCACTGCTGCTGCCCGCACAAGCTAGAGCCACTGAAGCCACCACACTCTGGCTTGGTCAGGATGGGGGCAGCTGGGGGCTACGGGTCAGGATTGAGGGGCGCCTGTGGGGCTAGGAGGGCTGTGGCTTAGGAGTGAGGGGCACTGGGGATGGGCAGGACTGGGGGTTGGGAATCTGGGGCACTGGCAGCGCCAAGGGGCTGCAGGTTAGGAGTGAGGGGCACTGGGGATGGGCAGGACTGGGGGTTGGGAATCTGGGGCACTGGCAGCGCCAAGGGGCTGCAGGTTAGGAGTGAGGGGCACTGGGGATGGGCAGGACTGGGGGTTGGGAATCTGGGGCACTGGCAGCGCCAAGGGGCTGCAGGTTAGGAGTGAGGGGCACTGGGGATGGGCAGGACTGGGGGTTGGGAATCTGGGGCACTGGCAGCGCCAAGGGGCTGCAGGTTAGGAGTGAGGGGCACTGGGGATGGGCAGGACTGGGGGTTGGGAATCTGGGGCACTGGCAGCGCCAAGGGGCTGCAGGTTAGGAGTGAGGGGCACTGGGGATGGGCAGGACTGGGGGTTGGGAATCTGGGGCACTGGCAGCGCCAAGGGGCTGCAGGTTAGGAGTGAGGGGCACTGGGGATGGGCAGGACTGGGGGTTGGGAATCTGGGGCACTGGCAGCGCCAAGGGGCTGCAGGTTAGGAGTGAGGGGCACTGGGGATGGGCAGGACTGGGGGTTGGGAATCTGGGGCACTGGCAGCGCCAAGGGGCTGCAGGTTAGGAGTGAGGGGCACCAGCATGGCCTGAGGGGGGCGGAGGTACTCTGGGTTTGGCATGAGGGGCAGCAGCAGTACCCAGGAGATGGGGGACTGTCCCCCCACAACCATATACACCACCAGAGGTGCCATCTTTTTTGGAATTGGAAATATGGTAACCCTAGACAACACAGCAGCTCAGACACAGCTGCTGCTGGGAGCCGCTCCTGGCTTCCAGAGCCCTTTGACTAGAAGGGAGGGTGGGGGAGGAGGCAAACCCAGCCAGACAACACAGCCCACCTGAAGCCCTGTGCTTCAGGGAGCACCTGTGAACAACCAGCTAATTGCTTAATTGATAAGTGATAGGCTGCTCCCTGTTTTCCTCTTAGGCTGCAGGTATTAGTTCCCTTTGTCTCTTTCTCCCCTCCTCCCTGTTTTTCACTCCCTCCTTCCTGCCTGTCCTGTTGTCTTCTGAATCCTGCTGGGGTACTATATGGCTTTCCTTCTCTACCAGACTGTGCCTGCCCTCAGCTACAGGTAACTAGTAAACTAACCTGTTATCATTGTACTTATCAGTTAAAGGATTAATCATTTAACCTTTCATGTTCCTAATAGAGCCCTCTAGAAGTTCAAGGATGGTTTCAACATCTTTGCTCTTTTTAATTTTTTTCTGTGCACTTTTTATCCAGGCCATGGCACTATATCATCTAAGGAACTATCCCTCTAGTAGAGATGTATGGTAATGCTACTGCCAAAATGGTCAAACTCATTTCTGTATCTACAGTGCACTCATTGCCCCTTTATATTAATTACAATATTCACTGTCACTACCAGCTTTGGGTCACATTGATTCAATTTTAATGGTTATATTTTTATTTCTTAATTAAAAGCAATATATGTTAGTCCATCAACAACTGAAAAAAATACCATTAGTGACTGACTTTTAAAAAAATGGTGCTCAGGGTTGGGTGCAAAAATGCATGTACTGTTGCATAAGGAATTATTACTGTAGCATGTGCTAATGGACAGGTACTTAACTGCCTGTTATCATATGTACAGTTACCTGATTTTTATGTGCAATAGTAGCAACTGCATACAAGAATTGCATGCAAACTGGAAGTACATTTTTGTTTGGTCTTCTTAGTAAATTGACCTTTACAGGATTAGTGTTCCAACCACTTAGAAAGCACTTGCTAAATAAAAAATTGCCTTTAGTATCTTATTTTAACCTGTTTCCATTGCCTGTAGTTGTCCCATACAGAGATAGAGTTTGTTACTATATTAAGCCCCAGTAGCACTTTACAAGAGATCTGCCATCTGATATTGCATTCATTTTGCATTATGTTCTTGATACATACAGTAGCAAGCAAACTGTTAAGCATGTGGTCAGAGCCATTTGCTGCCTCTTCCAGCCTACTAATTGCCCTTGATTTCCATTAGTCCTCCTTACACTGCATCCTAGCTCTAGAATAATCAATATACTGTTGGTCTACTTCTGCTGACTCCTTAA
>NW_017729026.1:10464503-10479599 GCF_001723915.1 Gavialis gangeticus | reverse complement strand
CTTACACTGCATCCTAGCTCTAGAATAATCAATATACTGTTGGTCTACTTCTGCTGACTCCTTAATAATTAAGGCAGAGAGACAATTCCCCACCTTCTTATTTTTCATTGGCTAGCTGAGGGTTTTGGGGAAGAGCATGGCACATCTCCAGTAAGGCTGCTCTTTCAGCTGGAGAAATATCATGGAACAGTGTAGGGTCTGAGTCATCTTATGAATTTAGTGCCAAGCATTAAAATGCAACTTTATTCTGATAAGTGACTATGGGTCCCTACAGATGTTTAGGGGAGGTGCTCTAACTCATGGTGCTGTACGAAAAGAACCATGAGTTAGAGCCCCTCCACTTCCCCCCCCAAAAAATACGTTCACCTGTTGGGGAGGGGGGCTTGAGCCTGCCTGCACCAGCCCTGGCCAGCAGGCAGGGGCACTCCAGCAGGCCCCCAGGAGACTGCCCAACTGCTTCACCCCCCAAGCTCCAGTTGCGGTAAAGCCAAGACAGCAACTATATGTTGCTCATGTCAACAGGTTTGGGCAGGGGATGCAGGAAGGGCGGGGGGCTCACTGCCCCAACCTCTTTCCAGTGGCAGCATGTAGCTACCAGCTAGGCTCTGCTGTGACCAGAGATTTTTTTTTGGGGGGGAGGGCAAATGGAGCCTCACTGCCTTGCAGACCCAGCCCAGTGACCCCAATATTCCAGTATGGGTAGCTTGGGGAAAGGGTGACTGCAAGGCTAGGGTGCTCCATTGCACCCCCAGCTCCTGCCACAGCAAAACTCAGCCAGCAGTTGCACGCTGCCCTTTCCCTCCCCTTCTGCATAGGGAGAAGACTTCCTCCTGTGACAGCCCTGCATGCAAAAAATTAACCCTCAAGGGAACCTGAACAGACGTTCCCTAAGTCATTCTGCTCTAGAGCGCCTTCAGCTAATAGCTGATTTATTGAGGGTTAATTTGTGATACAATGGACCATTTCAAAAGTACATGTGCAGCCATGCACATGTATTATGTCATGACTGCAGAGTACTTTCATGGGCCTGATTGTGCAAAAAATGTAACTTGTGTCTGCACACTATGTTAACCTGACATCATCTTGCTCCAGAGAATATGTATAAACAGTTATTACTTTTCATTTTGATGCCAAAAAATAAAGTGGGCAGTATTTTTTTTTTTATAATACTTTGTTCCAATGAGCCCTGGAGAGCCATCAAAGTAATAGGATAGAGGGCGCTAGATACTCTTCTGATTTGTGCATCATCACTGGAAGTGTTAGCTAAATTCAAGCTATGGAGCCAAATTGTGTTCTCAATAGAATTATAGTATCATAGAAAATTAGGGTTGGACACAATGGACCTCAGGAGGTCATCTAATTCAACCCCCTACTCAAAGCAGAACCATCCCCAACTAGATTGTCCCAGCCAAGGTTTGGTCTACCTGACTTAAACCTTCAAGGATGGAGCTTCCATAGCTTTTCTGGGTAGCCCGTTCCAGTGCTTCACTACCCTCCTAGTGAGAGTTTTCCCTTGTATCTAAATTAAATGTCCCTTGCTGCAACTTGATTCTTGTTCTGTCATCTGCCAGCACTGAGAACAGTCTAGTTCCATCCTCTTTTGAACTACCCTTCAAGTAGTTGAAGGCTCCTATTAAGTCCCCTCTCTGTCTTTTCTTCTCTAGACTACATTAGCCCAGTTCCCTCAGTCTTTCCTCATAAGTCATGTCCCTCAGCTCCCTCACCATTTTTGTTGCCCTCCGATGGACTCTCTCCAATTTGTCCACATCCTTTCTATATTTGGGGGGTGGGAGCAGGGGCAAAACTGGACACAGTACTCCAGATATGGCCTCACCAGGGCTGAATAGAGGGGAAGAATCACTTCCCTTGATCTGCTGGCAATGCTCCTACTAATGCAGCCCAGTATGTCATTAGTCTTCTTGGCAACAAGGGCTTACTGATGTCTCATATTCAGCTTATTGTTCACTTTAACTCCCAGGTCCTTTTTTTGCAGAACTGCTGCTTAGCCAGTTGGTCCCCAGCCTGTAGTGGGGCATGGGTTTTTTCCATCCTAAGCACAGGACTTTGCACTTGTCCGTATTGAACCTCATGAAATTTCTTTTGGTCCAATCCTCCAATTTCTCTAGATCTCTCTGAATCAGTCCTACACTCCAGTGTATCTACTACTTCACCCAGCAGTCATCCACAAACTTGTTGTGAGTGCATTTCATCCTATCTTCCAGGTTACTGATGAAGATATTGAACAAAACTGGACCCAGGACCAACCACTGGAGCACTCCACTTGAGACTGGCTGTGAACTAGACAGAGAGCCATTGATTATTACCCTCTGAATCCAATGATCCGGCCAGTTTTCTGTCCACCTTACAGTCCCTTCATTGAACCTGTGCTTCCTTAGGCTTTTTGCAAGAACGTTGTGGGAGATCATATCAAAAGCCTTGCTAAAGTCAAGATATATCATGTCCACTGCTCTCCCCACATCCACAGAGCCAGTCATCTCATCATAGAAGACAGTCAGATTGGTCAGGCATGACTTGGTGAATCCAATACACTAAGGAAATCCTATTACTAAAATAGCTGCTTACAACAAATGAAATAAAATTAATCTTAAAAGTGCATAGAAAAAAAACAACTCTTACAATACAAAAAATAATAAAATAACTGCATACAGTACAACAGTGTTACATATGTATTTTTGTTTACTTCCATAATTTAGGCAAGGTGTTTTGCTAGAAACATTTCAAGGCAGCAACTCTTTTCCCGCAAATGCATGAACTTCAGTTAGCATATTCATCATGAGGACCAGTAACGTGAAGAGTGAAGTCTTCTGAAGCAGAAGTATTTTGTAGAGTAGGTGTGTCCAACATACAGCCGGGGCAGCCATGCGGCCTGCCAAGCCATTTTCTGTGGCCCGTGGTGTTGCGATGGCTAATGGCTGCTAAAGGGCTGAGGAAGTGACAAGCTTCCCACATGCACCACGTCAGCTTGATGTTGCCGACGCGGTGCGGCTCCTCCCCTCCCCCCTCATTTCACGGTATCCCTCCCTCACCCCACCCTTCCCTTCCTCACTTGCATGCCAGCTCCTCCCCTCTCCCACATTGCAGGGTTTCTGTTCCTAGCCCTGCCCCTCCCTTCCCCATTTGCATGCTGGCCCTCCCTGCACCGGTTCCTTCTGGCTGTGTGGGCTTGAGCAGGTTGCAGTGCAGTGGGCGGGCAGGAGCAGGGGGCACGGATGCCGGTGTGGAGGGATGCTGCGAGCAGGCTCGTGGGAGATGCTGCTGCTGCTGCTGCTGCTGCTGCTGTGGCTGTTGGGGCAGGAAGCCAGTCCTGCTCCTGCCTCCCCGCATCCCCCTGCACCTGCAGACCTCACGCTGGGAGTGGTGAGTTGCGGGCCCTGAGAAGGGAAGGACCCCTGCTGCCTGGGCTCGGGCTGCCCTGCACATCCTGCCCCCCCGTAGAGTCCCCACATGCCCCCCTGGCTGCTGAGCCCAGGTGCACAGGTGTGGGAGCATCCTTGAGGCCATCCAGGTGGCAGGGAGGACAAGGTGGGGTCAGGTGGCACCCCTTGACCCCTGTGCCTCCAGGCTGTGGCTGGATTGGACAGGTCACGTGAGCGCCTGCTCCTGCCAGCCCACTAGGTGATAAAAAGTTCATGATCTGGCCCCACATTCCAAAAAGGTTGGACACCCCTGTTGTAGAGCTTCAGGAAAGTCCTTTATCTTATCTTTTTCATCTACTGTATTTCCTAGACTATATCAACTTCTCCATCTTCTGCTGACTTATTGCCAACCCTCAAGTTAATCAGTTGTCTTATCAGTCTCTATTCTACAGGGTCAGTGTTTTGCATGTCTATTTGACCCATAAGATCTTTAAAGTCATTGTAACAGGTGGGGTGCCAGGGGTTGCTGTAATACCCTCTAGCATTTGCCTCTACCCAGCCTGGCTCTTGCCCTCACCCCCTCCAAGTTCCCACCCTGGTTCCTCATCTGCCACAACTTATAAAATTTGATAAAGGGAGGCTGCCCTCAGAGGTTGGTGAGCTGAGGTGTTCTCTCCTTCTCACGGTTCTTTCTCTTTCTCTGCTGCACCCCATGAGTCTCAAGGGCTAAATTTTTGGCCTCCTTCAACCCCTACAACCATAGCTATGCCTCATCAAAGTTATTCTATATACTGCTCTGTCCCGTGTAGAGGCCTCAGCACTCTTGGCTTCCTCCATCTGCAGATCTCCAGCTGTGGCCCACTGATTCAGGCCCAGCTCTCTGTCTCATCCCTATCAGTTCTTTGCATCTCTCACTTCTGGGTACCAGCCTCTGCATCTCTTGCTTCTGGACTAGTCCTAAACCCTCAGGGTGCCTAGGGCTGGGCTGCCTTAACTGTCTCTGCCCTCAACTCTCTGGTCCCTTACCTTGGCTGAGCTACTTGCTTCTCCAGTTCTCAGCTCTCTAGTCCTTGACCCCAAGCCAGGTTGCTTGCCCTCCAGCCCTTAGCCCTCTCTTCCTTGACTCTGGCTAGGTTGCCTTAATCTGAATGCCCTACCAGGCACTCCTCTGTGGCCTCCAGACTTCCCCTGTAGCCACAGTGCACTCCCCTGGTCTAAAGCCTAACTTGCCACATAAATAGAAGTTCCTGCTCCACAGAAAAAGAATTTACCCAGCAATGGGTCATGGCCTCCCTACAGGGCCATCAGCTCCCTTTAGTTCCCTCTGGGAAGCTCCAGGAAACAGCTCAGGTGCCTGCTAGTGTCAGCTGCCACAAGCATCTTCCTCAACAGCTCCTCACTATTCAGCATCAAGGAATAGTGCTGACTGCTCCAACTTGGGCCCTAGGCTTATATGCCTAGAAGCCACACACTCCCCTTTGGTCACCTGCCTTCCCCAGCTCTGTACAGGGTTTTCACTGTCAATCAAAAGCCAGCCTACTCTACTACAGCCATAGCTGGGCACAGCCAAATAAGTCTTCTACATCTTATAGGGGCAGGAGCTTCCTGGTTCCCTGCCACAATTCCTTCTTTTCCCCTACCCTTACACCCAAGTAACAGAGTCTGGGTCCCCTGTTACAGTCACCAATTGGCACATCTAAAGAATAGTCTTCCACATCACTCTCCACTCCTTCAAAAAAAATCCAGACCTTACAGAAACATTTTGTGATGCTATCTGGTCTAAGTTGTTTTGTAGCAATGCAATACAGCAGATGGTAACTAGCACTGAAATCTTTTTAATCAGTTCAATGACATTTTTATAAGATGTCGTGTGCCACTAATGATTGCAATTCTAGCTTTCTTTAATGACCAAGGATCCTGCTTTTTCTCTCATTTAAAAAAAAAAAATCCCCTATTTTTAGATTAATCCACATTTTTCTATGATTAAAATGAAACCCCACATATATATTTTACTTATACTTATTTTATATATAGATAAGTGTTTCATTTTAATCACAAAAAATATGGATTTTTGGGTACTTTTTTGGAGCAGCAGAAGAAGAAACCAGGATCCTTGCTAATGACCCTTTAAAACGGGGGTCAGCAACCACCAGCACATGTGCTGAGCATGGCACGTGAGGCCATCTTACTTTGCATGCCACCGCTGGCCTAGGCTCTAGGCAGCTGCTGCCAGCCACAAAGCCTGGCTGCTCCCAGCAGGTAGCTGGGCAGCTGCAAACCCTGCCATAGTTGGCAGCAGCTACCCAGAGCCTGGGCTGGCTGCACCCGGGAGACTGCAAACATCTGCTCCGGGCTCCAGCATTAGCTCCATACCAGCAGGTGCATGCATGTGTTGGAGCGGACTTTGTCCAGTTGCCCAGGAGCCCAGCTCCATATGCCCACACATCTGCTTCTGTGTGTCTGTCTGCCTCTGTCTGGTCCTCTGTGTGCACACATCTGGTTCTGGATGTGTGTGTGCATGTGTCTGTTATGGGTGTGTTCTGGTTCTTTGTGTCTGTGCACATGGTTCTCTGTGTGCGTGTGCCTTGTGTTTTCTAAATCTCTCTATCCTCGTTTTCTTATTTGTCTTTTCTCTCTCTCTCTCTCTCTCTCTCTCTCTCATTGCAACATGCTCAACAAAAAAGGAATACAAAACAACAAAGGCAACACTTATGCCTATTAAATATACTAATATGCAGTGTGTCCTGCCTTGTACACCCCCCACCCCCAACTTTGCTTTTCTGGAATGCTGGGACTCCGGCACCTTCCAAGGTACACATTGTGGTTTTTTCAACACTTTGGCCAAAAAACGTTGCCTACCCCTGCTTTAGACATTTGATAACACCTTCATCCATGGATTGTTACATTAGTTGTGTTGAAAATGAAGCAAATTAATTTTATATTTGAAGGTTCTAGGGCAGGGTGGCATGCAATGTTAATCAAAGAAAAGGCAGTTTTTGTTTTTCTTTTTTAAATTTTTTTTGTTGAAAACTTGAAATCAATTTTCCATTGAATTAAACATCATCCATGTACCCCATTTTACAGGCAAATCCTCCTCCTTAATGTTTTTGAAACATCATGGGTTTAGAGATTTCCCTGCTACTAGAGGTTTCTCCAGTTTTCAATTTGCAAAACCGCACACCAATAAAGTCACTTTTTTTTAAATTTGCTTTTTTCTGTTATGTGCTTTACAGTTCTCAAAGTTCACATTCTTTTAGGCAATGCTCTAAAAAAATCCTATCTCATCGCAATTTGCTACCCTTGTAACCTTTGATCAACAGTTTAACACAATCTAACTATTCACTCACCAATTCTTTGTTAACATTGTTGACCCTGGTGTACACTTGGTTGAAAACTGTTACATCAGCCTCAAACTCTCTAATCATCTATTTGATGCTTTAAACTTTTTTGCTTTCCAAGTTTCTCACCAATCAGTTCTCCCTGACTTTGAAGAATTGTCCCTGATACAGACAGATTTCTTGCACGGGCACTTACAACTATTCGTAAACAACTGCATTCAGATTAGCTGTGTGTATGGTCCAAGATTTACATTTTGATTTTGTATGATATTCACTTTGCAACCGCTCATCCCTAAGCTTGTCTTTATTCTTTAAAGTCTTGAAAACCTGTGTCTTCTCACACTTAGAACTTACCTGTCAACTGTGTAGTATTTAACATGTCTGCTTCATTAGTGATATGACCTCAATCTCTTGCTTCAGTCTTGGTGTGTTTGTTTTCCTGTCTTTTATCATGCCAGGGATGTAGTCTACTGAATAGCCTGCTCTGTGCTACTGCACTATGAACTAGTTTTAGGGAAGACACTAGTGTGCAAATAGCAAAAGGAATTCTAGTGGTCCCATATTCAGATCCCAGACACACCACTAATCTGTTTAATAAATACACAGTCTCCCTTTTTTAATTTCAACATTTTTACATATTCTCCAATCCTATTCTCACAAAATATAATCACTTTCTGTAGTATAGAGTGATTCTACAAATGGGCCTCAAACTTCCTTTTTGGTCATGCATTGGTTTCAAATTTATACTGACCAAATATAAATAATTCCCCATAAGACATGCTGGGACCATATAAATTTTCTAATGACCAGGTTTCACTATATTTGGAAATCCAGACAAGTGAAAATGTTAAGTTTCCCAAGGCAAAGGTGGGATATACAGGATGAGTCAGTTCTCATGCTTTTTGGGTATGTAACCCAGAGTTCATGCACTTTGCCTGCACTGCATCTGGACTAATGGCTCTCACCCATCAAGACTGGTTAGGGCCCATCAGTGAGTTTTACCAGACTCTACTGTGCTCTAGTTAAATGAACAAGGTAAAGGTAGAGAGAAAGAAATGCAATGTGTATGTATATATGTATATGTCTCTTGCTCAGCCTAGCCATGGTTACTTGTATACCATCTCACAGACAGTAACAGTATTAGGACTTGAGATGATTATTATGTATGTTGTAGTAGTATTTGGAGACCAATTCTGAGAGCATCTCTGGGATAAATGTTTTCTCTTAATACGCGTATGTGCAATCCTTGACACAAACGAATTGCATTTTAAAAAGACGAAATGAGAGAGTGTGGAGAAGAAGGAAAAACACAGCATAACTAGCCCAAGGTCACACAGCTGGTCAGTCACAGAATTGAGTTTAAAAACCAATGTTCCCAACTCCTATTCATTTGTCATATTTATGAGGCCACAGTGCTTTTCCTTGTTATATTTTATAAACACTGTGGCCCTTCTCAAAAGTAGTAGCTCTCAGGAGTTCAAACATAAGGTAAAATGAGATTCTGCTAATAACAGCAGGTTAGTTGTTATAGACATGATTTAAAAATTTTTTTATGCTTACTCTGAAATTCTGCTATAGAGAAGTATAGAACCATAATTAAATAGCTCATTTGAGAGCTATGTAGCCCTACAGTCTAATTAGGTTAATGACTTAATTTAATTATATTCTGGAATCCTTCTAAATTACTAACATTATGAAAACCCTCTGGCACCAAATGATAAAGTATAATTTGATAATCCTGTAATATGGGCCAACAATTGTTTTAACAAATAGCCGCTTTTTAGAGCTCAAGCCAAGAATAAAAACATAGCAATCGGTATTTGCACATCAAAGAACTACACATTGAATTTTGAAAATGTAACCTAGCTTTACTTTAGCAAGCATTCCTTTGGTGTTATTGTGAGCAGTTAATTTTATTTTTAAATCGCCCAATAAAGTATTTTTCCTTCATAATTTATTTGTCAGTTTATTCTATTGAGAGGTGCCATTTTAAAAATCACTTCTGGGGTGTATTGATAGCAATGATACCAAAATAATGGGTTTCCATCTTTGGGAGAATCTAGAAATAGAGGTAGGGTTTGAAACTCACAGTTCTGTAAATGATATTTTCAATGGATTATTACTTCAAAATCCAAGAAAAATACCAAGAACGTGACTGAAGTACTGACATTGATAGGTATAATCTGTTCAGGAAGGTCAGAAAAAGGGGAAAAGGAGGTGGTGTTGCCCTATATATGAAAGGAGATGTACACGTTTCAAAGTGCAGTACAGAGTGGAAGGTAGGCCTATTAAAAGCCTCTGGGTAGAGGTCAGAGGGGACGGCAGAAGAGAGGTTGTTACGGTCAGTGTCTTCTATGTACCACCAAACCAGGAGGAAGTACTGGATGGGGCCTTCTTTAATGAACTAATGGAAAATTACAAATTGCAGGACCTGCTTTTCACGGGAGGGGCATGGGGGGGTGGTAATTATTGGGATACCTGCTGACAGGGAAACAGTAGTGTACAAGCAGTCCAGCAAAATCCTGGAGTATATTGAGGATAACTTTTTTGATACAAGTGGTAGAGAGGAAGCCCTTTTTTTTTTTTTTTTTTTTAAAGCAGGTTGGACACACCTGAGCAGAATGGTTTAGTCAGAAATAATCTCAATGAAAAAGGAATAATTGGTTGAGAATGTGAAGGTGGAAGATAACATGTCTGACAGTGACCCTGAAATGATAGAGTTTAAGATCCTAAGAGGAAGAAGGAAGGAGAGCAGCAGAATTAAGCATTGAGTTTCAGAAAAGCAGATTTCAACAAATTCATAGAACTGGTGGAAAGGATCCTTCAAGAGGCAAGTCTGACAGAAAAAGAGGTCCAGGAGAGCTGGATGTACTTTAAGAAAAACATATTAAGAGGGCAGGAGCAAGCTATCCTGATGTGATGAAATAATGGGAATCATAACAGAAATCTCATCAAGAATTGAAACTCATAAAGGAGTCCTACAAAAAGTGAAAACTTGGTCATATTACTAGGGAAGAGTATAAAAATGTTGCATGAGCATGCAGGGATAAAAACGGGAAGGCCAAAGCACACTTTGCCTTTCAAGTTCATTGCCAGTTGCATCTCAATGAAAAGGGATTCTGCAAGTATGTTAGAAGTAAAAGGAAGACCAAAGACACCGTACATCTTTAATAGAATGTAGAAGGCAATCTAGCTATGGATGATGCAGGAAAGGACTGAAGTATTTAGTGCCTTTTTTATGTCATTCTTCACAAATAGGGTCAGATATCAGATGACAAGTACAGTTGCCAGCAAAGAGAGGAAAGGAGACAAACAGCCTAGAGTAGAGGAAGAACAGGTTAAGGATTACTTAGAGATGCCAAAATGCTTGCAAGTTGGCAGGGACAGATGGGATGCATCCTAAGGATACCGAAGGAATTAGTTGAGGTAACTTCTGAGTCATTGACTCCTCTCCTTGAACTGAAGGAAGACAAGTGAGATTCCCAGATGATTGGAAAAAGGCAAATATAGTGCCCATCTTTAAAATGGGAAGGAGGATGATTTGGAGACCTACAAGCCAGTCAGTCTGAACTTCTTATCTGGAAAGATCATGGGACAGGCCATCAGGAAATATATTGTGAAGCACCTAGAAGAGAACAAGGTGATCAGGAACATCCAGCATAAAAATAACAAGAACAAGTCATGTATGATCAACCTGACTTTCTTTTATGATATGGTGACAGGCTCTGCAGATGTGGGGGAGAGAAATGGATGGGCTATACCTTGACCTTAGCAGAGCTTTTGACACTGTCTCCCATGCCATTCTCATCAAGAAGCTAAAGAAATACAGACTAGATTAAAATACTGGAAGATGGACACAAAACTGGTGTACACAACTGATCATTATCATCATGATCATCCTCATCAGGGGCTTAATGCCTAGTTGGGAGGAGTTGCCAAACAAAGTTTGCCAGGGGTCTGTCTTGGGTATGGTACTGCTTAATGTTTCATTAATTACTTGGATGATGGGATTGAGTGTGAATTTAGCAAATCTGTGGATGGAGTTGCAGACACTCTGGAGGGCATACCTGGATAATCATTCCAAACCATTCTAGAAATGGTCTGCAATCAATCAGGTAAGATTCAACAAGGACAAGTGCAAAGTCCTGCACTTAGGATGGAATGACTGCATGCACAAATGCAGACTGGGGAATGAGTGGATAGGCTGCAATGCTGCAGAGAAGGACCAAGAGGTTACAGTAAGCCATTAGCTTAATATAAGCCAACAGTGTGGGGCTTTTTTGCAAAAAGAAGCCAGCAGCATACCAGTTTGTATTAAAATAAGTGTCTCTTGCAAATCAAGAGAAGTTATGCTGCTCTACTTGGTACTGGTGAGGCCTCATCTAGAATACTGTATCCAATTTTTGGCCCCACATTTCAAGAAGGATGTGGACAGATTGGAAAGAGTCCAGCAGAGAGCACAAAAATTATTAGAGGCCTGGGAAGACTGACTTATGAGGAAAGGCTGAAAGAACTAGGGTCATTTAGTCTGGAGAAGAGAAGACTGAAAGGGGAAGGTAGATGTGATACCGGAAGGAGAAATTATAGAGAGACTCTTCTCTATGGCCATATGGAACAGAACTGGGAATAAAGGCCTGAAGCTGCAGCAGGGAAAATTTTGGTTGGAGATTAGGAGGAACTTTCTGACTATAAGGATGGCTAAGCAGTGGAGTAGGCTCTCTAGAAATGTTGTGGAATCTCCATCCCTGAAAATTTTTAAGAGCAGGTTGAACAGACACTTTGCTAGAATGGTTTAGTTGGGCATAATCCTGCCTCAAGCAAAGAGCTGGACTACATGATCTTGAAAGATCTCTCCCAGCCCTACTGTCATGGGCATGTCCCAGATGTGGGGATTCTTGGATGGTGAACTATCAAAAAGCTCTTGAAATAACACTAACCATGCACCTTGCAGATACCTGAATAATTCCTCTCATCCTCGGCCAGAAGGTTATAGTAATGGATGAGATTAGTCCCACAAGGGAGACGCCTATGATAGAGATGGGTGCCTAACAAGATTTTCAAAAAGCACTTAGGCACTCAACTGCTATTAATTTCAATTTAAAAGCTGTACAGTTTTTCCTTTCCTTCCTTAAGCTATTGAAGAGATGGGAGATATCTGAGAGATGGACGCAAAGATGGAATTGGACAGAGCAAATTGGGCAGGAAATGAAAATATAAATTTGTTGGTCTTTCAAGTAAAAGTGGCAGCTGAGGAAAGTGGGTGATAGATTCATGGAAGTTTAGGGCTGGAAGGGCCCTCATGAAATCATCAGGTTCAGCCCTCCTGCTCTGGGTAGGAAAGACTGCAGGGGTCAAATAACCCCAGCAAGGTGTATGTTCAGTCTTCTCTTGCAGATCTCTAGGGTAGGTGCCTGTACCACCCCTGCTGGGAGTCTATTCCAGAATTTGGTCACACAAACTTTGAAGAAGTTTTTCCTTATATCTAGTATGAAACCTTCTTCTAGGAGTTTATGACCATTGCTACAGTTTTCCCCTGGGGTGCTCTGATGAATACTTTTTTGCCTAGTCCCTGATGCTCTTCCCCTTATATATTTGTAAGCTGCCACAAAATCCCCCTGAAGTCTTCTCTCTCCTAGGCTGAACAGTCCCATATCTGTCAGCCTTTCCTCATGTGGCTTGCTCTTCAGGCCTCTAATCATACAAGTGGCTCTTCTCTGGACTCCCTCAAGCTTCTCCACATCCCTCTTGAAGTGTGGCACCCAGAACTGGATGCAGTACTCCAGCTGCGGCCTTACCAATGCAGAGTAGAGTGGGAGAATAACTTCCATAGTTTTGCTTGAGATGCATCGGTTGATTCACACCAGCGTATTGTTTACTCTGCTAACTGTAGCATCACACTGATGGCTTATTCATTTTATGGTTGATTATGACACCCAGGTCCCTTTCGGATATGGTGCTGGCTAGTGTTGCACCACCGTCTAAGTTGGTTATGGATTTTTCCTCCCCAGATGCAGCACTACACTTCTCAGTGTTGAACAGCATCTGGTTCTGGTCTGCCCGTTTAACTAATCTGTCTAGGTCCACCTGGATCGTCAGCCTAATCTGATGCATGGCTGCACTTCCCCAAAGCTTAGTGTCATCAGTGAACTTTGCCAGTGTGTTTTCACCCCCATATCCAGATCATTGATGTAGATGTTGAAAAGCACTGGTCCAAGTACTGAATCCTGGGGGACCCTGCTAACTACCTTCTGCCAGGTGGACACAGATTCGTCTATTAGTACTCTCTGGGTCTGACCCTGCATCCAGTTTCCTACCTGTCTGACAGTTGAATTGTTGAGTCCATAGGACCCTAGTTTTACTTTGAGAGCCTCATGGGACACCAAGTCAAAGGCTACTGAAGTCCACTTCTCTTTGAGTTAGGAAACAGACAGGTGGAGTCCAGTGTTAACCTTCTCACAGGTGTCAGTTGACCTGGCTCAGGGCAACTGAGCTTCTGCATGTAGTCTGTACAGAGGTAGGCAACCCCCAGCATGGGTGCCACGCATGAAAAGTGTTTTGCTTGGCATGCATGGCTCCGGGGAGACAGCAAGGAAGAGGCCAGAGGGCTAAGCTGCCACAACAAGGATCAGGCCCCTTGCAGCTCCCCTGCCATCTACCCCTGGCATGCCAACATATTACAAGTTGGTTGCAGGTGTTTTTGACACTCTGCCCAAAAACGATGCGGATCCCTACTATAGTATCTGGATGAGGCTTGTGGTGTAGAATAAATACTTTATTATTTACAAGAGCTTATTTAAAGAACTGTTTACAGTAAAAAACAAACAGTCTTACAACTGCTCTTGCAAAAGTCTGGGACTTCATGTTCTTGCCGTTTTACCACACCAGGAAGCTCCTGTTGCCTCATCCTGACCATCTCCTGGGATGCCACATTTCCGGGACATTTTTAGTTTTCAGAAGCACTTGGTGTATGTCACATAGCCAGCTATGACAGTGGAAACATCTCTTTCTCTATATTCTGTTTTCTAAAACAAGGTGTATACCTGTATCTTATTTGTGGGTGTGTGCTATGCAAAATAATATGGTTCTAGGCAAACGTCTGGGACTGGTTTGGATCTTTTCAGGAACAGACCAAAATGCTGTATTCTGACAATTGCTTTCATAGGTACAGATAGAAATACTAGCACAGTCTATTGTCAAAATACCTTCTACAGCAATTAAATTGGACACACCATCATTTATCCTAACTCATTCAGAGATTATCATAAGAAATTATTTTGTTTTTCTTTCTTCCCCCCACCCCCAACTGCTCTGGAGAGTTGCTTTTTCACCTTGAGAGAGAGGAAAGAATAGAAATCCAACAAACTAAATTCTAGCTGCAAATTGTTAAAACTGTATACTGTTAAAGTGCCTTTTTTTATGTATTGTAGCTTAGATGCCATGAGATTTTTCTTGTCAGATGAGATGGATAAGAACTATGACTAAATTCCCTGAAGACCGTTTTTTTTATTTTTATTTTTTTCTCTCCGATATCATAAAGTATATCCAGCCCATCCTAACTCATAAATATAGGATGACTTTTAAGAGTTTTGTTCTCATTGGATGGTCTTGGAAAACTTTTGCCATCACACTAGTGTTGGCTTTATACATTTCCCTCCCAGAAAAATATAGATATCATCTAACTGAAAACCCCAAGTCATATGAGGAAGTAATACATCTTCCAGAAAGAAAACCACCATGTAGTCAATTAATAGCATCTGAAAAAACAGAGCTGGTTCTGAAGATTTATAGGCTACTAATTAACCATATTCTTCTTTATCAGTGCCACATCGAGAATATGAAACAGTATTATAGAGTATGCTCAAAGTGACTTGGCTGTGAGTCTATTTGCTTTGATGAAGAGTAGTTATAGTGAAAAGCGAAAGTAGATCAACCATGAGCAAGAGATGCAGTGTGTCTTATTGTGTGTATTACTATATAAAATAATATAGAAAAACAGTTATCCTCCCATCGTGATATATAACCAGCTTATAACTATATCTTTTTCAGAAAAGCATATCAGAAAAACATTTAAAACAAAACAAAACACTTGATATAATTTAAAATGCATTGGCAGTAAGAACACAGGACTTTTTGTACTGGTTCAGACCACAGGTCCATCTAGCCCAGTGCTGGGCATCTTTCAGTGGCAGAGAGGGTGCTAAGGAGAAAAGTATATACACCAGGCCTGTTCAGATTGGCCTGTCCCTGTGCCTCTTCCCTTACAGCTTCTAGCATTCAGAGGTCTAGGACACCCTAATTTGTAGATTCCCCCCCCCCCCCACCTAAAATTTTTAAAAACCACCCCATCCTTTTTTTTTAAATCTTTTTAAATAATAAGGCTT
>NW_017729026.1:10453087-10459503 GCF_001723915.1 Gavialis gangeticus | reverse complement strand
TTGAGAATCCCCCCCCCCCCCCAACTACAATGTTTAATACACACTCCAGTCTTCTTTTTTAAATCTTGTTAAATCATCAGGCTCTACATCATCTTGTGGCAAATGGTTCCACAAGTTAATTACACACTGTGAAAAAGAGCTTCCTTATGTTTGTTTAAAACCTTCTTCCTAATAATTTGTGATGCTAGGAGAGGCAGTAAAAGCATATCCTTATTTACTTTCTCTATATCATTCATGATTTCATACTCTGCAGTTCTATCCTGCCTCTCTCATCTTTTACCTATGCTAAAAGGTCCTAACCTAGTCTTTTCTCATACAAAATTCACTCCATACTCCTGATAATCCTTGTTGCCTTTCTCTATACCTTTTTAGTTCTACTATATCTTCCTGGAGATGGGGCATCAGAATTACCTACAGTATTCAAGGTTTGGAACTACCATGGATTTATACAGTCGCATAATGACATGTTTCAATTTGATTTAAATTCCCTTCCTAATCCTAACACTCTCTATTTGCCATTGTGATTCCTCCTAAAAACCTAGCTGATGTATCCACAAGAACTAACAAAAAATGTGAAATATTTTGTAAAATACAAAATATAAAGACAAAAAATCACACTGAAAAGAGAATCTCAGAAAGAGAGATTTCAGTACCCTATGAGCTGCTGCAGCAACGCCAATGCTGCACATCAAAGAACAATTCTTCTCTGATTTCCTGAGAGGCAAACAACTTGTATCATAAAGGCTGAATGTTATTTACTTGGATTATTTGAATTTAGCATATCTACAAATATTAATTTTGTACAATCAATGTTCACAAAGGGTGCCAGAATGACAGCTTTGGAAATTGGACCCCTGCAGAAGAGGTAGAGACTAGCAGTGGGCCACAGACATGTATAATACCCAGTTAAGAAGCATTTCTAGAAGTAGAATTTTTAAATTTAGTGAACTGCCCAATTTGATTACAACTAAAAATGCCTAAGCAATAGGTCATGATGGGAATTATCAGCTAAATGTTATTGGCTCCTTCAAAAGTTTAAAATAGAACTGCAGCTGCCCATCCAGAGCCCTTTGATTCTTATTCAATATATAATAATAAGATCATAAGTAAAAGCACTGCCCCCAAATCTCTCCATCTCTCTCTCTCTCTCAACCTTTTCACTCCTCAATGGTCTTGACAGGGACTATGTTAGATCACAGCAAAGAGTGAGTTCCAAATCAAGGACCACAAGGGGTTGCCCTGCCAGCAAGAGCTCCAATTGGTGCCTCCTTCAGTCCAGGGAGCTGCAATCTCTCAGGTAATCTAATCCAGTTTGGTACAACCATGTTCATACATGGTAACCTGTTGTAGTATATACCAAGTCTGAACACTTTTTCTCTTTTCAGGCTAACTGAATCTTGTACTGTATCCAAATCAAATGTATTGTTAACTTTTTTTAAACCATTTTAAGGCACTATTTAAAATCTACATAGTGTGTTTGGGGGGGGAAGGGGGGGAATCATCCCTTAAGAGATCTAATTTGGTGGAATTATACTGAGTGCAAACTTGGCTCATGGTTCATTTAAAAAATATATGATTTAATATCCAACTATATGTTGTAGTCTATTCTGTCCTGTCCTATCTTGTTCTACATAGGTTCTTGTACTATGGTCTGTACCAAGCTATCTGAGCTCTTTCCAGTAGTGCCTTAAGCAATGCGACTGCACATCTGTCACATGTTTGTTCTTTCATCTCATCCCCTTGGGGAGGGAGTGAGGAAGTATGTGTAGCGGAGTGTCCTATTTTAGTAAGGTTTGGGTTTTTTTACTCCTGTTTTGAAAGCTGCTGTTTTCTGAAGTGGTCCTAAGATGTCTCTGTGCAAAGGCATAATGGGAAAGGCATTACACTAGTGTTGGACCTGTTGCAAGGTCATACCAAAAGAGAAAAGTCCATTATTTTCTTTGATTGATATTTCCTTCTGATATTATTTAACTCTGGGATGTTCAGCACTTTACCATACAGTCTACATGAATGAATCCATATAAAATGAATACCCAGACAGCTTTGTTGTGAAGTGGGCTGCTACATATACAACATATGTGGCACTAATCTGCAAAATCAAGTAAATAAGGTTTTTGTAACAATATTTAGGTTACGTACAGACAGTCAAATAGTCTAACGCTAAATCGATTCAATCTTTGCAGGTTAGTTTAAGCTTCGTAGACTGAACCCACCCTGAAAGGAAGGGTCTATGGTGGAGGTGCAAAGCATTCTGGGATGCTAGGGGATTGAGTTAACTTGAATCTGGAGAGGATCTGGGACAGAAGTTCAACAAATCACTTTAACCTAAATCAGTCAAGTCTGATACTACACCCGTGCAGTTTTACCTTAACTGGCTTCAGCCATTTTGAAAGTGGTTTATGTGTACTGAACTTCTGTTGTGTTACAGATTTGAACTGGTTTCCAATCACTTATACCGGTTTGTGTAATTTCTGTCCCTAGCCCATATGTCTACCCACAGACTCATTTGACCATAATCGTGTACTATAGACCACAGCTCTCAGCCTTAATTCAGTTCCCCCCTTTCATCCTTCTGACTACCCGCCCCCTTCCAAGACAATCTCTCTTTACCCCTCCAGTGACCGTTGCGAATGCTTGATACAGTGAGTGAGTATGTTTGCAGAGGGTGGTTGGGTAAAGAGTTGTCTGTGGAAGAGTGACTAGAAAGGGGGATGAAAAGCTGGCATTCCAATGGTGGCACCATTGAGATTGTGGTACATGTCTGTGATCTGTAGTGATTGAGGTAATGGTAAGGTTTATGACTGACGGAGGGGAAGTAGAAGGAATGTATTGTTTATTGGCCTGTCTTGCTATTTCTTTGCTTTTATGTGTGCTTGAAGGATACTGTATGCAACAGTTCTAAGGAAACTTTCTTTGCATGTTAATTTAAATATTTATTTTGTAGTATTTAATTTTTAAAAGGTAAAGATAGACTATAGAGACTAGAAGGACAGCAGCTAACGTTTCCTATTTGTCACTCATATCTCATGAGCTCTAATATTCCAGCAGCTGCAAATGAACCCTGTTATTGGATAAAAATCTGATCTGCTGGAGAAGTTTACACATGCCCTGCCCTTTCAGTTAATAAGATTAATTTACTTCAAGTTCCTATGAATTAAATTTTGTGTACATAGCGCACAACTCTTCAGCTAAAACCTACAAAATTTCTAAATTATCCCTCCAGGATATCGCCTTCTATCAAATTGTGTGGATAACTCCTTAAAATACCACTTATCAGTCAACAGTGAAAAAGTAGGATTGCCCAAGAAAACTCCAAGCCAAATCCTGAAGTCAGCTATTTCCTGTTAAAATTTATGAAGATGAACCAAAATAAAATATATAAAAATATCAAAAGATAAAATACTAATAGTTTAACATTTTACATCAATCAGCCATGTATTTTGTAGATGAACTATTGTAAGCCTATATCAGAATGAAAGCCTCATATAGAATTTGCTACTGGGCACTGCCATAGAAAAAGCTGTAGCACCGGGTTTTTAAATTCTGGCTCCAAATGAGAGGGGAAGAGGAACTACAGAAGGGTTATGGTATTGAAGGCAAAATTAATAACCACACAAAGCAACCATTTCATCAGAAACTGAGCAGCATTAAAAGTGCTCTCAAGTGTGTGGGGTGCATATATGAGAATTATTTGGTCATTTCAAAGTGAATCAGAAAGGCTTCATTTTGAAGGGCTGGGAAGCCACAGAAACCACTAAAGCTAGACTGAACTGACCTCCATCCGCAGGCATACTGAAACACAACAGACCACTAAATTATCTCCAATCAAGATTTTGTATCCTGTTGTAATTACCCAGAACCTCAAGGTTAACAATACCATAAACATTTACAACCTAGATACTCTACAAACATCTGTTCCTGACAGTCTAGGCCAGGGGTGAGCAAAATGGTGGATCCAAGCCATGGCAGATTCCATCTCCTAGCAGCCCCTGCCCACATTGCTGCAGCTGGTTTCCATGGAGACCCCAGCAGTGGTGGGGCAGGGGGCCAGGGTTTCCATGGAGACAGGCCCCAGCAGCACTGGCAGGGGCACAGCTGGATGGGGATCTTGCTGTGGCAGCGTGGTCCGGACCTGGGGCAGAGCCACGATCCGCTGCCTGCAGGCCCCTGCCCAGGGTGTGCAGGCAGCGAATTGCAGCTGTCCCAGCTATGGACCACACTGCCACCATTGCAAGATCCCAGCCCCGGGGCATCTCCCCGCCCAGCTATATGCCCTCCCAATGTCTTCATGGAAACCCTGGCCCTGTGCTGTCACAGCCCCACCATTACTGGGGTCTCCATGGAAACCAGCCACAGCAATGCAGGCAGGGGCTGCTGGGAAAACAGAGTTGGCCGCAGGCCAGACTTTGCTTGCCTCGGTCCAGTCTCTAGAACTAATACTTGTGAACGGTGTAAGTTACAGTTGAGGCAGTATTGTACATGCGTGATTTTAGTGCAAGTCTCATGATACTCAGCTGCCCCTTTTCCTGGCTTTCTTAAAGCTTCAGCTGCTGAAGCCCTGAGTATGTGAAAGCCTCCGGTTTCACTTATTTTTGTCCTCAGGGTTTCACAGACATGCTTGAAAACATAAATCCTAATGATTTTTAAAAAACTAGGCTTTTTAAAAGCAAAGTGTAATGGTTACATATTGTGATATTTAATCCAATTACGTGTTTGTTTTCATAGGTCTTCTTTTTTAATGTTTGCGGTTGGCAATACCACACTATTGAGCTACAAATGGACCAAAAACTCTAGTCTAGACACAGTCTAAAATGAAGAACAAGTGACTTTTGTTAAATGCTTCCACTGGTCCAGGATCAGCTCTGCTGTCTTCTGCATCTGTTTTGATGTCAAAGATACCTTTAAGAAATTGTTTGCTAGCAGCAGCATCTGGCTCTTTGGCAAGTTTTCTTAGCAGAATGCACAGATGTTTCTCTAATCCTTTTATTTGTAAGTGCTCCAACCTATGAGACACGTTATTGGGCCTATACTGATCAACCTGGCCACAATTTGTTATTAAAACTGCTTTTTCAGATCTTATGGTGCTACTTGTATTTGGTATGCAGATCCTGAAGTTGTAGCTCACTCTTAAACTCTGATGGCAGCAAAAAGGTAAAGCTGCTGCTCTTGTTTTCTGGAGTTTGTTTCCTTTGGAAGTATTTTTTTGTTTAATCAGACACTGGTCTTTTTATTCAAAATATGTGACAGGCAAGGGAAAAAGGTGCTTTGAAACCAAGTGACATTTGCTTCCCGATGAGCACGCTCATCTTCTCTGTCTCAGCTGTAGTCAAATAAAAGCGGGCCAGGTCCTAGGTGACAAATGTTTCCCAGAGGAGGATGAACCATGATGTCCTGCCTCTTCAAAGGACCAGCTGTCCCTTCACACATTCACCTACACCTTCAAATTCAGCTGCCCCTTCATAGGGGCATAGATCAGCCTTGATAGACTCAGCTGCCCCTTTATAGCCCCAGGGCCACCCTGATATACTCAGTGGTAGCTGAGACTCAGAGCGTGGAGGGTCCTGCAAACTATGCTGCTGAATTCACAAATGTATGTAGACTTGCAGGATGCAGGTCGAAGTTATGAACCACACTCAAGTCCCCTTGTCTAAGGTGGCGGCAGCCAGGTGCCCTGATAGACTCGGCTGCCCTTTCACAGACTCAGATCTGCCTTGAGAGGCAGGTCATCTTCCCCTGGGACACCCTGATACATTCAGCTGCCCTTGGGGATATGAAGGGGCAGCTGAGTCTATCCAGGAGGATCTGAGTCTGTGAAGGGGAAGCCAAGTCTATCCAGGCGCCTGGCTGCCCCCACCTTGGGGAACGGGGCTTGGGGTTCATAGCTCTGTAACTTTGACCCGCATCCCACTAAACGTACATCCATTTGTGAATCCAGCAGCATGGTTTGCAGGCCTCTGTTTGCAGGACTTCCTAGGACCTGCTTCTGGGACGGAGTAGCTGAGTGCATCGGGGTACCCCTGGGCATACAAAGGGGCATCCAAGTCTACGAAGGCGTAGCTGAGCCTGGCAAGGGGCAGCTAAGCACCAAGGTCCGCTGGAGTTTGGGAAGGGGCAGCCGAGTGTTTCAGGTGCACCTTGATCCGCGGCTGCCCCTTCCCAGACTCAGATCTGCCCTGATAGACTCAGCCGCCCCTTCATAACCCCAGGGGCACCCTGGGTCTGGGAAGGGGCAGCTGCGTCTTTCGAGGCAGATCTGAGTCTAGGAAGGTGTAGCTGAGCCTGGGACGGGGCAGCTGAGCAGCAAGCTCCCCCCCCCCCGAGTCTGTGAAAGTGCAGCCAAGCGTCTCGGGTGCACCTGGCTCCCAAGCCGCCCCCTCAGGCCGAGGGACGCGCCGCCCCTCCAGCAGCACCCCGGC
>NW_017729026.1:10443951-10452899 GCF_001723915.1 Gavialis gangeticus | reverse complement strand
CGAGCCCGACCCGGCCCCCGAGCCCGACCCCGGCGCCGGGCCCGGGCCCGGGGAGGAGCCGCGGGGCCCGGAGCTGGACTTGTACATGCTGCCGCAGATCTTCCCCGCGCTGCTGGCGGCCGACTGCGGGTCCGTGCTGCTGCTGGACTGCCGCGTGTGCCTGCGGGAGAGGCCGGTGCAGCCGCTGCCCTGCTGCAAGAAGGCGGTGTGCCAGGACTGCCTGAGCCGCTACCTCGGCTCCCAGGTCAGCCCCCGGCAGGGGACACAGGCGCTGCTCGGAGGCGGGGGGAGGCGGGTTTTGGGGGCTGCTGGACCGGGCCTGTCTTGAGCCCCCGGCCTCAATGGGGACGGCTGGGTCTGGTGGAGTCAGCTGAAGAGGGCTTCTCTGCCTTTGGGGCCTCGAGGCTGGCTGTCCGATGCCTGCGTGGTCTGCTTGGCTGCGCGGCCGCTTCCAGACTTGTTGCCTTTGACCCATGTTGCAGGAGCTGCTGGGCCCCTAAGTGTGCACGGGCTCCCAGCTCAGCTGTCTCCCTCCCTTTCCGCTGCATGGTGTTAGGGCAGGGGTAGGCAATCTGCCCCGGCATTTCATTTGGCGTGCATGCCTTTGGCTGGACAGTGCGGAAGGGGCTGCCCCGAAAGGATCAGGCCCTTCACAGCTCCCCCGCTGTCTGCCCCACCATCTGACAAGTCAAGGTTGCAGGTGTTTTTGGCACTCTGCCCACAAACATTGCCAGCCCCTGGGTTTTAGTGCCTTAAGCCTCAAGCATGCAGCCTGTTTGGGCGACCTTGTAATAGATAGCCATCAATGAGACATGTTATCAGACCTGTATCGATCAGCCTGTCTAAAATTTGTTATTCGGAGCTCTTTTTCGGATCTTGGGGTGTTACCTGTATTGGGTACGCAGATCATGAAGCCAGGTGATAGCCAGCAATTACAAGGTCCCCTGAATAGGCTGCTTGCTTGAGGCATAAGGCACTCTGAGAAGAAACAAGGTGGTGGGCCTTGAGAGAAGGGAGAAGCTTAAGGAAGCTTTTTCCTGTAGTTCAGTGCTGCCCAGCCTTTTTGGCAGGTGTGCTACAAACTAAGCCCTGGGTAACCCTGCTGATTCCCTCAGAGTGTCCAGACTGCATATCTTTTATTAGACCAACTAAACTAAATAGTTGGAAAAATTGTTCTCTGCAAGCTTTCAGGCACAAACCGCATTGTGTGTCGCTGTGCTGTGCGTCTCCTCCTTGGTCTGCTGCTTGCCACACAGAGGTCAGGTCAACGGTATCATTTGTGTGGCAGGTTGGCCACCCCTGCTGTAGTTTAATGAGCAGTGTTTGTAATAAATTTTGGGTGAGAGAACAGCATTTCTTTTCAGGTTGGAGATTATGAAGTTAGACCAGTCTTCCTTTAATTTGTCAGTTTTGCTACATATTTCATATTGCAAACATTGTGTATTGCAGGCCAGACCTGATGCCTCCCCCAGTATATTGCCTAAAAGTATGGTTGAGTTTTGTGGTGCACTTTATCCTGCTTTGTGGAAAACCACTAGTATTTCCCAAACTACTTCCAAACTAGATGACACTTTGACTTTGTGCTGTTTGTTTATTTTAATAACATATTACTGAAACATTCATACTTTGCCGTGCTGTTGACTTATACTGAGCCTAGCTACTATCCACCTTTGTATTTTCATCTTTTTTTCATACATGTTTCTTTTATCATTTAAATTGCTTACTGTAATATAACATAATACATAGTTTCCTCCAACTTTTTGAAATTGGAAAACAGCATAACTGTTGCATTGAGGGTTCTCTTTTTTAGATGATTATTTGCACGGACACGGGCATTGTGATGCAAAAGTTCATAACTTTGATCTGTATCCTACAAACGTACATACGTTTGTGAATTCAGCACCGTGGCTTGTGCATCCCCCTTGGACCTTCCAAGATGGTAGTTTTTGTTTTGGATATGTACGGTCCCATCTGAGATCTCATCTGAGGAAACGTAATGGCTACAGTCCCAACCACTGCTCACTTCCTTCCATTAAGTCTTTCCTTGTCTCTCTTGGGGTATTTGGTCAGCGGTGTGACTCCCCAAATCCATTAAAGTAGACAGTGATGTAATCTGTGAATTGTACTAGTGTCCTTCCCCAAAGAGGAATGCTGTGTGAAGTTCTAGATAAAATCTCCACTTACTAGCTGTATGTATTTGTGATGAAAGTAGCTGTAATGTTCAGTAAATCGGGTATAGTTTTTGCGCCTCTCTGCTCTAGAAGACTTCCTAGTTCATATGGCATATCCTGTAATATATTTAGGTGCTGTGTGCATCCATATGGTGATCGATGCCTACAACTGTGCTATAAGTGATCTCAGGGGTTTGTCTCAATTAGGTTACATTTTATTTGTTAGAACTTGTGTGTTCTACCACTAATGTAGACAAGACTCCTTGTACTATTTTGTGGGCTTGCTGGCAAAGTCGAAGCATACATTACTTTTAGGGTTTGACTGAACTAAGTAGCACATGCTAACATGCTTTGCTTTGTTAGTGATAATATGGTAATAGATCCAGATAGCGAGTCTAAAAAGATGTAGACAGACCCACATGGTTCTATGTAATAAGCTTCTGATAACTGCAGCCAGTGGAAATGAGGCACTGGAGGGGTACATACAGGTATGTTTGTCAATAATCCAAAATGAAATGAAACAAATAGGTCTCATTGTTGTTCTCAGCATTGGAAATAGGATGCAAAACAAAATCCATTCTTCAGGAGCCGTTGGTGCAGTGCATTAGACTTGCTGTCGAAGTCTTGTCTCAGGGTGTTGTTGTTTGTCTCTAAATTGGAGATTACCAAGGGTGACTGTGATGCTGGATCCGCTATACCAGTTTTTAACAGTCAGGTGGTACAGTAGCTGTGCAGACTCCCACTCTGCCAGTTGACCCGATATAAGGTATGTTACCAAACATTAACATTTAAGGATGGAAGACTGTGATGGGCTATTGGACACTACAAAGTTCTTGAGCTATTCCAGAGATTAACTCTCAAGATATTTGGGTTGGCTGACCAGTGGTCCTGGGTGACAGGGCATTTTTGCTCTGCTTCATAGTATTTTAAGATTTATGGACTTTGTATTGTGTAGCAGCCCATTCAAGTTCTTCATGCTGATCCTTAAGCATCACTTAGTAATACTGGGGATGATGGGTTGAGTCGAAGGCAACTTCCTTTAAGGTGTGTATGGTAGGTGGCATTTGCTGTAATGGAAATTCTGATTGCAGGAGGTGCCTTAGGTTTTCAGACAACAGCAAAGGCTCACAAAGTTAGTTACAGGACTAGCTGAAAATATCTCAACTGGAGTTTGGTTAAAAGAACTGCATATGAGCAAAGAAGCTTCAAACTTCTGAGGCTGAGACAAAATTGCAGTTGTCTGAGGATCCACCTTGAGCTGAAACAACTTGGACCATAGCCTAGAACTGGTCTAGTGGACTCTGTGCTTTCTGGAATGTTATGTGATTAATTCAAGAGCAGACCTGAATTAGGACATGTGCATGTTAGCACTGCTTCTACTTGGGCTGTGATTTCTTAGTGCAGTGTATACAGTAAGAGGAAAAGTGATCAGAGTGCTTGATTTCTCTGTTCAGCATTGCAGTCATATCACTTTTGTAAACACTGCATTATGCTTGGTTTAGTTTAGAAGCTGTACTTGCATTCACCTTTATTGAATGAATGATTTACTTTCTAATCTCTATGGCCTGCTTGTAAATCGGAGGGAATATTTGTTTTGGGGTTTCTTTAAAGGAACTTCCCCAGTGCACAGGCAGAGTAAGAATATTTGGTATAAAGGGAGATTGTGAACAGGATTTCAGAATTTTAACTACTCATAAAAACAAAAATAAACTTGGTTAAGTTTGTCATGGAAGGAGAAATTGCAAGAACTTGAAGTGAAGTTTTCAGATTGCAGGCGAATTTGAGAAATGTGCGTTGATTTTTAGTTCTCAGCAAATGATTGAATTGACTAAAATGTTATGATACTTAGATTTCATAAAAAATGTATTTTTACCTAAGTAATTAAATACTGAAAGTATTATAATGACATCCATAATGTCATTTTCAGCGTATGTGAATCAGGTAAATTCATGTAGCAGGAACCTTGCTGTTTTTATTGCCTGTTAGCTTACTTGCTGATGTGCAAAACGTAATGCTACTCTGGCCCTATACTTAGTAATGATTTTCTTTGTAAATCTGTTTTTTATTTGTACTCATTTTTAAAGGAGCATAACTGGTTTGTGACACCCTCTTCTAGGTTTTTATATAGTATTCTGACCCTTAAGATTAAAATTCCTACAACTAAATGAGATGGGGAGAAAAGGCATCAGAGTGAAAATGCTTTTTTAAAAATTTGACTGCAGTTTTTATGTAGCTGGTTTCACTTTTTCCTCTGGGATCACAGCGTCCTGTTTCTGCGGTCCTTTCACACAAAAGGAGAGATAATAGATGAAATATGATGATAAAACCACATGTCCAAGCAGAGAATGTACAAGCAGCAGATGTCTTGCTTAAAATGACAAATTCGGGCCCAAATCCGTAAAAGTACTTGGATGTCTAAGTGCAGATGCCTTTGACACTTTCAAGGCTTTTGCTTTGCTTTAAAAATCTGAGTACTCATCTCAAAGACTGATTACTGGTAGCCTTAAAGCTGAGTCTCTCCTTCTGAATAGTCATAGTTGAACAGTCTTGGTCAAAGAGTAAATTTTGTAAACAATTTTTTTACAAAGCTAAATGCCAATAGAAATGATTCACCATTTCTTTTAAGAATGCACAAGGGATTTGTGTGCGTGTAAAAAAAAAAAAAAAAAAAAAAAAAAAAAAAAAAAAGATTCAAAACTAGCCTGTATGGAAAACTGTAAATTCCCCTGGCTTGGGGAAGTTATCACCAAAGACAAAGATGGCATATCTTCCCACCCCCAAGAATTTGTGTAGAGATTTTATCCTAAATCAAGGTGGGCTGAACTGTGCGTTGAATCCTAGGTGTCTCCAGGTCAGCTTCTCACAGCATCTCAAAGTCAGTGAGTTTTGTAACGCATCCAAGGCAGGGTTTTGATCGAATGTCACCTAGATTCCTGGTGGGTCTGTCTCAGGTTGGCAGCAGAGGGAGAGGCAACTGCTACAAACTGTAGGATTCCCAGCCCTGGAGCAGTGGTAATACATCACTGGAAGTTCACTGGTAATGGCAGCTTGGCAAAGCTGGCATTTTACCAGCTGTGTACCTGATGGGAGAACTTTCCATTCACAAGACATTGTGAAAAGCTTTGTTTTTTTTGGTGTAGTTTGGACGGCAATCTCATTTTCAGAAAAAATGAAGTTCTTGTACATGAAAAATGAACCTGCCTGTGCACCTAAAACCCTGCATTTCAGCTGGCTTTAGTTCAGAACGTGTTGTGCTTTGTGGATATTGGCTGGCATTACAGCTGCTGCACTGTGCTGGAATGGGTGATAATTTTAAACAAATCCCAAAACTGGGGAAGCATGGGAAGGAAAACTGCACCTTTCCCTTCCTCCTGCTGTTCACAGCTTTCCCTCATCTCTTTATTTTGTTTCTCCTGCCTGCCCCCCCCTCCAATAAATACATAAATAAAAATGTCTGGCCTTACTAGGCAGAGCTGAGGTTTTAGCTCGAGGACAGAAATTAAGTTATTAAAAAATTAAACTATTGGGTTTTCCTTGACCAAGGAGAGAGAAATGCAAGAGTTAAAAAGGAAATAGATGGACTGTGCTCATCTCTGCCCTGCACTGCCCGCGTGATGCTCACCTCTGCCCTGTGCTTCTGTTTCTCCACCCAGAATAACTGTTCTTCTTACTGTTCTGTGGCCTTCTGGCCCTTCATCCTTCTCTTCTTGTACAAATATCTTGTTTCCTGCTGTTAAACTATCCAGACTCAAGAAAAAACGTGTCTAAAATGGGCAGGATATATGCTCATTGTGTCCTTTCGTGACTCTTAATTATTCTGACAATTTCTTCAAAAGATTTTGACTGGTTGGAAAAGAGCATAACTTACCTACTCAGTTATGCTGATTTATCTCTTGTTTAATATAGCTTGTCTTGCATATGATTTTATCACCTCTCTTTCTGATACTGATTTTCATACCTGGCCTTTAAACATAATTGTATGTCCAGGTCTTCTCCCAATAGCTATTGTTCTTGCTTGCACTTCTAGCAACTAATGCAAAATACTTAGGGAAAAGTCCTTTATACTTTTGTGTTGTTAAGGCATAGAGGTTAATTCAGCAATCTGTTGTTATATAGTAGCTAGCAGTTGAGAGTCAAATGTATAGAGAGTAATACTGAATAGGCAGTAGTTGCTGTACTGCCATGGTTTATGTACATACATTGTGAAAATAACTTCAGGCAATTGAAGGATTGATACAATTCTTTAAATCCAATTTATCTACTGGTTTACTAAACTGGGGACAAACTTGCTTAAAAAGCACAAATTCTTCTCAGTAAATTTGCTCTATTAAATGGTTCAAGATGTATTTTAAGATGTTTTATGGAATACTAGGCATGAAGTGGAAATGGCTTAGTCTGGATTTGCCTTAAGAAGTCTTCTTACCACCTTATTAAGTGTGAACCCTTGGTAGCTGATTAGATTCAGAGGAGATTTTGCTTGATTCAGGACCAAATCTCCGAATCCAAATCGAATTGGGAGACCAAATAAAAGCTCCAAATCGATTTGAAGCATCCGAATTGATTCAGAAAAAGAGTAGTCCGATTTGGAGATTTGGCCATAGACTAAACGGGTAGCCGGCAGCTTCCTTCAGCTGGTAAGTCTGGGACTGGGGGAGAACGAAGGGAAGGAGTGTGGGGGAGGGAGGTATTGTGGCTGGGACAGTTGCCCAGCTGAGGTGGGGGGCATGGGATGTGGGCGCAGCAGCGCTGGGAGTGGAGTCTCTGCCCTGTTGCCACTTGCCAAGCCGGGGCAGTATGAGGGCTTGGCTCACTCCAGGCAGAAGAGGGCAAGTGGCAGCGGGGCATAGCCCCCGGTCCCAGCACTGTCGTGCCCACATCCTGTGCCCTCTGAGCTGGCTGGCAAGCAGGAACAGGGCAGAGCCACCACTCCTAGCACTGATGCAGGTGTGGCAGTGCTGGAAGTGGGGGCTATGCCATGTGAGAGAGCCATGTGTGCATTGTGCCCTTCGCCCCACTGGCTGGGCAAGCGACAGCAGGGCAGAGTCCCTGTGGCTCCCCCTGCCAGGACTGAGGCAGGCACAGCCAGGGGAGCTGCAGGAGAAGGCCCCAGGGCTTCCCTGCCCGGCCCCAGCTTCCTGGCACTTAAATTTTTTAAATGCCCTGCACTCACTGGCTGCAGGAGTGGGGATTGGGGCCTCTGGACACTCGTGGCAGTGCCTCCTGCATAGTGCGGGACAGTGGGGATTGCTCCCCCCCCACTGCCTGGCACCCACACAGCTGCTGCCCCATGGTGTGAGTGCATCGTGGCTCGGCAGGGCACAGCGCGCTGTCCTGGAGTGGGGTGGCTCCACCTGTCAGCCAGAGCTCCCGGTTAGATTCCTCAATTCTCTGATCATTCCCTCAGCTGTTCCCAGGGGACGTAGCCCCTGGATCTCTGCACAGGGTTTCAGCAGGCTGCTGTGGCCAGTTGGGGAAATAGCCCAGAGCTGCTGCCATCACCAGCTGGCAGCTGCAGCCTACTGTCATCCCACATCCCACAAGTTGGGCCAACTTTAGTGAGTTGAGGAGATTAGTGGGAGAGGTGCTGGGTTCTCGAGGGCAGGGGAACTCAGTGCCCAAGATGAGTGGTTGCTCCTTAAGGAGACGATACCCAGGGCCCAAGGGGTGACCATCCCAACAAGAAGCAAGGAGGGCAAGAGGGCCCAAAAGCCCTCTTGGCTCACCAAGGGCGTCCGGGAATGCCCAATAGCCAAAAAGGTGGCGTACACCCGGTGGAAGGGGGGTGCTATCTCCAAAGAGGAGTATACTTCCTCTGCTCGGGCTTGTAGGGGGGCTGTCAGGAAAGCTAAGGCAGACATAGAGTTAGGACTAGCATCCAAGAGCAAAGATAATAAAAAGTCCTTTTTCAAATATATAGGATGAAGAAAGCACTGGGAAACGTGGGGCCCCTGCAAGATCCTCTGGGCAATCTGGTGGTTGCACCAAATGAGAAGGCAGACCTCTTTAACCAATTCTTCACCTCTGTTTTCTTGTGCAGGGACCAGGACTTCTCCACCATGATGCAAGACAGACTCGGGGGGAACGCCTCCAGAATTCAGGTTGGGAAGGACCGGGTTAGAGAGCTTCTGGAGGGGCTGGACATGTTCAAATCAGCGGGTCCAGATGCTCTCCACCCCAGGGTGTTGAGGGAGCTAGCAGGGGTTATTGCAGGGCCCTTGGCACAGCTTTACGAGCGCTCGTGCTGCTTGGGCCAGGTGCTGGATGATTGGAAGGTAGCCAACGTGGTCACCATCTTCAGAAAAGGGAGGAGGGAGGATCTGGGCAACTATAGGCCTGTCAGTCTTACCTCAATCCTAGGGAAACTCTTTGAGAAGATCCTCAAGGAGCACATCTGTGATGGGCCGGCTTCAGGGATGATGCTCAAGGGCAACCAGCACGGTTTCATTAGGGGCAGGTCATGTCAGACCAACCTGATTGCCTTTTATGATCAGGTCACAAAAGCATTGGATACAGGTGTCGCCATGGATGTAGTCTTTCTGGACTTCAGCAAGGCCTTTGACACCATCTCCCACCCATCCTCATTAAAAAACTAGGCGGCTGTGGCATTGATGCCTACACAGTCAGCTGGATTGCAGGTTGGCTGAAGGGTTGTACTTAGAGGGTGGTGGTGGACGGGTCATATTCGAACTGGGGAGAAGTGGACAGCTGAGTCCCCCAGGGCTTGGTCCTTGGGCCCGTGTTGTTCAATCTCTTTATCAGCGATTTGGACGACGGGGT
>NW_017729026.1:10441054-10443327 GCF_001723915.1 Gavialis gangeticus | reverse complement strand
CCCTGGGGGTCTTTAAGAAGAGGCTTGATGCCTACCTGACCAGAGTCATTTGAGCCCAGTTTTTCTCCTGCCCCGGGCAGGGGGTCAGACTTTAAGATCTACTATGTCCCTTCTGACCCTACTTCTATGATCATCTGGGGGCTCACACACCCTGGGAAGAGCTGGGGGAAGTGATCAGAGAGCCGTGGGATAGATTGGGGAGCTGGGGAATCGAACCGGGAGAATGTTCAAGGACCTGAACATTCCCCCAGCTCAATTCCTCAGGCCCCAGCATTATTTGCCTGGGATCTGGGGTGGCTCCACGTGTCAGCCGGAGCCCAGCAGCGCACGGCCCCAGCTCCTGCACAGTGCCCAGAGCCCTGCTGAGCAGCACTGCACCCACACCATGGGGTAGCTTCCGCACGGGTGCCAGACCATGGGGGGTGGGGGTAATCCCTGCTGTTCCCCATTGCCCTGCGCTGCGTGGGGGGCTCTGCCACAAGTGCCCAGAGGCCCCAGTTGCCACTCCTATAGCCAGTGACTGCGGAGCTTTAAAAAAAAAAATGCTGAGACTAGGCTAGGGCCGGGCAGGGCAGCCATAGGGGCTTCTCCCATGGCTCCCCCCACCTGAAGAGATTCAGGTACAGCTGAAGGAGCCATGGGAGAACCTGCAGCTGCCATGAGAGAACCTGCAGCTGCCTGGCTGTGCCTGCCTCTCCCCTGCCAAATAAATTGCCAAATCTTCAGAAGCTGATTTGGCCGAATTGATTCAGGATAGTGATCTGAATCTCCAAATCCAATCACTGTCCTCCGAATTGGCCGAATCTGAATCGAATACTTCCCCATGCACACAGGCCTAATTAAAAGATTTGTACTAGATATGTTTTTGTTCACAAGCTTGTTTGGACTATAGAAGCTTTTTGTTTTTATTTCACCTAATTGTGGGGCTATTCATTTCCTAAATTAAAAAAGAAACATTTTCTTAAATTCCTTTCAATTCCATAAGTTCCTGTTTAAAGAAAAAGGGCTATGAATTGTTGTTTAAAAGGATACTGCAGAATTTGTTCTTTTGCAATTATTATTATTATTATTATTATTATTATTATTATTATTGTTTAAATCTGTAGTGTTTCTTAGATTTAAAAAAAAAGGGAACCAGTTACAAATTTAATCTTTTCCTTACTCAAGTAAAAAGCACCCTGTTCAAATTTGCTGACGGCACTAAGATGTGGGGGACGTGGAATAGAAGGGAGGAATAGGCTGCAATCAGACCTAGACAGGTTACAGGGGTGGGCGGATGAGAACAGGATGGGATTCAACACTGACAAGTGCAAGGTACTGCACCTGGGGAGGAAGAACTGGCACCATACCTACAGGCTGGGGAACTCCCTTCTTGTCAGCACAGAGACAGAAAAGGATCTTGGAGTCACCATTGATGCCAAAATGAACGTGGGCCAGCAGTGTAGGGATGCAGTCAGGAAGGCCAACCGCACCTTGTTATGCATCCACAGATGCATCTTGAGCAGCTCCAAGGAGGTGATCCTCCCCCTCTGTGCGACACTGGTCAGGCCGCAGCTGGAGTACTGCGTCCAGTTCTGGGCACCGCACTTCAGGAGGGATGTGAACAACATGGAGAGGGTTCAGAGGAGGGCCACTCGCATGATGAGGGGGCAGCAGGGCAGGCCCTACGAGGAGAGGCTACGGGACCTGAACCTGTTCAGCCTCCACAAGAGAAGGCTGAGGGGGGATCTAGTGGCCTGTTACAAACTAGTCAGAGGGGACCAGCAGGCACTGAGGGAGTCCCTGTTTCCCCGAGCACTACTAGGAGTGACTAGAAATAACGGTCACAAGCTGGCTGAGAGTAGATTCAGGCTAGACATCAGGAGGTGCTGCTTCACAGTCAGGGCAGCTAGGATCTGGAACCAACTTCCAAGCGAAGTGGTGCTGCCTCCTATCCTGGGGTCTTTAAGAGGAGGCTAGATGAGCATCTTGCTGGGGTCATTTGACCCTAGTACCCTTTCCTGCCATGGCAGGGGGTCGGACTTGATGATCTCAGGTGCTTTCCGACCCTACCAGCTATGAAACTATGAAACTTGTAGTCAAAATATTTTGGATAACGTAATGAGAAACTGGAAATGCAAAAACTAGATTTTTGTGAATTTGGTGGTAATAAGTAATTAATGTGGAAGTAGAATGGTTGTGGGGGCAGGATGACCTTGCTGGAGTTATGGCAACCTGCACCACCAAAGGAAGATGTACTTTAGAGAGAGATGAAAACTTGCATCGCTTTGTAG
>NW_017729026.1:10432595-10436054 GCF_001723915.1 Gavialis gangeticus | reverse complement strand
AGTAATTAATGTGGAAGTAGAATGGTTGTGGGGGCAGGATGACCTTGCTGGAGTTATGGCAACCTGCACCACCAAAGGAAGATGTACTTTAGAGAGAGATGAAAACTTGCATCGCTTTGTAGGGATTCACATTGCTCGTAAAGCTCTGGAAGGGAAAGGGAAGTCCTGTCTAGTTGTTTCAGCTGCAGTGCATGTCTGTGGGGTGCAAAATGATGAGTGGAAAATAATCAGTAGAAGACGGTCAGGATTTGGGAGGGTTAAGGATAGGGAAAAGGTTTGACATTGTGAAGAATCTTTCTTTAAAAAAATAGATCAGATTTGATCCAGGAGGTAAGTTTTCTCATAATAAGTTTTTTACAAAGCCTAAGGGCAATAAAATTAGGTATAATTTCTTAAATTCTAGTACACAAGATGTGTGTTTTTACTAAAAAGTAAACATATCATATCAAACTAAAAAGTAGTGAAAAAATGTGAGAGCTGTAGCTCAAGTATTTGTAACTTAAAAACACGTCTCTGCTTAAGAAAACACCAGTTAAATGGTTCCTTGCAACTCAAAAAGGAATATCACTGAGTAACACTGGTAGTAAATGATTAGAGGCATTATGGTTAGATACTTTCAGGGAGTGCTGGAGGAAAGCTGTGAGCAGTGTTCCTATCACGTGGAGATGCTTGAGCTAGGATCATCACTATCCTATTGTTTTCAGGTTGGGGAAATCCTGGTCATATCTCAGTTCTCCCCAGTGTTTTCAGTCAAAACAATATTTATTAACAGTATGAATGCTCTGTCCCTCTATTCTAGGGTGTCTCTGTGTTGTCAGTCATTATCTTCAAAATACTTCCAGAGTCCAGTTAACAGTTCTGTGTTCTTTTAAGTGAATTGCTTGGAAACTGGTCAGTTGCCTTCATGGTCCTGTGTTGAGTCTGGGAGGAAAAATACATGTCCTGTCCATACAAACACTGGGAAGTAGTCAATATCTTCTTTTATTTGCCTGATTGATGTTGCCATCCTAGCTACTTCAGGAAGCACTACTTCACAGTCAAGGTGGCTAGGATCTGGAACCAACTTCTAAGGGAAGTGGTGCTCACTCCTACCCTGGGGGGTCTTCAAAAGGAGGCTAGACAATCACCTAGTTGGGGTCATTTGACCCTACCATCCTTTCCTGCCCAGGGCAGGGGGTCAGACTTGATTATCTGCTCAGGTCCCTTCTTACCCTACTAACTATGAAACTAGTCTGACCTGGACTACTCCATCTTTCAGGAACTCTTAATAATGAAAGGCTAATAGTTCAAAAATCAAATGAGATATATGCGTGTGGGAGATGGGTAATTCTAATACATTAAGAGAATTAAGTCAGCTGGAGCCAACCAGAGGCCTATTAGCAGCTTCAAGCATGAATGGCTCCTATATTGAACCAAGCCAGATTCTGAATTTAATCATGTTTGCTTTGCTTGTGGTATTGTTTTTGGTCTCCCTCCCCTTTCCCTTCCCCAGTTCCCTGAGACTTCACTAATCACAGAGACCAACAGAAATACTTGGCACTAGTATGTAGCTGTGCTGCCTGCATTCTTTGCTGATACTCCCAGAAGACCTTTAATCGAGTAGTGTAAGACTGTTACCACTAGATACCATAATACCCTTTGATTGCAGGAAATCAAGAAATGCAGATCCAGGCAACAGTCGACTGAAGAGTTCTATAGAAAGTTAGGAAAAACCATGTTGCTTCCCTTTAAGATCTCTATCAGTGTTGTATTTCTCTTTTATTCTTGGACTTTAACATGGCAATGAATTGGAATGGCAATACTTTTTCTGAAGTGTCACAAAACTGCTTGCCTAGAACTTGTATCATTTTTCAATAATTTAGACAGTAGATTGCCTCTAAGGCAACCTCCAGAAGTGCATTGATCTAAGCCTGTTGTGCTCACATTTTTGGCCCCACAGGTCAGATGAATGGAGGGGGAGGGGGAGACTGCTCTTGCAAGTCAGGATTAGGTTCCATTGCTCCATGCTGCCTCCACCTGGAGCCCAATTGCAGTCAGGCTGGGGTGGTACAGGGCAATGGAGCCATATTGCAGGGGTGGTGCAGGGCCTCAAATGTGGCCAACTGGGATTGGCTTCTGGGGCTCTATACCATCCCAGCCTGACCAGGATTGGGCTCTGGGGCTCCATGCTGCCTCACGTACCCAGAACTGGGCTCCGCATTGTGCTGAACACCTGATCTAGCACACTAGGTCATGACCTGTGGGGAGCCCTGTGGGCTGAATTACATGATGCCAGGGTCTGGATCAGGCCTACAGGCTGGGGATTGAGCACCCCTATGGTGTAAGCAGTTGATATACAGATAACTGAGAAGACTTTGTACACTAAGGAGCTTATGATAGCTCTCTACGCTTTTCTGAGCAATGAAGTGTATAATAAGACAGAATGTTGCAGAGCACAACAGAACAAGGCAGAAAAGGAGAATCAGGTAACAGGACCTTTTAAAGGCCTTTATTCCTAAAGGAGCAAATTGTCTGAAGAAGCTTTAAAGTATATTGCTATTTTTGTGCTCTTTGTGTGAGGGATGTGTGTAATTGTAAGTCCTGATCTAAATAAAGATGACTGCATATAAGTATGTGGAGACCCATCTCAAAAACCTCAAATGGCTGGTGATATCTGTTTTCAAGACTGGGTATTGGTGCAAAAGTGGATAAGATATATTTGCTTTCACTCTTCTGATCTAGTCTTGTTCACTGTGACTGGGCCTCTCTTCTGGGGTCATTCTGGGGATTCTGGCCTGATTAGTAAGATTATTTGGTTTAAATATATGGTTTCTCTCAATCTCAAATTAAAGGACCATGTGCAAAGGTATCTAGGCTCCATCCTTTTGTGGAAGGCTACCCTACCTTCTGCCTTACTTCAGGCTAGCCCTGCTAGCTACCGTTCTTCATCCTGTTGAGGTAGTGGAGAGGAGCTGCTTGTTCTTGTTAGTCCTGCTGATTAGACTTTAGAAGTTTATATCTATTTTTGAGTCTGTCTTTACAGGACAAAAAGGACAATAAGAAGTCTTTTTAAGGACAATAAGAAGTCTTTTTTAAGGACAATAAGAAGTCTTTTTTTAAATACATAGGGGGTAAAAAGAAGGTCCCAGGTAATGTGGGGCCCTTGCAGGATGTGTTGGGAAACTTGGTCGTCACACCAGATGACAAAGCTAACGTGTTTAATGATTTCTTTGCCTCTGTCTTCCTAAGTAGGGACCAGAACAGCAACCTCCCAGCCGGGCCCCCTTCGGGCCCCGGGGAAGGCACACCTGGGCCAAGGGTTAGAGAGGACTTAGTAAGGGAGCTTCTGGAGGGGCTGGACGTATTCAAGTCAGCCGGTCCGGATGATCTTCACCCTAGAGTTCTAAAGGAGCTGGCCGAGGTTATTGCAGGTCCCCTGGCACGGCTTTACGAGCACTCGTGGTGCACTGGAGAGGTGCC
>NW_017729026.1:10418800-10432024 GCF_001723915.1 Gavialis gangeticus | reverse complement strand
GATGACCACCTTACTGGGGTCGTTTGACCCCAGTACTCTTTCCTGCCATGGCAGGGGGTCGGACTAGATGATCTTCTCAGGTCCCTTCCGACCCTAGAAACTATGAAACTATGAAAAAGCTAGAAGCCTCTTTGAACATGTTTCTCCTTCCTATTTCTAACCTCCCACAACAAAGCTATCTGCTATTGCTATGGCTTTTGCATGTTCAGAGTGTGTTTATTCTCTGTGTTGCTGCTCTTACTGAATAATAACTGGAAATGTTTTCTGTTGTACAGTGGACAGCAATCTGAAGATAAAGTTGTTTTCTGCCATTGGTCTTCTGTTTTGCTTTTGTAGAAACCTTTGCATTAAATTTAATCTGCTATTTAATTGTGCCATTGCATTTTATATGAATAGGAGTAGGTACTCAAGCAAAAGGTGTGTGCATCTGTCAACTGGAAAACCTAGTTTGAGGCTTATGGGAAGAGATGATATTTACATGGGTGCCAAGTTGTGAACTTGTTATGAAACTATATTGCCATTCCTTCTAGATGTATATTCCATTTAGTTACACATTTGCTCCCTTTTGTTCCACTTCCCCGTACACACTGTAGGAAATTTTCAGCTTATATAGCAATAGAACAAAATGTAATATTATGAAGCATGAGTTTGTGAACATAAGGACTGACAAGAATTTCTGCTGTGAATGTTAATCTTGTGATGACTGTGAGCCACCAATGTGATAAATGACAAAGCTGCGTGCAATCTTAGAATGTATGGGACAAAGGATAGGGAAGTATGCGTGTAATTGTGCAAGTAAATGGTGAGACCTCATCTGGAATGCTGGGTACAATTTTGGCTAACCATTTTCAAGGAAGGTAACTTCAAACTGGAACGTTTCTTGAAGAGGGGTGCAAGGATGAACAGAGGAATGGTCAGTCTGTCTCACCAGAGAAAACTAGAAATCTTTAGGTTGTGAGTGGGTGTGATGTTTCCCTATGAAGACACTAGGGAGGGAGAAGATTTTAAACTAAAAGACAGTATTTCCCAGGTGGGAAAATAAACTAGTCCTGAATAAATTTAGACTGGATGCTTTAGAAGAAAGTGAAGTTGTGGAACACACTTCCTTCAGGAATAGTGAGGGCAAAAATCCTAATTATTTTTAAAGGGGAACCTAATAAGTTTGCAAATTGGTTTGTATATTGGTTACTTGCAGCAGCCAGTGACTAGGGGTCTACCTAAATCATGGGGGACTTACCAATTTTCACGGCTTGATCACGGCTTTAAAAGTTCTTATTCCACGGTCATTTTACATTAGCCCTGCCCCTTGGCACTGAGGCCCTGGGGAGGAGGAGGTACAAGGGGTGACTGCTGTCTTGATTTCTGGCTGCCCTTTGTGTGGCCTTACTTTCTGGTGCTGATTGGTGGAGTGGTCATGGCAGGAGGAGGGATGAGTAGCCATCTCGTCTATTACCCTTCATGCCACCCTGCCAGCTGATGTTTTCCCCTCCATTGGGAAGCCAGCATTTTATTTTTATTACAGTTTTTGTTAATAATTTTGCAGATTTGAGAGACAGTCTTAGATTTCATGGTTTCCATGAAATCAGCAAAACTGCAAATTAAGTAGCTCCCTACCTGTGACTTCAAAGGTCCCTTTTGAGTCCTATACTTCTATGATTTAAGGAACAAAAATCCAACATCTGAATGGCTGTTTCTAAACCTAAATCAAAGAGGTATGCGATATCTGCAGGCATAAAATCTGGCCTACTTTGTAAAGAATTTATCAAATCTTCCCGTCAGCTCTGTTAGAGATAATCTAAACTTAATGAGAAAATGTTTACAAGGATTCAGATTGCATGACATCTGATTGTATTGTTTCTTGTAGCTGCTCAAGCACATCCACATATCAAGGGCATTTCTAACTACTCTTATGTATAGCTACTTGTGGTATACTGTACAACTGCAGAGTGAATTTCTTAGCTTGTAAAACATTTACATAGTATTTTCTGGTACTTCAGAAGAAAGGTAGCTCTTTGGTAATTTTAAAACGTTGCATTAAATATTCTTCTAAACTAAAGTGAAGTGATGTTTTCCAGTGTTTCCTTTCCACACAAAGGAGAGGT
This sequence comes from Gavialis gangeticus, assembly GCF_001723915.1. Taxonomy (NCBI): domain Eukaryota; kingdom Metazoa; phylum Chordata; order Crocodylia; family Gavialidae; genus Gavialis; species Gavialis gangeticus. The sequence continues at coordinate 10,429,922 of NW_017729026.1, read as the reverse complement.
TTCATTGCTTTTACTGAATTTGAACTGATGTAGAGAGGAGATATTAGTTCCTGGAATAACTTTCCAGAAGAATTGATGCAAGTGGCTTTGTGCAGAAGCTTTAAAAACAAAAATAGATATGCTGCTAGAAAATAAATTGGAAATAGGGAGAGAGAGGCCCTAAGGGAAAAGTGCAAATTCTCATTTACTGTCATTCTATGATGATCTTATGGAATGTATAGAAATATTTTGTATCTGATGCTTGTTAAATTCAGTTTATAGTAAATGCACTGCACTCTTAATTTGACTCTCTACAAGTTTTGACTCGTAGCGTAGCTGAGCTTGTGAATTAAGTTGGTCCCGTGAATCTCTTAGAATCTAGGTGTCAAATATATGGCCCTCAGACTTTTGCCCCAACTCTGGCCATGATGAGGGACCTTGCCATGGCAGTAGCTAAGTGCTCAGGATGCCAGGCATCTTCCCACCACATTTTTGACTGCCTGGAGCAGGCACCATGTGTCTTGGATCCATTCAGCATGGGGGGAAGAAAGGTAGTCTGTGGTCCAATCGGCAGGGCTCTACCTGCACCATTCATCAGGGAGTGATGGACTAGTCTCATACCAATTTCTGGCTTGTAAGGCCAGGCGAGTTTGACACCCTTGTCCTAGAAGAACTGCATGATTTGATCCCTGACCTAGCAAATAAACAGCTTTATTGTTGTTATAGTCTAGTTTCCTTGTGATAAATCTGTTGCCCAGTCTGAACAAAAAAAATTAGCATTTTGAGGCTTAGGCATTGCATTAAATACAGCTTCAGTTAGAGAGGTTAAACTTTAAAATGGTTTTTATGTTGGAATCCGTTGGAAGTCTTTTTGAAATCTGGATGCTAATAAAGTTTTAAGTTCAGGGTGCATTTGATATGCGTCGTGAAAAACTAATTGAAGAGTGCCTTATTCTGGAATGTATCTCATAACAGAACTTTTTAACAAGTGGTCTCTTGAAGTACTTCAGAAAGACTGAGCTGTGGCATTGGAGGCAGGAAAAGTCTGATGGAATTAAATGACTGTGGTTGTGGATCTGGAGTGGGATATGAAACCTATATTTATGAGGAAGTTCAGCTTCCTACCATAACCGTAATGTTTGTGGTTAGCTGACAAACGCTGTAGAGTTACTGGTGAATGATTTCTCCTTCATGACTCACTACCTTCATGACCTTCCCCCAGATAATTTTTCCCTTCCTTCCCTCCACCTTCAGTAGCTCATTACGGTGGCCTTTCCCTTCCGTACCAGTTCTTTCTTTACAATCTCCTGAGTCTCTACAATGAAAATACACAACTAAGTTTTGCAACTGTAAGGCTGACTTGGCTGTGTTACAGGTTATTTGCAAGTGTGTTTAAATGAAAATTGCATATTAAATTAAACCAAACATCTGTGGTAAACCATGTGGCTTTGTTTTAAATGACTTGGTTATCTATACGCACTCGTAGTCTGGTTATCAAGAAAGTGTCTCATCTCTTACATTCTCCCATTTACTGTATACATTGAAAAGAAATCCCTCATAGGAGCAGCTTACCTTAATTGTGCATAAAATGCTTTTATTGTCCGCCTTGCTTGCCTTATACCAGCATCACTACAATTTTTAAATTCTTCTCTATTTTTTTCCCTTAAAGCTGGCCAGATTTGGTGGTGATGGCACAATACCAGCACAGTTGCAAAGACTAGCGGTACTTAAATGCACAGTAATCTCTGGTTTTTAAATATAGAAGGGGAGGTGCTCAAGTCATATTCTTTGGGAAGGGTATCTGAACATGTTGTTCCTATGTGGCCCTTTAGATCCAGCCAGGTGGCCCAGAAGGGGAAGGGAGTTGAAGTTAAATGCTCACGACTTTTGAGTTAGTAATGTGGTTCGGATGCAGCAACTTGAGCTGCAGGAGCTCATCAGATACTAATAGGATTATTCTGCATAACTCTAATGTAGTGTTCATTCATACCATCTGACTGACAAAATAGGTTATTGCCTACAAAGACTCTCTGAACCAGTTAGTCTCTAAGGTTCCCTTCACTACTCTTTGCTGTTGTTTCTCAGTGGAGTTACTTGTCCTTGAGCTAGGTTGAATTAGCATGTTCTGGTTGCTTCACTTGAGCTAACTGTGGCAGGGAAGACATAGCCTTAGATACTTTAGGAGCATCCACTCTGTCATTACTAACTTGTGTGTTCGTAACTCTTTATTAATTTAATAAAGATTGATTTGATTTGTTTTGTTTTTCTTTTTTCAAGAGAGTGCAGTGGGGGAGAGGCTGCCTTTGAGAGATGCTTTCATCTGAATGTTGTAGCTGTAAAGCATTATGATTTTTGAACTGCATTTAAAAAAAAACCCATCTTGTTTGGATTGTTACCTTTTTGCTGTATAAAAGCAGGTACATTTCTGACCTTAATCAAAAGTATGTGGATAAGTTAGAAAGGTATGGAGGGCAATTGATTGATAGGAAATACCAACTTTGAAGGAAAGACTGAAAGTTTAAGTATACAAAGGAATGAGTTTATAAATATTTGAAAGTGTAAATAGCCAGTGAAGGAAAAGAAGGATAATGAAACAACAGAAAAACTTATGGACACACAATCCTAGGTTGTAAAAGAGTCTCCCTAAGAGAAGAGATGAAATCTTGATTAATACACTTTAAACCTAGGCTGACCGTAAGAAAATCTGTGACATAAGGACATATGGGACATTCATCCAGGGCACTTCCCCTGCTTCTCTTCCTCCCCCCCTGCACTCTCACAAATCGGCAGGGTAGGGTAGGATGACATGCTGGGCAGGCAGCAGTGCCTGCCTGCTGGCCTGCAAGGCTTACTGTGCCACTCTGGCTCTGGGCCAGACTGCACCCTGCACTCCTGTGTGTCCAGGATGCCCATTATAATTCTCAACGGCTGGCTGGGACTGGCCTCTGAAATCCAGGACTGTCCTGGCTAAGCTGGAAAAACATATGGTCACCCTATTTAGACCTGGACTGGAAAAACACTTTGTAAGGAAATCTGAATTATCTAGGTTTCTTCAGCTCTAACAATTATGGTGTTGTCTAGGAATGGCTCTCATGCCATCCCTTAAGTAAAGATTACTTTTTTTAATATTCAGGGAGCTCTCTTTCAATCTCTTATCTTCATATTATATCAAACCAAATAAAATAGACTACCTTATTCCTTTCAATATAGAACATACTTTTCAAATTAGTAGTTCTTCTAAAAAATGGCCTGTGTCTTAAATTCAATGATAAAAAAAATATGAAAAAAGTTTTTATAGGTACTATAGAGTTTTTTTTTATTCTTGTAAATGTGTCTTTATTTGATGTTTTATTCTTTTCTTATGTTGAGAATTAGAGAATGTGGTTGCATCTTTAAAATCAATGGCATCTTGTGTTCAAAGGAATGTGGCATGTGCAGTAAGGGACCAGCATACCACATTTAGAAACTTTTGTTTCTTTAACTATTTTTTAATTACTAATAAGCAAGGTAAAGTCAAATGTTAAGAGTATCTTTGTAACTCTCAAACAGCTAAGGGGATATTCCTCAACATTGTTTGGGAGGTGAAGGGGAAGACTTCTAGGCTGTGATTAGGGTTGGAAAATTTTCACCCCAAAGGAGAATGGATAATAATAGGGAGGTTGTATAACAAATTCTACAGTTAGAATTCTGAATCGTGAAATGCAGCTAGTTTTCAACTAACAGCTAGGGCTGTCTAGCAACTTCTATATCACTTGTCTCATGCTACATAAAATGAAGTAACAACCCTATTTCAGGGATGTTGATTGTAGCCATGTTGGTCTAAGGACATAGGCAGACAAGGTTCTTTGGGTAAATTTGATATCTTTTATTATACTAGTTCAAATAGTTGGAAAATTTCTTCTTCACAAGCTTTCGGGTACAAACACCTTGCTTCAGGCCTGCCCGAAAGCTTGCAAAGAAGAATTTTTCCAACTATTTGAGTTGGTGTATTAAAAGATATCAAATTTACCCAAAGGACCTTGTCATAACAACCCTATGGAATTCGGCAGGTGTGCTTCATTAGAATACCTGGTGCTTCATTTTGGATGCATATGGACTTTAATACAAAGGCATTTTGAGCCAGGGTAGGAAATCAACCAGGTAGATCGGGGTGGGCAAAATGGGGCCCGTAGGTCGGATGCGGCCCGCCAGGCCATTCTATCTGGCCTGCAGGGCCCCTAAAAATTTTAGAAAATTAATATTTATCTGCCCCTGGCTGCATGTCATGTGGCCCTTGATGGCTTGCCAAAACTCATGAGTAACCCTCCACCAGAAATAATTGCCTGCCACTGGATTAGATAGTATGAGGTGGCCAGTAGGCAGGGAAGCACTTATGACAAACTAGGAAGAAATGGGGCTTGAGAAGGACAGGACAAATACAGGCTTAAAGCAGGGATGTCAGAGATGCAGCTTGTGGGCTGAACCTGGCCTGCTGAGCAGTGTTGTCTGGTCCACGGGACCCTTTTTAAGGGTGGAAATATGGCAGGAGGGGATGAGCTGTGGTGGTAGTAATTGCTGTAGCTCCAGGAGGTTCCAGGAGCTGAGGCAATTAATGTTGCCATTCTTTCCACCATCAAATTTCCAGCCCTGTAGGAAGTCCTGTGGGCCAGATCCAGAGTGCAGAGCAGTTTCAGGGCCCATGGGGCTGTCTGCAGGACTGGAAATTTGGCAGTGGGAAAAGCAGTGGGCAGTTTGTTCTGGAAACCATGGCAATTAATGAGGCTGCTGCCAAATTTCAAGGTGTGCGGGAAGCTCTGTCGGGCAGATGATGTATACCTTTGCACTCTAGGGCTAACCCCATGCTACTTGTCTGGCCCATGGGGCCAGATGAGTTGACATCCCTGGCTTACATGTTTGCAACATTATGACTAGCAAAGCATATATAATTATAGTAAAAGTGTATTGGTTTACTGTACCACTCTCTGAAGCTTTTATTTTTTATTCTGAGAACTAAATTACCAGTATCACTGGTCTCTCTGAAAAGGAAAATGCATAAATATCTGCTAATATAGTCACTTCTGGACTCTAAACAAGCTGTTTCAGTTTTCCTTACGCTTTGGATTTGTTTTTCTTTTTTTAATATTGAAGGCCGTTGCAGAATATGGCTGAACTATGGTTCCCTTCCAGAAAATTTAAGAAAAAAGATAGAGATATTTTTGTTAGTATGGTTTCATTTCTATACTCTGTACTACATTGTGTGATTGTTACATTATTAACATCTATCTACACGTGGATTTTTCAAAAAACAGTTTCTGCTGAATTTTATAAAGCTGGATGCACGATATTTTGCTTCCATTTGCTGACCATAAGAATATTTTAGACTCAAAGTCAAATTGTCTTTAAAAAACATTGCTGTTCCTACAGCATTCTGTCTGCTCTCTATTTGTCATACTAGTTATGCAAGACTAAAAACAGCCAGCTTCTGTCACAGTGGATCCATCAGTTGCCTCCACAAGAGAAGACAGATTTCTTGATTCCTTAAGGAGAAGAAAACTTGCTTTATAGAGAAAAGGATTCTTCCATGTATCCTATTGGAGTTGACAACACGGCTGTAAAATGACCCTATTTTCAGTTGTTCACAACTGCCAAACTTCAGCTCTGATGCATGCACACGTGCATTAAAAAAGTTCAGCCATTCTTAAAAATGAGGTGATGGGGAAAGTATACTTAATTTGCATATGTGAATAAAAGCAAAGCAAGGCAAGGTAAAGGCGCAACTTGTAAACTAACTGAATCAGTGATGCATAAACTTCAGATGCATTTGATGAAGCAAGCACTTGCTCTACCCATGTGCATCTCTTTCCAGCCTCCTGCCTGATTTCGGACTACCATGGCTAGCACTCTGTTGAAAGCAAAACGTAATAGTAATAGCTATTTAGGTGAAAATCTAATGCTTCTGTGATTTGGAGCAGGAACTTGAAAGTTAGCAGGCTGGCTGTCTTACTAGGATGTACTTTTAAACTTCCCTATGGAAGACCTGCCCAAATTTGAGCAAGTTATACGCCTTTGGAAAATTGCAGTTAACTCCGATGTGTTAGTTTAGATAATGTTAGATAGTTTAGAGATGTCTTATAATCCTTTGTCACATGAGCTGTAACTTCATCATTCAAGTCTGGACTTGTCCAGGGCCATAGGGTTTGAGCAAGATTCACCACAATTGTTGCTCCTGGCTACTCTAGGCCACTGGGATTGCAGCTGCTGGCACAGAGAACCAAGACATAGTTCTCCTGTGTTCCTATGTCGACTTCCAGGCAACATGGAGGAAGAGAGCCATAACTCAAATGCAGATGAGACAACCGAATGTTTATAGGGAGGCAGAGGGAGCAGACTTACTGGGACAGGGAACCTTGTGGCTGGGGAAGACTGGGACAGGAACAGGGAATTCATGGTTGGCCCAGGGTATTAGGAGCATGTATGTGGGTGAGAGCAGGGCAGGCTGGGCAAAGATAATGGGAATGAGATGATGGGGTGAGGGCAGCTGAAACAAAAATGGACTTGGAGGAGAAATTAATGGAAGAGGTCGGTTTGGGCAAATGAGAGAAAAGTGCAACAGAACCTGATGTTCCAGGGTCTCAAAATGCTTCTCTGAGAGTGAGAATCCCATTGGCAACTGTCTCCATCTCCATCTAGCGGCTGGTCTACAAAATATGGCAACTGCGCTAATTCAAGTATCAGTTTTGTGCAGTACATATACAACTTGCAGACAGCCAGTGCCATAGCAAGGGTGGGGGGTGAGCACGGCGACCGCCCCAGGTGCTGAAGTGAAGGGGCACCCACAAGCACTGCCCAGCCAGGGTGGGGTGCGGAATGGAGCCGCAAGCATCTCATCTGGGGGCATGGTGACTCCTGCGTTCACTTCCGGGCAACCATGGGGGGCATGTACACCACCTTCCCCCCGCCCCCCCGATCCTGGTTGGGTGTCACTCTCCCCTTTGCTTTTTGCTGCTGCTGCCTCCCCCTCTTTCTTCCAGTTTCTGCTTCTTATCCTTACCTGTGGGGTGGGGGCAGAGTAGCACAACCTGTGAGGCTGACAGAGCTGGAGGGATCTGGGGACTCATGGCATTCCTGCTGGTGTGGTGCCTGCTGTGCAGTGGGCAAGGTGGGGGGTGAGGGCAGCATGTTGGGGGTGGGGGGCAGTGTTACGTGTCCATGAGCACAAGATTCTTCCCTGGTGTGGCAAGCTAATGTGGCAAGGGCGCATGTAGTGTGGGGTTGGGGAGGAGGTTGCACGGCATAGCTGGGGCCTATGTGATGTGGTGTTGCAGGGAGGTAATGACATGTTGGGGGCCTTTAAAGTGCAGTAGTGGGGGGCTTGCAGACTGCATGGCATGCAGCTTGAGAGTGTGCGGTCCATGGGATGTGTGCCTAGGGGTCCTGCATCCCCTGGCCACTCAGAAGTTGGACAACCCTGGTTTAATGGTGAGGGCTGAGCAAAGCCATCCTGGAGAATTAGATTATTTTTGCCTGTCAGACTTAAGTGATTCTAGTTAAGTCATTTAAATCTAACTTCTCACAGGGACAGCTAATTATGTATGTTGCATTTGATGTTTGTTCAGATTAAGCACTGGCTAAGAGCCATGCTTTGAACAACTAAGGTGCTGTGTAATGCTGAGTGCTCTTGGCTGGGGAGTGGAGGATCAGGTCCTAAACACCTCAGATTGGGTTTATAAGGTTAATGATAGCTGTGATTCTCATGTCTATGCCTCAATTTTTCCCATTTTTAAAACTGGGATAAAATTACATTTAAAGGAGCCCTTCTCATCACTTTCTCCCCTCCCCCACCTTCTTTCCCTCACTGTCTTTTGTATATAAATCTCTCTCTCTCTCTCTCTCTCTCTCTTTGATAGCCAGCACTGTACATGTCCTTTCATAGCATCTGAAGAAGTGAGCTATTGTTCACATAAGCTTATGTATCTCTTGTTCAGTTAGTCTGTAAGGTGCCTTTACCCTGCCATCTGCTGTGAAGCAGTGTATTATAAAATACATTCACACTTGTGAAACGTTCAGATCCTATAACATAAGTGTTAGAAAAACCTTTGAGAAATTAATCATTGGATCTTTGGAGCATATTTGATTTTATGTGCAGTATATCATGTGAAATCACATGCTGAATTAGTGGGTATCCAGTTGTTATAAGATTATTTCCAGTTATTTTATTATCTATCCTTATTCAATGAATGCAGGCCATCTTGCTTGCTAAATGAAGCAGGGGTCTTGTGGAAAGAATAGTATGTTGGCATATGTTAAAAAAACACATTGTAATGCATAAGCATACTGAGAACTGCATTTAGCTTTGTTCATCTTTGTTTAGCTTTGTTTTGCCATTTCCTAACTTTTGACTCTTGTAATTTTAGCTGCATTCTACTTTTTTTGTGTGTGAACTAGATCATATAGCGCATGCCAAAAATTAGACCTGTAGTTGCCTAAGTGCCACTCTGATTCCCTTCTCCTGCCAGATATGCTGCTTTGCTTTCTGCTTCCTGCCCAGTTGGCTGTTCTCTCCCATTCCATCTCCAGTCTGCTGCATGTTACATGCACGCACGCGCGCACGCTCTGTCCATGCCATTTTTGGTGTGTACGTTGAAGGTTGGCCACCTCTGATGTAGCACATCATGTCTTGCATCATAGTCTCCTACTGCAGACGTGCAATGTGTCCAGAAAGCTGAACACTTAAGGATTCCACCTGTGTAACAGGCTTATGAGATGAGTTATTCATTATAGTGATTTTTAAACTATTCCCCTGCAGTGCAGACAGCTTTTTTTTCCTCCCCTTCTTACACTCAGCTTTGGATGATGCCTTGGTACTGGTGTGGGACTATAGGCAGGTTGACAGTAGTTTGGGAAGTTGCTACAATCTCTAGAGATGACTATGCCTAAGAGAGTAGGACACAGGTCCTTGTATAGTTAGCCAGACCAGAGAATCTCTGGAACTTGATAAATTTTGGCTAGACGCTCTTATGGTGGGTCAGTTAAGTGTTTGGTGATGGGGATCTAAATAGGATGGAGTTTTGAGAAGTTGTGGCCTTCAATGCTTGTGTATATGTGTATTAGTTCGCACCCTAAAGCATTATCTAAGATCTTACACACATTTTAAATGTACGCAAAACCTATATTAATCTGCCCACAATTAAGAAGCTCATGAAGCAATTTAAAACAAAAACTTATATACGACTAATTACTCTGTTGACCTGTGTTTATTATCTGAGGCCTCACTCTTACAAGTTAAAAGTCAGTGGAACAGCTTTTGTTCTTAAAGTTAAGCATAACTACAAGATTAAAGCCTTGATATGAAAAACAAGTGCAATATGACGTGAAACTACACAAGATAATGTGGCTATTGCAGTCTTAATCAGTTAAAATTAGATCACTTTTCCTTAATTTTTTTTATGAAGTCGTTTCTAAACTGAAACACATATTCTGTATGTGAAACTCTGAGTTCTAGTTGAATCTATGCCAGTAGGACTATCTTGGGCTCCAGTTACACTGTGGCTGATGTTCATTTCATTCTGCAGTAGGGATCCGATTAAATTTGTCACAGAACAAAAAAATTGCTTGTCCTGAAATGCCACATGTGCATGGCAGAATGCACAGTTTTGGGGATCTAGAACAAAATGTATCAGATCACAATTGAACATCTGCTGGGACTTGCAGCTGGCTGCACCCACCCACCTAGGCACCAGGATCATGGAGCTCCCCAGTACCCAGCAACCTGAAACCAGCATGGATACAGCTAGCTGCCTATGTGCTGGTAAAAGTCCATGGCACAGGCAACTATGGATTGAGGAGCTCCTTGATCTGTAGCTGGCAGCACATGTGCCTATGACAGCTCAGCACTGTGGGCAGCTTGGAATGGGGGAGACACTGGGCTTTTTCTGTGCAGGCACTGCATAGCATCAGGCTATATGGTGGGGCTATAACTTGTCACGTGTTCAAATTAAACTACAACATAAACCAGCCACCAGGATGTTATGCGTCATATATGTGGAATGTCTTGGTTTTAATCCACAACAAACTTAACATCTACAGAGGGCCTTAGTTTCTCTTCTGTCTGTATTGATATTTAGCATGCTTGCATGTTTACATACACATTTTTAAAGGAGATTTCAGAAATGGTGAGAGTTAAGCTCCAGTAGCCTTATTGCTAAAGTCAGCTTCATAATTAAAGTACTGTTGCACCAGAATACAAAAAAGATCAGTTTGGGCTTATAATAAAACTGTTCTATCAAATTGAAATGATTCTTCTAATATGCTCTTAAATTTTCCCTTGATGCTGTTTCATGATTCTTGCCAGTGAATGGCTGGCAGATATAAAAGTAATCCTCTTTCAGCTTCGTGATGTTTGTCATTTTAGTACTTGAGTGACCCAGAAGGAGACTTCAATAAATAGATTTTTAGTATAAATCTTAAGATACGTTTTTCTCACTGTCGTGGAGCTGGCCACACAATCTAACTCTAGCAGCAGAATATGGCTTCAGCGTCTGTGGTTTTTATTTGTTCTGGCTGGCAGGCTTTTTCTGAAGGGGGGAAAGAGTTATCTGATGCTGTTCCAGAAAAACAGCAAATCTTAACTGCCCCCTTGGTGCAAAAACACAGTCTACTTTCTGTTCATCCTTAGTTGCCAGAAACATCGCCTTCTCAGTAACCTGAAGCTTTTCTCCATTTTACAACACAGACAACGAATTACAGTATCAATATAAAATGTTATAGCATATTGGAAAAGGAAATTCAGCATCTATGAGCCAAAAATTTCAAAATGTCATTTATATTGAATTTACTGTTACAATAAAAACAAATGTAGTGTTTGTATTAGTTCACCAAAGTTCTGAATCGATTGCAGAAAATTCATTGCAACTCGGACATTGTCATAGAAATGAGAGTTAAGTTGTTAGGGTGCTAGAAATATATTGGTCCTTGCATATAATCCTTTCCCCCCTCACCACTAGAATATCACCTTTAATTTTCTTTCTCTTGCAATTTCTTTCTGCTTCCCTTGTCCATATCTACATATCACCCTCTGATGACAAAGTGTTCTCTTCATAATAAGATGACCTGGTAAGGGGCCTTCAGGTTCTTGACCACCTGGGCGATAGTGATCATCGCTTGC
>NW_017729026.1:10417936-10418789 GCF_001723915.1 Gavialis gangeticus | reverse complement strand
GAAGATCTGCAAGGTCCCTTCCGACCCTACTTCTATGATCCTATACTCATGGACAATTTTGGTTTTGGCATTAGGAGTGGGGATGGCCATGGGCAGCTCTAGGATTTTGAAGAGAAGGGTGCACATAGTGAGATGCATCATTAGATATAAAACAACAAATTTTTCCAGGCAAAGAGAAACGAGAAGCTTTTCTGATATGGTAAGGCTACATTCTTCAATTTAATACTTCAAGCAAAAACAAATCAAAGCCAGAGACTCTGGCGGGAGCATGGAAATAGGTGCTGTGGGGTTGGGTGGGTTGGTGTGGCTCGCTGCCACCATGTGCACCTTGGGAACCAGGCAGGAACGTGGAAATAAGCACTATGGAGCCAGGTGGGTCTGGCCCTGCTTGCTGCCCTCACATGCCACCAGAAACTGAGGCAGGAGTGCAGAAATGCACATCATGGGGCTGGGCAGGGTGGTCCCACTCACTGCCACCGTGTGCAGCTGAAGAATCAGGTGGGAGTGCAGAAATGTGCACTATGTGGCAAGTGGGGCTGGCCCCGCTTGCTGCTGCCACATGCAGCCCCAAAAACTCAGGCAGGATCACAGAAGTAGGCACTATGCAAGCAGGCTGGTCCCACTTGCTGCTGCCATGTGCAGCTGGGGACTTGGGCATACAGTGGGGCCAGGCATGGCTGGCCCTGTTCACTGCCACCACATGCAGCTCCGGAGACTCCCACACTCCAGGGACTCTGAGGACCCCTCCCTCCCATGCGCGCATGCACGCACACATCCCCCCACATGTCCCACCCCACCATACCCACACACATTCCCACATACCTATATATACACCCACCTACCATACGCACAC
>NW_017729026.1:10410518-10412936 GCF_001723915.1 Gavialis gangeticus | reverse complement strand
GTGGGGCCAGGCATGGCTGGCCCTGTTCACTGCCACCACATGCAGCTCCGGAGACTCCCACACTCCAGGGACTCTGAGGACCCCTCCCTCCCATGCGCGCATGCACGCACACATCCCCCCACATGTCCCACCCCACCATACCCACACACATTCCCACATACCTATATATACACCCACCTACCATACGCACACCCACACACCCTTTTGCCCAGCCACATACAATATACAAGAGTAAGTCTGTATTTTAAGCTATTATGCAATTGCCTGTATATACACTATGCAAATGCCCACAAATCAGGACAAAAATATTTTTAAAGTAAAATTAAGATGTTATAGTAGATGTTTGCTTTTTTTTTTTTACATATATGATTTGGGGATTTTTTCTTGGTTCCAAGATGGCAACCCTTTTGCCCCCCCCCCCCAAATAGGAGTACTTCTGGGGTTAGGGGAGGGACTTCAGGTGCCAAAGTCAGGGGTTAGGAGCAGGACTTAAGGTCCTAAGATGCCTAGCAGCTATTGACAGCTCACAAAACTTCTTAAGCGGCCTTCTAGCTGAAATAATTGCCCACCCCTGCGTTTACTCCCTTTTGCTCCCTGAGCAGACGCAGTGGATTGAGCCCCGCAATGGCTAACACCACTTCTGCTTGCCCTGCTGCCAGAGGTGGGTCTGGATCCAGCCAGCGAGGAGCCCTGCAGTCCTAGTCTGACCAGGGAGCCAAGCAAGTTTCACATTCCTACCATAGAGGAGTAGTGCTGTCTTCTATGGTGAGAAGTGGTGCAAATTGACACCGTCTTAACCATCATCATGGATATAAGTGTATTATCCTGGCCACTGTTTTAAAATGCATCTGAGTCACTGGTACCTTCACTTGGACAGATCTAGAGAAATTATGACCATGATTTTGTTTTCTCTTCTGTATCAAATTCTCAGGTTTAACTTATTCTAGCAACAGAGCAATAAATAATTGCTTCTTACATTTCTTAAAATATATGACAAAAACTTAGTAAGGGGTACCTGATCTAACCTTATAAAGATGTTCTTCCACACTTGTGTGTCGAACCATTTTGCACCAGTCTTTGTTTTTAGTTTAAAATCAATTGGAATTAGGTGCTAATAGAGTGCCTCATTTTACTTCTTAGGAAATTGCTGAAATCTGGAGTTGAGTGATTGAAGTGTTTGCATTTAGTTTGTCAAACATTCTCTGAGAGAGATTCTGGCCACTTGTAACAAAATATTACCAATATCCTACATCCTTTTATGGCTTGCTTTGAAAGGTTAACTTTGACACATATTTTGGTTGTATTTCAATCAAGTCATAGTCAAAGGTCAAATCTAGTTTAATGAAGAATTTCCAAAACTATAAACATTGTTTACGAGAAATCTCAGGTGAAAATGCAATTTTTTTTTATTATTATTATTTTATTTATTTATGTGTAACTTATTGGTGATCTGCTTGTTGGAATGTGTAGTATATTTGAATATTGGCTTAGTTTAATCACAGGCTGATGGTAAGTGGGGCAGGGAAGAAGCAGGAAGATAAAAGATGCAGTAGTTTCAGATAAGATAAGTAAGATAATTCACTATGGATTAGGAGGCAATATTTGAATTGTTATTACCTGGAAAAATATTCCCACCTTAACTCCAGTTAGGCTCTGCAGGTTTTTTAGCCAGTCCTCAGAACCAGAGGGTATGGAATCCAGTGTTGAAGTTGGAGCAGTTTTGCTATATTTGTATAATTCCCAGCTTGTCCACAGGTGGTAATTAGGAAGTAATAGGTGTTGTCTCTTTGAAATGTTCCCTTTTTGAAACAGTTCTAAATATATGTGCCCATAACCAAATCAAACTAATAAATGGTTAAACATTTACTATACAGAGATGAGGAAGTTCAGGGGAGCTGTTTAGGGAAAACTTACTGAAACATACACCCATTTGTGAATTCTGTTCTGGTGGGCTAAGGTGGAGGTAAGGCTTACCAATAGAGATTTGGGGGGCCAATACTGATAGCCAATATTTAAGGAGGCATATCGGTCGATACTGATCCGATTTCCAAACCAGCTGTGTGCAGCTGCTAAGTCTGTTGTGGTGAAAGGGGAGGGGAGGGGAGGGAAGGGGCGTGGTGGGGTGCAGATCAAGGTCCCTGCAGTGAGGGAGGGAGTGTGGCTGGCACTGGGGTAGGTGCTGCCCGGACAGGGCAGGTGTGGCATGGAGCCATGGCTTGCCCGGGGGTGGAATGGGGAGGGGGGGCAGCTCCCACTGCTGCTCCTGCTGCTCGTTCAGGAGGGCACGGATAGGAGGAGGTATGTCTCCCCACATCTGTGCTGGGCAGGCTGCAGTGCTGCACTGGGGGAAGGTGGCAGCAGTGCTGGAGGCAGGCTATGGGGGCTGCAGCCATCCCAAATTTCAGCATAGCCCCCCTG
>NW_017729026.1:10402973-10410345 GCF_001723915.1 Gavialis gangeticus | reverse complement strand
AGCACACCACAGCTTCCAAGCTGCAGCCTGCCCAGCCCACTTCATGCAGATCTGGGGATGCATACCTCCCTCCCAGACGAGCAGCAGGCGCAGTGGTGGGAGCCACTGGATGAGTACCACGCAGCGCTGGGAGCCTCCACCTCCCCGTCCCCCCACACCCCCTGCACGAACCGCAGCTCTGTTTCGCATCCATCCTTCCTTGGCTGGGCAGCACCTACCCAAGCCCCAGCCCCACTCCTTCCCTCACTGTGGTGGGCATTGATCTGCCCCCCACCCCCCCATACTCCTTCTCTCCCCTTTCACCACAACAGACTTACCAGACACACACTGCTGGGCTCTCATCACTGTCTGCATGCTGTGCTGTGGCTGCATGCACACAAGGGCATTCATCAGCCAAATTATTGGCCACATCAGGCCGATTTCCGATATATCCAATTTTTCTTTATATTGGTACTGATCTGATATTGGACTTACGTATTGATGCACTTCTACTTACAAATAACTTTCATTTGTTTCTATTCCTAAGATTAAACAGTATTTTGAGTGGAATGTGGTCTGGTGGGATGCGGCCCGCGAGGCTATTCTATCTGGCCCACAGGGCCCCTAAAAAAATGTAGAAAATCAATATTTCTCTGCCCTTGATTCCTATCAAAAATGGCAGGAACCAAGGGCAGTAGGACCCAGGGGAAGCCCAGCAGGCTCCTACGACACAGAGGCCCGCCCGACCCTGCCCCCCAGCCGGAAGCCCGAGCGGGGGCTTCTGGCCTGGGATCACATGGCTTCCCTGGTGTGGGAAGCTCAGGTAAGGATGGAGACCCCGGGCAGAGAAGGAGCAGGGGGAGGAGGGAAGTGGCCCCTCCCCACCCCACCCCATGCCTGGTGCCCCACGCTGCAGCTGCTCGCAGCCTGCCTGGGGCTGCCTGTGCCCGCTCCAGACAGCCCCATGCGGGCTGTGAGTGCCTGCAGTGTGGGGCAGGGGAGGGGCCGCTTCCCCCTCAGTGCTCAGCTTTTCCCTGGGCTCCTTCCATTGCGTGGAGAAAAGTGGCCCCTTGCCCGCCCCTTGGCTGGTGCTCCCTGCTGCAGGCACTTGCAGCCTGCGTGGGGCTGTCTGGAGCAGGCACAGGCAGCCCCAGGCAGGCTGCGAGCATCTGCAGCGCAGGGCCTTGGGCATGGGACGGGGAGGGGATGCTTTCTCCCCTCTCCCTGTGCTCAACACCACCTTGTAACCCGGCCCCACTGTCAGGCTGGCAGTGGGAAGGGTTACAAGCTGGTGCAGAGCACGGGGAAAAGTGGCCCCTCTCCCGCCCCATGGCCAGCGCTCTGCATTAGGCTGCCTGTGCCTGCTCTGGGCAGCCCTGTGTGGGCTGCGAGTGCCTTCAGCAGGGAGTGCAGGCGAGGGGCCACTTTTCCCTTGCGCTCAGCACCAGCTTCTTCCCTGCTGGCGAGCAGGGGGTCGGGGCTGTGCACTGCCCCCGCCTGTACCGAAGGGCTGGGGGTCACTGGGTGTGAGTGGGTGCGTAGCTAGTGGGAGCACGGGGCCCGCACCAGTGTCTTGGGGCCAGTGTCGGTGGGGCCTAGAGCAGGGTGTCAGGAGCACTGGGTCCCAGCTGGCAAGGGCTCTGTGTTGATGAGCCAGCTTCCCCCTCCCTGCTGGTGCATCCCAGCCTGGCTCCACAGACCCCTGCCAGCCTGTGCCCCGCTCTGGGCCCCACCCGTGCTGGCCCTGGGGCATTGGTCCCAAGACATCGGGACATTGGTCCCAAGATGGTGACCAGGGGGTGGGGCACCTGTCAAGGGGTGGGGCTACCCATGTGACCCTTGACAGCCTGCCAAAACTGGGTAAGCAGTGCTCCACCCAAAATAATTGCCTGTCCCTGTTCTAACCCCAGCTAATGTTTGTGAGGAATGTACAAGCTAGAGATACCTGTTGGGAAGGATAGGAGCAGGAAATACTGGAGAAAAACATTTTCAGTTTTACACCTTTTTATAATCTTGAAAATTCTAGTTCTCTCAATAACAGAATAGCAGTTTTATTTTAGCACAGTAGGGTCATCGCAAGGGGAACAATTTCTTCCTTACTGCAAATTTTCAAATACTAGCCAGGAATCTAACCTGAAGCCATTTGACTTCTTCTTTTCTCTCTGTCCAGTGTACGTAAGAAGCTGGAGAGCAGCAGCTGCTAATCTAAATGAAATTTAGAAAATTAAAGTTTAGTTTAATAAACTGGAAAAACACTTAAACTCATTCATGAGATGTAGTCTTTACTATACCTTTTCAGGCTGTTAATCTACAGATGCATATTTATAATACTTAACAAAGGCAGGCAGCAGAAATTGCTATTTTAAACCTTTTGATTTGGATTAGATCATGAAACATTTAACTTTAGTAACAGCTTTGTTGCCAACATTCCCTCTACTTCATCTTCCAACCCTACATCATCTTTGGGTTTGAGTCTCAAAACAACAGTAAAACAGGAAAAATTGAACAGTTGTCATGGTTGGGTTTTTTTTTTGTTTTTTGTTTTAAATAAACCACTTTCAAATAAGTGTCACTTCTGATATAAACCCATGTGTTTTATATATGCAATAGTGATACACATCCGGATTGATTTTTTTTCAGAGGGTTCTTTAAATGATGTCCCTAAATATATATGCTGCAGACCTCTACTGCAGAATTCTAGATGTCATTGAGATTTGAGTTTGTGCGCTGCGGCATATCCTGGAAGAGTTTGTAGAGGTCAGGAAAACATAAGGAGAGATCATTTTGGGGGTGCCATGTAGAATTCTGTTTTTATATACCCTAGATAGATGAGAGCAGAAGTCCTAAAGTGGCTCAGGCTTGAATTCTCTCTTGCTCACCTTTTTAAGTACATTTTTTTGTGAATTCTTTATACTTTGGGAAGGGAATAGGGGGAGAACAAAAATGTTCTACCTGCCTCTTTTGAAGACTATAAAAGTCTATTTCAGTGTGTGGAACCACTAAATGCTTTCATCAGTGAAGAATATGCCAAGTTGCATTGTTGTTAATATATTCATTAATTAATTATGTATATAAGGCAATGTAATGTACAGTTTGACATTTAGAAAGAGATTTAACTGTTTTTCTTCAGTTTTAGATTTGGAGTGAGGCACCCAGTTTGTTCTTTGATATCTTCCCTCTTTTTTAGCAAATCTGATGAACAAATAAATATTTGCAACTATTGGCGCACAAATTGAGAGATATGGCCTTAATTACTTGATTTGGATGTTTAAAGTTGAGTTCTTGTAATAGTTTGTCTAGGTGATAATAACAAGAATAATGTAGCATATGTATTGTTTGGAGCACAATTAGGAACGGATTCTAAGTGGGCTTCAGCACCACACTGTGGTTCTGTTCCACCCTGCTCAGTTCCCTGAAAATCCATTAATTCATAGACTTTTGTAACACATCATTATCTTACCCTTAAGATTGAGTCACAAAAATGTAGCGAAGGGGAGCCAGACCCACTCACCTGTTGTAGTAATAGTTCTTCAGGGACTCAGGTGTGAAGAACATGTGGGAACAGGTGGTAGTGTTTGAGCTTGTCTCTTGGGAAGAAAGTCTACAACAGCATTATCTCCTCATTATTACCAAGAGTCTATTACGGTTAAGCAAAAAAAAAATGTATGTATGTATATGTGCTCTCTCTCTCTTTGCTTAACTACCCGTAATAAACTCTTGGGGGTGAGTGCAAGTGGAGAGAAGGGTGTAGCGGAACTAAAAATATTGTGCACATGTTTCTGTCCTCATGCCGCACCCTGTATGTAAAATGCATAATTTTATTGTAACTTTAGGTTTGGAGACAGGAAGGTGAAAGGAAGAACTTGTGTAGTTTCCTTTGGCATAGAAGCAGTTTAAATTCTCTCTCTCTAGCTAAGTACAGACAGTCAAAAAGTGTGAAGCTGAATCAGTTCAGTCTTTGCAAGTTAGTCTAACCTGCAGAGAATAAACTGAGAAAGAAGTGAATAGACATTTACTTTTGATTCAGGAAATGCAGCCACATGCCTGAAGTGGCTCAGGCCAGAAGCTGGGGGTGCTACAGCACACATCTCTGGCATGTAGCCAGCATTGGTTATGTGTTTGCTTTCTCTTCCTGCTGCCCAGAGATCTCTGGGATATGAAGTCCAGAATCACAGCAGCAGGACTCTGCAGGGTTGCTCATCACTTCCTCTTCCTGCTTCCACATGCCTCTGGGATTTGTAGTCCATAGTCACAGCCAGCAGTAAGTTTTTAGGCAGCTATGTACTCAGGGGAAGGGGGTTTTAACCCCCCTCCCTAGTCCCAGACCACAGCCGGGGTTTACCTGGGGGGCAGTCTCTTCCTTCCCCTCCCCCGGTAACCCTTCTGTCCTGGAATAGACAGCACAGCCCAGGGCTGGAAAGCATGCTGGGATGCTGCAGGGACTGTGATTTAACTTGAACCAGGAAGGGCTCCGGGACAGAAGTTTCATAAACCAGTTTGACCCAAATCAGTTGAGTCTGATACTACATTCAACTAGGTTTATCTTAAACAGTTTCAGATCACTTAAACCGATTTGTGTGCAGCTCCCTCTCCCTCTGAGAGATAATCCATAATAGGCAAGTTATAGCAGAGGTGAGCAATTATTTCGGCTGGGGGCCACTTAATGAGTTTGGGGACCTATCGAAGGCCACATCCCTTTCTCGGTCTCCCTCTCCTGCCAGAAGCACCAAAGCTCAGCTGTGGACCCAGATGGGGACTTCTGCCACAGTAAGTGGGCAATGGTGTCAGCTGTGGGCGCAGCCGGCAGGTACCAAAGCCTCAAGGTAAAACCTGCTGGCAGTGTCATAGCTGGTGCTGCTTCCCGCCTGGCACGGCAGAAGCTTCTGCCTGCTGTGGCAGAAGCCCAGCAGGCTTGGCCAAAGCTGTGCAAAGGGCTGATTCTGCTGAGTAGAAGCAGTTGCACCTGACTATCCAGCATCACGTGGCAGCAACAGCCACCAGCTGCTTGCAGACCAGATCCATTGAGTTGTTAGCCATCCACCCACAGGCAAGATAGAATCTGTTGGCAGTTCATATTTTGTCCACACCTGAGTTATAGTGTACCTCTAAAATACGCTTTACATGTCATCACACCTAACAAGGGCAGCTCTGTAGCTTACGACTGCATTGATTTAGTCCGCATGGACAATCACTGTTATAAACATATAACTATGTTGCTCCTTTACCAGAAACGTTGTCGGTAGAGGTGTTCGTGTTAACAGTTTCTATATTTAAATGGTGGTTTGCTGGTGAGATGTTTGTGTTGCATGGTGCTCAACTCTGGAATTTGCTTCAGCTTCTGAATCAACATAAGAAAAGTTTAAGTTTAAAACTTTTGGTTCCAAAGATTTTGTCTGGTAACGTGCTACAGGAGTGTGGTTTTGTTTTGAGATGTTGATTTCTTAATTTTTTTTTTTTTTTACTGTTCCTTTATTGTGACAGTAGTGCAATTGGGGAATATCTTTGGCTTCATAAAGTATTTTAAAAAAAAACTTTAAATGCCAGTGTAGAAATTGACTTGAGTTTGTTAAAATAATGTACTTCTGGAGGGTATAATATATGGTTTTCTTTCAGGGCTTGTATACTTAGGAAATGAGTGGGAGAGGTTTTTCTTTGTTTAGAGATTTTAATTCCTAATAACAACCATGTCAGTTTATTAATTACTTATTACATGGGGAAATTATTGCAAATGCATTAGTGCGAATGTGCAACACTCTCATAGAACATGAGCATTTGTGGGTAAGGGCAGTGGAATAGCAATGTTATTCACTATTCATACTCTATGTTGCAATAACTTCAGGGATAGATAAGCCCTTGTTGCATTGCTCTGTTTACAGTGAAGGCATGTGGTGTGTCTTTTTTTTTTTAATTGCTAAGACTGTAAGCTTAACCTGGATTTTTGAAAATCAGTTGCATCTGTGCAACCCCATTGTTTCTATGTTGGGCAGACTGAATATGGCCTTGGAGCTGAACACTAGCACTTGAAGCAGTAATTGTTTGTTAGTTGAATACAGAAATCTTTCATAGCACTTCAGACCCAGTGCAGACAATAGGGCTAAACGCTACTTGAAATTCATTCTCATTAATAAATTTTAAGGCCAACTTTTTAGCTAAACAGTGAAATTTAAGACAGCACCAGTTTTAGTTCTCAGGGTAGAGCTGGTAAATGAAGATGGTGGGTAGGTGGAGAATACTGCAGCAGAGGCCAAGGGAACATTTTTATTCTTTTAAGTGGATATGTAAACAGACCTATGTCTGTTTGTTTGTTTATTTTGTTTTTACGCTAGGATGTTCCCTGTCTCTCATACTTTTTGAACTGCAGTTTCCTTTATTTTTTTTTTAAATTCCCCACAGAAACATATTGCATCTCAAGAAAAAGCTCCAAAAATTGTTATGTAAATGTATATGTAAAACAGTTTACTGCTAGGTTTGCAAATACCGGTTGCTGTTGTATAACTGGTGCATTAAAGGACAAGGGGATTATGGGTACCAGTGCACTTCTAAGAGTACTCCAGATATCTAGTAAAGTAAAGATTTTTCAGCATATCCTTCCCAGAAAAGGGAATGATTGCAGTTTAGTAGAGGGAAAATGTATGTTTTGGGACTGTTTTTAGTATATGTCTGTGGTTTGCTTTGTTTGGTTTTGTTAATAGACATCTCATAGTCCTCAGAGAGAGAAACTTTCATGGAACTAACTACAGGCAAAAACTTCTGTCTGTTATCTAGTCCCAAGTTATTTTCCCTCTGCACCCCTCTATTCCTAAAGTTATTATTTCAGTAAAGTGCACTATTCTGTATTAGAAGGATAAGCATATTTAACCAACACTGTGATTCCTAAAGTGTGCCTCGAGAGCAACAGAAGCGTGCCATGAAAAATGGTACCTGGGTGGGGCAGCAGAGTGTGGCACTGGCTGTGACCTGGGGGTTCAGGCAGTGTACAACAGCAGCCGTTTGCAGATGTCCCCATATCCTGTGGTTCCTCAGTGGCTGAAAGTTGCACTCACACTACAGCCAGGGAATATGGATCAGGGAAGAGCAGCAATGGCATTGGGACCAGACCACTGCAAATTGATGTCACCACATCCTGTCTGCCCCCTGGTGACATGGCTGCGCACAATGCCGTGCTGTGCTGCCCCTCTCTTCCCCCCTCCCTTCTGAGGTTCTGCTAGTAATGGGCAACTAGGAGCCCTTTTGCCCCGTCCCTACTGAGCTGAGCTCTAGAGAAGTCTTGCCAACAAGTGTCCCTGTGCCCCACTCAGCTGTGCCTACACCCCATGGTTTCCCAAGGCAGTGTGGAGTTTGTTTATAACTGCCACTCAGTCCTACGGTGCTCAGCAGAGCAGCCCTGTTGGAG
>NW_017729026.1:10400249-10402962 GCF_001723915.1 Gavialis gangeticus | reverse complement strand
CTCAGCAGAGCAGCCCTGTTGGAGAGGGCTCAAGCAGGGCTTTCCCTGTGCCCAAGCTGCTTCTCTCAGCCTCCTGGTTCCCAGCTGCAGGCACATGCCACTTTCAACCACTGGGGATCTGTGCAAAGACTGGACTGTCACTTTTTTTTCTCTGCTCCCCTTTTCAGATTTAACAATGAAATGTGCTACCAATTTTAATCCAGAAACAAAGTGTACCTGAGGGATCAAACTTTTGGGAAACCCTGTTTAAATGCAGGCCTGTACATTGGTCAAGTAGCAAGGGGGAGCAGGGGCTACAGCTCCAGCTCTGGCAGTATGGGCCGGCTTGGAAGCAGCCTGAACTCAGATCTAAGCTGCACTGAAGTGGCCTCCTGGTACAACATGTTGCTGACCCCTTGTCTAAAGTATTAGACTTGATGCTTATTTTATCAATAGTTGTACTTCTGCAGTGTAGAGTTCAGGGTTCAGTTGTTTTTGGTTTTGGCTGCATAGTGTTTTTGAGATGGTGGCAGTTGTGCCTCTTGGGTTTTTTTGCTCTTATTGGTAAAAGTTATAAAACTCTTCAAGGGGTTAAATGGTTATAGCCGTGGTGGTCCAGTAAATGTATGAGAGGTGAGGGTTTTCTATGACCTTTTTATTGCAGCATCTGTAAAATAGCTTTTAGAAAACTCTGAACATATTGTAGGCTTTTGCTCTTCACTTATTTTAAGAGGATTTGTCATCAGTGTGCATTACAAGTCAAGGGCAGGGTTAACTCATCAGACCTTTCCCAACTATACAGTTGGTCCAGTAAGACACCACCAAAAGCCCCTTGCTTCCTGCATGTTTCCTGAACCATCATGGTCTCAACAACATTTCAACCGTACTACAATATTTTAAAGACATTTCAGGCTTATATGACACAGCTGACAGTGAACATTTTTCTGGTGATGTAATGCATTGCACACCTAAACACATTTTCCTTTGTTTTACACATTGTTTTTCAATCTTCAGATGCATCAAAGTACTTTCTGAATAAGCTGTTAATGCTAATAGGTAAATAACTGTTGGGAAATGACTATGCAAGCAAATATTTCCTAATTCTTAAGTTCAGCAATGGGTGACATGCATCTCAGACTGACTGGGCCCATTTTATCTGGAAAGAGGAATGTTGATTGGAACATTCCTTGTATCAGCATCAGGATAATGGGTTGTTCATCATTTTTGCCTTTAGGTTGATAGCTTTGGCCCAAGCCTTTTTCTGTATAGGCTGATGCCCTCTGTAGGGTTTTGGACTTAAAGGGTGCGTCTATACGTTCATTAATGCACCTTAGATACTTTGCATTTAGTTTACTACTTCCTTACTAAAGGATTAACTAAATGCTCAGTACCTAAAATTACAGTGCATTAGTGCTAATTAGTGACACTTACTCCAATGCACACTAGGCTATTAACACGGTTTGTGCTGTGATGCTGTAGTGCACAATGTTATTAGGCCAATGCAGAGTAGCTGTCTTGTGTAGACATGCCCAAAGACAATGAGATGATGATTTCTTTTCCCAGGGAAAAAATGTCCACAACAGAAATCAGCTGATATGAATTGGCAGCTTAGCTGGCAACCTCATACTGAATACATATGAGACTGAAGTGTGATCCCTCCTGATTTGAGATTTTGGGACCTTGGCAAGGCTGCCTCTGTGCTTTCACTGTTCTATGACTAAACTTAGGGCTGATCTGCTGGCATCATTCATGAGCAATAAGTTTTCTCTTCTGGCCTTGACAAATGAACAAAGGCCATATGTGTGGGAGACAAGGGAGGCTGTTCAGGACTACCTGACTATTCGTGCTTTAATAAAATGTGACTTCTGCCAATCTCTGACTCACTAGTTCATACAGGAGCTTTGTTCATATCTGATGCAAAGCACAGATAAATACCATCGCTGGGCATCCACTCACTTTTAGTTTTATATAGTAATAGATAAGCAACTAATGATGTCTGACAAGTTGCTCAGGTTAATGGACCAGCATTAGAGTTACTGTGCCAATTGCTAAAGATAGAAGCACTTCTGAAGCACTCTGGAGCTACCACTTAAAATGGAAGGAATTCCTACTTTTACTTAGTGTCCACATTTTTCAGCCCTGAGAAACAATCTGTTGGATTTCAACACTTTTATTTCAGACAAGAGCTAAGAAAATAAAGCTCTTGTGTAGCAATTGTCCTTTAAAAAGAAAATGACAAGGTCAAGTTAGTGAACATATGCTTAAAAATGGAGGGAAAGGGTATCACCAGCTATTTGAGAACCGAATCCAGTTACCATTTTTATTTCTAATAATCCACCGTCTTCTAATTATGGTGTACTTCACTTGTACATAATTTGCTTAACTTCATTACAGTGCCCATCCCAATTATTTGCCTGTTGCTTACATTATATAACAAATTTGGTTGTCTGCCCTGTTGGTCAAGTGCATGAACTGCTTAATTACATAACCTCTTCTGGCTCCACTGCCTGCTTGTTAATGTAATTATGCTCTGTTTAATTGCATAGTAGTTGGCCCCCAAAACGATGATGGGAAGCTACCTATAAAAGCTGGAAAATGGTGGGAACTAATCAGTTTTGAAGTTTCTGTCTCCCATAATTTTCAGGGTTTCTGAGAGCAGGGAACTTGCTCACATTAAATTAGGGTAAGTGTATAGCCTTTTTTCAGACCTGAGGCTATGCAGTTAAATCGGGGC
>NW_017729026.1:10389924-10395249 GCF_001723915.1 Gavialis gangeticus | reverse complement strand
CCTGTTGGTCAAGTGCATGAACTGCTTAATTACATAACCTCTTCTGGCTCCACTGCCTGCTTGTTAATGTAATTATGCTCTGTTTAATTGCATAGTAGTTGGCCCCCAAAACGATGATGGGAAGCTACCTATAAAAGCTGGAAAATGGTGGGAACTAATCAGTTTTGAAGTTTCTGTCTCCCATAATTTTCAGGGTTTCTGAGAGCAGGGAACTTGCTCACATTAAATTAGGGTAAGTGTATAGCCTTTTTTCAGACCTGAGGCTATGCAGTTAAATCGGGGCGGGCAATTATTTTGGGTGGAGGGCCGCTTGATGAGTTTTGGCGAGCTGTCGAGGGCTGCATGGGTAGCCCCGCCCCTTCAGTTGCCCCACCCCCTTGTCACCATCTTGGGACCGGAAGTCCTGCCACCTAACCTTTGCCACCGGACGTCTCTTCCCTTGCACAACTTACCAGGTAGCAAGGGGTTGTGACTCCTCTAATATCCTGTCCCAGCAGTGGGGCTTCAGGGGCATCAGACCTCCCCCAGAACTTTCCCCCTACCTGTGCCAGCTGGTCCCAAAAGGAGGAGGCTTCACCACCGCTTCTGCTAGCTAGTGCTGACCCAGTCAGGCTCGCACCGTCCCCAGCAGCACCTGGTAGGCTGGCTCCAGCCGCATGCTGCTCCGGATGGGATGGACCCGGCTGGCTCTGCACTGGCCAGGAAAAGTGGCGTGCAGCTGAAATCGGCTTCCTACGTGATGCTGGGGACGGGAGGAGCCTGCCCAGGTCTGCACCAGCCAGCAGACGCAGCGACAGAACTGTGTGCCACTCAGGATAGGACAAGCCCAGCCAGAGCGGCAGGGGCTCAGCTGCCCTTTCCCCCTGCCTGTGCCGGTCAGTCCCAAGCAGTACATGGCTCCGCCGCCACTTCTGCTGGCCCGTGCAGATCTGGCTGGGGTCCTCCTGTCCCCTAGCAGCACGTGAGATGCCGACTTCAGCTGCATGCTGCCTTTCCTGGCTGGTGCAGACCCGGCCAGATCTGTCCCCTCCAGCAGCATGTGGCTGAAGCCAGCGTCCCATGTGCTGCTAGGGACGGGGCGAGCCCGGCCGGGTCTGCACCAACCAGCAGAAATGGCGGTGGAGCCATGTACCACTCGGGACTGACCAGTGCAGGTAGGGGAAAATGCAGCTGAGCCCCTGCTGCTCCGGCTGGGCTTACCCTGTCCCGAGTGGCACATGGCTCTGCTGCCACCTCTCCTCCCTGGTACTGACGGCCCAGCTGCTGCTTCCCCTTCCCAGTGCTGGCCCAGCCTAACCCTGCACGGCCCGAGTGGCATGGCATGGCATGGCATGGCACGGGGAAAGCCTGCCTAGCAGCTGCTTTCCTGGGCTTACCTGCAGGGCAGGGCCCTTTCCAGTCCTGTGCAGGAGGCAGAAAGTGGCCCAGACACTGGTTCCCCTCACCAGCGCCACAGGTTCTGGCCCAGCGCCTCCCAGCTGCAAATGTGGCCTGGGGCAGGGTGAGGCCAGCTGGGTCAGGCTGAGGTCAGGGTTGGTTGCCTCGCAACCAGAACGCAAGGAAACAGCCTGAGGTGCTGTAGCTGGCACTGCCAGAGGCTTTTAGAGAGGCAGCCACCATTACGTGGGTTTTGAAGGGGCTCCGCGGGCCAGAGGGAAGTGCCTGACAGGCCAGATCCAACCCGCAGGCCATATTTTGCCCACTCCTGACTTAAATGGAGTACGCTGTAGCTAACACGCATAGTGTGCGCTGAACAGTGACATTCAAATAATCCCATGCTTGAGAGGACATGCTTCTGTATGCATGAAAACCAAGTACATGGTGTCAGATGACCCTTGCAAAGCTTGTATTGGTGGATGCTCAGCACTCTTTTTTTGTGTTCGAGTCTCAACATGCTAGATCTTTTTCTCTCAAATTCTCTGGGTCTCAGGGCCTTGTTGCACCTTAATTTTCGGTGGCTCCTGGAGCTCTTAACCTGATTGTCCACACGTTAACACCTTAATGTTGCACCACTCCGGGCCAGGTTTCTCTCGGATCCGTGTTACCCAGCTCACGTTCCATTAATGTGTGGCCACTCCTGACAGATGAGCAGCTCATGTTGCAGACTTCCAGCATCCCAGGACTCAGTGTCCCTGAAAGCCCCAACCCTCCTGTTTTGTGTGCACATACTTTTTACCGCTGAACTACACTGCCCAGGGGGTGGTTATGCCTCCAGACCAACTTCCCCTCCTGTTCTCAGCCTTCCCACCCTCAGGGTGCAGTCCCATGCAGACAGCCTGCAGAACACATACCAGGTCACAGGGCTCAGATGAGTCCAGGAGTGGGGTCTTAAAGGGGTTTGCGGGGGGGGACGGGGACAGACCAGGTAGGAGGCTGGATTGAGTCCTCATGGGCTGGGGCTTCCTTGGGCAGGGACTCTTGCCAAAAGTGCCATTCATCACCATTCCCACCTCCCAGCCACCCCAGGAAGCATGACTGGCACCCACCATACCTCAGTCCCAAATCCCAATTTATGATAACATAAGACCTTCTTTAATTTACTTCCTCTTTATTTCTTTTTAAATTCTTTTTTTTTCTTTCTATTCTATCAGTGGCTGACTTGCTTCATTTCACCACACTTCTTCCACCCCCCCACCACTTTCCTTTCCAATTCCCATTCATTACCCACCCCATCCCATTAAATCTCCACCTCCCAGATTCATGTCTGTCCATCCCCACAAACCCATCTCTCACACACCCCCACCTAGAGCAGGGAGAGAAGCCTGTCCTGGCTCATCAGCCCTGTAGTGGTAAGTCACAGCTGTAGCTCCTAGTCAGGCTCTTGCTTGCTAGCCATCTAGTGGCAAGTCACAAGTGTGCAGGTGGGGGACAGTTAGAGAAGGTTTTTAGTTTTAAGGTGCGATTGCTCCAGATTCAAGCTAGCACTTACATGAATCAACATTTGAGCAGCTCAGAGTGCATTGTGTAACAAGGCCCCAGGTTCCAGCCTCTGTCACATTTTTAAA
This sequence comes from Gavialis gangeticus, assembly GCF_001723915.1. Lineage (NCBI taxonomy): Eukaryota > Metazoa > Chordata > Crocodylia > Gavialidae > Gavialis > Gavialis gangeticus. The sequence continues at coordinate 10,392,244 of NW_017729026.1, read as the reverse complement.
GTTCAAACTTAAAAGTCAGGTTTTTAAGTTTCCATGAGTAGTAGCCCTCTTTGGCAAAGGGTGGTCCATTTAAACGGGCGAGCATCAAAGTTGACCAGCCCTCCTTTCCTTCTTGTACCTGGCACAGTTCTAACACCTCCTCTTGTTACCTCTGGATTTTAACCTGAACTTGGGTTGAGGTTGGGTTGTTACCTCAATTTGGAGGCAAAAAACAGAAGAAAAGTTGGTAAACCCCCATACTCCACATGAAGTTTTCAAACTGATGCAGATTCCCCAGTGTTGGAGAGACTTCATGTTGCCCCAAACTTTCACTTGCATAAGCAGGCCATCTTATATTGACTGATCATATGTAAATAGTTAGGAGTTGAGTCAGTAGCACAAGAATGAGTGGGCAAGCAGGCTAAAAGCCTTAGGTATGTTATATAGGGTATGGGGAACACTAGAATAGAGAGGGGGGTACTTCACCTTCCTGTCCCTCCTTGGCTGCCTCCTGCACCTTCTAGCTTGAACCCCAGCAGTGGAGGCACAGGAGGGTGTGTCAGTGACTGCAGGGAACTGAGAAATGGAGGTCTGTAGAGAGGAGATGTGGCCCCATTTCTTTTCCTGCCAAAATCAGGGTTTTTTTGCCTGATTGATGTAGGTGTTTGCAGCAAAAAAGGCGACATCTCCCCTCAGTAGCAGTGAACTTCAACTTCTGCTCCTGTGCATTGCCTGCTCCTAGAGCCTGCAGAGCCACAAGGTGCAGAGGGAAGGGAGAGGGAGGACTGTCATGGGCAATCCTGGCCAATTATGCATTGGGCATATTTGCAGGAAAGTGACTTACCATTAGGCTGCTGTTCATTCTAGTTGTTTCAGTATAGTGCCTTACAGGTAAGAGGTAGACTTTTTTTTTCTTTCTTAGTGAATTTAGTGCTGGTGAAAAATACCAAAGGAGTTGAAAAGGGTCTTCATTGGCCCTGATTAGATCTGGGGAGAAGAATTTCTGTTTTCCTTTTAAAAGTGAATTTGCTAACCCTGCTTCTTGTGATAATCTGAAATGATAAGACTTGACTTGGGAAGTACAAATAACAAGTAGGACAGCTTCACTTCAGTGGGAAACAAGTGGAGAGGCAGGCTGGAAGTTTGCCTTCTAAGGAAAAGGAGTTGGTTAAGTCTGGATGTGTAGTGAAGAATGCTTTCATAACTTCAGCCCAATTAACCGTCACAAGTGTAGTACACATGGTGTGGATGTGGCTGCCATCTGCAGTAGCAGCAGTGGGAGCTCCCTTTCTATGTTTCTGTGCTTTTAGTCGCTTGCAAGCATGTTAGGGTTGAAATTTCAACCTAAGTTTTAACTGAAGGTAGATGTGTGGTAGTGAATTTAAACTGCGGTCAGCACTGAAATGTGCATAGTAAAATGCTTCAAGACGCTTTCCCAGAGACAAAAGGTTGTACCAATTGTGTTAATAATATTGCAGCTGCCCTTTTTTCTCATGTGTTCTGCTTTTGTAAGCAGAGGATATAAAGTACTGCAGAGGCTTTGGCAGTAATTTTGTGTGATGTGTTGGGGGAAAAAATTAAAAGCAAAAAAGCAAATGTAGGGAAAAATCTATATGTCATATTCTCTGTTTTTGTGAAGAAGAGAGATGGTGGCTTAGTCCCATGGCTCATTGCCACTTCTCAATGCCTGGAGCAAGTAGGGCACTTGGCCCTAAGTGCTTCCTTTGCTGCAAGAAAAAAGGGGGCAGGAGTTTTTCTCCAGCTCCTTCCAGAAGCACCCTGTCTGCTTCACAGGTGAGGAGATGCAACAGTATGAAGGGGAACTGGTTGACTCCACACACTTGCATCATAATAAATAAATCTATTTGGATTAACTCCTTTTCTTGTTCCAGTGTAAGTCTGGGTGTTTAGGAATAAGTGTATTGTTTCAGTTTGACATAAGTGCAGTTTGTTTGTTTGTATGTTTTAACTGACTGTGGCAGGGCACTGTTTGTGCCTGCCACTTTAAGGACCTGGAGCTGGCAGCCGCCAGGTGCCTGAGGAGGGCAGCCATTCTGAACTTAGGGCTGCCCTTATAAACAAGGCAGTTCTGCTGCTGGAGGCCAGGCAGCAACATTGCCTGGCCGGAGGGCTGCTGGTGTCATCTGGAGGTAAGGGAGGAGCTGTAGGGGATGGTAAGGACCTAAAGGACCTGGTCCTGGGTATGACCTAAAACTGCACCCTGCCGGGGGTGGGTAGCCTGGTGGGGCTCCCAGTGGTGCGGGAGCCCCCAGGAAATGCCAGGCCAGTCACCACCCCGGTGAAAGGCCTGGAGCGCCTTAACCCCTAGCCCGCACAACTG
>NW_017729026.1:10388532-10389328 GCF_001723915.1 Gavialis gangeticus | reverse complement strand
GTTTAGGAATAAGTGTATTGTTTCAGTTTGACATAAGTGCAGTTTGTTTGTTTGTATGTTTTAACTGACTGTGGCAGGGCACTGTTTGTGCCTGCCACTTTAAGGACCTGGAGCTGGCAGCCGCCAGGTGCCTGAGGAGGGCAGCCATTCTGAACTTAGGGCTGCCCTTATAAACAAGGCAGTTCTGCTGCTGGAGGCCAGGCAGCAACATTGCCTGGCCGGAGGGCTGCTGGTGTCATCTGGAGGTAAGGGAGGAGCTGTAGGGGATGGTAAGGACCTAAAGGACCTGGTCCTGGGTATGACCTAAAACTGCACCCTGCCGGGGGTGGGTAGCCTGGTGGGGCTCCCAGTGGTGCGGGAGCCCCCAGGAAATGCCAGGCCAGTCACCACCCCGGTGAAAGGCCTGGAGCGCCTTAACCCCTAGCCCGCACAACTGGGTGGGTTATCCCTTTGTCAGAGGGTCTGGAAGGTATACTCCAGAGGAAGAGTGTGAGGCCATGGACTCATGAACCTGTCTGACGTTTCCCCCGACTGGTGAATGCTGGGGCCAGGACTGGAAGGGTCGAAGGGCCAGGGGCCCACCATGAGGGATGCCCAAGAGCTGAGGGCCTGAGGTTCTGACTGGCCTGGAGGTGGGGCAGGGCTTAGTAGCCCAATGTCCCGAAGGGGGGACCACACCCGTGAGGGGGAAGCAGCTCAGGGAGCCATGTTGCTGAGAATGGAGGCGGATCAGGCCGCTGGAGTGTTGGGATCGTAGAGGGGTTCAGCAGTAGGATTCTGGGGCCCAGCATGGGGC
>NW_017729026.1:10363641-10383532 GCF_001723915.1 Gavialis gangeticus | reverse complement strand
AAATAACTTTGATCCTTCTATTTGCACATCGCAACAATATCAAAACAAACCATATTTTTACACTACCTGCTTGATTAACCTCTATTACATAACAACGAGGCATGGCAGGTGAGAAGGTGGGCAGTTAGCCCAGGAACAGGTGGGCAGGGCACTGGGAAGTCGGCCTTGAAGAGGCCCCCTGTTACACTGACTTAAGCATTTCTTTTATTGGAAGAAACATTTACTTGGAAGTATGGAGCTGAAATAACCAAAGGCACCTTTCAGTGCTAGCAACAAACTGTCCCCTGGTGTTGGATTTGTGCCTTAAGAAGAGGACTGTGGTGCACCTGGAATAGATGTTGCAGGTGTTGCCCTGTGGGGCCAGGTCAACTCTCAGGATCTCAAAACTGCGCAGTTAGACGGGAGGGTGTGACACAATTGCACGTGCACACATACAGAAATCAGTTAGGTGCACACACACACTCTCTGTACCATCTCAGGCACATACACATCCAATACACATACATGGATCACTCATTTGTATGTCATGCACAAGTTTGTGTGTGTGTGTGTGTGTGTGTGTGTGTATAGTATGGATGATTGTGTGCATGATATATGAATGAGTGGTCCGTGTTTGATTGTTTTTGTATGTGTGCATGTGCAATTGTGTCACATCCTCCCATCTAACAGTGCAATTTTGAGATCCTGAGAGTTGGCCTGGCCTCACAGGACAACACAGGAAAGCTTTGGAAAGGGCAGGCAATGTGGTAAAAGGAAATGGGGAAACAGTGTAGTGTGGATTATTGTGGAGATGGGGAAATGAAAAGAAAACACCCAGAATATAGTCTGTAAAATAATGGGAACATGTACAGGTACAGGTGTTTGAGAGTGAAATTGTTCGGAAGGTTAAAATATAGGAAGACAAGCTTTTTCTTCTGCTCTATTTTATCTTGCACTTGAAAATCATTAGATGACTGCACAGACTTTTAGTCAATCCCTTTCCATCTGTCTTCTGGTATATCATATGCCTGCTTCAGTTGTGTCTATACAGCAGCCAGCCTAGAAATCCTGACTGAAACCTTGGAATGCTTCCCAACCATGATACTTAAACATGCATTAAAAGCCCTTTTTTATTAAACAACAAATGTATTCTTTGGTGTTGGCAGTTTTTTCCAGTGAGTTAAAAGTTCACTATATAAGCAGGGATTTTGCTTACAGGTGCCACTAGAAAAAAATCAATGGGAAGGGACCTTTGTTCCTCAGTCCTCTATCATCCTGAGTTCAAAAAGGTTATGGAAGCTACATTCTTTTGATTTGCTCAATTGCAAGTTTGCATAGGTGTATTGAAGGGCAGAATTTAGGCCTGTGGTAGGAATTTAATTACTTCAGTAACAAGAGAGACTAGCTAGAACAGTGTTTCTCAACCTGTGGGTTGTGATCCAAAAGTGGGTTGTAAGAACATATGAAAGGGTTGCGAACAAACTTTAAAAAAGTATCAACAAACTTGAAAAATGGATTCTCCTTTAAAGGAGAAAAACATGGGGAACCATAGTTTTTCCCTTGCAGGGTGGCAGCCTTCCAGCCTGCAAGGGGCTGCTTAGGGCTTCCCCATGCCTCACACTGGGGTTAGGGATGGATAGTACACACAAACTGGTTTTAAGTGATCAGAAACTGGTTTAAACCTGTGACAGAACAAAAGCTCAGTGCACATAAACCAGTTTCAAAATGGCTGAAACTGTTTTAAGATAAACTTAGCTGAATGTCGTATCAGACTTAAGTGATTTGGGTCAAACTGGTTTATAAAACTTCTGTCCCAGACCCCTTCCTGGTTTAAGTTAAATCACAGTCCCCCAGCATCCTAGCATGCTTTCCATCCCTAGGCTGTGCTGTGCTGTCTGCTCAAGCAGAGAAGGGTTGCTGCTGGCGCGGGGGGGGAGCGGGGGCAGGGGCAGGGACTGCCCCTGCTATCCCCCCGCCCAGGAGTTAAACCCACTTTTTTCCAAGTACAGAGCTGTGCTGCTGCTAAATTTAGTGCTGGCTGCAACTATGGACTACAAATCCCAGAGGCACGTGAAAGCAGGAAGAGGAAGTGATAAGCAACCCTGCAAAGTCGTACGGCTGTGATTCTGGACTTCAAATCCCAGAGATCTCTAGGGCAGCAGGAAGAGGAAGTGAACACACAGTCCATGCTGGCTAAATGCCAGAGAGCTCTGCTCTAATACCCCCAGCTTTTGGCTTGAGCAACTGCAGGCATGTGGCTGCATTTCCTGAATTAAAGGTGTGTCCAGTTGTTTCTCAGTTGAATCTGTGCAGCTTAAACTAACCTGCAAAGACTAAATTGGTTCAACTTCAGGCTTTTTGACTGTCTGTACTTAGCCTGGGGAGCAGGGGGCAGCCAGTCAGGAGTGAGGGGCACTGGGTCAGGACTGGCCATTGAAGTTCACGAATGAATCCTGGTACAAAACAGGTTGAGAACCACTGAGCTAGCACATAGTTCCCTCTCAGCTGCCTGGGGTTCTAGTGGGAGCAAAAAGTAGTTAATGGTTATTCTATTTGGTGAAATTAGCAAATATCTCTGAACACAAAGCAGGCTACTTGAGCAGAAAGATGCCATTTTATATGCCCATATTTTAGAGTACAGTGTTGCATAACGTTCAGGAACTCCCATACGTACCCTGGCCTGACTATATATTCCATTCAATTTCAGCAGAGTGAAATTGAAGGGTGCAAAGGTGCAAATCATTGCTGACCTTGGTGCTTCTGAGGTCATAGGAATTTTGCATTATGTATAGGTAACAAAGCTTTCCTTAAAAGAAAAGCTGAAAGAAACTTTCATAACATATTAAAACTATGGCGCCCTCTGCTTCTGTGGTTTGTTACTGGTTCTATAGGATTCTTGAATGTTAAGTGCTGCATTTTTTCCCCAACATAAACAGCTTTTTTCAGACAAAGTAGAAACAGTTTGACCCCTTGCTGTTGTGGTGAGTTCTAAATGTTAGTCTTTTTATAAAATAGAAGGCATGTGACCCTACATTCAAGCTTTGAATTATAAGTTGTGTTAGTACCTCCTGAGATGCCTGAAGAAAGAGAAGCACAGTTGATGATTGAATGGTGCCTGACATTTAGCATTCTGCTGAAGTTCAGTTGTGATTAGATGAGTCCAAGTCATCCCTCAAGCTGTGAAGATACACCATGCTGTTGTGTTTATTGAGAAGTAGTTTTTAATACACAATGGCTTCTTAAAGGTAAGGGGAAGGTTTTAAATATAGTATTTTAGTGCTGTAACAAACTGATCCTGAGAAAAAAGGATTTTGCATTTTTAAAAATAACCCAGGAAGAGAGACGATAACTGCTGTTTTTAGAACCTAAAAGGTTTTATTGTGCTCTCTGTAACCCTGTTGGATCTGTAATTTTGTATCCCTGAAGTTTACAAATGCAGGGTATTTTAGCATTACATTTACTTAACTTCTGATAAGTACTGGTTTTATAATTGGTAGAATAGGCAAGATACATTGCTGGACCCTTCTCTGACATGCTGCTGATACTAGAGTGGGTGTTCTGGCTGTGATGTGGTATTCCACTATGGCTTGACTTCTTGGCAGAATATTTTCCATATCTTGGTGGTTAAAAATGTGAGCAAGAGGATAGGCTTGTTAAGCCATGCTGTTTAAACTACTAATTCCAAAGTTCATAATAAATAGTTATTTATGTTAGGGCTCAAGTTTTCTCAACTCGGAGGTTTTGTGGTTTATTGATATATGCATTAGATGGCTCTTGGCTTTTAAAAGCAGTTCTGTTGTTTGACCAACAGAAATATGAGTTGTTATATTTAAAATTCTTTAGAGATTGTCACTCTACCTTGGGTACAGTAATTGTGATAAAAAGCAGCGGTATCATTCGGCATTGGCTTCATCTGTTACTGAAGCTGAAGTGACTACTATAGCGCATGGACTTTGAATGAATAAGGCAATTTATAGTTGATTGACTATCTTGATTTCATTTATATGATGTCTTTCCCCAAAAAGGCTCAGGGCAGCTTAAAATACAAGGTGATAAAATAACATAAAAAAGGAATAAAATATTAAAATAAGATAGAATAACAAAACATCCACTCCATGACTGCATGTATGTGAAATAAATATAATCAGTAGTCAAAATGCAGAAACCTTTTCTGATGCTGAAAACAATAGGAAAATCTTATATTTATGTGAGTGGCTCTAATTTTTGTGAGACTGACTGACTAAACTCAGTGGTGTGATTTAAAGGACCGATGGAGCCATTCCAGCCTCATAAAACTTATAAACCATGTCAACCTGCCCCTTTCTCTCGTCCACCACTTACCCTACCACAATCACCACCACAAAACCAGATACTTAGGTTCAGTTATTTATTAATTTCTGGGGTGAATTTCCTAAATTTTGAGCAACTACAGTAAAACGTTATTATTACAACCCCCCTGCTTTCAAGAATCTAAACACCAAAATTATTCCCTACCTCCCACCTCCCATTAGGACGATGCAGTAAATTGACTAACTTTTAACACTGAATTTTTCTTTTGGTACCATGCATGTTCATTATAAGTAGTTTGTATTCTGTTTCCATTTTAACTAAATTGAATGTAAGCTTTTGAGGTAAAAAAAAGTTATTGGAATCTAAGAGCATTCCTAGAGTGTGTGCATGGAAACCTGCTTAATTTCAGAGAGTAGGTGTTGCAACACACCAGTTACAAAAAAAATCTTCATTCAATGCCACTGCAATAGACTAACACTTTTTTTTTATTAATAAAACAGGCGTTGACACAAGCATCCGAAAAACAGGAGAAAAAGAGCGATCTTAATAATTCTTTCCTACTCGTTTTGAGATATTTTAGTATGGCTTTTTATTTTATTTTTGTGAGCTTTCTCCCCTCTCTTCCTACTCCCCTCATAAGATGAATGTACCAATCACAATCAGTGACCAAAGTAAATTATTACTCACATGGCAGGAATTGTTGAAAGGGGGAAAGAACTTTAAGGGGTTTTTTTTTTTGGTTTTGGGGTTTTTTTGGGGGGGGGGGCAGGGAGAGGGTTGGTGTCTTTTAGGCATTCAAGCCAACAACATACATTCAAGCTGATTATCAGATTATATGTTGACTGCATGCTGTTCCCTTTGACTGGTGCTGGTTGGTGTTATGGTTTCTCAGTATGCCCAAAATGATTTTCATTTTCAGATGCCTTAAGCTTGGCACTCAAAATGAGTGGCTTGTTGAAATTGTGGAGGTCAGGGTTGATCTAAACGTACCATATTTACCCAAATCCAAAATGACTCTGAACTTAAGGTGACCCTCCAATAATAAGATTCTAGACATAGAAAATGTATAAATTTGTGACAATATTCCATGTCTAGAATCTAATTATTGGAGGGTGGTCTTAAATTAGTCTCTGCCACTGCTGCCTCTTCCCCTTCCACTTACCGCTCCCCCCCCATGCCTGTGTGCTTTAGTGCCTACACCCCTAGCACATTCCCCCCCACTAACTGTCCTTCTCTTTTCCCCCACTCTTTCCCTGGCCTCAGCCTCTGCCCAATCACTGCATCTGCTTCCACTGCCACTTACCCTCCGGCTCTGGCCCTGCTGCCGCCTGAGGCATGGAGCATGTGGTTACTTTGGCCCCAGCCCAGCCAAGGAGCAGCGGTGTAGTGGCTCCTGGCCCTGGCTGTTGCATGGCTGGACTGGTGCTGGAGCAACCGTGTGCTCTATGCCCTGGGCTGAAGTCAGAGCCAGAACCAGAAGATAAACAGTGCCAGGGGGGCAGGTGGGGCAAAGACTCTGGGAGGCAGCAGTAAGCAGAGGTAGTAAGGGGGGAGGGGGGGAGAGTGCAGCTCGGATTCTGACCCTGACCCCAAGAGGCTTTTCCACCATGTTAAATGGGGGTGGGGGAAAGCCTTCCCTTGGACTCAAGCAAATACAGTAAGTTTTGCTGCTTTAAGTTTGCTGATGTAAAGCAGCAAACCTCTTGAGATTTACCATATTCAGTTTTACCACAGGAAAAACTTTTTCCAATTTAGAAATTGAAATGAGCTATACTGGTTATAAGGCATCTTCCTTTGTCAGGAAAAACGGTCATACCTCTAATCAAAACAGTGACAGCAGTACAAGCCAGCTGTAGACCGACTCCAAGAGAATTTTTTTTGAGAATGCTTTGAAGCAGAGGAGAAGATCAGGCTAGAGTTGTACCCATTCATGCCTAAATGTTGCTCCAGTCAGTCAGTAGTTCTCCAGCTTATGTGGACCATTTTATAAGGCGATGATGAATCTTTTCATGCACCCTCTTCTTTTCTCCAAGTGCAGGGAGAAACAGTGCTATCAAGTCCCTGTTCTCCTGTGTTCCATTTCATTTCAGAATGAGTACTCGCATATTATTTTGCTGACTTTCCAGCAAGATCATTTGGTGATGCCATATGCTTAGTTTTTACATATTGCAGGTCACAGCCTCTCATTTCAACAGGGACCCCAACAATAATACGGTAATAACTCCATTATCTCATTACTTCCATTAAGTATTGAGACCTAATTCTTCAGATGAGTAGAAACTAATGGTTGTGGAGGGGCTTTGAGATCCTTGTAGTGAAGGCATTGTGGAAAAGAGAACTCCTGTGCCCTATGTGCCAATATAGTGACTGAAACTAGATTGATCGTGTATTTGGTACATGGATCAACAAAATTAATTTGTTTGGTGGAGTGTATGTAACTAGCCATTCTGATATTCCTTGCATGTGACACCAAGCAAGGTACACTAAAAGGACTTTCAGACAGAGCATCTGGGATGACTTCTGGCAGCTTGGAACATGAATCTTAACACCTTGACTGTAAAGTAGTAGTGGAGCTGTTTCAAGTACATAGAAACAACAAAATACTTGGGAGGTCTAACAGTCTTTGCTATAGTTAGAGAAGTTGAAATCTTTGGCATCTGTGAATACATTAAAAAAAAGTAGTTTCCCTCTGATATTGAAATGGATACATGTGATATATTTGTTTTGTTTTTTTAAACTTGCATGAAAGCCCTCTACATTTATAAAACTTTGTCTATATCAAATGCTATGGAGTTTTAAGAGAATCAGCTCTGGACATTGTTTGCCTTTTTTACTAAGCTAATCAAAACATTGCCACCAGTGCTTCCCTCCTTAATAAATAACCAGATGTGAGGTCAGAATAATGAAACTGCTTTGAAGTCAAAACCCTGATGTGACAAGCTAGTCACAACTAAGTGGTGGGTTGGCTGAAGTTCAACTTTGTAATGGGGAAAATAAATTGGCTAGTTTATATTTGTATGAGGCTTTCAACGCACTTGATACTAGGAGGGAAAATGTTCTTGTGAAGGCATAAGATTTACAGTAGTCAGATCAGGGTTCTCTTCTTGTCCTCTCTGAGCTTATGCAGTGACACCAAGCAAATTGTCTAGGCATAGACTTTCAGACATAAATAATCAAGTGGATAATTAAGCATTTGATTTTGGTGCCTAGTGATAGATACCCATGTTTGAAAATTGTGGTTCCAGTTTCTTTGCCTTTTACAAGTATAAAATGGGGGATTGTACAATTTAATTCAGTGTGTTTTTGTTGGGTGCAGCAGTGTCTGCCAGTAGACAAAACCTTTTACACCTGTTTTGCTGACTGTTTTTTTTTAAAGTGTGTTGATTGAACAGTACTAAGTTAACTGATTTATTCAAAGAACAGAAAGAAGTTGACAGAGACAGCAAAATCTTGAGAAGTAGGAGTAAGAGCACTGATCCAGAAAAATCAACCCAGAGCTTCTGAAACAAGTGTAAATCTATTTTCAGTCTTAAAAGATGGATTCCTTTTTCTCTGTGCAAATTTGCTTTTATACTTTCTGCATACCTTTGAAAATACATTCTTTTGCTGCTTATATTGCACAGCGCAGTAATACAGCAATGTGTTTTTCGAAGCAACGTGGAAGTTAAAACATTAGTATTTGTATCTTCACTGGCTCACATTCTGGTGTTGGTTTGCGTGGCTTTTTAGGTTGAGACCTGGCAAACGTTCATGAGAAGTAAATTCTTCAAGTGCTTGTCTCTGTGCATTCCTTCCTGTATGTGCATGTGCTCTATATGCCCAAGACTAGACATTTTGCCAGCAGCATACATTCCATTGGCAAATAAGCCCTAGCCATCCTCACACACCAAACCAAAGGTATATATGTGGCAGTTTGGGACTGACTGTCACTTCATTTTTTTTTTTCTCTACTGCTCTTGGTTCAAGGTGGAATATTAGAGTCTTCAGCTAGTTTAGTTTGCTGTTTGTTTTAGTTGTAAATGGTATGAAAAAATAGTTCGTCTGGTTTCTTCATTATAATTTTAAATCCTCTCTTTCACTGAGTGATGCAACTTGTGATGCAATTTTCATGTGAAGTGAATCCAAGGTGGCACGGAGCTCTTTAGTCGAACTTCCAATAAAAAGTTGTTCAGCTGGTGCCCATGCGGCAGCATTAGCCTCCCTTAAAAATATCTCATTGATATATGTGAACAGCAGTGTGGGGTTCACTCCTTTCTTCTTTCAAGGATGGTGTGCTCAGATGTAAACCATCAATAAGACCTATTACAATTTAGTGTACTTGCACCAGCCTCTTAGTATACTGTTTGGAAGTCCTGTCGAATGTTTGTCCCTCTGTGTATTCTTTTGCTGGGGAGAAAATTATTTACTGGTAATGGAACTGGAGTTCTTAGAGGTGAGGAGTCCCTGTATATGTTCTACAATCTGCTCTCTTTGCTATCTGCTTTGGCTTCTTATATGCTTTTATTTATGTAGCTATCTGGAAGAGAAAGGAGTACAGAGGAGGTTATTGTCTGCTGCTTTGTAATATGGGTAGACTGACTAGATACTGAATTTCCAGTCTTGGGGCAATAAGGTGCATGTGTGCCCATAGTTGAATTCAAACAGGAACAAAACTCAAACTCCACTTGCTGTACTGATGAGTAATGTTTCTGTTGGGAAGTGAAGGGACAACATTACTTTATGGAAAATATTTTAAAATGATATTTGATTGCAGTAAAATAAAATAATTTTAGAAAGGCATGTTGATTGTGGATTATTAGGGAGTCTCAGGTTAAAGGAATTTTCTTTGCAAATCTATAAAGGTGTGTTTTGAGTGTTTATTTTTATATAGTTGACACTGTTAGATCTACCAGGAAAGAGGTTATATATCTGTTCTTTACCCTTCTCTTTACATACAGGTGCAGTTGGGGCAAGCAGAAATAAAATGTCCCATCACTGAGTGCAGCGAACACTTGGATGAAACAACTATCCTCTACAATCTGCCACACGATGACATCATCAAGTATAAATATTTCCTGGAACTCAGCCGTATTGACTCCAGTACCAAGCCATGCCCTCAATGCAAGCACTTTACAACCTTCAGGAGGAGAGGCCACATTCCAACTCCTACCAAACTGGAGAACAAATACAAAGTGAGTATGCTCGCCAGAGCTAAGGATTAAATGGCACAGCTATTGAACAGCAAAAGTAGGACAGCATGTGGTGGGCATTAAATAGGCTTTCTTCCATTACTGGAGTTTACTATAAGCTGTGATTTAGAATATGAATCTGTAGAATCATATATCTAAATGACTAGTCTATTTAATGGTTGAAGCAGTTGAACATTCTTTCTGTGTTGTTGGTGCTAGGACTGTTCTGACTCACTAAATTTTCACTGTGCCTTGGATAATGATAGAGTCCTTCACCCAGCTGTAAATATTAATTTAGATAGAAGAGAGGTGAGTACAAGAAAGGTGGGATTGCTGAAGTTCATTTTTCAAAATTACCTACATGTTTTAACTGTAGTATCTAGCTTGCTAATGCAGGATTTGTGTCTGAATCCCCCGGACAACATTAAAGTCTTAAAAAGGCATTGGAATCTTCTGTTAAATGTGAGGTGTGCCAGTAGTACAATCTTGCAGTTTTGAGTATTTATGCATGCCATAAGGAAGGCTTTTTCTTGGGGTCTCTTCTGTTGCTCTAGGTCCACATACTAACAGGTGTGACTATCTCAATAACTTCCTGCATTATAAATCTTGGAAGTTATTCTGATTTACAGATTAAAGGTTTTGACACTATCTCCCATGACATTCTTATTAACAAGATAAGGAATACAGACTAAATTAAAGTACTGTAAGTTGGACACAAAACTGGTTGGTTTATCATGTTTGAAGATCAATTGTCAATGGCTTAATGTCTAACTGGGAGGAGGTATCAAGTGGAGTTCCCCAGTGGTCTGTCCTGGATCCACTATTGTTCAGCATCTTCATAAATGATTTGAATGATGGGACTCAGCGCAGGCTTAGCAGATTTGAAGATGAAATTAAGTTAGTTGGAGTTGCTGACATTTCAGACGGTAGAGCAGTGATCCAGAATGACGTGGGTAGACTGGAGACATGGTCCATAATCAATCAGATGAAATTCAGCAAGGTCAAGTGCAAAGTTCTGCACTTGGGATGAAATAGTTGCATGCACAAATACGAGTAACTAGGATGCAGTACTGCAGAGAAAGACTTGGGTGTTCTAGAGTTACGTAAGCTGAATATAAGCCAACAGTGTGTTCTTGTTGCATTAAAGGCCAATAGGATACTGGGTTATATTAATAGGAGTGTCACTGGCAAATCAAGAGAAGTGATTCTTATACTCTATTCAGCACTGATGAGGCCTCACTTGGAGTACTGCATCTAGTTTAGAGCAATTATGATTCAGTCATGTAGCCTAATGGCAGCCACCCTTTTTGGGCTAGCATATCACAAAGTATAAGGCCCCCTCCCTATGCGCCTCTCCAGTCACCTTCCCCTTCCTGCTCTGCTCTCTTCTCCCTGCCTGATCCAGTGCTCTGTTCTCCTCCCTGTCTTATTGATGTTGTTCTTCTTGCTCCCTGCCAGATCTGCTGCATGCCAAACAAAGCGCCTGCATGTGTCACGTGTGGCGTGTGCCATGGCTTGGGCATCCCTGTTATAGTCCTTAGCTCAGCCACCCATTATTGTTAGATTTGTGACAGCTTGGTAAAAATACATTGAGGATACCTACACACGAGCGTGGAGGCTGCTCCGACATGCTGGAATTTGAGCATGTTGGAGCAGACTTATTTAATTGAGTCTGCTGAAGTGTGACAATTGTTGTACTTTAGCAGCCTTCCATGTCTCATGTATCAGCATCCCATACTTAAAAATGGTGGCGGGGATGCTTGATTTAAAGCTCACTGAATGAGCTTTAGTTCAAGCTCTCCTGCTGTCATTTTTAAGCACAGGAACACTGATGCACGAGATGCAGTGGCACTTTAGTTACAGCGGGTCCAAGAACTGCTCTAATTAAAGTGCTGTTCCCTTGCCCCCTCCCCTCCCCCAGAGCACATGTAAACTTGCCCTGAGTCCTGAACTTTATGCAGAATTTCTAATCTGGGCAGAAAACCCAAATTGCAACGAAGACTGCAGAGGGTACCCTTATAGCACTGAATCCTCTAGCAGCTCTTCAATGGGTAGAATCCTGGCGTGATCATTTAATCCCAGTTTTTAGGACTGTGTTACGCCATTGTAGCGTAAAAGTATATATAAACTATAGGCTTTTCCCTTCAAGCATATAGTACAAAATATCCATATGTGAAATAAAGCTATCTTGTAGCACTAATTGGATATATTTTTAACTTTTTCTCCTTTTTGATAAGACTGCTCTAAAATCCAGTTCTGTTATCAGGGTCTGTTAGAATGTTTTTTTCAGAGTGACTGCTGTGATGCCTTTCCACAAATACCTGTGGAATTGAATGGATTTGAGTTTTGATTTTTGTATAATCTGATACAAAGCAGTAAACTTTCTGTGAAATATTTGATAATGGGAGCAGTACCCAAAAGAGCTGTTCAAGTCACCTGCTTTTGTTTCTCAGTCGCACTTGAAAGAATGAACCGTGACCTGGAGGCATTTCTCAGAGCATGTCAGAGCAGCTTCTACGTGTACAGTAACATGACAGTTACTCCTTGCACGTTCTGTGATTTCTTGTTTTGTTCAGCATTAACAAGTGTGAAGTGTAGAAAGCCCCCGAAGCAGTCCTGTGCAGAGATTACCTTCCCCTCCTGATGCTGCTGTGCTAAACGCCTCTTTTCCTTGATCCTTGCTCCATCTGTGACTTGTACACGTAAGATACAGCCTGCCTTATGCATTCTTGCACAGGCTTTTATCTCCTATTGTCATTGTCAAAACTTTCTTTGCTTAGGCTTGCAAATGTAGCTTTGCCTCACGGATATCCATCCAGAATGCTGATGCAAGGAGCGTGATCCCAGTTTGTTGCTTTAATCACCTCACCCTTTTTTCATCCCTCTGCTGGTTGCTTAGGCTCTGGCACAGAGCTGTCTAACTTCTAAGTGGCCAGAAGACACACACCCTGCAGGCCCAGCACTGCATGCATAAGTGGGCAGGCACTCTGGACCCACCTTCAGCTCCCCTGCTCTGGCAAATTAAAAACTTTCTGCCCCTTTCGTTCTTCATGGAAAGATCAGCTCCCAGTTTTAGTCAGTCCTTGGTGTCAGCCTCCATCATCTGCTTGTTAGGTTTCTCAAAAGCAAATATGTTTAGGAGTAGCAGCTTGTGAGTATCCTCAAAGCTACCTTGTTCTTTTTCAAATCCCTTCATAACGCTCTCCTTTGGCATGATCCATTTTGTTTGTTTGTTTTTTTTAAACGTTACCTTGCTGATTTGCTGAAACTACTGCTCGTCATGCTGACAAAGGGCCTTGTTACCCAGTACTTCTGGATGGTTCCTGGAAATCTGAACCCCTGAATTGTCCGGACATTGACATCTGAAACAGGCTTTAAGCACTCATTATGCGGCTTAAAGTTACTCCACTCCAGAGCAGGATTATCAGCCATACTACCCAGCTCATGTTGCACTAAGATGTAGTCACTTTAGGCTACATCCTAGTGAAAATACCCCATTTGCCCCCCCCTCCAGTGGTGGGGAACAGTGGGCTCAATCCAACCCACCAACCCGGATCCCTGCTTACTGCCCATCAGCCATTCCCCACTCCCGACTTCCTCGTGGCTGCCCGTGCTGTTAACTGCCTGCCCTGCTGCTACTGCTCTCTGGGGCAGAACATCAGCAAGGCAGTGGTGGCAGCTAGGCAGGGAGGTTAATCTTTCCCTTCCTGCTCCGCCAGGATGGGCAGTATGGGCAACCACAATTAAGTAATGCCTTGTGGGTGTTTAGGAGGCAGGGGGGGAGCCTCGAGAGGCAGGGGATGGAAACTGGGGGGAACCCCAGGGGGGCAGAGGGAAAGCCTGTAAACATCATTCACGTGACATTTACAGAATGGCAGCAGAGGGACCAAGGTCTAGGAGTAGCTCAGCAGTAGTGCTGATACTGCTGTGTGCAGTATAGCACAACTCCTAGCTTTTAAAAGAAAAGAGTAAATTAGCCCTAATGACGTGTGCGTGTGTGTGTGTGTTATACACGCACATTCTCTTCTCTTCTATTCTATTGCTATATAAAGAGCTTACAAATAGTTCAACGCAAGGGTTACACATCCATTTGTTACACCTCTTAATCTGAATACAGGTTTTCAGTTTAGTGTGTTGTCTTTTAATTGCTGTGGCTGAGGGTTTTTTTGCCAATGAAAACAACAGGGTGGGTAATTGCCTAAAAGTAAAGGATGAGCTCCACCCTGAAGCTTGCTGTCTAAATTAGGGATAGCAAATTCATTCTGTGGTGCTGGATGGATTTACTTTTTTTTTTATTAGTCTTTGGGTCAGAAATGAAAAGTTCATTATTAGGAAGTAAACTTTGTAACCACAGAAGGGAGCCTCCTCAGTGAAATTCAAAGAGCAACATGTTGTTCCTATGGATTTAAAATAAATGTATTTGTATGAAACTTCCTGTCCTGTATCCATTATTACCCCTCCCATTAATGAACTTTTAATTTCTGATGCAAGGACTAATAAAAAAAACCCACCCTTCCTCCCAGCATAAATTGCTCCATAAATGAATATGCTGCTTAACAGCATAAATGAATGAACAAAGGAAAATGGATGCAGATTAGTCCACTGTCTCCCTTGCTGCTTTAGATTTCATTGCTTGGAGATAGGATCCTGAAGTGTCTAAACTTGAGTGTGAGACTGAGGGAAGCATATGTGAAATGCTATATAGAAGATCAGCAACATGATAAAAGGAATGGAAGTGAGGGAGATGGAGGAAATGTGAAAGTTGAAAACACTTTTTCATTCAAGTAGTATAGTGCCAGCTGCCTGCTTCTGTTTATGCATTTTTTTAAAGGAAGGATGAATGAAACAGCTTCAAAATCAGTGACTGCCAAACCTGAGTAAAATTCTTCCTTTGAGAAAAGTACTGGCCATTAGAAGATTAAATCAAGCTTCATGTGTAACAGGACAGCACAACAACTCTTAAGTGTCTGTTCTTCTAGCTCACATACTGAAATAGGGATTTAACACCATGGAAAAATGTTAAACTGTTAAACTGTTACTGGGGAAGACAGGATACAAGGGTATTACTTAGATTTCAGAAAGCAGGACATTGTTATTTTGAATCAGATGGTCACTGGAGAGCTTCTAATCTCAGTAATGGGTTGAAATCTTTTAAAATCAAAGCCATAATTAAATTTAGCCCTGATGGATGCCAAGGAGGGTATGGCATGGGGTTAATCACTTTGGATATGGCCTGCACATATGCTCTCCCTCTTAAGCATTTCTTACTGTGCTGCGGAAGATGGACCTGTTTGTTGTATGATGATAAGAGACTATGCACCCTCCCTCAATGGAATGGAGTGAGGCCACTAAATGTACTGCAGGTGATTTTATGGCACATATTATGATAAAACAGAAATGGGAGTGCAAGGATAGAATAATAACTAGAGAGCTAAGGGAGCCCAATTGGAGAAAAGTTTCTGTGTTAGATGGACCTTGGTATGATCCCATGTATGCTGCTTATGTTCTTATAATTGATGATTATCCAGCATCTTATTACTGTGGGCACAAGGTATGAGTAGTGATTAGGAGACCTCTGCCTCTGTTTCTGACCAGCAGAAAGGTAGCCATTTGCGTGCAGGGATGAGAGCGCTATGAAATTAGGTCTCTTGGAATTTATTTAAAGAGTATTTTCATAAGACTCCAGCTGACACTTCAGTAATGGACAGGACTTACGGATGTTTGAGAAACTGGATGTTTAAAAAAAAATACTAAGAATAGGCTTCAACAGTGCCAGGAAAACATATTGGATGGCTTCTAACTGGGGGACTGAAGCTTTACCAGTCAACAGTAGATAAGCAACAGCAACACTTGTGAAAAGGCAGATTGTCTTCCTGTTCTCAGTTGCTAGAAAATAAGAGGATTTGGGGGTTTTTATGATGGTGCTATCCCTGGATCTTGCCTTGGGACTCCATCTTGCACATTGGACTCTGGCAATAGATGTCTCTCTCTAAGGCTAGAAACAAGTCACTGAATGGAGCAATTGTGCTGTGCCACAATGTGTGTTTCTGTTTCACTGGACAAAGCACTCATCACCTCTTGTTCCACCCTTGCTGGTGCAGGACAAGGGGCAGTGTGATCTCCCCACTTTCCCTGCTGCCCAAGACCCATGGCGCAGGTCTGTGGCAGCAGGGAAAGCAGGGTTCTCTCTGCCCAGCCAGCCCTTCCTATAAGTACTGTCAGTATGCCAAGTCTGCTTGGCAAAAATAGGTGGGAGATTGCTCTCAGTAGCTGCTTCTCAGCTTTGGAGCTCCCTCCCTCATGAGACTCCCCAGAGCCCAGACCTGGACATCTTTTGAAAGCACTGCAAGACTTTTGTATTTGGGCTGGAATTTACCAAACAAAGCTAGGATTAGATACTGTTTATTGGGTTTTCTGTTTTATCTTGAGATACTTGTTTTTTGTTCATCTCAGTCTCTTGTTTTAAATTATTCTGTTTTCTTATGTAAGCTTCCCATAACCCTTTTTGGAAAGGGCTTCATATAAATCAAATAAATAAACAAGTAGTAATGGGGTCTATTATAATTATAATATAGTAATTATAATGGGGTCTATTATAAACTGAAAAGTCAGGAATAAGCAGCATCCTTCAAGCAGGTAAAAAAAAATACTTAAAACCTATGGGAAAGAGAACTAATGGAGATATCAGCTTCCCTGAAAGAGATCACAAAATCTTAGAAAGGTAGGCCTGAACGGGACTCCAGGAAATTACCTAATCTAACCTGCTATTCAAGGGAGGATCGTCCCTGTCTAAACCACCCTAAAAAGATATTTGTCTAATATCTGTTGAAAGAAGAATACAGCAAAATGTTAATTTCCGGTAAGTTCTTAGAGTACATACAGGATAGCTATGCATGATACAGAAAGTTGAGGATATAATTAAACAGTCATTTATTTTCAATTTTGTTCTGACCAATAAGGAAGAATTGGTTGCAAATATGAAGGTGATTGGAAATTTGGGAGCAAGTGATCATGATATGACAGAAGTCATGATTCTAAGAAAGAAAAGGCACAGGGATTACAAAGTAAGACACTGAAATCCAAAAGTCAGTTTTCAACCAGTTCAGAGAATTTGTACACAAGATCCTATGAACAGCAAGACTAAAGGTTAAAGGGAGCCAGGAAAGAAGGCAGTTCTTAAAGGCTGTAATATTGGAGGGTCAACCAGAAGCTATTCCAATACAGTGGAAAGATGAGAAGAGCTGCAGTTAGGAGACTGACATGGTTATACAAAGAGCTTCTTAGCTACCTCACAATCAAAAAAGAAATGTGTATGCAGTGGAAAGGAAAGTGAGTCATTAAGGAAGCGTAACAAGGAGAGACAGGAAAATGATCAGAAAAGCAAAGGTGAAAAAGTGATGTGATTGACAAAGGTTGTTTTAGATGACAAGGAAGAGTTTTGTTCTGAAAAAATTATCCATCAGAAAAGGTGAACCAGGGAAACTGGGTCAAGTGGTCAATAGTGAAGGACAGATACTGATGGAAGATGCAAAGAAGGCAGTGCTGCTTGATGTCTCTGGATGAGTACTTTCATCTTAATCTTCAAAATAAAATAAAATAAAACAAAACCCTGGGATCCAATAATTAAAAGTTGTATTCCTAAAGAAGCGGAAGAGATGTAGTTTCCAATTATGTATTTATTTATTAGATTTATATTCTGTGCTTCCCAAAAAGGCTCGGGGTGGCTTACAATAAGAGAGAGAGTTTCTAGAAACAAAATAAAATATTAAAATAACAGCCCCCTCCCCCATCCTGGGCGGGTGGAGGTGGGGAGAAGCAATCTACCCCACCTTACCCTCTCCAATTCCCGCTTCCCTCTTCTGACCAGAGAGAATGACCTCTTCCCACCAGTCCAACTCACCCTTCCTCCCCATCTGCATTTAATACCTCCGTGGGGGGGAGGAAGAAAAACAGCTTCCCTTCCACCCATGTTTCTTCCCATCTCCATCCACTCCTGCTCCCCTGTGTCATGGGAAAGAGCCGGGGCTATGCCAGGTGCTCTGTGGCGGTGGCACTGGGAGGGAGCTACGGTGAAATTCGGGGTGGCTGCAACCCCCTCTGTAGCCCATGCCTCGAGCCCAGCCCCCGGCGAGAAGAGCCCCGGCTTCCGCCCACAGCTGCAGCCTGCCTGCCCTGCCCTGCGCATATCCAGGGGCACAGGCCCCCCCGCTCCCCTCCCTGCCCTCCTGGGGTCCATGCAGTGGCGGGACCCACGCCTCACCCTGGCAGTGCCTACCCCTGCACCCTTCCTCACCATGGGGGTGCGAGAACGTTGATCTTCGCCTCCCCACACCCCTTCCTCCCCTCCCCTTCCACCAGCTGGATTTGCCAGCTGGAGGCAGAAATATTAGAATCAGAACGGTTTTGGCCGATATGCCAACTTAAAGATTGGGTATCTGTATCGGTCCCAAAAATCTCTATCAGTGCACTCCTATTATTAAGGCTTTTGATGCAGTCCCACATGGGTAATTGGATAAATGTGGGCTAGATACAACTAGATTAAGTAGATATATAATTGACGATTTTAGTTTTCAATGACCGAAAAATGGATTCATGTCAGAGTGGCAGGAGGCTTCAAAAAGGACTTCACAGGAGTCTGCTCTAGATTTGGTGCTGATTAATGTTTTGGATGCAGAAATAGAGAGCTTTCTGGTCAAATCTGCCAATAATGCAAAATTAGGAGAGCTTGGGATCACTTAAACGCTTCCCTGGACTGCTGCCCTGGTTGACCCCTGCTGTCACCAGTTACAGTATTGGTTTTAGAAATAGTATATCCTTTGTCTATGCAGGAGTTGGGCTCAGTTAACCCCTGAGGTCTCTTCCAGCTCTGATTCTTTGACTTTTTATGCAACTCGACTGAAGCAAGAGTCATACTTGGTTCACTGAATATTAATTTAGGGTGCAAACAAGTTTCACCAGGGGAGATGCCTTGTTGGACCTGGTGCTGGCCACGGGTGATGACCTGGTGAGGGGGCTGCAGGTGCTCGACCACCTGGGTGACAGTGATCATAGCCTGCTGGAATTCACCATCAAGCGCAAGGTGGCAAAGGCCTACAGCAAGACAGCAGCCCTTCAGGAGGGTGGAATTCAATGAGCTAAGGAGGATAGTTGGGGAAGCACTGAGGTCCCAGAGGGGAGGAGATCCAGGTGTCCAAGAAGAGTGGTCGCTCCTTAAGGAGACAATTCTCCAAGCCCAAAGGGAGGTAATCCCAACATGGATCAAAGGGAGCAGGAGGGTGCAAAAGCCCCCATGGCTCACCAGAAGCATCCGGGAATGTCTTCTAGCTCAAAGGGAGGCGTACATCCAATAGAAGGGAAGGGCCATCACCAGGGAGGACTATACTGTGGTTGCTCGGGGCTGCAGGGGGGCAGTCAGGAAGGCCAAGGTGGAGATGGAACTGGGACTAGCTTCCCGGATCAAGGACAACAAGAAGTCCTTTTTTAAATACATAGGGGGCAAAGAGAAGGTACCGGGTAACGTGGGGCCCCTGCAAGACATGCTAGGAAATTTGGTCGTCACACCAGATGACAAAGCTAACCTATTTAACGACTTCTTTGCCTCCATTTTCCTGACCAGGGACCTGATCAGTGCCCCCACCGGGCCCCCCTCAGGCTCCAGGGGAGGCGCACCTAGGACAAGGGTCAGGGAGGACCTATTCAGGGAACTTCTGGAGGGACTGCTGAGGGAATTAGCTGAAGTCATTGCGGAACCCCTGGCACGGCTTTACGAGCACTCATGGTGCTCTGGTGTGATGCCAGAAGCCTGGAAGAGGGCCATTGTGGTTCCCATCTTCAAAAAAGGGAGGAAGGAGGACCTGGGGAACTATAGCCAGTTAGTCTTACCTCAATCCTGGGTAAGCTTTTTGAGAGAATTGTTGTGGCACATGTCCATGAGAGGCCAGCAGGGGAGACTGTGCTTAGGGGCAACCAACACCGGTTCATTAGAGGCAGGTCCTGTCAGACCAACCTGGTGGCCTTATATGACCAGGTCACTAAATCCTTAGATGCAGGGGTAGCAGTGGACATAGGCCTTCTGAAAGTCCAGAAAGACTTCGACGCTCTCACCCCGTTCTCATTAAGAAACGGGGACTGTGGTGTCGACACCTACACAGTCAAATGAGTCGCCAACTGGCTGGAGGGTGGCACCCAGAGAGTGGTGGTGGATGGGTCATTTTTGACCTGGAGGGATGTGGGCAGTGGGGTCCCCCAGGGCTCATTCCTTGGGCCCACACTATTCAACATCTTCATCAGTGACTTGGATGAGGGGGTAAAAAGCACCCTGCTCAAATTTGCTGATGACACTAAGATGAGGGGGGATGTGGGAACGCTAGAAGGAAGGAATAGACTACAATCGGACCTAGACAGGTTACAGGGGTGGGCAGATGAGAATAGGATGGGATTCAACACTGACAAGT
>NW_017729026.1:10351342-10363384 GCF_001723915.1 Gavialis gangeticus | reverse complement strand
CACGGTCAGGGCGGCTAGGATCTGGAACCAACTTCCAAGAGAAGTGGTGCTGGCTCCTACCCTGGGGGTCTTTAAGAGGAGGCTAGATGTACACCTTACTGGGGTCGTTTGACCCCAGTACTCTTTCCTGCCATGGCAGGGGGTCAGACTTGATGATCTGCTCAGGTCCCTTCTGACCCTACTAACTATGAAACTATGGAAGTACCCGATTCAGATTAGGCAGTTTATTTTGAGCCACCTAAATCTGAATTGGGTTCTGTCGCATGCAGCATTCACCAGAGGGAGGTCAGGGGGTGGTAGGCATTGGCAGGTCTGGGGGAGGTTAAAAGATCACAGCCCTGGGCTGTAATGAGTGGCTGGGCTTTCTGAGCCCCTGGACTATGTTGTGGAGGCATGCAGGCATTCATTAGGCCACATTAACCCATTTTAGATCAGGCATTAACCCAGGCAGATCTACAATTATTTCTTTAAGTGAGCGAACTTTAGATCAGGCATGCCATTTTAGGGTGATTTAAGCCTTATGAGCACACTTAGCCATTTAGATTGCCCCAAGCTGGGTAAGGGCAATCTGAATGTAATGCCTCTGCTTACCCGTAGTCATTAGAAAAGCTGAGAAACACACTGAGGAAAGGTAAAATGGAAGTTTGAAATCCTCTTACAATTTTTCACTTGTGTGCACCTTCTGAAACATACCACAGTCTCACATTCTGAATCCAGGTTTGTGTGTTTGAAACCAGCAGCCTTAAAAATGCAAGTTGTTGGCTTTCAGGAGTGTTTACCCCCCTCCCCCCCCACACCAAATTGATGTACTATCAGACAACATAGAACAACAGTACAAAGTGAAGTGGCATAATTACAGTAATGAAGGGAGGGGGAGTGAAGTCAGTAGGATGAAGTAGGAGGCTCCAAACCTGGTATTATACCAAACATAGGGCATATTCCAGTGAACAGTCTAGTTCACTTCAGTGGGGCTACTTGTGGTTATGAGCATTACATTTAATGCAAATACTTGAGGATCATGTTCTGTTTGAGTTACCCTCTAAGTAACAAACCTGGGGTGAACTTGATACCAATTTTCTTGATGTATTTTTATTAATACATTTCCACCAACTACCATATTTCATTAACATCAGTTGCACAGGACAGTACAGGAATAGGGCATACAAACATGTCAGTTTTAGAATAAAATGACTTTTGCTCCAAGTTATGGTGATGCTTTGCCACGCAAGATACTTCAGTTATTAGACTTCCAGAGAGAAATATTTTGATCTGTATTACCTGACACTTAGAAGTCAATTAAATAGCTATTGCAACTGGTGAAGATCTTCAGTTTTTAGAAGACATAACTATGGCTATTGATTCATAGTGAAGTAAGGGTCACAAGCTTTGAAAACTGGTACAATATGTTTTTGTTTACTATAAATATTAAGTACACCATGCATGACTAACTTATTTTTGTGACCAACAAATAAAAGTGCATGTTCTTTAAAATCATCTAAGGGGGGCATTGTCCAGGCTGGTAAACCAATAATTAAAACTGAAAATGTTGGTTTCTAGAGAGTTATGACCCCTATGCTAGTCTTCTGAGCCACTCAGGTAGTGAAAGCAGTAAGGGTCAGATTCCACCCCACTCAAGGACCTGATAACTGTTAATGCAGAAGGTGGGTGGGTGTCCCTTTTTCTTTGTTTTATTTTAATTGTTTATTGTTGATTCAATATTAAGGGTAAGATGATGGTGTGTTACCAAAGGAGATGCATTAATAGACTTCGGGTACTTGGGCCTGTGCTATCATTATGTCCTTATTGCATAGCAACAGCAACATAAACGTGCTGTTTATAGATTCAGGACATGGAGTATTTTTTTAAATGGGGAAATGTCAAAAAAGGCTAGGGCCTATAGACCTTCAATAAGACTTAAGCTTCAAAGTGCAAAAATCGCGTTAAAAATGAGAATTAATCCCTACTGACACTTATTCATAACTAGGCCAAAATGCTTAAATCCTTTTAAAAAGCAGAAAATCCTACAATTAGGAATAGCCCATCAAATAAGTAAAATAAATATGGAAACTGTATCTGGTATACCGTAATCCTTTTTATTTTATTCTTTGTACCAGTTTGGGCACTGAAAATAGATTAGTTACTTTCACTTGAATAATCTCATTCACTTGCTCTCAAGGGTGTAATACATAGCTTATAAACTTTGTGTAGTAGAAGATAGATACAGACCAGTTTTATGTTTTTTTTCCTGGTATCATGGGAAAAAATGGAATGATTTTAAGTTTTGTGCTGCCCCTCTTAGATAAACTCTCATTTAATTACACATGCACTTAGCCTGCAAGATGCTAAGTTGATGCCCCCAGGCTTCCACCCAGCTCTAGCTTCCTGCTGTTGCTGGCTGCAACTCCTTCACCCTTCTCTGACTTCCATTTCCTGCCCCAGGGGCACAACAGGTAGCATGGCATGGGGAGCTGAAGTGAAGCAAGGGGTGTGCGGGCATGCAGTGCAGCAATATGTGACAAGGAGTACCTGTGTGTGGGCATGCAGAGGAGTGGAGGAGAAGATCGTCCATGTGGGCATGCAGGGCAGAAAGGGAGGCATCCACACAGGTGGGGCACACTGTCCCCCCCACAGTTGCTTAGAAGTTGGACAGCCCTAGTTCAAATATTTGTTTGCATGCACAGGGTCTTGTCATACTGAATATGTTGAAATGATGCATGTGAAAAGTATTAAGTAAGTGGTTGTTATGCAGAGTACTATGAATCCTGTAATATGAAGCAGCTCATATTTTGCTGTCGTGTAAAGGCCATCAGACTTTATAGCTTGCTTAGTTTCAAGTTAGCCGATTCATCTTTTTATTTTTCTCCTAAAAGGAGAATGTGGTAGAAGTGGTAGATGTTTAAATATGAAGCGTGTTTTAGAGAAAAGAAAACCTGCACCAAACATTCTGGTGGTGATTCTTTTCTGCCTTGTCCCTGGTGTAGTCATTTGCATCTGTAGAAAGTGAATGAAAGCACCACCACCAAATGAGTGGGAAGCAGGTGTGGATAAGCTCTTCCAGGGCAGCAAGGATGCTTTGGATTTATTTGGAGTGGTTTAGATAGACCCCTGTGGACATACCACTTTAAAATGAAATACATCGGTTTATCTTGACTGGCTGGGCAGCAACTCTGCTGAAAAGGACCTGGGGGTTACAGTGGGCAATAAGTTAATATGAGCCAACAGTGTGCCCTTGTTGCCAAGAAGGCTAATAGCATACTGGGCTGCATTGGTAGGTGTGTTGACAGGAAGTCAAGGGAAGTGATTATTCCTCTCTATTCAGCACTGGTGAGGCCACATCTGGAGTACTGTGTTCAGTTTTGTGCCCCCCCACTACAGAAAGGATGTGGAGCTATTGGAGAGAGTCTAGCAGAGAGCGACAAAAATGGTGAGTGGGCTGGGGGACATGACTTATGAAGAAAGGCTGTGGGAACTGGGCTTATTTAGTCTAGCGAAGAAGAGATGGAGAGGATTTAATAGCAGCCTTCAAATACCTGAAGAGTTGTTTGAAAGAGGATGGAGCTAAACTGTTCTCAGTCGTGACAGATGACAGAACAAGAAGCAATGGTCTCAAGTTGCAGCAAGGGAAGTTTAGGTTAGATATTAGGGAATATTTTCTCACTGGAAGGGTAGTAAAGCACTGGAAGAGGTTACCCAGAGAGGTGTTAGAAGCTCCATCTTGGAAGTTTTTAAGACCTGGCTAGACAAAGTTTTGCTGGGATGATCTAGTTAGGGCTGGTTCTGCTTTGAGCAAGGGGTTGGTCATTAAATGACTTCCTGAGGTCCCTTCCAACCCCAATTTTCTATGATCTTACCCCCATGAACTTACAGGGGCAAACTGAACTACAGTCAGTCAACATACTGAGTCAAACTGGTTAAAAATACTACTTTCAGTTAAATTGAGTGCAAACAAGGCCTTTTGTGCTTAAACCATGCTGAACACAAATGAAGCTAGGATTACTAGGCAAGACAGTTCCTGTAAGTCAGGCGTGGAAAAATATAGCCCACAGGCCAAGTCCAGCCCACCAAGGGACTCTATTCAGTCTGCAGCAGGTCCCTCAGCCCTGCCTGGCTCAGGCATGGGGGGCAGCCTGGGCCATGGCGTGTGTGACTGGTCCTCCACTCCCAGATGCATAGCAAGGCAGTGCAGCAGCTGGTCTTCACTTCCCAGCAACCCGCACAGTGACACTGCTTCCGGCTCCTGCCGCTACTGTCTCCACCATCACCAGACCTGGCCCCACTGACTAGGCAACTCAGCTCATCTGCCCCACACCCACTGTCGGGGGTGCTAGATGGTGTGGGCAGGGTCTCTGTGGAGACTGGCTAGGATCCCCGCAGGCAGGACACACTCAGCCAGGCAGATAAGATGGGGCCAAGGGCTGGCAGGGAGCAGCGTCTCGGAGCAGGACAGGCAGGCAGGGGCCAGGACTAGGTTTGCGGAGCAATAATGGTGCAGGGCTGGGACCACTCCCCAAGGAGCAGATCCTGACTCTGCCCGGACACCAGCCCCGCTCTGTTACTGCCCCAGAATCCACCCTGCCCACCCATCCACTGCCAGACGCCGCACCCCGGCCACATCTCATCTGCCCTGGCTCAGTGTCACCAACAAATTTCACAGGGGTCCACAGGGGTCCCAGTTAGTTTCCATGCAGATTCTGCCTGCCTTCTCTGTAAGGCACCCCTGATAGTGGGTGTGGAGCGGATAGACCTGGGTGGGATAGCTCAATTGCTGCTCCCTTTCCTTTCCCTCCCCTGCCACCACATCAAACCAGGTCCGTATCCCTTCTTCCCCCTCCCCTAGCCCACGACAGCTCACTAAAATTGACAAATTGGCCTTCCAGCCAAAATAATTACCCTCCCCTGCTTTAAGTTCATAAAAATAGATATAATTGAGCCATCATGGCAGTCACATTAATGAATATGTAAAATATGAAATAATATACATCTATTTAAAAGAAACTACACAATACTAAATCTTGTGGGAAGAATAACCTTTACTTCATCGCACATGGTATCAAATAAAAGTGTGCATCAAACCCCTTGTACCAGTAGGCAGCATTAAGTTTGTGCATTCAGCATTTACTGTGGCCATGTTCCAACAAAGTACCTAGAAAGTACTTAATTGCATGAAATTATTCTGTTCATGTGCTTAAAGTTAAGTATGTACTTAAGTGATTAAACCTGATATAAGATGTTTGATTTTTAGTTTTTGAGGAACTAACCATACAGGTTTTAACATAGTTCCATACATAGAATAATAAATTGGTCCCTTTTCATTATATTTTACATTAGCATTCTTTGAGTTTTTTGACCTTTGTGGTCATATACACAGTTGACATCCTTATTAAAAAGGCTCTTGTTTAAGGTGGTCTTCTGTGCGTGTTCTGTGCCCAGTTTTCAAATCTATTTGGTATTTCCTGTTTTGTGCAGATCCAGTGTCCGTCTTGCCAATTTGTCTGGTGTTTTAAGTGCCACTCTCCCTGGCATGAAGGTGTCAACTGTAAAGAGTACAAAAAAGGGGACAAGCTGCTGCGTCACTGGGCCAGTGAGATTGAACATGGGCAAAGGAATGCCCAAAAATGTCCCAAATGCAAGGTAGGCAACCCTCTTGTGGCTCATGCCAAAGTTTATGAACTAATTATCCAAACTGAAGATTACAAATTTTTAATAGAATGTGTGCTTAATATGGAGGTGCTGGACTCTGGTCCACAGATGAGATGGAATTGAATTCTGTCCTTAATAAAATTTTAAATAAGTTATTATGCACAAAGAATGTGTTTTCTGTGATATTATATGGATTATTTATGGACTAAAGAATTCAGTGTCTTTTAGTGTATTTTAGTAACAAAATATTCTCAGAGTTGGTCTTTGGAAATTTACCACTCAGATCACTCACATCTTGTAATTAGGCCTACTAAAGTATTTTTAGGATTAATGGTCAGTTTTTCAAATACGTATTTCACTAAGCCACTTCTTCAACAGAGGCTGAAGAAAAATGTCCTACTACAGAGAATGCTATGAGCTGCCTTCCTCAATAATGGCCTCCATCCTCAAATGTTCTGATGGGACAAGGGCACAAGCTGTCCTTGAAGATGATTATCTCACAGTGCTCCTTTCCAATTTCTAGTATTATTGCAAGCCATGGCTTTTCCTGAAGATATTCTGGCTTTTTATAAACCAGTGGCTATTTTAGCTTCCTGCCTAAGCCTATTTTCTAATCACCAGTGAGCACAGGATGAGAACTGGGGGTTGGACATGACTAAATGTGCAGGAAAGAGGGAGGAAACCTGGTGCATATCTATATAACATGTAGAGCTTGGTAAGGAATAGATACCAGGAAGAAATGAAGGATTAAAGGGTAGGTGCACATACAGAGATAGCAGGGCTGGGAGGAAGTTTATAGTGCAAGCTCCAGCTGCTTTGTGGTGCCTTGTCAGTGTAAAGCAGCTGTAAGCCCATATGAACTTCCTTTCTGGACTATAGGTAAAGTGTATACAGAGCTACAGAAGTTTAAAAGTAACAAATTAATGTTTCATTCTTCAAATGATAAAAACAATCTCACTAGAATGCTTAGCACATATGATTAGAAATGCATGTAATTTTAAAAAGGGCAGCTCTCTCAAACTATATTTATGTAGGAATTAAGATTGAAAGTAAATTTCTTTTAAACAGAATACAATACATTAGGGATATATTTCTAACTTTTTCCAAACCCAGGAAAATCAAAGTTAATCTTGAGACAAAATCCAGATGTAAGTTTATAAGAATGCATGCTTAGAGTCCCCAAACGATCTTAACTCCATCATATAGGGGTATTGCACAATAATGACATGATTTAACATCAAGGCATTTCAGTGGTTTTCCTTCTACACTCAATGAAATTGATTGCCAAGTACAGATGAATTTTGACTAAAGACAAACAATTCCTCTTCCCCACCCCTTTACCTACAGAGTTAAGGTTGTTACAGTGCCCTATCCGTCTCTTAGCCCTATGAATTATTTAAATGCAAGTCAAACTTTGATTTTCCTGAGTTTAGGATAATTTATTGTAAATTACTTATATATTTACTTTCAGCCATACTTCAATTAATTAATTATCCAAAACCTGAGTGAAAAACTGACTCGGCTAAGTGTTCCAGTTCAGCCTTGCTTGCTGTTTAAACTCTCATGTCCCATTATAGCATAAAAGCTATGAAAAAATTTTTTTCCCTTAGTTTCTCTCTGATATTAATATCACCATTCCTTGGTGTAATATTATGCAATCATTATCAACTCATGAATCTTCCAGTTAAACAAAACTAACTTTTGGCAAATCTTCAGCTTTAGCGCTACAAAAGTTGACGCTACTTAAAAAAGAAAATATTTATCAGTTTACAGACTGTCTTATGCTGTGCATGGGAATGATGAAGATATCCATGATGTCACAGTATTTAGTAAGGTTTTTGTTTGGAGAAGGAGCAGTAAGTTCCACTTTTCAGAGCTTTTCTCATGACAGTTTGATTTAGTGATCATTTCAGTACTCCCACATGTTAGATAAAAAGGGAGTGTATATGAATTTGTTGTTTTCTTCTCAGCTGATGTGGTCACAAGCTATCCTTACTTGTTCTAATTTAAAACCCTTTTTAGGAAGTAAAATGTATCAAAACATGTTTGTAATGTGGCTGCGGGGGTGGTTATTTTGTTTTTCGAGAGTTTTTCTATACTTATCTATATAGCTATGTAGTTCTACAGATGCATATCGTTCCACTTATTATGATATGTAAGCATGGTCATATAAAAAGCCAGAAGTCAAAACGTACTTGTTTAAATCAGTATTAGGCATCTAAAGATGTGAGCTGATTTTTAGGAAGTACTAGGGACACAGTTGTTTTTTCCTATTTGCTTTGAATGAAGAGGCTGACTATTCTTTCCTTTTTTGGTAGATCACTTCTTTAGGAGTCTAAAGATGGGCTCGTGTTTTGGAAAAAATGACCAAAGACTGCTTAGAAGCTAAAAGCTACCTTGCATTCCTCCTTTCACTGAACTTGGTAGGAAGGACTCTGAAACATAGGATAGCATTAATAAACTGCTCCGTCAGTGATCTGTACAGTAATTTTTGGTAATCTGTGGCATAGTAACATTTTAATGTGGGAAAGTTTGACCATTCTTGTCTACAAACTTACAAAGAATGAATGTGACAGGTCCTCAAAGTGTTTTTTATTATTTGAAGGTGAATGCTGGTGACTTTCATGTGACATAGGCTTAGTTTCTTTTCATTATGATACATCTTCAACTGCATTAGAAAAGCTGCATTTCAGAGGAAATTCAGATTATTAATATTAGCTGTCACTTCTAGTGCATTTATCTTAAAGAGGGAAGGAGAATCCTGTATGCTTACAGAGCCTTTGAACTGTGTATCAAAACATTTGTTTAAACAAGTGATCCTTAACCAGAGTTCTGTGAGATCCCTTTCAGGGTGCTGCACAATACTAATAATATTGGCTGTGTAGCTATCTATACATGATTCATAGGATAAACCCAGAGACTTCAAATGAGAATCCATAGTGTCAAAAATATTTTAATCTGTTACAGTCTTTCTGAGTTCTTTGTAATAGAAGAATTATTTCTTCCATATTTAAGAAATGAGTGCTGTGAAGAGTACCTTGAGTCCAATGAGGTTGAGAACCACTGATTTAAACAATATCATGTCTCTGTAGCCGGTACAGCATTCTGTGGTGTTGTTCCCCCCCATAATATTATAGCACAGTTATTAATAAAAATACCTAGTTCTTACATAGCACTTATCACCTGTCATTATTGTATTTTGATGCATGCTGAAATTCTTCTAAAACACTTTCTTACCTATTCTGCCTGGCAATTGCATTTGCAATGTGGTGAGGTCAAAATTAGCCAACGAACTGAGTATTGAAGTATTGAAAGAGGAAGGATGCTACTGTTCAATCTTGTTTGCTTTAAAAAATACTATCTTAAGTTGAGACTAGCAAGCAAACTGGTTTCAACAAGGGGGATATATTGTGGAATTATCTGTAGCCCCTAGAGTACATGATTGCAGATGATATTCTGCCTCTTCATATAAGCAGCTAGCTATTGGGTATCAGTCTATTAGTTGTGGTACAATTAGTGTAAAGTGTCAATCCATATCAATGCAGTAAAGTGTTACCTGAACTGTGGCTCTTTCTGATTGTCCTTTTACACTAATACTCTTTCTGGGGAAATTAAGGGATGCCTCTACATGCACATTTCCTGGTTTCCAGTGTTTTTGAAAGAGGAGGTTTGAAGCCTCAGCTTCTGGAAAGGTACAACTTCGATTCTACATTATGTGTTTTTTGTAAGTGACTGCTACACACTAGTTCATCTCAAGGAAGCAATTTATGTATAGGGGTGGCTGAGGCCTACAAGGTATATTTAGCACAAGCCAGCAAAAGCATTACATGGTGTCAAAACACAACTGCTGTATTTTGCCTTTAACACTTGTAAAGTAAAGAATAAGAGTCCTTTGGAATGTATATTTTATATGAAATCCAATCTTCTATTTTTAACTCTTCCTGTTCTAGTCTTATATGCATTATTTTGGAAGTTTTGCCTGTTCTAAAATAGAGCTGTTTTTTTGTGTATAAAAAATCCTGTTTTTGCTGTTGGGCAGATGCATCTAGAGCAGTGTAAACAATCTGCTATGTAAAAATCCTGTGAAAAAGGAACGTAATCAAAATGGCTGTTACGAGTGTCTTGAAAGACTGTGATTTAACTCTTTTATAAAATCTGCCTTCTTCCATAAGCACAGTGTTATGAAATAAAATGAGAGACTACTGTGTTAGGGAAACATGAACTTGTTGGGGATTTGGGGAATTTTTAAATAGCAGAAGGTGGCTCTGTGAACAAGAGAGCTACTGCAGATCAAGATGCACCTGCACTCTTTGTAAATCACATACTTAGATTAATATGGACTTTTGTTAAATAAGTCAATGAACACATAATGTAATTGCATTTAGTTGTTCTTCTTTTAAAGACGTACCTAGGCTCCTTATTAACCCTCTGTGAAAGGGAGTCTGTGAAAGTCTATGAAAGGATTCAGAGATTAAGAAAGTTGAGGGTTGGGGGCAGAAGGGCAACTGCCTATTCTTGGTCCAGTGTGTAGGGTGGGGTGTTGGAAATGTTTGTTTACAAGGTTTTTAATACCTTTGTTTATAGAAGACTTTCACTGGATAGAAGGGTAGTTAGAGAAGTACCAGCAATGGATAAGAAGCTTAACTTTATCAGCTAACTTATAGCACATTAAGCAACATACAGCATAACAAATAACAAATAGTAATAAGTACATACAACATAAAATACTGTTCAGAGTGATTTAGTCAGTGTAAAGAAATATGGAGCGGCCTCTGTTTAAAGGTGCAGGCAGTCCTTGACTTACAGCGTTTCGAGTTATAACGTTTCGCACTTACAACATTTATAAATTGACACCCTGTTACAACGTCAGTTTCGACTTACAACGCTTGATGTGATGCAATGCCATGCCAGCGAACAAGTTTGCTGCGTAGCTCATCTCCTTGGAGAACATCTGTCCAAACTTCCTTGGACACTTTCTTTAAGAAAGCAGAGAGGACTCCAGAAAAACCTGCAGCCAAGTATTCTGAGAAGACTCCAGCCAAGAGCCTTTCAAAAAGTCCGGCAAATTCACCTTAAAGAAGTCCTTCCAAATCAATATGAGTGCTATTTACAATATAAATATATTAATGTAGCTATATTTAGCAGGTATAATTGTTCAACTGCCACGTTGTGGGGTATTTTTGGTGAAAACAGGGTATTGGGCCTTGGTTCAGGAACCAATCCCCCATTTATAACGTTGTTTCTTATGAGAAAATCGGTTCCGAGTTGCAACGTTTTGACTTAAGACGCAGTTTTCAGGAACAAATCGTGTCGTAGGTCTGAGAACTGCCTGTATATGAAAAGTATAGTTATTAAAGCTGCAAGTGAGGAAACTTTCTGGGGTATACTTCTGCGGTACAGGTTGTTGATCTAAAATGGACGTAATATAAAAGCACTAATTGCTCATGATTAAAATGCTATGCAAGTATGCTGCTGGGGTTGGTAGTGTGCCCTTGGGCCAGAGTGAGAAGTGCACACTTATCACTAAGGTAAGACCAGTAATACTAGTGGATTCCTCAGAGAAGCAAGTTATCTTGGAGTTCATTTGTTCTCATTTCTGCATCCTGCTGCTCAAAAATGTGGAGTTGTCAAGCAACTGTAATATATATGGAACCAGCTAACTCATAAATTCCTTGCTTTGTACATTCTGTCTGGTGCTTGTTGCTTGTCACAGTCCTGCTGTGCTTCCTTTTGGGGGAAAATATGCAAATGACACTTGATCCATTAATCTTCATTTGCTCCAACCATTAGATACAGACTGTATGTCTGTTAGAGGATTATGAAGGAGAGTGGGGGGGAAGAGTGAAATGTTTGTATGAACCAGAGTTGGAGTCTATCACATGGAAACTCACTTGTGAGTTTCTAAATAACCTGATTTGATTATACAGACTTCACCTGGCACTTTGCTGCCACATAATATGGAGCCCAAGTAGCAATGTGAAAGTAGTGCAGCCAATAGTCTTACACCATTATCAATATAATCAAAACTTTGAAGAAATTAGATTTCAACAATAGTGGTGGAAGAACAGGTAAGAGATTACTGTGAGAAACTAGGTGCTTTCAGGTTAGGATGGGATATACCCTTAGGGTACTGAAAGAGTTGGTTGAGGTAATTTCAGAGCTATTGGCTGTCCTCTCTGAGAATTCATGGAGGTTGGATGAGGTCCAAATTATTGGAAAAGGGCAAATATATATCCATCTTTAAAAAAGGGAAGAAGGAGGATCAGGGGAATTAAAGACCAAACATTAAAGAATTAATCAGCATAGGGTGACCAAACATTCCAGTGTGGCCAGGACAGTTCAGGATTTCATAGGCCGTTCAGGAGAGATGATGAAAATTAAAAGAACAGTTCTGGAATTGCA
>NW_017729026.1:10319707-10346342 GCF_001723915.1 Gavialis gangeticus | reverse complement strand
CCATCTTTAAAAAAGGGAAGAAGGAGGATCAGGGGAATTAAAGACCAAACATTAAAGAATTAATCAGCATAGGGTGACCAAACATTCCAGTGTGGCCAGGACAGTTCAGGATTTCATAGGCCGTTCAGGAGAGATGATGAAAATTAAAAGAACAGTTCTGGAATTGCAGGGGCATGGGGCAAAGTCCAACGAAGAGTACCAGGCAGGCAGGTGGTCGGGTACTGCTGGAGCAGGCGCCACCCTGCCTGCACATGCCCAGCCTGGCTCTTCTTTAGCAGCAGCTGGAGGCAGAGTGCAGATTGGGCTGGGCACGTGTGTGCAGGGTGGTGCCTGCTGTAGAGGTGCCTGGTGCACTATGCTTTTCTGCTTCCCTGCTGGACTGTGCCCCGCATCTCTGCCTCCAGCAGTGCTGCTGGTTGGCAGTGGGGAGGGGGGCAATGTCCCGGATTTCCTTAAAAACAGTATAGCCACCCTAAGTCAGCCTGACCTTGGTATCTGGAAAAATCATGGGGCAGATGCTTAAGGAATCTATTGCAATGTGTCTAGAGGAGAACAAGGTGATCAGGAACAGCCAGCATAGATTTACCCAGAGAAAGCCATCCTTGAACAACTTTATTTACTTCTATAATAAGGTGACAGGCTCTGTGGATAGAGGGGGGAGAACAGTTGGTGTGATATACCTGGATTTTAGCAAGTCTTTTGACACTGTCTCCCATGACAGTAATCTAAGGAAATACAGACTAGATCAATACTGGATCATCATGCCTAACAAGTAGTCATCAATGGCCCAGTGTCTAGTTGGGAGGAGGTGTCAAGTGGTGTTCCTCAAGAATCTCTCCTGGGTCCGGTATTGTTCAACATCTTAATCCCTGGAGGACAGGATTGAGTGCAAATTTAGTAAATTTGCAGATGACACCAAGTTGGGTGGTGTTGCAGACACTGTGAAGGGTAGAGCTATGATTTAGAATAACATAGATAAACTGGCGGAATGGCCCACAGTCAATCAGATTAAATTCAACTAGGACAAGTGCAAAGTCTTGCCCTTGTGATGGAATAATTACATGCACAAATACAGGCTGGAGAACGATTAGCTAGACTGCTGTATTGCAGAGAAGGACCTGGGGGCTACAGTGCACCATAAACCAAAAATAAACCAGCAATATGCTCTTATGGCAAAAAAAAGCTAACGGTATACTGAGTTGTACTAACAGGAGTGTCACTTACAAATCAAGGGAAGTGATTTTTTTGCTGTATTCAGCACTGGTGGGGCTTCCCCTGGAGTAGTGTGTCCAGTTTTGGGCCCAGCACTAAAAGAAAGATGTGGATAGGTCGGAAAGAGTCTAGCAGAGAGAAATGAGTGACAAAAATTATTAGAGGCCTAGAAAACATCACTTATGAGGAAAGGCTGAAGGAAGTAGTGTTATTTCACCAGGAGGAGAGGGGATTTGATAAGTCTTCCAATGTCTGATGGGCTTTTCTCTGTAAGGGACAGGACTAGAAGCAATGGTGTCAAACTGCAGCAAAAGAAATGTAAGTCAGAGGTTAGAAGGAACTTTCTGACTATTGGGGTGGTCAAGCATTGGAATAGACTACCTAGAGAAGTTGTTGAATCTCCATCCCTGGAAAGTTTCAAGAGCAGGTTAAACAGACGCTTGCATAAGGATGGTTTAGTTAGGGGTTTTTGCAATCTTGCCTTGAGCAAGGGGGTGGACAAGAAGACCTAGTGAGGTCCCTTCCAGCCATACCTTCCTATGAACTTACAATTTTTTTCTCATGAGCATATTTTATTAAATTGTTTTAATCCACATTTACATATGTGCTCTTGGTAATATGGAAGTTGGGTCTGCTTAAGTACCTCTCAAACGCTGAGTTCTTCAAGCTATTTTGTTTTACTGCTAATATGTCCTGGTGTGAGACAGTGTCACACTTTGCAGTTTAGTGGGGTTTATTCTTACCCACTTACTCCAAATACCTGTATCATGTTTGTCTTCAATGACTAATGTCTGGAAACCAGGAACAGGTATATTAGATGTTTATCTGCATCAAAGAAGATGCATTTCACAGTTGAAGTACTACAAAAGATTTATTCTTCTGCCAAAGTCCCCCTTAATTATTTAATAGTTGGATAGCTATTTAATAGTTACCCAGCTACAAAACCAAAGATAGTTCACATTTGATCTAGCTGAATGACATGGAAGTTCTTTGATTTAACTGAATATATTCAGTCCTGATAGACGTCCAAAGCAAGGTCATGGTTCCCGATAAAATGGTACTTTGGATAGGTAAGGTTGAAATATGCCTGCTTTGCAAAGTGACTTAATCCACTAAAAGGAACAGTAAATAAATTTCCTCTGAAAATTGTCTGTGTGAGGATGCGCACAATTCAGAACTTTACCAGGTACAGCTAGTAAAGGATTTGCTTTTGAGAGCACAGCTGATGGTGTCCACTACCAGCTGAATTTCTAATAATGAAGACTGTTGTACTCAATGAGACAGGAGAATGAGGAAGAACTAGGCTAAGCAAGTAGGTTGTTGCAAGTCCATTTAGGTATAATTTCAGTGGTTTGGTTTAATATTGAAGAAAACTATTAAAAGCTTTACTCTCATTGCTCCCTTGGGCTTGTATCTTGATTTTTTTTGGAAGTCTTTGAGCTGAAGCCTCATCTGACTCTGAACTTACCTGACTGAGGAACTATATTGCAAAACTTAATATTTTCTTATATTTGGGATTTGGGGGCAGATTTTAAAGTTTGCCAGCTGAATGCATAAACACACACTGGCAATGTAGTGGGAACATGGCTGTGTGAGAGACATGAGTTTGACTAACGGGTCTGCAAACTGGTGTATTTTAAAATTAATAATTTGTTCTGTATTTAAGGTGCAGGTGTTTGGAAGTGGTTGTGAAAAAGGTAGTTCTAATAATGATTTTGAGTACATCCTTCGGGATGATGTAGCAACACCATTGACAGTGATCTGAGCTGTTGCTCTTTTGGAAATGACACTCTGACCACAGGGAAAAATTGTTAAAAGAATGGAGGAGGAAAAATTAAAAGTTGTCAAGGAGAGTGATGGGCCTGGCGGGCTAGGGAGGTGCAGAAAGTGATGCTGATGCTCAGTTTAAAGGAAATGGGTTATTGTGGTTTTCACTGTTTAGTAAGCAGAATTTTATAAAGTAGGCTAGATTTTAATGTCTAGCTGCTGCATCTTGAGTAGACATGGAAGAGCTTGTTTTAAATACATAAAACCTAAGTTAGCTCAGATGCTGCAATTAGTGCCGTAACCGTAGCACACATCTTAGCTAAGGCAGGTTTTTCAGACTGCTGAGTTCCATGATGATGTGACTGTGCTGCTGGTGGTACCTGAGCTATTATGTATATCCATTATGCAAACTGTAGTGACTGACTGCATTGTACACAGTTTCTACATCAAGCTGCTTATAAGAAGAGAGCCAAGCTGGGGAAAGGATACAAAATGCAATTTAAAATCCAGGCAACAGCAAGTGTTTTGTTGATGACAGAATCTGTTTGTTCTGTGGGGTTTGGTTGTTCTGCTTTTGGTGAAATATTTTCAGGATGGAGGACACCAACAAGGCAAAGCTGCTGAAGTGATGGGATTTTAAATGTAATGGGTGGCGGCAGGACGTTTTTGGAAAGCAGCTCTAGGCATAAGGGATAGCCTGCAAGAAGACACAGACATTTCTGAAGGAAGATGAGGATAGAGTGTACAAAACAGTGTGATCAGTACTCAGCTGCTCGCAATTTCTCACACAGAAGTTCAGTTAATTTACTTGCTAAAATTAAATATTTACAAGTATTCTTGCCAGATTTCAGCTCTAGGTTTTCAGGGCTTCAGGCAACAAACTCAATGTGTAGCTTCCTTGTGGAGCTTCTGTAGCCTTCATAGTACTTAGGGATGGGGACATGGAAAAAAGCTGGGGATGTTTAGCCATTGTGGCAGGGATCAGGGTGCTTGTCACTGTGGTCCAAGTAGGCTTGCATCTGTCACCTCCACTTTCAAGGTAGAAAATTTCATGAGAGGTCAACAGTCAGGGGAAGGTGCTAACAACAACAACTGCAAAATCACAGTCCTGTGCACTTGTACTTGGGATGTGTTTGCATAGAGATGGTCAGAAAAGCTAATCAGTATTTAATTTCAAGGTAGGTTGCTGAAACCCGGGGTGAATACTCACTCAGAACTCATTCAGAATCAAAGTGGCCTTAATTCAGCCTTGTCTGCCTATGTCTTTGGACCAACACAGCTACAACTAACAGCCCTTAATTCACTATAGCTTAATTGAATAGAGCTGTTTGTCTAGGTTCAACTCTGCTTTCCATTTTCCTGAAATTTTTTTTTAAGTTTAAAAACCGCACTTCGTAAAGTAATACTTAAGATAACTGTAACTACATCTGGAGGTGGAAAGAAGAGTTCCAGTTTCCTCACAGTAAGTGCAAAGCAATAAATGTAGTTTGAATGTAAAGCTTTTCT
The DNA here is from genome assembly GCF_001723915.1 of Gavialis gangeticus. Lineage (NCBI taxonomy): Eukaryota > Metazoa > Chordata > Crocodylia > Gavialidae > Gavialis > Gavialis gangeticus. The sequence continues at coordinate 10,341,857 of NW_017729026.1, read as the reverse complement.
AGTTATCACTGATGTTTATGAGACTTGTGATTGTTCAGATATTTCTGAAAAGGAGGCCATAGTTATATAGACAGTTTTCCCCTTTTGTGATATACAGAGGAAAGTTGCTTTTAAAACTACAGGAAACCCTCGTTATTCGCAGGTTCGGCATTCACAGTTTCAAATATTCATGAATGCTAAACCCACTTCTTAAATGCACTTAAAGGAGCTCCTCAGGAGCTCCATGCTTCCTGCCGCCAGGCTCCTGCTGCCAGGCTCCTGCCACTGCCATTGTGCTCCTGCCACCACGTTCCCGCCGTTGCCAGAACAGCCATGCCTCCCTCCCCCCCAGCCGCTGGGGGCACTGAGTTTATGAACGCAGATAGTGTTAATGAACGCAGTGCCTTATTCGCGGATTTCGCCTTTTGCGGGGATGTGAGAACGTATCCCCCATGAATGGCGAGGTTCGCCTGTACTGAATCTGGTATAGAGACTTGAACAGGTGGACTGAGAATTGTAATGAGGTTTGTTGTTGTTTTTAACTGTTCCTTTTTACTTAAAACATATCAATTTATTGAAGCTAGAAACCTTTACACAAGTGTGCCATTTCTAATAAAGCATCTGCTGGAAAGGTTGATCCAGTACAAGATGAAATTCTGGTCAAAACCAGAAAGTGTTCATATGCAGTTCCAGCATGTGCAGTATCCCGGTGCTAAGGAGAGCATGAACTTGTACTTGGGCCTCCCACATCTTAAGCAAGTACTTTGCTGGGGTGGGTTGCCCCCTTTGTTTCCTGCATAAAATTTATAAAAAGTTGGGTACCACGTGGAACAGGCAGCTTTCTGAAAGCTCAGAAGTTCTTGGAAGGGAAACGTTTTCTCCCAGCTCTACTTAACTTTTTGTGCAAGATTTCCATCTGGCTGTGTAATTGTATTTATGTAGTATAACTTGACTAATAATACTTAATCCCTCACTCATCCCTCCTGCCCTGTTGAAGAGGCAAGAATTTAGTACATGTATCTTGAATAGGCAGGGTTTCAGTATTTAAAATATTTGTTTGGATTCGTTAGGAAAAAAAAACTAGGGGTTTTGGCTGGGATGCAAAGTGATTTGTTTAACATGAAAAGAGGCTGAGGGATGAGTAAGTAGGACTGAATGCCTCCACTGAAGCTCTAGAATTAAATTGAACTAAAATGTTCTGGTTTGCTGATCCATGAACAAGTTCTAGGACTTCAGTGTAGTGGTAGTCAAACCAATCGCATTATTGACAGAATAAGATAGGATGGTAACAAAATATTTGTAATTCAGTGAGTTCCTCATGGTGAGTTTTTGTCCAATGCTGGTTCCATTTAATTATTGGGTAGTTCCTGATCTAATGTTTTCTTTGAGGAGGGGTAGAATAACGCTTTCTTTTTTTCTTCTGCTCATAAAGATCCACATCCAGCGAACAGAAGGGTGTGACCACATGACCTGTTCACAGTGTAACACTAATTTCTGTTACCGTTGCGGGGAGAGATACCGCCAGCTCCGTTTCTTTGGAGATCACACGTCAAACCTCAGTATCTTTGGATGCAAATACCGCTACCTCCCTGAGAGACCGCATTTAAGGAGATTAGTGCGAGGCTCTGTCTGTGGTGAGTGGATGACATATCTTGTGGAGAGCTGCGTTATGAAGTGATTACTGATAAAAATCATTAATGTATTAGAGAATTGGTCTTACTGATATGAATTGGTCTAAAATATAGCCAAAAAAGTTCTCATTATGAAATTGGCTTGTCCAAATAATGCTGCAATAAAAATAAAAAGATTCCAAATGCTAAATTTATCAAAAGGTTATGGACAACCATTCTTTACTTTGCTAATGGAGTTCTCTGGTATTCAGCTTTTTAAATAGCACATTACTCTAGCAAGCAAATTGGTAAAACTGCACACCAGTGCTAAATAATCCAGTTTTATGCTTTAAAGAAAATTGTCATGTACTCGCACTTTAAGATGCAGCAATGATATAAATTACAAAAGGATAGGAATTGGAAATGTTATGATGTAGCTGTTATACAGCAACACCTTTGCAATTTTAACCCCAATTCATTCAGGCTTAAATTAAATAAATTTTTAGCTAATGTATTGCTAGAGAAGCCTGAAAACATGATGGTTACATTGCTCCAGAGCAGCAGCTCCATTTTCCCTTTAAAGCAGTATAAAGTTTTAGATTTGTCTATAACCTAAGTATTCTTTTGCTGTGACTTCAAGTACTTAAATCACTTCCAGTCCCTCAATCACCACCTCTCCTTAGGGTACTGAACCTAGCAATATAGAAGCTCCACTAGAAAATGCTGTAACCCAACAGTGTCAAAAATAATGGCTTCTGGGCCAGATCTGGCCGATGGAGCTGTCATCCAGCCTATGGAGCTGTCGACAGGGCTGGAAACTTGGTTGTAGGGAGCAGGTAGAACTGTTAATTGTTTGTTTCTGAAACCTTGGCAGTTAATGCTGCTGATGCTCACCCCATCACCAAATTTCTGGCCCTGTGGGCCAGATCCAGAGTGCAGAGCTGTGTCGCCTGCAGGCCTGAAATCTGGGAGTGGAATGAGTGGTGCCTGTCTGGCTCTGGAAGCAATGGCAATTAATGCTGCCACTGCAAATTACCAGCCCTGTGACGATCCCCATGGGCCAGATGACATACTTTGTACTCTAGATCTAGCCTGCGGACTGATTTTGAGCAACTCATTTGGTCTGTGGAGCCAAATGAGTTTGAGTTCTTTGCTATAAGCCACTTGGAAAGTTACTGCAACTATATATTTTCTTACTGATATGAATAGTCTTTAAAAACAAAATTTTCCTTAAGCCAGTTGTATAGTTTCTGGATGGAGAAGAGTTGGGGGAAGGAGGGCATTTTTTTTTTTAAATAAATTTGGCCTCTTATTTTCTAGGGATACCTACTGGGTACTATTGATGAGAACTAGCCCTTAAACACCATATTTTCTCACACACCGCATGCCCTCAAATAAGGCATGTAGCTTGTTTTGGAATGGCAGAATGAAGGAAAAAAGATTTTTCCAAAGCCAGATGCCACAACATGAATTCACAAAAATTGCTGGCAATTTGGCAGTGGTTTTGATGGGGTTAAAGCTTGAGCTGTGGAGTTTGTAAGGACAGAGTGAGTGACCTAAGCAGTAGATTTTGCCTGTCTTCCTGAGCCTAGGAAGGGAAGGGATGGTAGATTCTGGCAACCATTACTGTGTCCACGTCTCAATCCAAAATGGAAATCAACTTCCTCATTTAACAGAAGCACCCCTATTTTGGAGGGCTAATATTGGGGGGAAGCATGTGTATGATCTGTAAGTATAGTAGCTCTCTAAAATTGTTATGAACGAATAACTTATGGAGGAGTTATTTGAGTTTCCAAAAGTGTTTCAGAACTTCATCTGCTATCTTGGGGGCTTGGCAGTGAGTTTAATAACCACACATATTAACCAATTTTCCTTGCTCTTTTGTCTCTCTAAAAAGGAAATTTCTTTGCATTATTCCATATTAAAAAAGAGGTGAAGTTGCCAGTATGCACATAATGACCTCATCTTTGACTGTAAGGGAGAGCTGAAAGCTTTTTTTGTTCTGTCTCAGCTTAGGTTGGAAAAATGTATAAAGCAGATCTTCTGACCAAACCCTGGGTTTCATTGTGTAAAATCAGACCACTCAGATTTGTCTCTTACAGGAATAGGAAAAGGCTCAAACTTTGAAACAACATCCCCTGACTTTGGTTCAGGTGTCAAACAAAAATAAATTCCTAATGGTCCCATCCCTATTACAAGGACCAAACTTAATGCTTTTGGTACTGTGGGTTGCTTTTGAGCCATGTATGTCTCTTATCATATTTTTTTTTAATTCAAGATCAAGCACTTGAAAAAGAGAAAAAAGGAAAAGAAAATGATAATGTGCTGGATCTGCGACTCCTATAATTTGTCATAACTCCAGAAAAAACAAGAACAAAGCAGTATGCATAACTGACTTGTTTGATGTGTTGCCTAGAGGGGAATTCTTTAAACTGGAGAAGATGGGGATTAGCACAAAAATTGTAAATCTAAGGAGCTTGATAAAGGATTGATAGCATGTTGCATAGAAGTGAGCTACGACACTAGAGGGAAGTGACTAGTAGAATTTCTCAGAATTAGTCTTGGACATAATCTTGTTTAATGTTTTTGTTAATGACCTTGGCACCAAAGGAGGATTTTGCTAATGAAATAAATAGCAGAATACTACAAAAAATCAACAAATTTCATGCTGAAAACTGAAAAGAACGGAATGACTTGAACCTGATTTAAGTTTCATAAGTGCACCTAATGTCCTCTTGGCAGATTAGATTAGGATAAGATTCAGTTATCTGCTGCAGAGTAAAGTTCGATGTATTAACCTGTTGTGAGTTTATCTCCTGACAGCAAAGAAAAAGAAAAAGCCCTCTTAAAATGAGTTATTTCTTAACAGAGTTTTAGTTCAGCCAATGAAACATGCCATCTTAATTGAAAATCTTTGTTAATCAGATGTTCTTATAAGATTTGGATCATCTTTGGGACAGAGAGCCTGTTCTTAGGAACTTTTAAATGCTTCTGAACCAGAACTGGAAAATAATTTTAGAGTGGTTTTTGATATGGTCTACAACCAAATTTAATGTGGGAGTTGGATTTTGTAAATTTTAATCCGTATCTTTCCATGCAGCACCAGAAATTTTAAGAGACACCACCTAAAAAATTGTTTTAAGTCTTGCTCTCTTCCTTAAATGGAAATAAAGTGTGTTATAAAAGAAGAGATACGTAGTGTAATTTATAGTAATATATCTAATGAAGCATGGTAAATATGAAGTATAGTATAAATTAGTCTTACTGTAGCAAAAAGTGGGAATTCCTGTCTGTCTGCACTATAGTAAAACATATTGGCTGCCTATATGCATGCTTGGGGGAGGAGGTGTGTTTAATTAAAGTGGTTCCCTGACAGTTGCTCTAATTGAAACAGCTTAGTCTCACATGTATTAAGCTCCTGCGCATTTCCAAATGGCCATGGGATGCTTTGTCTAAAGCTCATTCGATAAGGTTTAGATAAAGCGTTCCCATGGCCATTTTGAAACATGGGGGCTTAATACACATGACAGTTAGGCAACACGGGAGTATTCCAATTAGAACCCTAACGAGTATGTCTGTAGGCACTCATTAGTCCTTAGGGCTGGAACACACTGAGTATATAGCATTGCGATGAAGGAATGGTGCCTTCTTCCCTTAAGTTCCAAGTTACTAAAATATCTCTAACAGCATTTCACTATGTGCTCTATCTTTTTGGGGAGGAAAATCTTTGTCTTTGAACAAAGAAATAACTAAGACTATGATATAAAGTTTCCTGGTTATGTTTTTATCCTGCAATTCTGATTTTAAGTTTATATATATATATAAGTTAATTTGGGGGGGGGGTGTAAAATAAAGGAAAAGTTGCACAGCAGACTTGGTGAGCTGGCATAATAGCTGCTTTGAAGCAAATGTTTCAGTTTGGAAAAACTGCTTTTGCTTATGATGATAGTTCCTTCTGTACTAAAAAGGGATGATGACATTGACTAGTAAGAATAAAAACATAGCGTAGCTCATAAAGATGAAACTAATAACTCCTCTTGAAAAATATAAGGAATTAGAGCAAAGGTACCCTCAGCCAGCAGGTTTTTTAAGGGACTCGGTCCCCTGCATCCAGGAAATGCAGTAAGATAAAGAACTGGTACCTTCTCTTCACAGGGGCTGAGAAGTTCATGTAGAATGCAAGGTAGATATGTACCTTACACACTAACTAAATCAAATATAATATGGCATAAGCTTTTGTGAGGTCAAGATCACTTAACATGCTGTGAAAGAAATTTCATCCTATCCTCTGGCTGATTTGTCAAAACTGGGGCATTCCGAACTCAAGTTGGGGAAAGCTGGGACGGTGAATCCCATAGACTGTGAACAGTGGGAAGAAGGGAGGAGGTAGGGAAGGGAAGAAGGGAACATCTCTTAAATTTATTAAACTACTTAACTGGATTTAGAGAATGTTTAAGTGAATTAAGCAGTTAATCTTGTGCTATATATAGTACTAGTTACTTGCTCCATAGCAGTGCAAGCTCAAACCATAAAACTAATTATAAGGACTGAAGGTTCTTACATCGAAGGGTGTGGACTAATGGACAAATAATCCAAAATTAATGGGGAGGCTAAAATCTAAACTGGTGCAGTTTACTTGCAAATGAAACAAATGCTGTATTACCTGGGTTTTGCTTCCACTTACCACAGAATAGAGCAGACACATGAAGTAGTTGGCATGCATTGACTGCCTTTTAATCTAGAAAGATTTGTTCTGTTCACACCCACAAACAGCTGTTCATTTTATCATAGTTCTACGATTCAGAAATGGTATATATTCTAATGTCTTCAATTTCTACTGCAACTCCAAAACTGAGTGCCTAATTCAGTTAATATGTGTATTTTTATGCAGTTTATGCATTGCAAAAAGCAGTATATTTTCTGTGTCCAGTCTTATTAGACAACTATGTGCAGAGGCCAAGCATCTTGTAATCCATCTGGTTGATAACAAGGCTTCGTATTCATTTGATTTTTATTCTTTTTTTTTTTTTCTCCACTAAATCCAGATCGGGATTGAGGTTATGATTTGAGACTGCTTAGACTTGTCTGTTTCTGTTGATATGCATCATGGATACAAACACTGTAGCAACACTGTTGTTAAACATGTATTGAGGTTTGAACTCAAAGGGCTGTTTCCATCACTAGTGTTAATCATCAAATTTAGCAGTCATTCTTCATAGGGCAATAAATGCTCTTGGGCAGGGACTGGCAACCTTTTGTGAACACAGGCCCCAGCTTGCAACTTGGTAGGCCACCATCCCCCTGCAGCTATTCCACCAATAGTGCACAGAGGCAGCAGTAAGTAAAAGCAGCCCTCTGTGGGCTGTAGCAGCTGGCTGGAGTTAATGAAAGTGATTTGGCTCACCATTAGCAAAAAGCAGGACGGATTAAACATCTGGGGAATTGGCACGTCCTTAGTAAAATGTGAACCAAAGTAGGACCTTAGTGGGCTGGATCCAATCCCTTTGTGGGGCAGATCCAGCCCACAGACTGTACATTGCTGACCCCCGCCCTTACTGTTTCTTTAGTAAAATTAAATTGTGCAAAGTAAAAGATTTCTTGAGGAATAAACAGATTCCTCAGCACATAGCAGTTGATTCAGAGTACCAGCTCTGTCACTTTGAAGAAAAAACCATTAAGGGCATGTCTACATTGAAAATTTACCATGCCAGGCAGTGGCACTATTATGTATGTGTTAGCATCCTAAGTTGGAAACTGTGTAGTTTTGTTTAGCACTTATTGGTCTGCCCCTAGCACCATGTGAACGCAGCTACATTGCTTTCAGGTTGGGAAGTGGCATATATGGAACAGTGCAGGTGTTTGAGCTTGCTGCTGCCAAGTATGCTAAGTGTGCCATATAGATGCACTGTGAGATGTTAGTAAATATTTACAACTATTAATGAATTGATCCTTCTTGTGCTTGATGGCTGCGTCCATACGAGCGTGGATGTTTGTTTCCCCAGGGACAAGAAGCACCTTGTGCCACTGATACTTGTCTCTGGGGAACACCTGTATCACGTGCTCTCTGACATATGGCAGGTTACCCTGGGTAGGGAAAGGGAGGGTTCTGGGGCACTGTGCTGGCCCCAGCAGCCTTATCTGGGGGCTTCCTGGGACTGCAGCAACGGCGATCCTGCAGCTCAGAGCCTGGCTGGCAGCCAGACAATGGCTCTGGCCAGGCAGGCTACTATTTTAGGTAGCATGCACTGTCCCCACATGCACCACCCCTGGGATCTCCTGGGGTCAAAAAAACCACCTGTGCTGCTACCTTGCATCATGAAATACACTTGAATACTGCACGGGCACACTTGTCTGGACGTGGTCGATGAGCTTAAATTTCACAAATGCGTTAAGTGGGAAAGATATGACCTGGCAAAGGTTTAATTTTATTATCATAGATCCTTGGGCTGCTCATTTTGAACCAGAACCCTATTCTGGCAGGCCCTGTACAAACACAAAACAAAAAGATGTCCTTGCACCAAAAAATTTAGGATCCAAGCTGAGAGAAAAATAGATGAGGGAGATGGGGAGCAGAAAAACAGAACAGTCAGGGATGTATCCTCTAGCTCTTCTATCAATGAAAGCAGATGCCAGGGAGGATATTGAACAAAGCAGAAATTACTTGCATACCTTGTTTATACATTCCCCATCTAAAGTAGTGGTAGCCAAACTTTGGCAGGCGTACTACAAGGTAAGCCCTACACTCCACCCTCAAGTGTTACTCTGATCTCCTTCCTCTCTGATCTGCCACATGGCATGCACAGATGCTGACCATGCCATGGGTGCATCACCACTGCTTTATTCTGTTTCTGTTAGTACAGTTTATAAATCATTAGTGACCACTAAAAAGTAGGAACTCTGATAATTCTAGAGCAGGGTCAAAAATATGGCTCATGGGCTGGATCTTTATCATCTGTCCTGGGTGCTACCTGTGAGTTTTGAACTGGCCACACACACATACTGGCCCTCATTGTGGCCCTGGCCCTGAACCCACATGCCACATGTGCTGCATACGGCATTCATACTGCACACAGCATGCAGAGATGGTTCGAGGCATGTGCTAGCTGCAGCTGTGGGGCCAGTCTTTGAGTCCAATCCAGTATGCAGACTGGATCTGCAGCCCATGGGTCCAAATTAAGTTGATACCCGTGTTCTAGAGGGAATATATTAAAATGGGCGTTGAGACCACTGAAGTTCTAAAAAATGGCTGCTGCTTTGAGACAAACTCCTTACATAATAACCGAAAATTAACATTACTGCATATCTGCTACAAATTTAATAATGCAGTTAATATACCTTTAGAGTGTATATCCCCAGCACCAGATGTGCAAGTTCTAGAATGTTATAAATGGACAAGCTTTGTGGAATTCAAGATTTGTCTTGGGCTTTCATGGTTTCAAAGACCAGAAAAGCTAACTATGAGCAAGAAAATAAAGTAAATAGGCTCTTCTCTCAGGATTGTCTAATGAATATTCTGAGCAAGAAACAACCAATCCCAGCAACTGCCTCCCCACTGCACATCTCAGGAGCAGGGGGTCAAATTCTTATGAAAAGACCTTGGCAAAAGACGTGGCCAGTGTTGAGAAGCACCAGCTGTATGACAAGTCAGGAACATCAGGGAAAGTAGATGGAGAGAGAAACCCCCCATCCTTCCAAGAGATATGCAGAGTAATTGGAGCAGGTGCTGGAGAAACATAGTGGTATAAGGTAGGGGAAGCAGGGAGGGTCACAGTGGCATATTCACACCTCCCTTTCAGATAATGCTGCTGGAGCAGCAGCCAGGGACTTTTAAGTCCCCTAAGTAGATATGAATCCACCACTCCCCTGACTCTCAGCACCTGCTCACTTCTCCTCTGTGCTCAGCAGTAGCTTCCTTCCACTCCTATTCCTCCCTGCTCCCCTGCCTGGCCCTGCCACTCTCCCTAGCTGACCTGGGGGCAGGGGAACTGCAAAGCTGCTCTTCCCTGCTCCAGCCAGGCTGCAGGTGGAGCTGGGTTCAGCTCCAAACATTAGTGCTGGCAGGCAAATTTTGCCCCCTGCTCCCGCCCACTCCCCTAGTTGTTCCCCAACAAGAGTACATCCCTGTCTCCAACCCCGCTGCTGTCCCCAGCAGCAGCAGCTAGGACAGCATTCATGATAAGTAGGTCTCTGAGCCCAGAGGCAGAAGTAGAGAGTGAGTGGGGGAATAGAAGGGCAAAGGCAATGCTTTTGAGCATAGAGGGGGGAGGGAGAGGGTGCCAAAAGTGAGGCGGGAGGATTATTACCTGTCTCAAGGACTTAAAAACATAAAAAATGCCCAGATGCTGTTCCCACAGTATGGTCTACCTACCCTGGGGGAGAGGCTGAGAGCAGGGGTGAAGCCACTCTTGTAGCACCAGTTGTTGCTCCCGTATCTCCCCTTTAAAAAACATGGAACTGCATATACATGCTGTAATTATTTGAAAATTTAAGCATATCACAGCTGTGGTTCCTCCTTAGCCAGCCATTGCCCTGCTTTCCTTTGCCTGTCTGAAGAGAAATATCATAGATCAGTCTCTGAATTTCAAAGAGCAGTTTGTGCTCACAGGTGAAACCAGACAGGAAATGGAAAGTGCTTTTTGAAACCTCCTCACCCCATGCATCCAGTTAAGGTACAGGTATAAATAATAATGCAATGAGGACAGATGCAGAAAACCTAACTCAGCAGACACCACTGGCTGTTCATCATTTAGCTCACCAGTTCAGCAAACGTAACTGTTCCTGTTTGTTTCTCTGGAGTTAAAGGAACTTAGGGATGTTGCATCAATTTAGAGGAATAAAATTTGACTAGAGAGCCTGCTAAACCTTTGAGTCTTCCACAGACCTATGAGGAATATCTGTGGAAGTTCACAGGAGGATAAAAAAGAAAAGGATGTTTCATGAAATCATAAAGAAGAAATGAATGAAAAATCTGGTCTCAGTTACAGTTTTAAAAGCATTGAGATAAGTGGACATTTGTAGCAGGGGCAGATCCAAGGGGCAAATTCAGTGGTGTGGACATACATCTCTTCCATTGCTCCTGCTGCTGTCCCCAGCTAACCTAGGCTGCTCCTGACCTGCTTCTACCCCACAGTGCAGGAAGTAGCTGCATGGAGAGCCTAGCTCAGCTGAGGGCAATGGCATGCAGATTCCTTCTTCCAGTACCTGCTCCTGGCTAGTGGGGGATGCCTGTGGGAGAAGAGGTGAGGAGGGAGCAGGGCCTGGAAGGAGAAACCTGCATGCTGTAGCTGCTGTCACTGTCTGAGCCTGGCAACCCATGCAGCTACTTCCCACACCCCCTGACTGGAGTGGGATGGAGAGAATGAGCAGCCTCAGCCCCTGCACATCCACAGTCAGCTTCTGAGCCCCCTACTGAGGTCCACTGGGGACAGCAGCAGCCGTGCTGGTGGGGCCAGGTTTATCCCCTCATCATGCACTTGCTCCCTGCCTGGCTTTCCAGGTCATTCAAGCCATGCCTTGCTTTTATTCCCAGTGGTTCAAGGGGCAGTATGCCACACTCCCTTTAGTATATCTTGGATCCATCCATGCACTGTTGTGTCCTTTATTGCAGAGTTGCTAAATGTTGTGGAAAACTGAAAGTTCAATAAACTACAAAACCTGTGGACAACTATGTGGCTTTATTTGCTTTGTAGAAGAAACAGATCTTAAGAGTAAATTAAGAAAAGGTCTCTCTTGTTGGATGTGCTTGCATAAGTGATCTTATTCCTTCCCCCATCTACTGCTTTGCTCCCAGCCAGGTCCTACTTCTCTGCCTTTCATCCCCTCCCTACACCTCAACCCTCCCCCCATCCCACTTTGCTTCTCACCTGGTCAATCTTCTATTTCTCACTCTCTCCACCTACTGCCTTGATCCCAGTGTGATCCCACTTAGCCTCTCACCCCATCCCAAATCTGCTGCTCATCCTTGCCTCAGCCTGCTGGTCTGCTTCTCACCTGCTTCTGCCACTTGGTTCTCTCCCTTATTCTTCATTCCACCTCCTGCCTGATCTGCCATGTGCCAAAAAAATAACTTCACTTGTGGTCCCTTTGTGGCACATACGCAGCAGGTTGGCCACTTCTGCTACTATTGGAGACAGGATGCTGAGCCACATGGACCACTGACTTGACCCAGCATGTTATTTACTATGTTCTTATTTAAAGAAATGAGAAGAAAGTCACTGTGCATTAAAATAATTTTTGGAACAACTCCTTTTTGAAATAAACCTGTTTTAAAAGTAGATGTGAACATTCACAAACTATATTGAGCCCTAAATTTACTTTGTTAAAATAATGTAAATTGATTTAAAAAGGAAATCAAGTGGTACATGTTCTCTGACAGTCTTTTAGGAAACAGTTATAAAATGCTGTTTTTGTATATTTAACTGAATTCCAATCTTTATTCAGTTGTAGCTTGGGTGGAATCCAAATCTTCATGGTACAAAAAATGATGAAGCTGTTAGTCAATATTATAGGAAGTATTAAGTACCTTTAGTCTTTTCCATCTTTCAGTATGTCTATTACTACACTCCTTACTTCAGTGAATGGTCAGTGTTACATAAACCTAACTCAGCTAGCTTTAATGCTTTGACACATTGGACATTGAGTGCAGTTTGCTGATGGACCTTCAGTACTTAGAAACCTCTTTGGTGCCTGGCTTGAGTTTTGTTCCAGTGCTCAGATTCAAACAGATAACTGGACCAGAGAGATCAGAAAGGAATTTTCCCCCAGAACAAATTGACAAGGACCACTATGACTTTTTGCCTTCTTGTGTAGCTTGCTATATTTGCCCATTCCTAGGATCATCTGAATATACTTTAACCTAAGTTCCCTGCCATTGCAGTGTCCTGAGCCTTGCTTACATTGTTGTCCCCCCTTACTCTTGGTCTGTGACATGCTATAGGATTTTTTTATAGGATGCTTTGTGGCTATGATGTACAAAGAGGGCCAGATTAGATGGTTATTTGTATCATTTTGGACATGTGGTTGCCTATCAATGTATGTGACCACACTCAGTGGCCTGGAGCACTGTTCAAGTATTTTGTGGGTGGCTGGAAAAATTAAATAATATTGGGGATTAGATGAGGTGATCCTTGAGGTCCTTTCTGGCTCAGTGAGTCTGTGGTAGCAACTCTTAACTGGGGTGCCCCAACCTACATGTAATTCATAAAATAAACCTGAAGATTTTAAATAGGAGTCCATAGTGTAAAAAATATTCTGCTCATTGTGGTCTTAATGAGTTCTTTGCAGCAGAAGAATTGCTCTGTTATTTGTCCATAGTCAAGAAGTGAGAGAAAGCTAAAGCTGGCATTTTCTGAGGGATGCCTTGAATCTAAAAAGGTTACAGTGGTCCATGGTAACACTCATTTATTTAAATTATTTTTGTTTTTCAGCTGGAAAGTTGCTTATTACACCCCTAATACTGGTTTTGGGACTGGCACTGGGAGCCATAGCTATTGTAATAGGTAAGAATTGCATATAATGTAACGCCTAAAATATGATAGCTATTTTGTCGTGTGGAAGGTTGATGTTAACCAGCTATTTTTACAAAGAATAAGTCAAGAACACTCAAAGTTTGTCTACCCTAGAGAAGTTTAGTCACTTTGACTATACGACTGGCAGTAAAAACCTTTTTTGTGATGACTCCGTTATTGATTTAAAACTGCTTATATTGTTGCTGCTTAATCCTGGTTTGAGTTAAGCACATTAAAGCTATGTTCAGGCTCAGGAGTCTTTTCTTCATATAGAGATGTCAGCATGCTGTACTGTCAAAGCACTTCTGCAAGAGGCAGCTATACTTGCAGAGCTGCACTTTGCCCTATATTAGTAAGAATATCCCCAAAGGTGAAAGACATTGTACTAATAGAAGCAGTGCTTACCAGTGGAACTGACTGTATGGGTGTTTATAGACATGCTCCAGTGCTAGCAGGGTTCTGCTGTGTTATAACATGGTATAACATGGCAGAATTTTAAATTGTAGAGTAGGCTGTGATCAGATTACTGAGATGATCATAAAGAGCAATATTGTGCAGTTTCAAAGACATATTGATTATTTATAGTAAATCTCTGAAATTGCAGTAATTATAGCAACATCTGCTGCCAACTTAGCTGTAAAAGTCGTTTTTATAGGAGTTGTGAACCATTCAGCAGACATAACTTCACCATCTGTATTTGACAGTTCTTTATGACATTTACCAAAGCAAAGGTAATGACTTGAGTAGTTTTTTGTAATAGTATGTTAGAACACCAATCTCTGAAAAACAAGTCCTCAGCCTTCTTACCAGCGTTCATGAAGGAAACCTCAGGGCACCACCATTTCAATTTGGAAGCTAAACTTCTCTTCTAAAAACTATTTTTTCACTATAACAAACTTGATTGTGGTAAAAAACACTTTACTTTTACAGAACAACTTAAGAATAATACAAGGTTTTGCCTGAAATGGGCTAAAAAGTATGAAATTAGCGTATGTGCGTTAAAGACCAGGAATCTTTCAAACGTGCTAAACTGGTCATGTTAAAACCTACGGAGAACTAGACTTTTAACTCAGCTAACATAGCATCTGCTAAAATAAATGTATCTGTGCGCTTTAATACATTGGTTGACATATGCTAACATCCAACTTAATGACTAGTCTAGACAAGACATAAGTGAAGGACACTGAATAATGTCACTTTTTAGAGAATTTTCTATGGAATGATCTGAGTGCTTCACAAATATTAATGAGGATAATCCTTTTGAGGAGACCCAGAAACTAAAAAAAAAAGAGGAGTGAAACTGTAGAGTAGTTAGTGACTAAAGAGAATTTGCTGCAACACAGTATCTTCAATACTTTTCCAAATGTCTTTCCTAGGCAAAGTTCACAGAAATTTGTGAAGCAATATTTGAATACTGTTGTGGACACTAGATTCAGCATATGTGCACATACAATTTACTATAGGTTTATTTGTTTGTTGATTTGTTTTTAACTTGTTTGTTTTGTTTTTTCTTGGCAGGTTTATTTGTTTTCCCTATCTATTGCCTTTGCAAAAAGCAGAGGAAAAGGTCAGAGACAGGAATGCCCTGGTAAGAGCGGGCCTTACCCAAACTGAACTGGTCCTGCAAAGTCCATGCAAGACTTGTGCAACAAAGCAATACAGTGCTGGGTAACACCTTCAAAGGGTCACCGTCCTTGATGAAAAGAACAGGGATCTTCTGCCATCTTCCCTTAACACAGTACACTACTGCAGACCTGAAGGCCCCCTTGCTCTTGTATGCTTTGAATAAGAGGGGCCTGCTGCTTAAATGTTTGTTGTTTTTTATTTTATTTTTTTAAGTTTTTAGTTTTATGTTTCTTACCTAGACAATCAGAGTCTGTATTGTAGCCACAACTTTACTGATTGGCCTGTGAAGAAAGCATTTCATTTGTAATGTGTTCCTTTTATGTTCAGGTTAGGCCTTTCAGAAGAACTTCTAGAGGTGTTTGGACTTTTGCTATACACTGAACATCCTAGTTCTTGTGTTAGAAACTAATTCTGTAAATATCTTTCATCTCACAGTGTTTTGTCCAGCATACCAACATGCAAAGTCACGTGCCGGAATATAATAGCTGATTATCTTATGGGTTGATTTTACCTTTTGACTAGGGAGTTTAATGACCTGCGTGGCAAGGATTGCCACTGCCAAAATATCAGTGCCTCAAAAGTAAAAAGTAAAATGATTAGAACCATGTCAATGATTATTGTTTAAGTATTTATATTATGTTAAGAGTATGTACTATGATTTGGGGGGGAAAGTCATTCTGTAGGAGAGTACATTGTTTTAACTTTTTCTTTAACAAAGAAAAAAATAGCTCTCCATGGTAATGAGACAAGTGTCTCTGTCCCGTTCTGTCTTTGGACCCATAATAGGCTGGGATGGACAGTGAGACCATGGGAGCTTGTGTTCATGATGGAGCTAGAAACATACACCTGCTGTTGTTTTTTGGCATGTACCAAATACTACACACTAACAACCAGGTAAAAATTCAGTCTGAAATTTTATTATCTAAAAGGTTATACGCCTTATGTTTTTAAATAGTCTAATCAAATCTTTAAAGGAATAGGGGGGAAGCTAGGGAATAGAACTAGAGACGTGGAGAGGAACGAGTCATTTAGAGGCCATGTTACTTGTACTCCATGCTTTCAGTGTTTCTTCTTTCTTGGTCTCTCTCTATTTTAATATTATACTGTGATGACAATATCTTTGTTTGAAGAGCTTAGCTATCCATGCTGTTCAGTCCCAACTTAGAATCATACAACTGTGATTGTTGAACTGTGAAAAAAGTCAAAATCATAACAGTGTAATTAAGTTACTGAGAACACTTTGAACTAAAAAAAAATCCCACTGTTTTCCTGTTACGCAAACATCCTAAAGTTTAAAAAAAATTAAGAGAAGGAAAAATTGAATGCAAGTATAATGCCTGATCTTGGGGTAAGGGGTCGAGGGGAGGACAGCAAAGGAGGTTATAAAGTCCTGGTGGGCCTTTAACAAAAGAAAACAATAAGATTGCTTTAAAAAACACATCAAGTAAATGTAATCAGAAGTTTTAAATATGTGTTTTCTCTAATCTCCTTTAAGCTTTTTAGGGTTTTTTAAGTTGCACATGAATACAGCATATCATTGTAAAGTAAGTATTTCCCACCCATGTCCTTTAAAAACCTCCTGAAACCTGTATACAGCTGTGGCAGTTAAATTATCAGTATTAATTCCTGCAGTACAGTAGTTCTCAGTGAATCATATAGTGCATATCTTGACTTCAGAGCCTTGGTGAAAGAAACTTGTGGGATTTGTTTACCTGGCAACATGAATGTCAGATTACCACAGTTAACTGGCATGTGCATGTTTGCAGGCTTCACTCTGCCTGCTTTTTTGTCATGCCAAAACACTGTGTACGAGCATGTTAAAGTAGCCATAGTAGTCCCACAGTATCTCTTAATTCATTTTTTCCATTTGATTGAAGGGGTACACTGACCTAGCAGCGACTATGAAAATAGTACCTTTCTTAAGAGTTGCAAATTTATAAGGTAAGGCAGTGACAAGAAAATCTATGTATTATATCACTATCTTATTCTATATGACATATCCCTATTATTTAGTTGTATCTGCAAGTTGGCAGCTGCCTTAAAACTAGTTTGTTTTCTGAGGCCATACATATCAGTTGTCTTTGGCTTACTCAGGGATTTTTATTCCTTCCTTTAACTGTCTAATAACTTTAGGGATATTTTTATATTATTTAGAAAACCTTCAGACCTCTAAAATTATAGATTTGGTTTTTGCAATGCAACTTTAAAATAGTGTCAAAACAACTATTCCATTTAAGTATAGTTCAGTATTTGAGTTTTCCTGTAATTGAGTACATGGTTGAATAGTTGCATTATTCTTCCTGTTTTTTTATAAATATTTTGAAATTTTGTTACTGTCTGTAAACTGTTTTGTAGCTATTTCATTGTGGAAGGTTTAAGATACCTCAACTCCCATCATAAAAATATGATGTTAAGATATTAGGAAAATTAAATGAAAAACACATTTCCTTATTAGTGCCATCAGTGTGGGTAAGGTAATAAATTCATTTACATTTCATTTTTAAACAGAAAGCTATTTCAGAGAACAAAAAGCATGTCATTAGGGGGAAAAGTAGTACAAAATACACATCTCTCAATTCCTACAGTATCATATAATCTAGGGCATTAATCTGATGGAGGTAGACAAATTCAAATCAAAATGGAGCTTCATTTTGTTTGTGCACATAACAAAAACAGGCAGCATTTTTCGTAATGCATTTTTTGAAGTGAGGGAGTATACTCCAAATACCTTTTGTATGTATGTGTTGTAATTTGCCTCCTGGCTCTCTGGTTTGAGGGGGAAAACTAAATCCTGGATTGCTTTGGCTTTTTATAGTTCTGTTTTTTCCCCTTAGTAGAGATGCCTTTATTTGTACACTATAGTTAAGATTTTTATATATAGTAATTATTTCATAAATGGCAAAATATTTGTATTTGAGTATTCAACAGAAATTTGTTTTTGTTGTTCTTTAGATGTCTAAACAGTCCTTTAATTTCATGGGAATGTTTAAATATTTGATTAGATAGTAAAAAACAATGCTCCCTGTATCACTTCTGATATGTGATATACTGAAATTTGTGGCATGGAAGAATTTATTTGGCCACCCTTATAAGTAAACTAAAATGATTCTCATTCCCCCTTGCAAAGGGAACACATTTAGTAAATAGCTCTGCCCCGCTGCTATCAGTAGAACTCTTGCATTAAACACTTGAGTTACAAGTAGGCGTCTACCCAAATCGAGGAGGAGGTCAGCTGATTTTGTAGAGAGATTGTGGGGTCTGGTGCCATATGCAGGGGCTGATCTCAATGGCCCTCCCCAACCTCTGATTGGCCGAGGGGCCCCAATGGCCTTGTCTCTTGCCAGTGATTGGCTGTGAGGGCTGTCTGTCATGCAGCCCTGCCTCTCACCACTGACAGGCCACATAACAGGCAGCCTTCTTAGCCAATCAGGGGCAGGGGCAGCAGCCCTCTTGGGCTACCTTTCAGGTGGGTGGCGGCAGCAACTCTTCCCCTCCCCAGCAGGCTTTGCAGCCATGCCACAGTGCTGTGAAGACTGCTGGCTCCCTCTGGGAAGCCAGTATTTTATTTTCAGTAAGTTTTCTTTTCTTTTTTCTTTTTTTTGTGGATTTTGTGGGCAATGACAGATTTCTCGATGTCCAGGAAATCACAGTTTCAGCAGGTCCCTGGTTATAAGTTCTTTGGATGCTTTGGGACAGATTTTCTTGTATGCTTAAAAAAAACAGATCCATAGGCTCTGAGAATTAGATGCATCAAAATTATTTGTTCTTTAAGGAATTCCATCTCATCCAGATCAATCTTCTGATTAATTCTAAAGTATATTCTGTAATAACTGTATAACACAAGTATTCAGCTTTGTAATCCATGTTGTCTCTGCTTACCTTTTCATAGCATGGTTCTGTCTTGCCCCTACTTTCTTAAAATCCCACAATGAAATAATATAAGAGCAAACCAGTGGAGATATGATTGCTTAACCATTCCTGAGGAAATTTCCAAGCAAAAATGATACACCGTTAATTTAAACTATCTTTCTGCAGCCACATCTCTGCAGTTGTGGATGGTTTAAAGGATGGTCAGCTGCCACTGTATAAGCCTTATCTAGATGACTTGAACTACAGACTGTGGACAGAGGTCCATACAGATGGCTCTGCCTCCTCTTGAATCTGGTGTATGTGGAATATTGTTCTGTGGGGAATAACCACAGTCCTCAAAAAACCTCATCCTTAGTTCCTTCTACTGATTTCTTTAGTAGAAGAGGAGATGTGATCCTATGTACTGTTTTGTCAAGTTCATAGCAGCCCTGGGCTAAATAAAATCTGAGGCCAAAGGCTCAAAGATATATAGTGGTTGTTATATAACAGAGATCCTATTAACTCAGTATTGTTTATTAACATATGTATCCCTTCAACTTTGCATTTTGAATGACGACTATAAATATTTGCTCTGAATGGCTAGCACAGGGGGTCAGCAACCTATAGTTCACAGGCTGGAGCTGACCTGTGAAGCCATTCGATCCAGCCTGTGGATATAGGACTTGGACAGTGGGGAGCTTTGGCAGCAGTCGCTTTCCCGTGCCTTTGCAGGGAGAAGTGCTAGCTATGGGCATTCTCCCCATTCTGCCACAGGGAAAAGCAATGGTGGGTAGGTCCCACCTGTCCACTTGCCCACCCCTAACTGAGTCAATCTGGCCCACAGACTTAAAAGTTTGCCAACTGCTTGGCTAGTGCCCTTGGCATTTCTCATCCACATGTCCATACCCACATAGCTACTTGATTCGTTATGTGCCAGTCTAATCCTAGTTTCTCTAATAGTTTTATTTCTCATGCTGTTCTCCCTTAGTTGCCTGCCGTCCACTAAGAGTAATTAAATTCTGCATAAATAAAACCAAGTGAGGTTGCAGAGTGGTGAGGGTACCAGAAGGTGAGACAATCCTGTTTGTGGTGGGGATGTTAGGTAACTTTGACTGCTGTAGGCTTGTAGAGTGGAGGTGTTTGCTTAATATTCATGTGGCGCTTATGCAAGGATGATTACATATGCTCCGTGTGATAAATCCCTACTCCTTTAGCAAGTAAGAGTGAAGTGAATCATTTGAGAGGCAGAACTGCGGTTGTGAGAAGGCTTGTGCTGCAGTTGGCTCAGTAGTTTCCATTTCAGCAGAAAATATTTACAGTATGTTTTCACTTGTATATTAGTGTCTCTAATATAAAATGCAAGATCGTAGATCAGTTGCATCCCAAAATTTCTGTGCTAATTCAGAGGGTTGAGAATCTAGACTTGGTTCTTTTTTTTTTTTTGATACTTTGGTTGTGCTCACTGCACAGCTCTTGATGAGATGGGTCTTCTATTTGCATTGGTTTACTTTAGTTTTGAAAATTTGAACGTCACGTAGTTTTACTTTTTCTATATTATGTGGATATTTTACTGACAGTTAAACTAGAATACATTTGCATTTCTACTATAACTTCCATTTAGTCAGTTGACTGCGTCTTTTGAAATCCATAGCGACTAGTAAGACTTTAAATGGAAAGTATAGGATATAATCCCTTTTTTCGTGAAGGACAGACTGTAGTGATGAAATGATTCTAGAGGATTTAATGGTTTCTCTTGCCAATTCTATTTGGGAAACCAGTTCAAAATCAGCAGCCAAACATGTTACAGACTTTGAGCTTTTTTACTGTTCTTGTGTGGCATTCCTTTCTGGAGCAGACATTACATTTTTATAATCATTGGCATGGTTATAGCTGTGTATCTCCAAGTTGTGGATGTGACCCATGAGCTATTATTACCTTATAATCTATATTAGATCACTACAAATTTTGCTAATGGGAAGCATCCTAAATGAGGCACCCAGATGGGAGAAAATGTCTTGATTTCTTCCTTATTTGCAATGGGTCAAACTCAATGCTGGTGTTAGAACAAGCTCCATTGAAAACAGTGAAGTTGCATCCATTTTTACGCCATTGGTGAATTTGGCCTGTAATGTGTTGACCAAATTACCTGAATGTATGTTTAAGGATGATAATGCAGAAATTGAAAAAACAAGATTTGCTTCTGAAGATCAGAATTTTTTCTTGTAAAAAGACATCCCATTATTTTTAGGCTGTCAGAAATCTCGTGCAGCTGCTTCTGAGTAATTCTAGCACTGATTATTTTTGGTTTTGTACATTATTTCCCTGTAGCACTGTTTAATTAAGGGCAGTTGTCTTGGTTACAAATAATTTTTTCATTAAATTTCCCTGTAAGGAAATACCAACTTGTACTTATTTTCTCCTTGAAATACTGATAATATTAGAAACCACCTCTTCAACAGTGTTAATTTAAGCCCTGCCTTTTTCAGTATAACCCTCATGTGCATGTTTTAGAAACTTCAACCAGCACAATTCCAGCTTTAAAAGAAAGACCCTTACACTGGGACAAACTTGAATGTGTGCACACTTAATCACAAAAGCAGTGTGTGTTGCTAATATTTTTTGTATCTTATCTGCTTAGATAAGGAAGCGCAGAACATGGCTTCCCCATCTGTCTAAATCTACTATGAAGTCAGTCCTGTGATTCAAACAGTTAGATGCGGAAATTACTGGTGTCGTGATTCAGCTTTGACTCAGTGAAGCAGAAGTAATTGGCTTGTTTAGGAGGTTAGGAAAATTTAGAGAATGAGCTGAGAGTTTAAAGTGTGACTATATGTGAAAACCTCCATCCCATTATGCTATCTTATTGGAAAAAATACTCTTGCAACGTAGTTTGATTTTTTTTTTTTTCTTTTTAATAGACCCTATAGTAAAAATGCACCTTTTTACTTTTTGTTCACAGGACTGTCATTCTTTTGTCTGTGTAACTTTAAGAACAAGGACTTATACATCTATATATTTTGCCTTCCTATAGAAAGTGGAAATTTTAGCATTGAAAGGCATTTAATCTCCACTGCTGTTTGTAGCCTAACAGTAAAACATTTGCCAACATACATGCTTAGAGAGTTGGAGCTTGATCATAGAATGCATGATGTGCTTGAGGTGTATGAGTATATAAGTAACTATTGTTAGCTGCTCCTTTGGAAAAAAAACGAATTGTAGTATTAAACATATCTCCCATTATTTCCCCTATATAATGCAGTAAGGGTTCTGTCCCTTATTGTAATCAGGAGAAACTACTGCATATTGTGCAGCAGGAAACCTTTTAAAACCATACTTAATTCACACGAAACATTGAACAATAAATCCAAAAGCTATTGGATGGGGTCAAAGTCAGCATGAGAGAGTTTTATATGTAAATTATTAGCAAAATGTAAATAGACACTTTAGAAATGGGTGAAGTAGAAAATGTAAAACCCTATTAGAGATCACTGCATGCCAACCTTCACTAGCCATCACGTGGCATAAGGCCTGGAAATGGCAAGTAGAACATTCCTGGAAAACGGGGGGGGGGGAAGCGTA
>NW_017729026.1:10304151-10314707 GCF_001723915.1 Gavialis gangeticus | reverse complement strand
GAAAACGGGGGGGGGGGGAAGCGTAGTGAAAAACTATTAGTTGCAAGTTGCTAAAATATGAACACCTCCCCTTGTAGATTGTTCACAGTCAAAAAATGCAGTCACATCTAGTGCAAGCCCACTGTATGCAATGGATTGTTTTGTGCCATGTCCCCATCTTTTTATATAGAAATGTATTAAGAATGTTTTGTGTTACCCCTTTCATGTTAATCTCTACCTTCTGCTGCTTCATATCCAAGGACAACAAAGACGAGGAGAATATACATTTCACTCTGTGTATGCCATCTCATAATAAAATGTGTTTACCATATTGCCTGTTGTTATACATTTTATTTCATCATATTCCCCATTTTCTGACTTTTATGGGAAATTTGAAAACAAATTGACATTGTCTATTTTTGTCATTGATTGTTGTCAAGTCTTATTTGTATCTGATCTTAAGCTGTTTGGAGCCAAAATTCTTACCAGCAATTAAATCATTATAATAAATGCTTTTATATATAGTAAAGATAATAGATATCAAGAGAATAAAAATATCATTTCTATTTCTGCATCTTTGGGAATCTAGAATTTGAAATCATGGCAAAGCATTCCTCTCATGCTGAGCATGAAGAATTCTCCAAACATAAGATCAATTTGGAGGTATATGAAAAGAGGTAATTATGTCTTTTTAATCTGCACCTTTTATGGGGTCAGTAGTGAACTAAAGTAAGCGGTTTCCAGTGTTAAATTTTTAACAAATTTAAAGCTGTACACAAGGTAGCAAATAGAACTGTGCTATATTTCATTTCATTGAGTGACTGAAGTGGGGAGAGGTCAATAACTGGAGAAACTATACAAACACATTCAGCACTTGCTTTGCAGCTTTGATTCAGTGTGTTGCCTGTCAAAGAAACGTTTTTGTTTAAACACTAGTATGAATCAGTTGAGTTACCTTCTCTGTTTGGTATGTTATGGTAATTCTTGTCCAGTAGACTTCTGTATATGTATTTAGGCTAAAAGTGATCCTGTCTTGTTCTAAAGCTGGGCTGGATCAGTGAATGCAGTACGTTTTAAAAGAAAGAAGGGTAACCTATTCTGTTAAGCCTTTTTAGTTTTTTTTTTAGTCTTTTAAAATCCTGTCTTTCTATGTATGTCAGCTTCATTCTGTTCCCTTCCTTTTCTTGAAACACATACAAATGTGTGCTGTCAGTGTTCAGTTAGGGCTTGAGACCAAAAAAAAACCCATTGTGGTACCTAAATAATAGGCACATTTTTAGGTGTCTACTTACAGGCGTGGAACCCAAACATCAAGTGCTGAGTTATGTAAGAACATGTACAGTACATGGGGAGTTAGGTGTTTCTGAAAGACAAGTGAGAAAAGCCACATGCTGAGCAGTCAAATCCAGTAAATTCCAAAATACCCAGCCTTTCTCCAGGGCTTAGATGCCTAAATCAAGATGGCAAACGCCTGTGTTTAGACAGGATCCAGAGCCCAGAATCCTTTCCAGAGGATAGGCACTTGTAATTAGTCTTGAAAGAGTGTGTTACTTTTTTCTTAAAATAGGTAGTGGGGAGGCGTTGGTGATGCCCATCTTTTATTTAGTAACCTTGTGGCTAGAACATATGTCAAAAATGGGGGATCTGGATCCAGGCCCTCCAAGACTTTCAAACTCACAGCTCCCACCTGAAGTGGGAAATGCAGGTTTGAATTCCCTGGGGCTGTGGGGACAGTTAATGTAGATCTTCCACTTACTTGATAAGTGCTCTAGCCATTGGGTGATATAGTTAAAGATAGGTAACATTATTATGGCTGCTACTACCACATTTGACAGCTCCATTTTAGAAGCAAGATGGTTTTGATGGCGGGGTTGGGGGTTATCTTACTGATTCGTTTTAGTCAAACTCAGAGCATATCCGCTTAATTGGAGCCCTTGGGGGATTCATGTATAGTGCTCTACCTAGTATTTGCATCTCATTGGAGCTCAGGTGGGAGATAGGTACCTGGCTGCTCAGATTGGGGCAGTTCTTGGATATATAGACATTTCAGGGAACTTTCAAAATGTCTAGTGCAGTAGTTCTCAACCTTTTTGGATTTGAGGTACCCTTCCAATAATTTGTGGGCTGAGTGGCACCCGACTTTAAAAACAAATGTATATGTTTCCTTC
Organism: Gavialis gangeticus; assembly: GCF_001723915.1. Classification (NCBI taxonomy): domain Eukaryota; kingdom Metazoa; phylum Chordata; order Crocodylia; family Gavialidae; genus Gavialis; species Gavialis gangeticus. The sequence continues at coordinate 10,312,560 of NW_017729026.1, read as the reverse complement.
TTACCTCCTTATACAGGGGCTGGGGTGTAGGGGTGGCAGGTAATCTAGGCAAGGACAAGCCTGAACCTGGCTTTATCAACTTAGTTTATCTGCTTATCTCTCTGCACCTCGCAGCACCCTTCAGCAGATCAGGCAGGATACCCCAGCACCTTGATTGAGAATCATTGGTCTGTTGTGGTTCATGTAATTCCAGCATTAGGCAGTGCTGAGCAAGAGTTCTTTGGATTATAATTTTAGATTTACCTGCCTAAAACAGAACTTTAACAGAATTTGGCTACCTAAGTCCTGTTTTGAATCCAGCCTTTGGTCTTCCAGTAATATTAACTGTGAGTTTTGACGCAGCTTTTCAGGCAACATGCTGGATAAAACAGTAAATTACAGTTCTAAATTAGAGAAATTTAGAATACCAATTAATTGCATGCCCACAGAATTCTTGCTCCTTTCGGTCAGAAACTTATGTGTAATGGCTTTGGAAAAAAATATACCTTTCTAAATTCCCATAGGTTGATGAAGTATCATTGGGTCTGAAGACAGGTAATTTAATAGATTCAGAAAGAGGCATTTCCCCTGAGGGGGCAATTATCAACTGCTGTGCTATAACTGTCACCGCAGCATGCTCGTGTAGCCATACAAATAAGCTAAAGAACTGTAAATTCAACCCTAAAAAAAAATGAAGTTAACATTAACAGGTTTGCAACACTTGGATTCCTACAGGAGTATGGAGATTTAACAGTGACATTGGACAGTTACCGATCAGCTGCACATTTTCATAAGCATACAGGAAATGGTGATTTGGTGTTCTACTGTATAGTACTCATGAGTAGATTTTTTGACTTAATTTGGGATTGGTTTAGACTGCGCTAATTAACTAGCTTTTTGTTGTCCCAGTAAACAGAATTGCATCCTACTTTTTGAGGATTCTCTGCTTTTCTTCCTTCATAGTAATACTGAGTGAATTCTTAGCCTCCGTAGGCTTTAATGTGGAGTAGGATTTTAGATTATTCTAGATTAGGGAAGCACTTGTGTTTTATACATTATTTCCTTTTTGGCTTTCTTGAAATCTGGCATCAGACGATAAAGGACTGGATTCCCCTTCTACAATTTTGTAACGGCTGTGAGCTGCTCAAGATATTAAAAATCAACCCTGTAAACATCAATTGCCAGATGAAAACTTGCTGCAGTCAAGCAACTGATTTTTTTAAAATTAAAATTAATGTTTCATAAAGTCAGATTATCATCAGTGATAATGAATAGATTTATATATTGCATTTTCTACAACCTAATTTCCCCCAAAATAAGCGGTATTTATTATTTTCACAATCTTTTGTGCTTCTGATGTTTTTCGGCACCTATCTGGGGCTTGTGCTCCTGCAGTAAATTGTAGAAGCAAGATGTTTGAAGACGGTACTATCACCTGTAGTGTGTCTTAACCAGAACTAAATCAAGCTTTTTACTTGCAGCATATTCTGAGTCTGAAATTACTAGGAACAGGACATTTGGCTGCAAGTCTTTCTTCAATGAAGCTTAAGTGAAAGACAACCAACACTTTTTTGATATCCTGGTACACAAATAGCTTTATTTCTGTTATCCTCTATTCATCAGAATTAAGTACTCTGCAACCCACTGAAAAAGAGGTGTCATATATTTAAGATTTGAACTCCATAGGAATGCAAAGTATTTATGTAACCAATTACTCCCTCAGATCATCTGCCTTTTTCTCTTCAGCCTACACTTAGAATGCTGATGAGTTGTCCATTATCTTGTTTGTCTGAAAAAAAATGTTACAGATTTTAGCAATAATGGTTGCCTGATATTACAACTGTAAGAGTTAAATGCACATCTTCGTGCTACAGTAACTCTCAATAGTTTATTTTTAGGCAATATTTTAGTAGTAGTTTACCTGCCAAACTGGTACCTTAGAACTGTAGCAGTAGCAATTAGTGAATATGTTACTTCCACAGTTTTTTCAAATTTGCATCAAAATGGATGTGTCTATACATCGCCATGCTTTAGTGCTTCCTTTTGGAAGTACTAAAGTACTGTACAGTATGGGTGGTTACTGAACCTTGTGCACAGTGCAGGGTTAGATTTTTTATCGCTATGTCACCATAGCAGCGTGCTATACCAAGGGAGCGCACTGCTATGGCAATGAAGCTGATGGTCACGTGTAGACACACATGATCACTACGTCACTGTGGCACGCCGTAGGGCAATGTAGTACATCGCTACAGCAATGTAAGGTGACGTGTAGATGCACCTAGTTTTTTGTAAAGGTTTTTTCGGGGCTACCCTTTTTCAGAGTGCCTTTGGTTTTAGGTGGCCTATAAACAACTGTTGTCCTCCATAAGTTCACTGTCAGTCTGCCAGATTGCTGTCTGATTTAAATTTGCCTTGACACATGTAACTAATATTCCTGTTGTTTAAAAATGTGTAGGCATTGGTTGTATATGCATATGTACAAAAACATGGGAAAAGAAATGCCAACATGTATCCTGCTGGCCAGGATCTTTTGAATTAAGTGGAGGTTTTTTTAAAGTTTCTTTCCCAGTCTGAACTAATATTCCATGATGGTTATGTCCTCTTTGCTAAATCCAATTATGTTCACTGTAGGCAGTTTCAGTAAGACAACTGTTGGATATCCGGGGGTAAATTTGATAAATCAGAAACTTAAAATGCTTAATTTCTTCTGATTGATGAAACTCAAAAAGAATGCAGCATCCCAACCCCCTTTAATGAGAAAAAATTGAAAGTAAATTTCCTTGTGCTGTAAAATAAAATGTGAATGCACTCTATCTCAGAATCGATATTGGGAAACTGTTTTGTGTGTTCAGTGGATCATGTGAAAGCATATCCAAGGGAGGTCGTCACATGCATGCTGAGGACTAAACTATGTCATTGGTAACGTCCATCCAATAAAGTTTTTTGAAGGAAAAAGGCTGCTGTGTTTAATACTTCTAACTTATTTTCACCAAGTAAATATACAAACTACTGCTAGCTACTGTAATTTAGTCTTAAGAGTTTTGACTGATCATAGCCATATTAGGCAGGGCTATTATATTATGTCTTTGAAGCATACATAAAATTTCTTACACAACTGGAGAAAGTCACCTGTCTTTGTAATTTAAAAACAAGTTGTGTTGTATTAAATTTTAGTTCCCTACGTTTACTTTTGTCTACCATGTCAGTCATTCTTAACCTTTTTAGTATCTCCAAACTTCTTAAAAGTTAATTGCTTGTGCCACTTACTAAATTGTACTAACCCATAGAAGGGTAAAATACTTGATTAATTATAATCAAGATACAAGAGAAAATATAAGGTGGAACACACTGAAATGTGAATTTCAGTTCAAGAACCACTTTCTAGAGCTTATTATTGCAGGGGAACAAATGTTTTACAGTAAGTTGCATTTGCAGTGACTGTAAATGAGTAATGTGGCCCTTTCCTTGATCAAGGTGCTCTGTGTTCAAAGGGAACTGTTTTTTCATAATTGTGAAATTAGGAAAACGTGTATTCCATCTAATCCATGTATAAAGACACAAAAAATGGTAATCCTGAACAGGATGCTCTCAAGTGTAAATTGGTTTAACTAGTACAGAGCTCCTTACTTTATACAGCACGTAGGAAGAGATGCAGGCATGTCTCATGAATTTAAGTTGGAGTAAAACAACAATTATGCCTTGGCTGCCTTTTCGTAAAAAAAATATATATATATATAGTAGGCTAGGGTATATGTATTATGTTTTATTGTAATATTATTTGACTTCCATGCCAGAAATTTCTGTACAGCTGAGGGTGAAGTCTGCTCCAAGGAAGGGAGTCTCTGAAGAGAGTCCCGTGACTCGCTCCATCCTTGGTCCTTCTACTGGATCCTTGTAGAACACTGGACAAATGGCTTTAATTTGACACTGCCACTGGGCACCTGCCATTTGTTTAAATTAAAGCTGGATAGAAAGTAGCTATAGAGTTGTTACACGTTTTCAACCACTAACTTTGTAGCGGGCTGGCTCTTTCTATAGCTGGAAAGTCATTTATTTAATGTGATAATACTTTGCACGTGTGACTGGTCTGCATTTATTGCATGATTCACCAGTCAATGGTATAATATAGGTAATATGTAGCAGGGGCCTTGTTTCCTCCAGCTGTAAAATGTAAGTGAAAACACCTCACATGGTCCAGTTCTATCCACAGGCAAAACTATTATAAAATTACTGACAGGAAATGTCGAAATATTAAAAGGCGAGCTATGAATACACGCATCTTGAGAAAGCTGACCCATAGGAACAGAGGTATCTAGGGCAAAAGGTGGCTACTGCACAATATATGGGGAGGAGGTAGAGAAATCCCAGCCTGCAGCCTACTCTCCTCTGTGGAAAGACCTGAAACTTCTGCTGTTTGCTGCTTCGTCCAGTCTCCAATCCAGCCTTTCTATATGGTCTGCTCCCAATGTCTGGCACAGGCTACTGCTGATGTTGGTGTTGCCAGATCTTGTGGGGCGCTGTAGCACCACAATGCCCATCTTGGGAGATGATCCACCATTTGCTGCTTCTGCCAAACATCGGTCGGTTGCATGGAGGCCCCAGGATTTCATGAGAAAGATCCATCAGCAGAAATTGCAACTGTGGCTCAAGGATTAGACTTGAGGCAGCTGAGGACCCATCAGTTAGCTGTGATAAAGCCCATCCTGGAATTGGGGCATTGCCACCATTGAGGGCATAGTCAAGTTAAAGATTAATTGTGGGTTAATACTGGAGCAGACACCAGTGCTGAAGGTCTGTGGGGAAAGGGCCTAATGCTCAAGCTCATAAACCCCAAGTACAAGGGCCAGAGCAGGTGCTCTTGGAAGGAGAAGGTGGCATGGGGGGGGGGGTGAACAAGAGGAGAGACCATGGGGTCCCTGGTGTCACCCAGCCACTGCTCTGGGCAGTGCAGCGCTGTCCTTAACCCTGCCCCGCTCCAGCACAGCAGCCCTAATGCCTACCAACGATTCCTGGCACCTGGGGGGGGGGGTCACCCTGCCACCAATGCTTGAGTTGTAATCTCAAGCGTCTGAGGGGCCCTGTGGCATCATAGGCACCCAGGTGCCTCTGATATGGTGCTTTCTACTGCTCTTATGGGCCCGACCCGATTGGGGTGAACCAGTGACCTATACATGACAGAAGTGTGTGTGTGTGAACAAGAAAATAAGTGACGTGTGTGTGAACAAGTGATGTATAAATGACGGATGTGTGTGTAAGACAAGCGACATGTCAATATGTGTGTGCAAGCCTAAGAAAACAAGTGACGCATGTGAAACGTAACGTATCAATAACTTCAGGCTCCCCTAGCCCCACCTCCCTCCTGCTCGGTCCCGCCCCTTCCCTGCCGGTCCTGGACCGGGCTGCCACTGCCGCTTCCGGGTCTGGTTGCCGGAGCAACCGACGCCGCGTGCACTGCCAGCCAGCTAGCTCCGAGCGCGGCACGCCCCTGACCCCCAGGTGAGGAAGCCGCCCCACCCCCATCCTCCTCGTTTTGCGGCGGGGCCGCCCAGGGGCTAGGGCGCGCGCGCGCGCTTGAAAATGATGTCAGGCTTTGCCCCCCGGCGGGTGGGGGAAGGGAAGGAGCCCCGGAGTTCTCAGCCGCCCCGCCCCCACCGCTACGTCATCGCGGGACAGGGCACGTGCCTTGCAGGCAGCTGCTCTGTGCCCGCGGGGGGGGCTTAGCCCGGGCCCGCCCCCTGGGGTTGAACCTTAAAGGCATGGGGGGGGGAGAACCCCCTAAAGCAGAGGCGTCCCAGAAGGAAGGGGAGGTTCCTGGAGGTTGGGGTCAGATCTAGACTAGCCAGGTTGGTCCCTCAGGTGCCCCCCTGCCAGGCACCCGTGCCCCCACGTGGCACACTTGCTTTAAGCCTATAGCTTCCCAGCTGTCCCCGTTCTCTCTTTCGTTGTGCCCTGAACTCAGTTGACACATACCTAGTAGCCCCCTCTCTTAGAGGGCTCAAGCTTGCTTTGAGGGTGTAAGGCCCGTGTTCCTGATGTGTGTCAAACTGGCCTGTCTTCGGATGAGCTGGGCTACCCCCCTCTCCCTCAGATCCAGTCACTGGAACTAGGAACCAGCGCAAGCGCCGACCTACTGTCACTGCCATAGGCAGCTGGTTCATCCTGATGTTGCTGCAGCATCTGCTGAAGGCAGAAAAAAACGAAAAAGAATAATTGGGAAAACCCACCATTGCCACCTCACCTGCTCTCAACCAGTGCTAGATACCAGGCAAGGTCTGTGAAGGGGCAGAGTTCAGGTTGTTTGGAGGGGTGTAGGTTATAGCTGTGTTGGTCTAAGCACATCGGCACACAAGGTTCTTTGGGCCAATCTGATATCTTTTATTATACCAATTTAAATAGTTAGAAAAAAATTTTTGCAAGCTTTTGGGTTTAAAAAAACCTTTGTCACGCTGAGGAAGTCTCTGCAGTTGGTGTATGCTTTGCCTGAATGGGATGAAAAGTAAAGAAGCCAGAGGCTGGGCTGGTATGCATACAAGACAGGCAGGCAGTGAAGGTATCAATTGAGTAGTCAGTGGGTGAGAGGCTGGATGGAGAGGCGAAGGGGGTTAAATGTAGCAGCTAAACAGTGAAGAGGTAACTGGGGAGTCAGATGTCAGGCAGGTTATAATGTGCCATAAATCCAATGGCTATATTTAGTCCATGATTTTTAGTATCCGGGAGGTTGATGAAGTGGAGTTCATAGGCTCGTCTCTGGGAAGTGTTTTCTAAGTTCCCTTTGAGGATTAGAACCCAAAGATTGGAGAGAGAGTGGTTGTCTTGTGAGAAATGTGCCCCACTGGTAATTGGGTGTTCCTGTCTTTGATAGGTTTCCAGCGTGTTTTCATTCGGGTGCGCAGTTGTTGTTTGGATGCATTCACTATACACTTCTCCATCTTTAAGGCCTCAGATTTCTTGTAGGATGAATCTCCTAAATTTATAACAGTGAATCAGGGATCGCTGTCATCCCTGTAACATATTTCCCCCTGTATTGCTAGTGGCAGAAGGCAGCACAGGGTGGTACGTCAGAGGATTCTCAGGTATCATTTCAACTTTCCATAGCTTTGCTCTGGCAATTATTATTAATATTGTAGAGCAGGGGTAGGCAACGATATTTGGCTGGAGTGCTGAAAAAAACTACAATGCCTACCTTGCAAGCTGCTGGAGTGCTGGCATGCCAGAAAAACAAAACGAGGGCAGGGGGTACATGGCAGGATGCCCTGCTTGTTCCCCTTGCCCCCCACCCAAAGCCTCTGCCCCCCAGCCCCGCTCATGCCCTGTCCCCCAGCCCAGGCTCTGTGGCTATCCAGCAGCTACCCAGAACCTGGGACGGATGCAGACGGGAGGCTGCAAACAGCTGCTGCTGCCTCCCAGCCCCAGCCCTGGGTTCCAGGGAGGCAGCTGGTACAGGCAATGCTCCCCGCTGTACTGCCCTCACCGCCGCTTCTGCAGAGCAGCATGTGGAACCTGGCGCAGCAGGGCACAGTATGGGGGTGCCGCTCTGAGCTCCCCTGGCCACACTTCCCCTGCAGGCCGGGGCAGCAGCAAGGGGCAACGCGGAGCTTGCAGCATCAGGCAGCTTCCTTGTACGGCCCCTCTGTGTGCTGCCGCACTGGGTCGCACATGCTGCTCTCTGGAGGGCCCAGGGTGCTGCCTGGGTCACACCTCCCCTGTGCACAGGAGTAGTGTGGGCAGCATGCAGGGTTGTGCCCTTTGCTGCTGCCACCACCTGCAGGGGAAGTGTGGCAAGGACAGTGGGGAGCTCGGAGGAGCAGGTTGCTTTCTGCGCCCCCCGTTGTGCCCTGCCACGCCCAGTTGCACACACTGCCCTGCAGAAGTGACAGGGGGGAGCATCGCTGGTATCTGCTGACTCCCCCAGTCCAGGGCTGGGGTTAGGGCTGGGAGGCAGCATCTGTTTGCAGCCTCCCGGGTGCAGCCAGCCCAGGGTCTGCCAGACATGGTGCCTGGGCTGCTTGCAGTAGGGCATGAAGCCTCCCAGGCATGTGCTGGGAGCAGCCCAGGCTCCCGCCTGGCAGCAGTTACTCAGAGCTGGGACTGCCTGCAGCTGAGAGGCTGCAAACGGCTGCTGCTTCCTCACCCCAACCACAGCCCCAACTGGTGCCGAGGAATATGGATTTGCATGCCATGCTCAGCATGCGTGCTGGGGGTTGCCAACCCCTGCAGAGCATAGGGGATACAATCCTGAACCAGAGCCCTAATGAACAGGGGCTGATGACACGCACACAAGTAGATGAGCTTTTTCCCTTGCTGCCTATCCCCAACCTTTTAAAATTGATACTATAGTTAAGAGGCAAATTGTATGCATTATAGAGGGGTTGCCTCTTTTAACTGTCCAGCATGTTGCATAAATTGCTGATTTTATCCCCTGGAGGCTAG
>NW_017729026.1:10302067-10303665 GCF_001723915.1 Gavialis gangeticus | reverse complement strand
ACAAAGAAACATAGAGAAAAGTATCTATTTTCACTACAAGCATACAAACAGAATGCAAGATTTAAACCGCTTGCGTCACCCTAAATAGAGCCACTAGCTTTCTGAAAAGGAAAAGCTGTTCGACTGCAGCAGAACTATGGAGTCCAAGACAAGTTATAAAGAGCCCCGCTGAATAGGCCACATTCTCTCCTCCTCCTGTGCTTGGCGTGGAGATTTGCTCTAGCGGCTTTGCTTAAGACTGATTTGGATTTAATTCTTTCAAGCAGAAAAGGCAAGGGATTGTACTTTGCATTTTTTTCTGCACCACATATTTAATGAAATTGTTTTTTAAGTTTGGTTCTATTAGTTTCATCTGGAGTTTATGAAATGAGGAACCAGCCTGACTGAGTATTAAACTGGCCAGGTGGCAATTCTTTGCCAAATGAAACAAACAGTAATTCAGTATGCATTTCCAACAAGGCCTTCAACTGTTTGGTACTTTAAGCATGTCTGCTGCTGCCTGTTTCTTACATTCCTTTAAAACAAGCCCCTTACATCACAAAATTAGTTATTTCTAAAAATACCTTCTCTAGAAGTATAAGCAGACTGCACCAGTTATTTAACTCTCATCTAGTACTCTTTTTCTTATTATCTTATAATTTATCTTCTTCTTATCACAGTATTCTGCTATTTTATTAGAAGTTTTACAGCTCTAGGGTTTATAAATGATCTTAGCAATATCTTTATTTCTGTAGCAATGACAGGGAAAGGTAAAATGTGTAAGGTACTTAAAAACTGATTTCCTTTTCTTACTTGGGTCTGTAGGTTGAAATGCTTTCATTAATGTGGTCTTACATCATAAGAATTTAATCTTAGTGGTATGTTTTTAGCAGTGAAACAGTGGATTTCATGTTAATATAATGTGAGACTGCTGGTTTTGACATCAGGATAAAGTACTATATGCCGTCTTCACTTGCACAGAAACACTAGCATCCAGTCCCAGAGCTCACCATTACTAAATGTATCCTTAAACAATGCTGGAAGCATTTCCTGAGACTAACATTGATCTCATAAAAGCAGATTTCTGAAGGTACAATGAACAATTAGAGTTTATGAGTAGGAAGCATAGCATTTTGCTGTTTAACAGTTACTTCATTAAAGAACAATTTTGATGTTCTCTTTTAGATCATACAGTTTCACAACATGAAAGAATAATAGTAAAATCATTTGGTAAGTATGTTATTGTACAACATTATTGGGTTTGTTTTTTTTAATTGAATATTTTATTGACAAAACAAGTGCTGTTCTGCTGGAACTGCAGCAGATGTGCTTTACAGCATATGAATTATCAAAGGAGGCAGGAACATGAAAATGAACTATGTCTTCTGATATGGTCTTCACCAGAGACCAGAGAGAAAGATACAGGGATCTTTGAGGTAGGCAGATATGAAATAACCTGTCCCTATAGGAATGTCATATTAATTCCTAACAGAGGTTACTTTAAGACCTGAAGCTTACTGTTTTCTATTTCTACCAAAGCATTTCATAGTGTTTATTATTTTAACTCTGGATATTTTTGTTATCCATGTCATTTTCCCATCATGTTTTGAACCTTCCTA
>NW_017729026.1:10272085-10297067 GCF_001723915.1 Gavialis gangeticus | reverse complement strand
TGTCCCTATAGGAATGTCATATTAATTCCTAACAGAGGTTACTTTAAGACCTGAAGCTTACTGTTTTCTATTTCTACCAAAGCATTTCATAGTGTTTATTATTTTAACTCTGGATATTTTTGTTATCCATGTCATTTTCCCATCATGTTTTGAACCTTCCTAATTTCTTGGTTTCCATACTGAGCTCAAGGGACAACTAAAGAGAGGACTGTTTCCATACTGTTTGTTGACCAATGAATTTCATGGTCTGATTACAAGTCACGTGGGAAATTATTTTCTTTCATTGTTTTGGAATTTGGCCCCTTTTATTTCACTGAATACAAGGTTCTGTTGTACAATTGCTGAACCTGTTTACACTCTTCTGCTTTGCAATGTAGGAAGAGTTAAAAATGAGCATTACATGGCTAAACACTCAACTCGTGCCAGGTGGTTAAGTAATACTTTGAAAACTAAGACACCTGTAAGTTGTTTAGTATAATTGCATATTCAGCTGTATCCATCTAGGGTTATTTGAAGTGAATGTTACAAATTGGACACTGCACTAAATCTGGATAACCCTCAGTGTATATTTTGTGTGAAAGATTGCAAATTCAAATAAATGCATGTAACACCTTTGCTTTCTTCCTGTTTTTGGAAATAGATACTTTGAGCACTTCAACATTTACTGAAAGGAGTCACAGCACTTTGTTTGCCTGGTGCCTTGTGAAGAGTGTGGATTGATTTAAATCAAAATTATTTAAATTGCCAATGTTAATTACAATTTAAATCTGCAGATAACTCACTGATTTTAGTCTTGTTCCAAATCTATATTTTTTAGTAATTTTTCAGAAGGAAGGTTAATTGTTGTTAGCTGGTACAGCAGACTAGACTCTTTGTAGTGGTAGCGAAGAGGATGAGGGTTAGCAAATTAACAAGGGGTACATATAAGCACAGCAAACAGCGGTGAAGGCCAGTTGAAGTGCTGAAACTGCTTGCTGTGGCTTTTATTTTAAAATGTATCGCCTTTCCAATTAGCTATGCTCCAGCTGAGTGGAGAAGTAGTGCCCTTTGAAGTAAAAGCCACAGAAATCAGCTGAGTAGCTTATTCTTAATTCAGCAACCTGATGCAAACTAAGCAGGTTGTAAAACATCCTTGTGTGAAAATTCCAGGTTCTGTAACAATTAAGACCCGTTGATTTGCATGTAATTGCAGTTTTGCTGTACACACATTGAAATAATAATGTTTCTTAATACACATTTTCATAGTGGAAATATTCTGTTATTTTAGAAACTGGGAGTAAACATTTTCTGTTTAATGTGATATTTTTAGGATTTGCATTAAGCTGTTTATGGCAATTAGAAAGCAATTAAAATATAGAAAGTTAACATTTTTGTTAGTTAGAACTAAATTAAATGTGCTTACATAAAAAGTTCATCAAAATGTGTTGTATTTATAACATTTTTTTAAATAAAGGAGGAATTATCAGTTATTAGTACATTGATATGATTGTTTTTGCCTGCAATGTCTTTTGAGATATTAGAGTTAGAACTCCACGCTTTGTACCTAATTTTCCTTCAGGTACTGGAAGGAGAAAAGAAACTGTTTTGCTTTTGCAAGTCCTAATTAGTGTCTCAAATTTAAATGAATTCGTTTTTGAACTGAACTAGCTAAGTAAACTGAAATTAAGAAATTATTCTCTGCCTACCTGCAGAAGAAGCTGCTACTGTCAAAAGCAGGTTTATCACTTCACTTCAACAACCTGGTTCCAGAAATGTAGCCAGTCACCTCCCCAGTTGATCTTTATAGATGCAGCAACAAATGTCCTGATTGAATATTATTTTTTATTTATTTTTAATTATGTCAATAGATTATACTAAGTTTCAGCCTTAATATAGGTCATAATTTCAAATTAAATCATAAATTTGATTATTTTGTTATGCCTATATTAAATACATTTAAATGGAAGGAGAGGGAAAAGAGGCTGGAAGGAGCACTGAAAATGAGCTAGAGGACAGATAAATTAAAGCAGAATTTTGGTTATTGATGAGATTGTTGGGTTTTAAATACAGGAGCAAAGGAAAAGAATTACAGAGCAGAAGGGTGATGATAACCTTGTTATGAAAGATGAGAACCATCAGACTTTAGAAAGGTGAGGAGAAGAACTATTTTTATTTTCATTTCTTGCTGGCATAATGCACTGGCTTTTGGCTTACACACATCTCCTAACCTGGTCAGTATGTATCCCACCATCCTGATTATTGAGAAGTAGGATCTGGTCATTCTTTCTGCCCTATTGCAATTTTGAAATCTATTTATATTTCCGAGCTAGACACACAGTCTTCACATGCAAAAATAATGCTCCTTAGGGTCTCTTTTTTCTTGTGTATAGGTATTTTCCTGAAAAACTGATTAGGAAGTCATCTTGTTCTTAACATTGCCATTAAAGTATAGCAATAGTAACCAAGTTTCCTTTTGGCAAGTACACATTACAGCGTATTGAATAAGACCAAAGAAAATGTACTAAGATGTTTAGAAGTAGTAGAATAAAGACAGAAGTGTACAGATAAATAATTGTGAGTACAGTAGTAAAAACTGATACTTAAAAAGTACATATAGTTTATCTTAATCGTTTCTAGCTATGGATAGTACAACTTCAAGTATAGAATCTGAATACATTAAGAACCTCCAGCAGCAGATCTACTTCCTTGAACTGGAAGCCAGTTTTCTATATCTTTCATGGTTCCATTTATATTTTCACCTAAAATGATCTAGAAAGATACCCAAAAGAAAACTTCCACTGAAAAATCATGTAAGTAGAGAAAAATGTTTAGTGTTATGATTTTGATTTAGTTACTTATGCAGATTGTTTTTAATCATATATGACCTTAACTTCTTCATCACTCGGAGACAAACTAAAAAAACTACAGATCTTCAACCCCTCATCGTTTCTGAAACTAAGCATGTGTTTAAAAAAATCCAGGTAATATATTTTTTTCCATATTCTAGCACAAAAACTTCATAGTTTACTTCTGTTCTAGCAAATATTCTATCTTTTTAATGCTGATAGAGGGGTTTCTTAGAAAACTAAATTAGAAAAATATTAAAGGTATCTTGTCAAATTCAAACAACTTAAAATAATTTCAAGCTATTGCACTTTCTCTAAAACTTCTTTAGTTCCGTGATTTTACAATCACATTTTTTGAAGTTTTCCTTAGTTCTGTTTTAGAGTCACTTAACAGAAGGGGAAACTGAATGAATGAACAGCTGATCCTCGGCCGGACTCAAAAGGTGAAGACCCACTTAATCTAGCCAGCAGAGTTGATGGCTGTAGCCAATGGCAAACAATTGAATATGTGTAATATAATGGCTCATGTTGCAGCGGGCCATCTTTGACTTGCTGACCGAAATGACCAGGAACTATTGTCACATGGGGCAGCCTTTAGCTTGGGTCCAGAGCAAGATTCCAACTCTCACTTCTGGAGCTGCAACAAGACTCTAAGTATTCTGCCTATGTTCTAAATTTCTAAATTTGCTTAAAATAAACCACATGCATGAAGATTTGCAGGATCATTGCCTATAACAATACTGTCATATGCATACACAGAGGAAATATTTTTTCTTAAAGTGTTTCAAATAAAGTGAACCTAGATATTGCTTATGAATATAATGGACAATGAGTTTCATAGTGTGGTGATTGTACTTTGTTTTAAAAGGATACTGTCAATTATTTTCCAGGGTTTTTAAATTTGGGGCAAATGATAATAATTTAATATCAGGTTGGATAAGTAATCTAACAGAATCAGACCAGAGTAAGTAACCAAAATAAATTAATCAGCATAGTAATAGCAGAGCAACTATTCTGCTATAGCTATATTAATATAATTTATTCTATATGGGCACTATATTCTGGAATAAATACAACTTCATTTTAGAAAAAAATCATAAATATCTTAATATTTTGGTAAACAGTGTCCACATGCAGGTGTTACGTCCATATAACGATTGTAGAATAATCATATTTCTGTAACTACACCAGTCAATTTCCATGAATAGACAAACCCAAAAATTGTTTTAGAGAAGAGAGGAACTATGTAGTTGCCTAAATCATTTGGTTATTTTTGCTTGCTTTTGGAAAAGTCCATTTTTCCATAGCCTCAGTATATTTCTCTATAGCTAAATATGGAAAAAATGCTTCTGTTCAGTTTGGTTATGTTGGCAAAGATATGAAACCTTTAGGAGACCTAATACCTCATTTTGCTAAATCTGGAATATACATGCCTAAATACTTTATTGACAGACCACCACACCAGAAAAAGGAAATGATCAAGTGAGTTGAGAGGTGACATTAGATTTATTGTGTGTTAGTGGCTACATCATGTTTAGGTACTATTGTACGGTGTGCTCTGGTGTTACCAGGCACTTAATGAATTTGTGTAGGAGTTAACTAAAATTAATAACAAACTAGGTTAAGAAGCAGCACATCAAACATTTGTTGTTATTAATCAAATGAAGGAATTTTTATGAGATGTTCTGTATATAATCAAAAGAGAAAAATGTACCCATTGACTGAATAAGGATATTGTGTTCTTTGCTCATGAACTGGAAAATTAAGTCACAGCTAGACATAATCTGTATTCAGTTCAGAAATATATTGAAGTTCAAAAGTGACTCTGTGACCTCCCTAGGAGTTGGCAGGTCTGAGGCACTTTTAAAAATCTGGCCACATAGTTAGAAACTTTAAGTTCTTATTTTTTAAAATTGTAACTGAAAGTAACATTTTTGTTGAGGAGGGAGTCTTTTTAAAACACTAGAAAATTACACCCTTGAAACATATTTACATAACTGGCCCATAAAGGGTCATGTCGCACATTACACTCAAGAAGTGTTAATTTCACTTAAAACATGAACACCCACACATGCATGCAAGCAGTAAAACACATGCAAAGTGCAATTTCATCATAGCAAATTAATGACTTTTTGTGAGAGGAGTGTCTTCAAATCATATTAAGCAACATGTGTGTAGCTGTTGTAGGACTGTTCCACAGAAATAATATGAGTTCAAGATTCCAGTGCAGTGTTGGGGGCTGTGACACTCAGTTAGCTGAATAAGTAACTAAATGGATCTACCAGCAGGAGCAGAGCCCTCTCCCAGACTTGGCTCCCTATGCCTCCCTCCACCCATTGCCAGCAGAGTAACTAAATGGATTCTCTAGCCTCAACTTAAAAAAAATTCCAGCTGTGTATTTGCATACAGCACAGGGTTTCTCAATCAGAGGGTGATATATCCCCGGCTGATTGTCAGTCCCAGCCAATTCTCATTGCACTGGAGCCAGCTGAAGAGCTCAAGTGACAAAGAGTTAGCTCACCCTGCAGATACAGTGACACGTGTGGAACCAGTGTCAGGAGCGGCACCCTCTTCTGGGCTTGGCTCTCCATGCCTCCCTTCTGCTACAAGCAGTAGAGACCCA
Source organism: Gavialis gangeticus (assembly GCF_001723915.1). NCBI lineage: Eukaryota > Metazoa > Chordata > Crocodylia > Gavialidae > Gavialis > Gavialis gangeticus. Next base: position 10,291,619 of record NW_017729026.1, on the reverse strand, counting down.
GCTCATGCCTGAATGCCAGGAGGAAGCACTCCCAGATCGGGGAGTGCTGGGCATGAAATAAAAAGGATGTGGGCTCCACATGTGGGGGCTGCATCCTCAAGGACAGAAGTGCGAACTGAGGTGCCTGGTGCTGGGGCCAGTTTTGTGGGGTGGAGGTGGGGGGACATAGCTGCCTCCAATGCCACCCACAACTGGTTGAGATCATTGTAAGTTTTACCATGCATCTGTGAAGAACATGTTATAACTTTTAACAGGATGTAATAATGCTTACTAAGATCTAACTAAAATACATACCAAGTATTCTATGCAGCAAAGACCAAAGTTTCAGCAAGGTATATTTTAAATAGATTTTAGCTACATGCACAATGTTCATTTTACTATACATTAAGTGCCAGGGTTTGAGGCTGAGACTTTCTCATTTTTTCTGGGTTGTACACTGCAAAATACATTGTTGGTAATAAAAAAAAAAATGTGAGCGGGGAGGGAGAGATGTATAGTAAGAGAGAACTTAGGGGCATCAGTTTCCTTAAAATGGAAAATATTGGTTTTAGGGTTCACTGTATAACTGAAATTGCTCCCCACTTACGAATTAGACCCCACCAAAAGTTTGTGCCCCACCTGGTAGCCATCATCAAGAATGATAACAATCTTCCTAAAAAATTCATGGCACATTTCATTCAACAGCTGGAAATTTGGGGGGAAACCAAAAAAAAAAAGAAGAAATTATCTGCTGCAGACTACTTGAAAAATTTCGTAATTATTCCCTATATATCATCATATTCTAAAATGCTTTGGAGCTACTGAGAAAAAGTGCCATTTAGTTTTGTGGGAACGAAGCTAATGGTGGAATTACAAAGACCTATGATAAAGTAATCTGCAAGGCATTGAAACATACACTCAAACCAAGCAAAAAAATCTCCCTCAGTTTTACATGTTAACGAAGTTAATTCAGCTTCCAAATATGACACAGTAACTTTTCAGAGGACAATTTATTGTGAAGTACTTAATTTTTTACAGAAGATTTTTTTATTAAATGGTCCCTCTTAAACATGTCTGGCTTGATTTCCTTGCATGTCTCAGTTCCTCTAAATGGATAAACAAAATTCCCACAAATTTCACACTTACTACCTACATATGGTCCGATAACATTTTTAATATTTAAAATTACTTATTAAGAGCCGTTCACTAATTTGAAGTAATGGTTCTGAACACTACCAAGATAGCCAATGGAATTGATATTTCTAAGTTATTTCCTTTCTTTGATGCTAGTAGCCTAACACTCAGATTTGCCACACACGGCTCTACACATATTGTTTGTGTGTGTTTGGAGCCCTGTAGGCAGTCAAAGAAATAGAGGTAGGTACTGTGGAGAAGGGGAGTAGATATATGTGGTTTTTGTGGAGAATGGAGTTTTGCCAGGATGTGTAAGGTCATGGAAGAAAAAGGACTGTATGCAGTGGTGGCACAGCTAGAGTGGCTAGCATTGCAGTGTTTCTGTGCCAGGATATTGGCACGTCATGGCCTTGCTACAGCTCTAAAAGCCAAAGCAATAATTCTATCCACAGCTTTTGGTGCACCAGTATCTCAGCATAGATGCACTGGGTCTCTCCTCCTCTGACCCTAGGCCCTCAAACTACCTCTGAAAAAGCCAACATCCCTTGTTACTCCCACCATCTCCATTTGAATTTGGCTGTAAGTAAACATCAGTTTAAATTTGCCACCCTAAGGAACATCCAATGCTTTGTTGATGACATTTGATACAGTAAATCCAAAAAGAGGATTGCTTTTTTTTTTAATGGGAAACAAACTCTTCTGTTATTTACTGGCCAGCCAATACAATTAATTGGGTGGCTGGCCAGTATTTTTTAGACTTCTTTGCTAAAATGTTATTTTAAAATGATTATTTTTTTTAGATAACTAATGTAGCTAGGTAAATTGCCATCTTTGCTTATTTTTTATGCCTATTAACGAAACATTTAAAATACTTTTGTCAAAACTTCCTTGTAAGTGCTACAACAAATGAGACCAACATTTTACATTCTTCAGAGTTTTAACGTGCCTGAGCTTACCACATTCAGTATGCAGTAAGTGTCTTAATGTACACAATATAGAATATGAACAGACACTAAGGGAAGATTTACTAAAGCATTTAAGTGCATAACTTCCACGTGAAATTAATGGGATTAATGGACTGACTGACTCCAGGAAAAACTGGAGTAAGGTACATTATCAAGACCTTTATGAATCTTGGCTTAAATATACAATTTGTATCTGAATATATTTGTTAATATGCAGGTATTTTTAAATGTGTATTTTTGAGCTGAGAGGCAAAAGGCAATAGTAGATAAGACTACATTTACAGAAATGATTTTTAATAACTAGGTGACTGAGCAGATGATTTTTCACCACAAAAAATGTTTAATACTTTTTTGACAGGAATTACAGACTCAAGCTGATGGCCTCCACTTGGAACTAAAGCAAAAGGAAAGCAGTTTGAATATGCTGCAAGCAGACAGAGAGCGAATTAATAACCATATCAATGTTGCAAATGGTAATTATTTAGGAACATGGGTTTGGAAAGAACCATGCTCCACTCTAGAGAGAAAAGTGAAAACCCCCACAGTTTTTACTAGTCTAATCTAGAGGAAAAGTTCCTTCTTGACCATAGATTTGGGGACTAGTATGACCCTGAACAGAAGAGCAAGACCCTACCACACTACAAAGAGTAACCCAACCTAAAGAATGCATATACACAATTCCACATGTGATTATAGGGCCACAACTGCCTGTCGTGTTATGTTATCGCTTCCATAAATTGATCCCGTTTAATCTGTAAATGATTCAATGAATTTATACCCTACTATTTGGCTTGAACAACCATTCCAACCAAAACTTCACCCCTCCAACATAAATCTTTTAAGTTCTGATCTAAATTTACCTATATCCAGTATGTAACTATTTGATTGTGTCCTGATGTTGTTTTTCAGCCTACAATCTCTTTTCTTTCCCTAACAGTCTCTCCAATAATGTACTTGTAAGGTGTAATAATATGAGGATATAGTTAACATGCATTTATACTTCTAAACTTCATTCTGTTTCTAATGCTTCATCCACAAAATTATTAACATTTTTCATGTCACCTCAGATTCAGATTTTATGAGGAAACAACTAGTTTTAGTACTAAGGCTGATAACAAAATGTTAAACAAGATACGTCGTAAGGCTGACCTCTGAGAAACATCACTGGCAACTACTCTCCAGCCAGAAAATTCTCCAGTCAGCATAACCTGCTCTAGTTTCTCTTTGAGCCAGCTCTGTATCCACTTCATGATTGTATCACTGATCCTCATCTATTCTACTTTGGACAATAATTTCCCAGGAAGTACAGTATCAAAAGCTTTCCTTAAAGCTAGACAAATTAAGTCTACTGCATTGCCCTTATCCATGATTTTATCATGGGAGAATATTAAATTGTCTAACATGATTGTCCTCAGATAAACTTGCATTTCTGATGTTTTCTATTTGCAGTCGTATCTTTGACTTTTTTCCTTTGATATCGGTTCTAAGACCTTACATACTGTTTAAGTCAAAATGTCAATGCATGAATGTGCATGCACTCTCTTTATCTTTTTAACATGTTTGAGTAATGCAAACTCCAGAGAAAGGTAACTGAGATCTCAATTGCCTTAATCTCTCCAGCATGAGCAAGTGTTCTTTTCTTTGTTGCTGGGTAGTGAAAGACCATTTGACTGTAAACAGGTGTATCACTAGAGATGGTCCTGAGTGTCCTGGGTTTTGACCTAAATAAAAACAGGAGTAGAACAGCAATATAAACACATAGCCTTTCCAGGGACCATATAAGCATTCACTCTTGTGAAAGTATCTTTCGCAAGGTAGATCTTCCAGTTGACCCTTTTCTTCCAGGGGAAATTGACTGAATGCTTGTATACTTTTAATTCCTACCACGAGAAATATGATTCTCCCAGTAGAAATATAATGTTTGTATGTGGCTCCAAGCTGCATTGCTGCTCCTCTGCCAGTAGTTGGTCAACAAGGGCACACAGGTATTTACAGCAGGAAAGTGGATGTGAGTGTCTGTAGTATCCTGAGAAAAAAAGCTTTCTCCTGGGAGAAATCTGTTTACTGCTTTTGAGAGCAGCAGTTATGGTGCCAGTCCTTTACTTTTTACAAGTGTGTTGCCTCTTGATTCTCCAGTTCCTTTCTGCTTCTCAGTTAAGAGCGTATCAAGTTCCATAAATTAAGAAAGTATTTTTAGGTCACAGACACAATGGAAGACGGAACAGCCAGAATAATGTAGGGGTTAGTCATTCTGACAGACAGATCTGTCTGCTTCGCTGTCAGAGGAATGGGGCATCTGATGTGCAGCAAAACAAAGGTCCAATGATTTCCCTCTATCCACTAGTGACAGAAGACCTGAACTGGTAACCTGTCTGTGTTCAACAGCTCCTTAACTAGGAGACACTCAGGCCTTAAGAAATAGCAAATGCTTTGCTGGTCCTTTCTACAAGATGTTCTATTAGAAACAATTTTGGTGCCAGTGTTTGAATCACAGAGCTTGTGACTTCCATGCTTTTTCACATAGGACCTAGGCCTCATCCTCTTCAAATGAGTCATTCTGTGGGTTTCTTTCATAATGGATTGGAGCAGGGGTCCCACTAGTCCAATGTCTTGTCTCCAACAGTGACCAGTACCTTACTTCAGAGTGGAAGAAATCCTGCAGTAGGCAATTATTAAATAACCTGCCCACAATTAGAATATCTTCCTAAACCCCGGTAGTGGAGGATTGAGATGTATCTTGAAGGAAAAGGGTTTGTGCTGTAGCCCAAGTCTTTGTTTTATTTTATTTTCTATTTTGTTATTCCTGCTCTTGGTTTTCTTAAATATTTGAATGCTGCTAAGGTTTTTCTCTCAATTATATCCTGTAACAATGAATCCCAAAGTCAACTGTGAACTATATGAAATGTTTTCTTTACTCTATTATAAAGTTTCACCTTTTCTCTAAGAAGATTCTGGAAGTTTTCAGGATTCAAGAAGGACTTATCTATATAGTGGCTGAGGCGAGTTCTCCAGAGAACAAAACTGAGCACATCCCACAGATCTAAATCTGCAAGCATATTCCAAACCTAGAATTTTACCAGGGAGACTGCTCCAGGTTTATCCCTGGTGCCAGCTCTGAAGAGCTCTATCTTTGGCAGGCCTGAGAGAAGCTGCTGTGGATAATCCCAGAGCGGTTGAAATTCTCAGTCCTAGGAGTGTATCTATACTCAGATTGTGGGGCCAGGTCATAGACAGTTTTTCTCATGTGCTGATTTGGATACAGTCCAGGAAACCCCTCAAGATTAAACAAATTGATCTGGGATCAATTTGATGTCAGAGGCTAGAGACAGACATTCAGAAAGCCAGAGCCTGAATTGATTCAGTCTTTGCAGGTTAGTCTAACCTGTCTAGATTGAACCAATTTGCAAGTGAATAGACATTCACTTTTGGCTCTGGAAATGCAGGCACATGCCTGCAGTGGCCCAGGCTAGAAGCTGGGAGGTGCTAGAGTGAGCCCTCAGCTGGAGGGAAACTAAGCTGAGGGAAGGGGCACAGCCAGGTTTGGGCAGGCCTGAGTATGATTGGGGAGGGGTTTAAACCCCCACCTTTACCTGTAGGGACCCCAGCTGGGGTCTGCTTGGAGGAGGAAGGGGGAAGCAGCCCCTGTCAGGGGTCCCCAGCCCCCTACACCCTGCTCACTTGCTGGCTGGTGGCAGGAGTGGGGCTGGGGCCAGACCCCAGTAGTTTGAGGGGAAGCTGGGGGGGAGGGGGGGAACGTGGGCATCAATAGGCTCCGCTCATGCACCTGGAGCCATGCACCCAGGGCCGCCATGGCCTGATGCCAGTAACCTGAGGGGAAGATGGGGGTTTAATCCTGCAATGCAGGCAACAGCAGTGGGGGCATTGTCATGGCCCCCTGGCCTGAGTCCCTCTGAGGAGCAGCCAGATGATCATAGGGAGGGGCTGGGAAGCTGAGATGTGACGTGGATGTTGGGGGTAGGAAGCCAGGACTAGTCACAGAGCCTGACTCAATGCTGCCTCCTGTTGTGGCAGCATGGCCTAGACTGGGGTGGTCCCAGGGGGTGGCATCATTGCCTGCTGCCTCCTTCCTCCAGCCCCACATGAGGGCCGCAGTTTTCAGGCGGGCTACAGCTGCAGTGCAGCTCCTCACCCTCCCCGCCTCCCAGCGGTGGCTGCAGCAGAACAAGCTATCATGACGAATGGAGGTAAAGCACCTGTCACCCGCCACCTCTTTGTAGTGGTGCCGGGCACTCGGGGCAGGCTGCTGCAGGCCAGGGGAGTAGGCAGCAGCGGTGGAAGGCAATGGACCGCCATGGCCTGGTCCAGCTTGGGCCTGTGGCTCCGGGGCCTAAGCATGGACTGGCCTGTAGCAACCCACACCTCCCTCTCCCAGCAGTGGCAGTGGTGAAGCAAACCATCGCGGTGGGCAGAGCTAAGGCACCTGTCAGTTGGTGCCCACTTGTGGCAGCACCAGGTGCTTGGGGCAGACTACTGTGGGCCAGTTGCTGTCTACACCCTGGTCTGTAGAGCAGGCTTTGGCAGTCCATTGCCTCCTCCACCACTGCCCACTCCCTTGGCCCATAGCACCACACTCTGAGTGCCCAGTGCCGCCGTGAGCAGGTGGCAGATGACAGGTGCTTCACCTTTCCCCACTACAATAGTTCACTCAGCCGCCGCCACCACTGAAAGAGGGAGGGGGACGGGGAGCTGCATTGCAGCTGCAGCCACCTGCAAACTGCAGCCCCCACATGGGGCTGGAGGAAGGATGTGACAGGTGCTGACCCCCACCCCCTGCGGCTGCCTCAGCTCAGGCCATGCTGCTGCAGCAGGAGGCAACAGTGAGTTAGGCTCCATAACTAGCCCCGACTCCCCCCACCAGCACACCTGCAGCCAGGTCACATCCCCCCCTCCTCCGCCCCCTCCACTGCCCCCTCCTGCTCCCCAAGGCTGGCTGGCTGTTCCTCTGAGGGACTCGGCCCAGGCGCTGCAGCACAGGCCCTACCTGAGGCAATCTTCAGCGTGGGGCAGAGCCAGTCTAGTGTCAGTGCCGGCACTGCTGCTGGCCTGCAATGGGGAATTAAACCCCCACCCCTTCCCTTAGGCCATCAGTGTCTGGCCACATGAGCTTATTGGTGCCTGCACCAACCCCCCCCTGCAATGTGGGGGATTAAACCCCTGCTTCCCCCCCAGGCTACTGGGGTCTGGCCCCACCCGTGCTCCTGCCACTGGAGCAGCGAGGAGGGTGGGGGGCTGGGGATGCCTGGCAAGGGCTGCTGCCCCCTTGCCAGGCCCACCCAGCAGCACTTCATTACAGGGTTTTGAACCCCCAGCCCTTTCTCAGCCAGTTGGAGCAGTGACAGTGCTCTAGGGAGAAGGGGGCGGGGCAGGGCCAGCCCAGCCCAGGGCTGCTGGGATGCTGGAGGACTCTGATTTATCTTAAACCAGTAAGAGGTCTGAGACAAAATTTCCACAAACCGGTTTGACCTCAATAAGTTAAGTCTGATACTACATTGTACCAGGTTTATCTCAAACTGGTTTCAGCCATTTTGAAACTGGTTTATGTGCACTGTGTTTATGCTCTGTTACAGGTTTAAACCAGTTTCTGATGACTTAAACCAGTTTATATGGAACTTCTGTCCCTAGCCAGGGTGTCTACATAAGAAAAAATACCTTCTTGTAGATTTAAATGTTTTCCTTTCATACAAAATATAAATGAGTATATTGTGTATGTTAGCCATCCATTAAATAATAGGTGTATGATTGTTTGAAATATGCTATTTAGGTTTCAGATGAATCCTCATAATTCCTAAACCATTTTGTGTTTATTGTACTAAATTGTAATTAGGTTGTGCTAGGTCCGAAATATAGTTTTGTGCTGATGCCATATTACACTTTATATGTAATTGTGAAGGATTATCTACAGCTCATAAATAACTGCAAAAAATCCATTGTTAACTAAATCAGGAAGGGGTCAGATTCATTTACTAGGATTTACTAACTGGGAAGCCAGAGAGACTGAACAAAAGAAGTGACAGCTGTGGTTGACTAGGCTGCTAGAAGGCAGAGCTCAGAGATACCTGACAGGTAGGAAAGCCATAAACGCTGAGGTTTCCTGTGGAATAGAGTAGCTTTCTCAAAAACAGAAAGTATAAAATTGGATTCTGGGAAGAAAATCTTCTACTCATATCTTTCAGATTACTGTATTGAAAGACTGAAATTGACTATCTTGTTGAAATGAGAACCTCTGTTACATGATTCCCCATTTTACTTGGGCAACCCAGTTGTAAAAAAAAATAAAGCTTAATGAATTATTGCATGCATATGTTGCATTATTTTTGGTTCTGTTTTGGTTTCGGTTTCTGGTGTAAGTAGCTTGTGACTTCAGTCTCAGAGAGTTAGGCAATGGCTCGGTTAAAATGTTAATAATTTGTACTGTCTGTCTGGCTAATTAGATGTGTGTGAAGAATTTTAGATGTTCGAAGGTAATAAGTTAAGTGCTAAGATTATTAAGTCTCAGTATAATCATTAGTAAATATTTCAAGACTCATCTATGTTAGATTTCTGTGCATGATCCCTAGATGGCATATTTCAATATATAGAACTCATAATCTGTATTAGAAGATAGTGTAGTTCAGCAGAAATTTCTATCTAGTGGTTAAAGAATAATTAAAATAGTCCTGGCTGTCAGTATGTAATCTGCTCCTTGCCATGATGGGATTTAAAACATTCACCTTCTTGTAAGTTTCTGTTTAGTGAATATGAATTTATTTTACACAAAAACCATGGCCATTGCAATTTCCTCTTCTTCTGATTTGCATCCAGCTGTGGTCACAGGTGAATAATAAGGAAAAACAATCAGAAACATAAAGAGAGAAAAAGGAGTCAGAGCTGGTAAATCTGAAGCAAGTTGTAGCTACAGATATCCATTAAACTATAACTTTGTACACATTTTCAGAAAAAGTAAAAAAGATAATGTTCACGTTTAAGTATAAATGTTTTTGCAAAACAAGATTTGTATTTTTTAAATTACCAGTTTAAAATGGATATATGTTTGGCACCATCAAGTGGTAAAATAATGTACTACCACTTCAGATCAGCGGTCCGTATCTGAGGGAGCAGTAGGCAGAACAGACATAGTAGTAACACACAAGAATTATACATCTAAGGAGATTTGGGGGTTTTCAGTTTATTCAGTTCTCTTTTTCTGAGTTTTTTAAAATTAACTGAGACATAAAATTGCTGGATTTAAGCACGTGTTTAAGAGTATTTTTAGGAATATCTATTAATTTTTCAATTTTTAGGACTAATCCAGTCCAATTACCAGGAAGATTCCTGGGCATTTAGGGTGTGGTAAAAGAAGAAAACCTCTCCATCTGGCCTTGATCTGAGCTGCTCTGGATATTGGAGTCTTAAGGGCGAAATAAAACTTGTGACCTTACTGCTTGTAACTGCTATGACCCTGCTTCCACCTGTCCATCACTTCTAGTCAGCTCATGCAGAGTTAATTGATGCAACTGGGGACCAGATCTCTCAGATTCTTATTCCATTGCAATAATAATAGTATCAGTGTGATAAATATGTTGTCTCAAGAGTCTGTATTCTAAAAAGACAAAGGAAATATACAGAAGGCGGGGTGAAAGGGTAGTTTTCCCTGTTTTTATTTTCAGTAAAATAATAACCATTTGTTAGCTGGCACCTTACATGATCTTTATGAATTAGTAATATTGGCCAAGCATTCTCATGTCCAATCTTGTATTTTGTAATTTTTTTTCAGTGATTGTTGATAAGTTTAATGGAAATAATATTATAATTTGGTTTTCTTCTTCTTGATATTTTAGCATAGCAATCAGGGATTTTTTCAAACTTGGAGTATGTCTGGCAGCTATTAAGAAAATGACATTGTAGTATTATGCAAATGTAACTTTGCCCTTTCACCATCTTGACTAGAATTCATCATAATTTTCAATATAAATATATTTCAAGCTAATACATTTATTAAGGTTACTTAAAAGGGAGTATCACAGAGAATAATTTAAATATACTTATGCAGATGAATACATAAAGATTCTGATAACAAATGAAGAAGCTATGTGCTTTTCTCTCATTTTCCCTTCCATGTAACAATTTAAAATTGCTCATCTTAAAAAATGGGAACATAATTAATATTGTGCATTATTAGTGTCCATGTTCATTTTCTTCTCTGTTGGTTACAGAATAATGCTTGAACATGGGTAACTGAATGAAGAAAGTTTGTAAGAGACAATTGTAAGGAGTCAGGAAGAGCAGAAAACATACAGAGGGTGACACAGAGGAGTAAAACTATTTAATTCATAAAAAATGACTTACGCTAGGACAGTCCTCTCCTGCATTTAGAAGAGAGTCTTAATTAATTTGATCAAATAAAAAATTGACTGATATATTGGATAAAATGATACATGATTAATCTTCCTAACTGGTGTCAAAAGATTTAAAAATTTAGCAAAATCTTGACCTATTTATGTGGGAAAAAGTTGAAATTTATTAAAATCACCCCTTAATCACTTTATTACTTAATCACTTTATCACTCATTAGAACGTCATTCTAAAGAAAAGCAGGCTTTAGTAGAAGAGATCATAGAACTGAAGAAAAGGAAAGAACAGACATACAGAGAAACATCTGACAAAGAAATGGAGATACTTCATGCTAAGCAGGAGTTGGAACAGCAAGAGACCAACCTGAGTAACAGTGAACAGAAAGTCCTTGCGATACAGTCAAAGGTATGGTATCTAGTGTTCACTGATGAATAATCAGCACCTTTTGTGAGGACTGAATTTTATCTGAGGCAGGAATAGAAATCAGTGTTATATTTACTATCACTGACATAGTAGGTGGAATTCAGTGGATTAGAAAACAACATTTTTATTATCATCATAACTTTTATCTTATATTTCTGTTGAGCTATTTGTAAGTAAAATCTTCTTATAATGGGTAGACAAATAAGAATAAGAGACAAAAAAGAAGGCAAATACAGATTATTAATACAAGCATTTCTATCATCACTAATCCTCATTTACAGTTACCGCATAAACTGCAGTCAAACAAGTGCTTATACACATTAACAGTCCAAATAGCCCTGCTGATTTCAATAAGACTGCTCATGCTTAAAATTACTGGTATGTTTAAGTGTCTGCAGATCACAACTGCCCCTTTCATATTATTTTGCTGTTTTTTCAGGATTCAGGTATATGGTTACTTCAGATAAACAGTTTCTCATTTTTCAAATACTTCTATTAGATGTAGTAAACTCAATTCCCAACCATATACTTAGGATTATATTTAGATCTTTTGCCACCAAAAGTATGGTCTCCTACCACTTGAGCTTTATGTATCTAGTCTTGTTTCAAATATAAATACGATAAGCCCAACGTATATTCAGAATACTAGCCAGTTTAACAGTAGCCGAGTTAGTTTGAACCAGATTAATTATTGGAACTGTTTTGTTGGTTGATGTATATTTTACTGTGTATTTTAAAAATAAACAATATATGCCATGATTTCAGTTTTCATTCTGTGGCAATTTTGTTTCCTTTTATGCATCTGGACACCAAGTTGAAGCAGCGGTCAGAGCAGCAGAAGGCAGTGGAGGTGCGGCTTTCTGAAAAGAGAATGGAACTTTTGAAATTGCAAACTGCAGTGCGTGAAATGGAGGACAAAATATTTAAAAAAACAGCAGTTATACAAGACCAGATCACATGTAATATTAGGTATTAGCTAAGTTATTTGGAAGGTTTTGAGAGAATAGTTGGGATTTGGCTTTTACTAACTTCGGCTTCGGTTTACCAGTTTCACTTTTCATTATGGTTGAATTCACTTTAAGTTGGCATTCATTTTTTTTGTAACAGATCCCATGGAATCATAAGGGGTTGATGTCAGTTCTTGCCCATTTGCCAAAAGATATTACACTCCTTTGGTTTTCCAGGAGAAAGACAAAAGACAAGGAGAAAATAGAAGCCTGCCTTTCCTTAACAGTGGCAGTCCCTTCAGTGAGACTGATTAATGCAAATAGGGCAATGTAGGAGAGCTTGTACTACAGCTTTCTTTATACAGTCTAATAGACAGACCTTAGTCACCATGGTTAACAATTTGGCATTCTTCAGGAGCTTTCTTCCTTTAAAAAAGACAATACTTTTGAAAAAGTGGAAAATATTTTTAAAGGATTCTATCATTTGGTTGATCAAATCTTTTATTCAAGGCTACAAAGCTACCCGTATATGATGGGTTTAATATTGTCATACAGTATTACACTTCTGAAAGAGAAGATCTCAAATGTAAAATACCACAAGAAACCAAAATACTAGAATAAGTTTTATTCTTTAAGTAAAGGATGTTTTAGGTGTTTGCCTTCATTTAGAATTATAATACACAAAATAGCTTATGTAATACAAAATATGTTTGAAGGGGTTTTTTGCCACTTAGTTGATAAAGAATTCTGTTGTATTTGTAGCAGCCTATGCAGTAGTCTGGTATGGGAACCTTCGGGCTACCAGCCATGTGGCTAGGACATATTCTTCTACCTTCTCTCTGATTCAGCCCCACTGCCCTTCAGGGATGCTGGAGCTAAACCCCTCAGTGTGCAGTATGCGTAACATGAAAGCAATACCATTGTGTGAATAGGAGCAGCCCTCTATCAGCATCAGATGTGATTACAAAAGGAAATCACTGTGGGGAGCAATATTTCCCAACATTGGAGATATGAGCCATTTAATATGTTTAGATATGCAGATCAGCATCTTCTAAATGAATTGAATCCAAACAGCTCCAGGCCAGCTTGTTTTGTCCCATGTATGGTGCAAACCAACCTTTTTGTTGTCTAGAATGTGACGCAGCTCCAGAGTGCTGAGTTCTGATTTTTACATCCTGGACAGTCAGCTCTTGTCATGGCTAAGGGCTTCGGTTTGGTTGTGTTCAAATGCTGCAGGGATCATATTTCTTCACTGCAGGTCTCTCTTCTCTGTTCTCTTTCTTATCACAAAGCAAACTTCAGACAGAAAGAATAGGATCCCTGCTAGTCCCAGCAGTGCATCACAGCTGACTGGCCCATGGCCAACCTAGCATGTTATAGCCAATTCCCTGTTTTTGTTCTGGATGACCCTCCTGCACTCCAACAGGTATCAAGTTTTCTGTAACCAGCCTCTTTGCTGCCACCCCATCCCTAACTGCTCAGAGATTTCTGTAAAGGGAAAACACTGTCCACATAATTGTTTGTATTTCTAATGCCCCTCTCACTTCAGCATTTAGAACTAACTACATCTGGAGATTGAATTATTAGTGGGGACAGGACATTGTACTCTCAGATCTTTATGCCGTGTTACCAGCAGAAGAACAGCCATAACTCATATACCTCTGAGACTGACCAGAAAGAAGTTGATACAGCTTAACATGAAACAAATCCCACTTATACTACTAAAACAAATAGAAGGATCAGGAGGGGAGGAGTGAACTTTTTGCTCTGAATTGCATAGTTCAGTGCTTGAGAGAATAAGCAGGAAGGGCAGAAAGCTACGCATGTGCCTAGGATGCAAGTAGTAGAGGGAAAATACAATGTACACTCCAGCTGCTTTTTGTTTTTCTGGTGTTAGGCAACAGTTGCTTAACTGTCTGCTATACCCTTGCTGCTCTACACCAGTTGAGGTTCATAAAGTAGTAAGATCTGGCCCTAAAATATTGAATCAAAATGATTTTTAAGATTGATGCTACAAATATACGCATCTTCACATTTTTAGAACTTTCACACGGTAGCATGCTCTTTGGGTTTCTTATATATGGTCTATATCTGTAATAATTTTCAATTTTTTTAATAATTTAAAATACTTCTATAACTCTAGTGTCCTAGGAGTTTTTAAATGATGTCATATATATTTATAATATTTGAGTCTTGCTGATTTCCTTGATCTCTGTGTTTTGAGAGAAAAAGAATGTATGCGTGTATGTGCATTATGAAGTAATTCTCCATTGTTACCACAGGGTACCTCCTACGAGCAAGATGTGCCTTGCTAGTGAGTCAACCTTGTTTTTAGAATTTATTCTTATTTAATAGGCATAGATAGATTTTGATCATAGAACTCAACAAGTTCATTTGGTTTTTTGACAGAGGTTGCATATACTATTTATGAAAAATGCTGGATTTTGATTAAATTATTCAGAGCATTTGAGAAAGCTGCATGAAATGTCCTAACTTTAAGATCTGACCAGTTTTTTATAATATTGTAATGTGCATAATTTTTAAAAAGCATATGGCTTGTTAGTAATGCTCAGATGGAATTTAAAAATAATAATAATAAGCCTTTCTCTCTCTCTTTGATTAGAGGTGAGATAAGTTTTCTTCATCAGCAAGTGCGAGAGAGAGAGCTACTGGCAGAGCAGGATCGTTTTTTAAGAAACAAAATGATGGGCGATTATGCATCCCTGACCAAAGAAAATACTATGCTGAGATCCCAGCTCTTGGAGCTAAAAAAGCAACTGGACATAGTAAGGATAGGATACGGAAAGAGCAATACATCTTAAATAAAATTAAAATTTAAGAGAGAAATTAAGGTTTTAATAAAATTAAGAAAGTTAAGATTTAGGAGATTACATAGACTGAACTAACCTGATGGTGCTTTTCCAATGCATTATGTTAAAAATACATATTTTTGCCATGCAGTAATGTTAAGATTTTACTAAGTTCATGTTTACTGTTTGCAACTCTGTAGGACATCTGATCCAAATTAAATGGTATCTGTAAACTTCTGAAGGTAAATAAGAAATGGCCAGTTAAATTTTTTCTTCCATTCTATTTCTGGAAGGACAAAACGTTCATTGTTTTGAAATGCAGGCACATAATTATGCAATTCCCTCATTTTTATTTAAATATTCAGACTCTTGTTGAATCTTCCTGATACTTCGGGTTGGTATCTTTTTTGCACTTTAATGATGATAGCAGATCAGAATATTTGAATATCAGAGTCTGTTGATGTGCATCCTTGGCATCATCATTCATAGAGGCACAAATGTCATTGCAACCACAATTGTCTCTAAGTTGCCCATGACAGTAAAAGTGCATGTCTGTGTCTGCATAGTGCCCTTCAGTACATTTTCCAAACCTAGCCTTTCATGGCTGAATAGAATTGATTCCCCTTTTTCATATTTATTTTTTTCTTTAAATATATTGTTTTGTTTGAAAACATATTTTTTCCTGAATGTTTTGAACCACAGCTGCCTAAAATGAAGAATTCAAAGTCTTTAAACATGATGCTGATTTCAGATTTTGGTTTGGCATTGAAGGCTCTAGGTTAAGAGGCACTCAGACTATGTAAGTGTTCTTAAATGTGGTCACAGACTAAAGACATTGTTTAGTTTTATAGGATAACTCCAACTACTCAACTTCCAGTAGCTAGAAGAGCCAAGTTCTAGCAGATTTTTTCAGCAAACAGTCTGTTTCCAGTCACAAATGGTGTCTTCAGACCAATAAGTGAACAGTATGGACGCCCCATTATAAATGTGTTCACCACCAAAAAGAACGCACAGTAGTTCTAATTGGTTTGATTTAGTTATTTTGGTCCAGTGGGGCCAGAGTCCAAAACATTTTTGTGTACCATGAGATTAGGCTTACATCTAATACACAGAGTGATATAGGAAGCTGAAAAGGGACTTTTGATCTTGATAGCTCCTTTTTGACCAAGGGCATTCTGAATTAACAGATCTCTAACAAAAGTCATTTTGACCTGCTATGCACCTGCTGACTAGTATCACAACACAATCTGTACCTTATACACAGGGCAGATGGCTGACTGGTTGAGTTCCATTGATAGGCTGTTCTTTCCAGTAACAAGAAATCACACTGCAAAATAAACCTTATTCCTCAGGATTTTCAGTTTGGGTAGTTAACCACAACCTTGATCAGTTGGGTGTTCCTGTTCCCCAAATCCTTAATTTCTATTCAGGATCTAAAGCTTCCAGGACTGTTACTTAATTCAGCTGAAGTCAAACTTTCCTTCAAGATGGATTTTTTTTGTCTTTTTTTTCCATAACCCTATCCTTCTCCAGAGTGAGGAAACTTCATGGTTACCTTTTTCTTGAAGAAGATAAAGCTGTTTAGATAATCCTGTCTTTTCCTTGATGTTTTTACTGTGTCTAATAGATGAGACATCTCTTCCTGGAGAATATTTAAATGAATTATTGCATGTATATCAATAATGTATTGTATAGCTGATACATTTGTTTCTCCAAATACTAAAGCTCATTGACCTAGAGCCCAGAATTCTTCATTTGCTTAGTTAGTGGACTACCCAATCCAACGTGAAGATGGGGTGCTGCTTGCAAACAACTAATAGAGTAGTCCCTAGCCCCTGTCACTACCAATGGGAGATTAGCTTATTTTTTATTAGGTATTAAAATGGATTAGAAGTATTTATTTGAAGTGTTTTCTTTTATCAGTTTTTTTGCAAGAGGGTTTGTTGTTTAAGTCTTCATGGAAGTTCATTGTCTTGGCGTTGATCCTTAGCATAGCGCATTTCATTGTGGACATGTGCATATTCTATCCACAACTGAAAGATACTAAGCTTTTGAGAATGAACTAATTGTGTTTTATTAGATTTTAGTGAAGCTATGTTTTTACAATGCATTTCAGGAGAGAGCTCTCAGGGAAGAGAGCTATACATCACATTCTTCCAGCATTACTCAGCTTCTAACCATGAAGGAGCATGAAGAGGATCTACAGCATAAGATCAAGAGACACCAAGAGCTTTTGATGCAAGAAAAGAACAACTTCCAAGACCTTATGAAAAAGGTAGTCTGTAACTAAACTGACTTTCTAAATGCATCTGCGTTATTCGAAGATGAGGGATCTGATTCTTACCTGTAAAATTCTTTTTTTAAGAAGTATGTGGTGGAGCACCAGTGGGATGCTCACCACTTGGGGATGTGGCAAGTTCTGGGGGAGCTTGGTGACTGAGCAGCGGGGAGAACCCTCCCCAGGAACCATATTAAGGGGGAAGGTGGGTGTCAGGGCACTCGGGGTGCTCTGCCACTATAAGAACTGGGGCAGGCAGCAGACAGGTGAGTGGCCATCTTAAGCCTCAGGCCAGCAGGGCTGGAGGCAGCAGTTGCTGCCTGGCACTGAGGAACGCACCTCTCCCAGTGGAGCTGCTGTTCCATAGACAGTATAAAGGTAAGGGCAGGAGCTATGAGGTGTGTTGGAGGTTCCTAGTCCTGAGCATGACCTACAACTGCACGCTGCCAAGATAGGGAGGCCTGGTGGTCCTGCCTGTGGCGGTGCAGGGCCATCAAATGCCAGGTGCGAGGACAATCACAGTGAAAGGCAGGTCGGGGCGCTTTAATAACCTCTGCTCCCACCATCTGGTGGGTTACTACTGATATCAGAGGGAGCTGGTCCAGGTATGTCCATGTGGGACACCTGAGCCTGATAGGGCACAAGGCCCAAAGTGGGTAGTGGGACCAGGCATGGCTATGGCCACCTGAGCCTGTGTGGGATGTATGACCCTGGAGAGTGAGCGGTGTGGGCCAAGCACACCGAAGAGCAGCATCTGAGCCTGCAGGGGTGTTCAACACCAGGCCCCAGAGAAGCGGGTGGAGGATGTGCTTCAGTGGAGGCAGAGGTGCAGAGTGGGGTGCAAAAGGGTACCTGAAGGCCTGCATGAGAGGGGCCGTGGTGAGGCTCTGGAGAGAGGAGCGAGTAGAGAGAGGTAGTTGGGGGGCCCTGCAAGTAAGGGGCCTGAGCTGAGATAAGGCCCTGCAAGAAAGGGGCATGAGTTGGGTCCTTGTGAGTGGGGGCTAACAGGGGGCCAAATTAGGTCCAGATAAGCCTTCGGGCACCTGAGGCCAACTGGGGGGTGGCAGAGGAGGAGAGATAAACAATGGGGTGAATCATGAGAAGCTGGGTGACTGACCTAGCGAGAGACCAGTCAGACCAGTGTTTTGCGAACTGCCCAGAGCTTATTCAGATGAGGGTGGTGGGAGATGCTCAAAAGGCTGTGCGCTTGTTGGCCATGGAGGGAAGGGAACCAAGCCTGAGGACCCTCTGGGTGAGGGCAGGGTGAGTGTGGCTCCAGGGAAAGGGAGGTGGTTTGAGTGAGGCCTAGCAAGGTAGTATGAAAGAGACAGGGTGAGAGCTGGTGGAGTGAGAGAGGCCTCAGTGAGAGGGTGGTGGAACGAGTGTGGCTCATGATAGGGCAGAACGCAAGAGGCCTAAGTTGGTGCTGAGCTGGACCTGGCCTCAGGCCAGAGCAAAGCACAGCTGTTAGAAACATCTACAAGGCTTGGGATGCAGTACAGGGACGGTTGGAGCTGCATAGATAGGCCCAAGAGAACAGGGCGTTCAGTGGGTAGCCCCCTGCCTAATTAAGACCTTAATTATTTAACAACAAGGCATGGCAGGTGAGATAGGTGGGTGGCATGCCCAGAGGCAGTGAAAGACCAGCACTGTGGCTAGTTGGGGACCTCCCACATTGCAACAAAGTTGCATTAACAAAGTTGTGTTAAGAAGATTATTTTCATTTACTTCAAAAGCTCATAGTGGTCTGTTTATCTTATTGAAGACAGACTCTGTTGTAATTTCTTTTTCAGTATGTGGAACTGCTGACCATGAATCAGAAATGTGCTGGTGTTTTCAATTTGGTGTAATTTTATTTACTGTTCAGTGGTCATGGACCTCTAGACCACATTCTCTCTTTTACAGTCAAAGGTTTTCCCATTGGAGTACTCTCTTTCTGCCTTTCTCTGTTGTTCTGGGATCATCAAGTAGCATCACTGTTTCCTGTTTTCCTTTAACCCCTACTCTCATTGTACTGACCTTGTCGGGGCAGAATATGTAGACTCCAAGAGAGATACTACCAGTGGTTTTGTTTTGCTGTTCAGACAGTTTAGTGCCGTGCCTTGAAGTAGAAGCATTTTTTCTTGCTCTCCGAACTTTAGTTTCTTGTGTGCTAACATAATAATGCTGTAGATTACCTGACCTATGTCCCCAGCCCTCAAATAATTAATAGTATATCAAACACTCATTCGGGACCACTCCCTAAGGGCACAGTTTATTAACACAGGTATAAAATGTAGACAAAATATCTACACAATAAAGTTCTTCTGTCCATTGTAATTCCCAGGAGATTTTACTTCTTGCTGCTAAAAAGATCACACCTCTTTCTCCTCAATTCTTCAGCTTCAGGGACTACAGGAGATTCTCTCTCTCCTGCTGATCAATCTGAGCTCTCTACACAGATGGCACCCTTCACAGATGAGTCAACCAAACAGGGATTCATAGATTCATAGATTAAGGGTCGGAAGGGACCTAGTAGATCTTCTAGCCCGACCCCCCGCCAGGGCGGGAGAACAACAAAAAACCCCAAAAAGAGAAATGGGACTCAAACGAGTCCAGCCAGGTAGGCATCCAGCCTCTTCTTAAAGACCCCCAGGGTAGGGGCCA
>NW_017729026.1:10265222-10271102 GCF_001723915.1 Gavialis gangeticus | reverse complement strand
CAGCAGATGTCTGGGTAATTAAAATCGCCCATGACCACTACATCCCTTGATTTTAGTGCCTCTGCAAGCTGACCTGAAAATTCCCTGTCCAGCTCCTCCTCTTGGTTGGGGGGTCTGTAATAGACCCCCACTGTCAAATCCCTGTGGATTGCTGGCTCTAGAGCTATTGGTTTTGGGTTTTTTGTTTTGTTGGTTGATTATGGGGTTTTTTGCTATTAATTTGCACATCTGCAAATAAACCTACTGTTGATTGCCAGTGTAACTGCTGTATATAAAAATGAACTGCAATTGGAAAGTAGTTCAGCATTCTCATGTCACAGGCAAGCAGGGTACTAACTTCTCACAGAAGTGATGGACCTTCTGGGTAGGAGTAAAGAGGCAGTGAGTTACTGTTATTGAACGCTCCTATTGATAGTGCTCTTAAATGTTATCACAGACAGAAAGTGCTGATGGTGGCTGTTTTGGATAGGGATATATGAAAAAAATGGCTGCTTTATAATCCAGAAATGAGGAAAAGAAGACCAAAGTTCAGTTCCTGAATATAGATATGTTGTCCCAGAAAGATCCCAAGCTTGAATGTCTTTACATTATTTAAAATTGACTTTTAAATAAACAGAATATGGGGAAAGGGGCATAATCTCTGGTGTTCAAAAAGCTTGCAGGGTAGGAAGAATTTTTTTGCTTTACGTAAACTGTCAATTGTATTTGAGATTGATTCAAGCTTGTGGGTGGGATTGTATGTCTATATAGAATATAATAACTGAACACTGTTTAATATAGTTAAATCTACATCATTGCTTCTTGTTTTGGCTTTTTCTCACAGATTCGTATTTTGGAAAAAGAAAGAACATCTCTTGACTTAAGTATTGCAACAATGAATAGTCGAACAGCTGAATTAAAGGGTATGCTGGCTAAAGAGGAACAAGATAATATTGAACTGCAAAGAGATAAAGCTTTATTGATTGATCTTGTATCTAATTTACAAAACCAGGTGAATTCCTTTATTTAATTTATGCAATGAAATTAGGACCCATTCCAACTTTTATTGAAATAAGTGGGAATGTTATGACCTGATCCAGCATACTCTTACTGCAGGCTTCCTGGGTTTCTGTGATGCCCTGCCCACCATTCAGGCTTTCCTTTTCATTCAAAGCTCCAATGGAGAGTACACTTGGAAGTGCCCCCTTCCACCCCTTTCAAGATGCATTCTCCACTAAGTACAGAGAAGGTGAATCTAGTAATAGGATTGTATCACATACACAGTAATAATTATTTATCGTCTGTATTGCTTCAGGGACCAGGACCCCAGTATGCTAGATACTGTGCAAACCTGAACTAAAAGAAAGCCTGTCCCAAGAAGCTTACAATCTAAAGAACTGCTTAGTTACTGTTCTGTTGTATCGTGACACAGAGATATTTCATGTTATCTTGTGTATTTTAATTTGCAAAACTGTGCTAATTATTGAGTATACTTTGGGTACAAATATATATGGGAAAACTACACATGGTAATTTTACAAAGCTTACTTTATTTTCATTTTGAAGATGTTAACAAGTTAACATCAAATAGATATTAAAGATTTAACTTCAATGCAAACTAATAAAGAACTTTTAATGTGAGTAAATGAATGACTAGTACTCTGTGCAAAAGCAAGATATCCTGATGTCTTCCATCTTCATAGGTTGAAATAAAAACTGTCCAGTATCACCCTGGCATTTCCCATCCATGTCTGTAACTAGAAAGCCCTTATCTCTCAAAGTTGACAAATCTAATTTTTTTGGCAATAGATGAACTTCCACATTCATTGTTAGTTGCCATTTTTCTCATGATGTCACTTGAGATATATGCTGTAGGTTTATTTAATGCATGATCATACAGCATAGACAGCTGAAAATCTGTGCTGAAATGCTATCTATTCTGAGACTACCTGCTTGTGATGGATGTGAGTCATGTACCACAGTTCTGTCTCATTATACAGCAAGAAGTTAATGAGAGTTGAGCGCACTCAGCAGGCACAGACAGAAGTGCAGCTCCCAGATCTAATTCATGGAGCTTCACAGAAGGCACCATAAGTTAGACTGATCTTCCTGACTCAACACACATCAGCTGTTGGGTTGGGAGGGATGGGTGAGTGATTGAGCTCCAATTTAGAGCCCATCCAGGGAGAGAAGGTGCATCAGCGGAGTGCAGGACGGGGGCTCCAATCTACCTGCCACACCCTCCAGCACTAGCTGGGCAACTCCCAGAACGAGCTCCCTTCCCTTCCTCCCATTCTGAAAACAGCAATGGGAACAGAGCTGGGCTACATCTGCTGAGCTCTGTTTCAGGCACATGCTGACAGAAGTTAATGAAGGCGCTCCACTTTGGAGCACCTTCATCTCACCCCTCATGTAATGAGGGTTCAGATTGTGGCAAGATTGGGCCCTTTTAAAGTGCTCAGCAACCATGCACTTGTGTTTGGTCACAGCTGTAGAGCTAATTCAGAAGCCAGATTGGGCAAAAACTGTCACTTTGGCATCTAGCACATCTTGCAGTGCCATCCCCTTAATTCCAGCAGAAAGGATGTAAGGTTGATAACATAAAAAAGTAAAGGTTGTAAACCACTTAAGGTTTTGACTAAATTGAATGTTATGACTTTAGTATGCATGTCATTAGGAGATAAAAAAAATATCTTGTGATATATGAGAAATATTTCTAACAAAACTACATATTTGCATTTGATTACTGTATGTCTTTAAAAAGTGCAACCTAAAAATACACACATGCAGGTTTCATCAGAATTTAGAAATTGAAATAATTTAGTTTTATTCTTTTTGACCATTTTTTGTTTCAATTTACATTTTCCTCATTACAGCTTGTTGGGAGGGACAGTAAACTTTCTCAAGCCTCAAATATGATGCTGGAGCTTGATGAGAATATTTCAGCATTGAAAAGGAAGCATGAGTTACATCAGTCTCTTCAGTCAGAAAAGTGGCAGGAAATCTCCAAAATGGCAAGTTCGATGAGGAAACTCACGAAATCTATGACGAATGTAGCTGAAATCATGGGCAAATATTAGGCTGTGTGATGTAATCAGTAGATGTTATCCTTTAGATAGAAAATTGAGCACTTCACTACAAAATGAATTAATTTCAGTGGAGTATCCATTTTTACAATCACATTTGTTTCCAACACAATTTCAGGGATTTAACATGAAAGGAGAATATTTGTATGTAAATAAGCTGTTTCTTTTTCACTAGTTTTGATGCCACCAGAAATATTATAAACAATATCAATTTGTTTTCTTAAATGTATTAGAAAATCTAATAAACGTAAATCTAGCAACATTGTGATATTATATAGGTTCCTTTTACACAATCATGAATAAGGGCTAATCTGGGGACAGCAGGGCAGACCCTACAAAGAGAGGCTATGGGACCTGAACCTGTTCAGCCTTTGCAAGAGAAGGCTGAGGGGGAACCTGGTGGCCGTCTATAAACTCACTAGGGGTGACCAGCAGGGTTTGGGACAGACCTTGTTCCCCCCGAGCGCCCCCCGGGGTAACAAGGAATAATGGCCACAAGTTGTTAGAGAGTAGGTTTAGACTAGATATCCGAAGGCACTACTTCACAGTTAGGGCAGCTAGGATCTGGAACCAACTTCCAAGGGAACTGGTGATGTCCTACCCTGGGGGTCTTTAAGAGGAGGCTCGACGTCTACCTGGCTGGGGTCATTTGAGCCCGGTTTTCTCTCCTGCCCAGGGCAGGGGATCAGACTAGAAGATCTACAAGATCCCTTCTGACTTTACTTCTATGAATCTATGAATCTATAAGATATCTTAGATGGAAAAATAATTTATCTTAAAGACTTCATTAACAAATCAATTTGATGTATTGAAAGAAAGCAAATTTAGATCTAAGATACAGGCCTAGAATGGATGTTTAATTCTGTTCTGCAACGTGTGTGACTAAGCTTTTCAAAGATGCAGTTCAGAGGGAAATTAGATGTACAGAGAGTATAGATGTCCAATTTTCATTTAAACAGAAATCACTTAGAGAGAATCTCCACTCTTCATTTTAAACAAGCAGGTGTATTAATTGTACTCTAGTTGGTGAAACATTTATAGGAAGAAAGAGAGTAATATTTCTGCTGTTTCACAGAGTTAGGGTTATATCCTGTCTTAGTGTACTTGATTTTTTTTAATGCGAAATACCCATCAGCTTAAAAGGTATTTTTGTACAGACCTACTCCAAGTAGGATGTCTCTATATCTGCATATCAGTTTAAAAAGATATGAAACAGAAATCTATTCTTTCACAACCACTACTGCTGTCACCTTTTCATAAATAGTAGACTCTGTAACCCAAAGAAATGTACAAATCCCAAAGGGACAGGATTGCTAGGAAAACTTATTCATAATTTAATATTTTACAATAATTCAAACTCAAAAGTAAAAGCATATGCATATTAAAGCAAACCTTTATTAACATGTATATAAATTAAAGCTGCCCTAGGCAGCTCTGATGCTTTAAAGTTTTTCCTAAAAAAGAAAAGCTGAGTTGTAATATGAATGAGTACTAAATGAGAAAAGTATGAGCTGTAAATCTTGTTGGTCTAATAAAAGATATTCTCTCTACTATGAGTCCTGATTGCCTTTTCCTCTAGACTAACATGGCTACAACCTGGATGCCTGAGCTATAGTATGGAATCTGTACTTTCCAGTGTTCAAAATTGTTTTCCAATAAACAGTCATTTTTCCTACTTGTAAACTCTTGTTTCAGATTACTCTGTACAATTGTTTTCTTTCATTCTTTTTTCTTTAAGAAAAAAAGAATTAAATTAAAATGAAATGTTACATACTGTGTAGACCCACAAGCAAGGGTCCAATATTTCCCTTGCCTAAAGTTACCTTATTGTCCTGCATCTTTAACATTGTACTTAAGCCTCTGAGAAGGCCAGGGGGAGCTGAGAGCACTCAGCACCCAGATCTTACACTGTAAGATCCTATGACAAGGAACAATCTCTAACAAATATATATATAATTAACAGGCAACCATATATGTGACATTGATAAAAAAAATTATAGGAACACAGGGAAGTAGAGTTGGAAGGTACTTCACAAAGTCATCTAGACCAGCACCCTGATCAAAGCAGGATCATCCCTGACTAAACCATCCCAGTCAAGTGTTTGACTACCTGCTCCTGAAAATTTCAAGGGATGGCAATTCCACAGCTTCCCTAGTTAGCCTGTTCCTATGCTTTATCACCCTCATACTTAGAAAGTTCTTTTTAATCTTCAACTTAAATATCCTCTACTGTAATTTAAGGCCATTACTTCTAGTCCTGTGCCTTGTGGCCATGGAGAAAAGTATCTCATCCTTATTATAATCACACTTCAAGTATTTCAAATACCAGGTTATTTAAAAAAGAAATGCAGAACTCTGGAATTCTTGGTTTAGACACGATACCTTTTATTAGACCAACTAAGAAATTGCAAAAAAACCCCATCTTTATACAATTCTAGAGTTTTGATAAGAATATTTCAGCATTGAAAAGGAAGCACGATTTACATCAGTCTCAGCAATGTCTTAGTTGGTCTAATAAAAGGTATCGTCTCTGAACCAAGAATTCTAGAGTTTTGCATTTCTTTCTGTCTCAGACCAACATGGCTATCAAATATATTCCTGGTTATTTCAAACTAGCAACTTGCCTGTCAAGAATGATGGGGGAAGCAGGGCCAGCAGGGGCAGAGCCCTGCATCCAGCCCTGTGGCCCCCTCCCCCCCATGTCAGGTCCGCCCCCCCTCTTTCAGGTCTGACCCTGGCCCCCCACCCTGGTTTGGGTCCAACTGTACTCCAACCCCTCCCCCCCTTTGGGTCCAACTCCACCCTCCAGTTCAGGT
>NW_017729026.1:10264468-10265203 GCF_001723915.1 Gavialis gangeticus | reverse complement strand
AAACAACCCAACACACAAAACGGGGAGGCAACATTTCACAAATGAGAATGCAACCACAGCATGTTACAAATCCATGAAGTGATTTCCATTTTACCTCAGATCATCACAGCCCAAGACTAATATGCCAAATTCATGTACGCCCACAGAGCATTTCCATGTTCTTAGCAGCACTTTTGATCCAGCACAGCCAATTACCATATTCCGACAAGTCTAAGGGACAAGAAAATGTGAAACCCTGAACTTCCCTAGACAAAATTTACAATTAGATGGCACTGCTACAGTTGTGAAGTATTAATTTTGCAGAGAAGACTTGTGTTCCTTAAGGATATGATAGTATTGCTGAGTGCCTTGAACATTTATTCTACATTTGCCAAACTTGTTGCATAGTTATATAAACAAGCAGGGGATAAAAATTCTAGAAGAGCACTAACACACAACCTGCCAGGAGCCAACTCGATGTACTCATGAGGCATGATATTCCAACTATGCTCCTTCCTCCCTTGCCCCCAGTTTGGATCCAAACCTGTCCCCCCCTCCTCCATGCTTTGGTCTGACCCTGTCCAGGCCCCCCTGCCCCCGGTTTGGGTCCATTCCGCTCCCCGCCCTCCCCCCAGTTCGAGTCCAACCCCACCCCTACCAGTTTGGGTCCAACCCCACCCTCTCTCCCCTGCTTGGGTCTGACCCTGCTCCCCCTCCCCCCCATTTCAGGTCCAACCCCACTATGACAGAGGGGCT
>NW_017729026.1:10257908-10259468 GCF_001723915.1 Gavialis gangeticus | reverse complement strand
CACCCCTGTCTCTCCACCTTTCTCCTGCTCCCTGCCAGCTTCCTGCAGGATGGAACTCTGCCAGCCTGCAGGGAGCTCATTACAAAATAGCAAGATCCACAGGTTTCTCTGGTAAAATGAGAAATTCACATTTGCCTCTAATAAAGGCAAAATCCGTGGTTTACTCTGTTTTTCTGTGGGAAACAGAAAGCCCGGATCCCTGATGATCGAGGCTAGGCTGATGCAGCCCTGCCCTGCCCCCAGGGCTTTCAGCAAGAAGAGAGGGAGGAATGAGATGCTCGCTGAAGGTTGCCCAGCTTGAACTGGAGAGAGGGGCTGGTGGATCAGAATACGAATTTAAGTTTAATTTCAATTAAACTACATCATAGCTCCCCAGCTGGCAACTGACTCCTCCTTCCCCCTCTCCCCTCCCTCTTCCCCTCCTGCTGACAGCTCTGGAGCTGGTAGAAGGGAGATGGGGGAGAGGGGTAGCTCCTCAGCTGCAGGCAGGCTTCTCAGGCTCCTGCAGGTGGGCTTGATCCCCTCCTTACCTCCCCCACCACAACCCAAAAGGTGAATGTGCTCGGCTCCCACTTTTCCTCAGTTGGCCCCACCACTTTTAAAATGCTCTACCCACATTTATTTTGCCTCTCTAGAGGTGGGTGGAGGGAGCCCCTGCACCAGAGGCTGCAGGAGGAGGTGGGGCCAACACAGGGGCTCCCATTTTAACACAGCTGGCCCTGCCTCCAGCCACCCGGCCAATCAGTGAATGCGCAGTTGGGCAAAAGACAGACAAACAGATAGACTAAGCCCTTTATTATATTAGAATACTATTATCACATCCCCCTTTCATAATATCATATTACTTAGGATTGGAAGGGACCTAAACAGATCATTAGGTCTGACTCCTGCCCCAGGTAGGAACGGGTGCCGGGGTCATATCACCCCAGCCACATACCTGTCCAGCCTCCTCTTGGACACCCCTATAATGGTCACAAGCTGGCAGAGGGTAGGTTTAGGTTAGACATCAGGAGGCGCTATTTCACAGTCAGGGCGGCTAGGATGTGGAACCAACTTCCAAGAGAAGTGGTGCTGGCTCCTACCCTGGGGGTCTTTAAGAGGAGGTTAGATGAACACCTTGCTGGGGTCGTTTGACCCCAGTACTCTTTCCTGCCATGGCAGGGGGTCGGACTAGATGATCTGCTCAGGTCCCTTCCGACCCTAGAAACTATGAACCTATGAAACCCCCAAGATAGGAGAGAGTACTATCTCACTTGGGAGCCCATTCCAGAACCTGGCAGCCCTAGCTGTAAAGTAATGCCTCCTGATGTCCAGCCTCAACCTTCTCTCTAAAAATTTGTGGCCGTTAGTCCTAGTAACCCCTGAACCCCTGGTGCTGCTGGGGGAACAGAGCCTCCCCCAATTCCTGTGGGCCCCCCCACCAGATCCTTTCTCAGCCTCTCTTGTGGAGGCTGAATAGGTTCAGGCCCTTTAACCTCTCCTCATAGGGCCTGCCCTGCTGCCCCTTGACCATGCAAGTCACCCTCCTCTGGACCCTCTCAATGCTAGCCACATCCCTCT
>NW_017729026.1:10255818-10257897 GCF_001723915.1 Gavialis gangeticus | reverse complement strand
TCCAGGAAGATGACATCCACCCTGACACCTTCATCCAGGAAATTTGTGGCCTGATAATAAGAAGAAACCAGGTGAGTCAGGCAGGACCTGCCCTCAGTGAACCTGTGCTGGTTACCCCTGAGCATTACCTTTCCTGCTGGGCCCTTGCAGATGTGCTCCTTGATAATTTTCTCCAAGGTCTTCCCAAGGACCGAGGTAAGACTGAGTGGCCTATAATTGCCGGGGTCCTCTTTTCCCCCCTTGTAAATGGGGACCACATTGGCCCTTTTCCAATCCTCTAGTACCTGGCCAGTGCCCCACGAGCGCTCATAGAGCCATCCCAGGGGCCCCGCTATGACCCCTGCCAATTCCTTCAGCACCCTTGGGTGAAAAACATCTGGACCTACTGATTTAAACACATCCAGCCCCTGCAAAAGTTCCCTAACTAGATTGTCCCTGACCTTAGGCATGGCGGTGCCTTCCCTGGGTCCGTCCACAATTCTGATGGTGGAGATGTCCTGGTCCCTGTTCAGGAATATGGAGGCAAAGAATTTGTTAAAGAGGTCAGCTTTTTCATTTGCTGCAATCACCAGATTGCCAAGCCTGTCCTGTAGGGGCCCCACGTTACCTGGTGCCTCCGCCTTATTTCCTATATATTTGAAAAAGACCTTTTTATTATCTTTAATTCTGGTCACTGGCCCTAGCTCCATCTCTGCCTTGGCTTTCCTAACAGCCTCCCTCCAGTCCTGAGCAGCAGAGGTATAATCTTCCTTGGTGACAGCCCCTTGCTTCTACTGTTTGTACATCTCTTATAATCCAGGCTTGTCCATGATTTGAATCCAGGCCCTCTTGCACTCTAAGCAAGAATCATACCCCTAGACCAACAAACCCTCAGTCTTTTCTTTCCCAGATTAAACCGTCCTAGTTTTTTCAGGCTTTCTTCATAAACCATATATCCCAGACCTCTAATGATTTGCTGGACTCTTTCCAATCTGTCCATTTACTTTCTGAAGTGTGGGGGCCAAAACTGGACACAGTACTCCAGGTGAGGTCTTGCCAGTGCTGAACAGACCAAAAGAACCACTTACCTTAATATGCCCCAGTGTGCTGTTGGCTTTTTTGTTTGTTTTTTTGCAACAATAGCACACCATAGGCTCACATTTAGCTTATGGTCCAACTCCTCCACAAATCCTGCACAAAATACAATTACCCTGGATACTGGAATTGGGAAATAGCTATGAAATTACTTAAGTAAAAACTGAAGCATTCTGCAGTCTACCCTAAACCACATATTAACAATCTTCATTCTTGAATATACTCTTATATAAAAGTGCTCCAGCTACTATTAAATACTAAGACGTGCATGTATATGTCCAACAATGTACAGAAAAACTTTGTTTTTTAATTAGGTAAATAATAAATATGAAGGAAAATTTCAGTATTTACAGCATTTCTTTGACCTTTTCAGTATCCTTACTAAAAGAAATACCTTGACTATCAGATACATTGAGTTTAGCCAGTTATAAATCATATGTATATACCTAAGACTGTAGAAAGTTTTCTACAGTACAATTGCCACCACATAAACTTAGCACTGTTTGTTCATATGTGATTATCACTCAAGTGATTCATAATCTAATAATGTTGGATGTTTGGTGCTTCATAAAATGGAGAAGACACAATTTGCTGCCTCTAAATGAACATGTCAGCCAATTCAGTGAATGGAATAAAAAAAAAGAACTGATTCTGACAGAAAACAGGGGATACATAACCAGAGGTTAGTGGGGGTTTTTTTAGATATCTTAATTGAATAATGTATAATAGAAATGGAGGAGGGAAGGAATTGAAATTAAGAGATTGGTTTGTGTACCAGCTCAGGAAGCTGAAGGTAATCCTTCTAGCAGTCTTTTTGTTTCAACACAAGCAAAAACATTAAAGACTTTTTTTCACATGTATATATATACTTTAAAGCAGGTATGACTGAGCATGTGTAGACTAAATTTATTCAATGAGATTGCACCATTCTTATGATTGCACCATTCAATAAGATTGCACCAAAAGAGACCGGGGGGTTGTGATAGAGTCATAGAATGAACATGA
>NW_017729026.1:10255551-10255807 GCF_001723915.1 Gavialis gangeticus | reverse complement strand
TGTAGCCAGCAAAGCAAATAAGACACTGGCATGCATCTACTGATGCATATCAAGCAAGACTGAGTAGAGCGAGAGAATGACATCCTTAGCTTTGGTGAGGCTGCAACTAGAGTACTGCATCCAGTTCTGGGTGCCACACTTCAGGAAGGATGTGGAGAAGCCTGAGAGAGTCCAAAGGAGGGCCACATGCATGATTAGAAGTCTGGAGATCAGGCCATATGAGGAGAGGCTGAAAGACTGTTCAACCTAGAAAAGA
>NW_017729026.1:10243059-10250551 GCF_001723915.1 Gavialis gangeticus | reverse complement strand
GCACCAAAAGAGACCGGGGGGTTGTGATAGAGTCATAGAATGAACATGAACCACCAATGCAATGCTGTAGCCAGCAAAGCAAATAAGACACTGGCATGCATCTACTGATGCATATCAAGCAAGACTGAGTAGAGCGAGAGAATGACATCCTTAGCTTTGGTGAGGCTGCAACTAGAGTACTGCATCCAGTTCTGGGTGCCACACTTCAGGAAGGATGTGGAGAAGCCTGAGAGAGTCCAAAGGAGGGCCACATGCATGATTAGAAGTCTGGAGATCAGGCCATATGAGGAGAGGCTGAAAGACTGTTCAACCTAGAAAAGAGAAGACTTAGAGGGGACTTGGTGGTAGCCTATAAGTATATAAGAGGCATACATCAGGGCCTGGGGGAGCATCTGTTCACCAAGGCACCCCAGGGGAAGACAAGGAACAACGGTCATAAATTGCTAGAGAATCACTTTAGATTGGACATAAGAAAAAACTTCTTTATGGTTCGAGTGTCCAGGGTCTGGAACAGACTCCCCACCTCAGAGGTGGTACAAGCACCTACTCTGGAAATTTTCAAAAAATGTCTTCAAAAAAGTGTCCAGCGTGTGTAGGGTGGCTGAGCCTGATGATCTTGTGAGATCCCTTCCAGCCCCTAACATCTATGAATCTACAGTCCCTGTTCAAACTAGAATATAATGTATTTTACTGGCTAGACTTTTCATTGCAGTTGAAATAAATCCAATGTGTTAAGTTGCTATGTGACATGCATGAAGCATAACCTCTACAACAGAAGAACTTAAAAAGAGCCCAAAAGAATTTAAGGGATAGGTCCAAAAATGGATTTAGGCACTGCCAAACTGAGTACTAAGATACCTACTATATAGGCAGATGACACCCAGACTGGAATCTAAAGGCTTGTTTAAGGTGTGTAGTCTTCCTATATACAATGTATAGGCAGATTTGGAAGCCTTAGAATGTGATCCAAACCAGCTGGTATGCTGAGCTGGAAGCCACCTAGATAGAGTAAGCTCTTCAAAAGGGGAGCAACCTGGAGTTATCCAGTAAGAAACACTGGACACATCTACATAAGATGGTTAATATGCAGAAAACTAATTCTACTGCGCATTAGTGTGTTGGGCAAAGCCTGTGCTAGTATGCAGTAGATTTAGTCTAAGGCACATTAATGTCACTAAAAAAGCGTTTATCTGTGTTAATGCTTGAGCAGTAGTGCTGATTACAGCACATTAAGTTAGTACCTGTCACTACAGGTACTAAACTTAATGAGCTGTAATTATGGTATATTAATGAATGTGCAGATGTGCCCATTGAGGGTTAGATACATTAGCACTGCAAAGAGGTGTTTCTCTCCACACATGGTCTAAAATCCAAAATGTCTTGCCCATAGACACCTAGCCACTTTCATCCAGAAAGAGAATGTGTCAGTCTTTTCTTTAGAAACCTGAGGGGTCACCAACCTGTGGCTAGTAGAACCATTTTAAATGGCCTGCAGAGCCAGGGGGCTTATGCAGTGTTTCAGCAGTGGGGGGGAAAGGATTTACCTGGGCAGGGAGGAGAGACAGTGCTGGCACTGCAGCTGCATTTCCAGCTCCAGCACCATAAACCAGGTTGGAAGCAGCTCATGCTTGGAGCTAAGCACTGTTAAAGTGTCCCTCCCACTGCAAAAACCTTGCAGACCCCTGCAGAGCATTCAGTCATGTCTGCCCAGTGCCAGCAACATAAGCAAAGGCCAGTCACATAGCTCTTGGTGGGTTTTCAGTTTACTCACATGTGCACAGGCTTATCACTTTCCACAGGTGTGCTTGCTTCTGTTAGCTTGGGAGGCTCCTGAGACATAAACAGCTCCTAGCTGCTGAACCCCCTCTCCTGCAAGGATCCCTCTGTCCACCTCTCCTGTATGTCACCCTTAGTGCTGGGGGCGAGTGGGGTGACCATCCCGTGCACCAAAGTGAAGGGGCATTAATAGGTGCTGCCCAGCCGGGACAGGGTGCAGGACAGAGATGCGAACAGCTCATTTGGGGAACCGTGGGAATGGCTCCCGCCGCTGCATGCACTCCTGGGCAAACATGGGGGGGGGGTGTACCCCCCCAGATCTGTGTGCAGGACAAGGGTGGGATGCCGCTCTGGTTTTTGCCACAGGTGCCAAACTTCATTGCGACGGCACTGGTCACCCTTGTCTGCTGTGAAGAGTAGCTTGATACTGGCATCCCTTGCCAAAATCCTGTCTTCCTTTGGTTGGGCGACCTGGAGGCTCATTTTCTGTTGTGATCTACTTGTAGACAGAGTTCAGGTCCTCCGCCTTAATGCAGCATTGCCTGGCATCATGCCTGCATTCCTTGATTTCCATTTCCTTCCCATTTTCTTCATCCACTTCCTGGCTACAATGTCTGCAGTCAAGGGCTCTGCAGCACTTTTTCTATGTCCTACAGTACAAGAGCATCCAGGTTATCAGCGCCACTCCAGTTGCAAATACAATGAGCAGGCATGTCAAACACGAACAGAACACAGGTGAGCTCTTAAGCTGTGAGTTCCTGTAACACCCAAGTGCAAGGAGCAAGAATATGGTTGAGGCCAACATTTAAATAGCAAGGTGGCATCCAGCCTCCATAATCCCAGGGTAGGAAAGGGTATGCAAACAGAGCATAGAGCAGTGGGAGCACAGTGCAGTGTTGGGAGGCAGCTCACACATCACCAAAATACATTGGAGCAGGAAAGCATGGGTGTGAACACTGATCTGAAGTTACTTGTCCTTGAGAGAAAAGTACCCACAGAATAAAATTTGCAAATTTTCTTTGGATTTATTCTGACACAAGGCTGTATCATATAGCTCATCTTTTTCTTCTTCAAAACAGCAGGATTCAAGCTGTGATAATCTCTGCCTACAAGCCCTTTAGCCCTTTCAGAAATTTGACAGATCGATTTCAGGTGCTGGGTTTTCTTCGGAGCTGGCTGCCAGATTTTCTGATTGAAAAAACATAGAAGCAGAGTGCAGTCAAGTGAACAAAGCAAAGAAATTAAAGGAGGGCAAAGTATGTTTCCCTATAATCGTTCAGTTACAGTTATCTTTTGTTAATTGTAATAGCAGCAAATAAAACCTATATCACTCAGACTGTGACTCCACAGCCACCTGCAGCTTTTCACAGCAAATGCTAGCAGCTGGTTTCTTACTGCATACATTGAGTATACCCTTCCGGCAGTCATGCATTCTCTTTTACCATGGCACTATCATTTTTTTCCATTTAATCTGGAGTGTGCTTGCTATGACTTGCATGGGGAGCACATGTTTTGATTAATGGGGACTGCCTGTGTGCCTCCTGAGCCTGACAGGACTGACACATAGATTTCATAGATTTCTAGGGTCGGAAGGGACCTGGCAGATCATTAGGTCTGACCCCCTGCTCCAGGCAGGAAAGAGTGCTGGGGTTAAGTAACCCCAGCCAGATGCCTATCCAATCTCTTTTTGAACATCTCCAAGGTAGGGGAAAGCACCACCTCCCTTGTAAGCCCATTCCATATTTTGGCAGCTCTCACCATAAAGAATTTCTTCCTTATGTCCAATCTAAATCTATTCTCCTTCAGTTTGTGGCCATTGTATCTGGTAACCCCGAGCAGTACCCTGGTAAACAGAGTGCCCCCTATTTCCTGCTGGCCCCCTGATGAGTTTGTAGACAGCCACAAGATCACCTCTCAGCCTTTTCTTGCAGAGGCTGCAGTTATTCAGGTCCCTCAGTTTCTCTTCAAAGGTCTTACCTGCTGGCCCTCAACCATACAAGTGGCCCTCCTCTGGACCCTCTCAAGGTTATCCACATTCCTCTTGAAGTGCAGTGCCCAAAACTGGATGCAGTACTCCATCTGTGGCCTTACCAATGCCGCATAGAGGAGAATTATCACTTCCCTAGACCTGCTCGTGATGCACCTGCTGATGCAAGGAAGAGTGCGTTTAGCCTTGCTTATTACTTCGTCACACTGGCAGATCATGTTCATTTTTGCGTCTACCAGGACTCCAAGATCTCTTTCCACTGATGTGGTGCTCAGAATTGTACTCCCCAGTCTATAGGTGTGTTGGAGATTCCCACTTTTTTCCCCAGTCTATCCTGCCTGTATAGGCTGTAGCCATCAATGCCCACTGCCCAATCGTGGGTCGGGTCCCACCAGGTTTCTAGTATACCAACCAGGTCGAGATCTTTGTCTGCAAGCAGGAGTGCAAGTTCCTCCTCCTTGTTTCCCATACTTCTAGCATTAGTGTAGAGACACCTTAGCCCCCCAATAGGTGCCCTTAGTACTCCCCTATCTTGATTCTTAGTGGGTCCCTTAGGACTTACCTGATCAATTCAGCGTGCGGTTTGTGGCTTGTCCTCCCCGATCTCATCCTGAACTTGGCATCCCCAACACAGGAGGTCTGTCAACCTGTAGGAGAACAGACTCCAGTGGAGTGATTTGTGAATTGATAATATCCCTTTATCACTTGCTTCTCAAAAAAAAAGGCCTGGATTTGCATCCTGCCTGTCTCTAAACCAGTGATTCTCAGCCAGGGCACCACAGCCCTGATCTTCTCCAGAGTGCTGGGTAATGCAAACACAGGTTTTTGGGGGTTTTTAATATTAAATTTTGTGTTCCAGGTCAAATCAGCCAAATCAATTCCAAATCATATCAACTGAGCAGAGCTCAATCGTTCCAACAACCACATCGATTGAGCAGGCAAAACTTGATCGTTCTAAACATGCGTGGTGATACAACTGGTGAGTACCCTCGGTCTCAGGCTCTCACCCTGGGACATACTCCCACTTCAGATACTCCCAATTCCATTGGCAGGCATCTTACATGCAGATCCAAGCCTGGAGGTCTTGGGATTTGGATGCAAGCATCCTCCATCCCTGACTGGGACTTCAGATGCTCCCTACACTTGACCTTGAACAGGTATATACTTGATCTGAGCCAAAAGACCAGAAGTGATGCAAGCTGCAAACCTAGTTCAGGAGGGATTCCAAATAGGAATTCAGAGTGCCACCAACATCCTGCAGGCAGGATCTCCTCATTCCCCCATCAGTTTGACCCATGGTGCTGACACACAGGCACAATAAGCTAGATTGTACTACAGGCACCCCCCACTTAAAGCAGTTTCACTTACCATTTTGCTACAGCACTCATTTAAAATATGTACCCAGTTTCACTTAACACTGAGAGCGTTTTGTTATAACGCTCAGTGTGGGGCTGGAAAGAAGGAGCGGCAACAGTGGCAGCAAGTTCAGAGGTGAGTGATAGCCGGCAAGGCAGCAGAAGGGTGGGATTTGCTCCTGCATGTGGTGCTAGAGCTGGCAGGGAGAAGTGGCAGCAGTGAGAAAGCAGGGTGGGGGGGTGAGGGAGAGGGGGGCATGACCACAGAACCTGGGCTGGTGCCCAGGGTCAGGGCTGGTAGGGCCCAGGGTGGGTTGGCAGGAGCCTGTGGATGGCAGGCAGGTGGGGCGGAGTGGCGGCAGCAGCAAGAAGGGGCAGGTGGGCAGGGGGCGTGAGCATGGGGCCCAGGCTGGAGGGGTGGCGGGAACGCGGGGCCTAGGGTGGCAGGACACACATGCATTTTCCCCTGCTCTAGGCTGCAGTGGGGCAGAGTCTCCCCTGCCCCCGGGCTGCAGCCCGTGCCCTGTTCCAGTCACACACTCATCCACGGGGCATGAAAACTGACCTGAGCTTGCAGCAATCCGGCGGTGGCAGATAGTTCCAGTGCTGGGTGCCCTCAAGGGTGCCCTACTAGGTGGAGCAGGGCACGGGTGCTGGTGGGCAGGTGGCCCCACTGCTTCCCACGTGCCAACTGGAGCCCCGCTGGGTAGGGTCTGGGCTGGCAAGCTGTGCAGAACCAATTATATTTATTTACATTAAATCCTATGGGGAACTGGGTTTCACTTAATGCTGTTTTGCTTAGTGCTCTGTTTTTCCAGAACCAATTAAGAGCACTAAGCGGGGTTTGCCTGTGCTAATTTTAAGCAGAGGTCCTCACTGAGCTCAGTGGTCAGGGTTGACAGTAGTTTTACTGAGAGGTTAGATTATGGATTCGTAAAGGATGGTTTGGATAGGAATGATCCTGCCTTAGGCCTATCTGTCACTCTTTAAAACATGTGGGCTCAGCCACCAAGTCTCTTGTTGGGTTCCCTTAGGCGGGGAGGCTACGGGGGGAAAAGGGACAACAGATTTCTTGTGACAACGAAAAAAACAGGGAGGGGAGCAGGGTTTGAATTATGCTTTGACTCTTGGGGGGATCCGCAAAAAAAATTGGTCTGCCCATCACAATGCCCACAGGCAACTGGTAGGGGAAGCACAGAGGGGCACATGCCCGCCCCCCCGCCGATTGACTCAACTCGACACCGCTCAGGACAGGACAGTTTTTTTGCTGTACAGGCTGGCGGTGTGTTGGGGGGCACTAAGGCTCAGCACAGAAGTATAGGAGTGGCCTGCCCACAAATTGCATCCCCCACCCCGGACTCAGCAGGCACCAGTCACCCCTGACGATGCCCTAATAAAATCAGAGGCCCCCCAGGTTATGATTTTAAAATCTTACCGGGGGGCTCTCATTTCTTATGGGGGGGGCTGAGTCCCCCAAGCTCCCCTGTCATTTAAACCCTGGAGGAGAGTGAGGGTCAGAGGTTCAAAACAAGCATGTCCATGAATGCTGCATGCCCTCGGAGGCTGGGGGTGGGCACAGCAAGCTCCCGCAGGCAGCAGTGGTGCTGTTGGCCGTGGGAGTGTGGCCGTGGCAAGTCGGGAGCTCCCAGACAGCTGCAGTGCTGTCGGTGCTGGGGGGCAAGCACCGATCAGTAGTCGGTGACCCCCACAGACAGCGCTGGTGGCGGCCAGCGGTGGTCGCAGACTGCCTGCAGATGCCACCGGCAGTGTCAGCAGCGAAGTGGGGGGTGGCGAGCGGCGACTGCCCACGGGCACCTTTTTGCAGGGGCTGCACTGCCACGTTCAGGGGGTGCACGTGCACCCACGTACATCCCTTACATGCTGCCAGTGAGCATGCTGGATCCTGCCCTGCCGTGGCCTTTTGATGGCTTTGGCAGCAGCAGAGATGTTCTAGGTAGGGCAGATTTCTCAACCTGTGGGCCCCGCCTCGAAAGTGGGTTGCCAGCCTATGTGAAAAGGTGGTGAACAAACTTGAAAAGCGGCTCGACAACGTTTAAAAAGGGGTTCTCCTGTCAAGGAGAGAAAAACTGTGGGGACCCGGAGCTTTCCCTTGCGAGGGGCTGCCTCCCCGTGCCCCACACGGTGAGGGGCAGCGAGGCAGCCTTGAGGGGCCCTGGGCGGTGGCTGGCCATCCATGTTTAACAAGTGGGGCCTGGCAGGAAAAAGGCTGAGGAGCGCCGCTCGCACGTGTCGCTGTTGCAGTGCAAACCCGGCAGCAGGCAGCC
Organism: Gavialis gangeticus; assembly: GCF_001723915.1. Taxonomy (NCBI): domain Eukaryota; kingdom Metazoa; phylum Chordata; order Crocodylia; family Gavialidae; genus Gavialis; species Gavialis gangeticus. Next base: position 10,243,148 of record NW_017729026.1, on the reverse strand, counting down.
CTGAGGCGACGCCTAGACTCCGGCAGGGGTCGTGCCCTCCCCGCAGGGCAGTGCCAGGACGCCCGCCCCGCGCGGCGGAGCGGGGCCGC
>NW_017729026.1:10232110-10242427 GCF_001723915.1 Gavialis gangeticus | reverse complement strand
GAGGAGGAGGCAGGAGCCGTCCCCGCCCCTGCTCCCGCTCCGTGCAGCGGCTGCTCGGAGCTCCCGGGACCATGGAGGCGCCGGCTCAAGGTGAGTCCCCGCCGCGGGGCTGGGGCGCGGGCATGTGGCGAGCTCCAGCGGGGCCGGGTGTCTGTCTGGGGGTCCTCGCGCTCGCTAGTGTAACACCATCCACACAGCAGTCCCTGGCGAGAGGCACAGGCTCCTTGTCCAAGGATGCTTTCCAAGCATGTCACGTCATGTCATGTCACAAGTTGTTTTCGGAACTGTTGCCTCTCGGAGCATGTCTCTGTGCGGTGCAGCGGTCTCCCCTCATCCTCAGCCCTGCTTGGCACCTCCTGCGCCAGCCCGAGCGCACGTAGCCGGCTGCGTGGAGGTCGCTTGTGGGCAGAGGAGCTGAGCCAGGCAAAGGACTGAGTCACCGACTCCACTTGCTGCCATCCCGCTCAGCTGCCCTGGGTGCCAGAACGCAGGGGCCCCCCTGTTCCCCCGCTGGGCGATTCTCCGGCAGGGCGCCGCAGCAGCCTGGGGTTGCTTCCAGGGCTGTTCCAGGGTGCCATGCTGCGGTGGCGCTGCTAGGCATGCCGGCACCGCTCTCGTGAGGTAAAGCCGGAGGGGTCCCATGGGAATGAATCCTTGGTGTGAAACCGTCCTGCCCAGTCGTGGCATCCCTGAGTTGTTTGCGATAGAAAAGTTGCTCTGTTATCTTCCTGCATTCAAAAAGGAGCAAAATAAGTCAGAGGCAGCATTTTCGGCCAGGGGCTTCGAATCTAAGGAAGGGACCCTGGGGCCTGGGAAGTTGAGAGCAGCTGGAATAAAGAATCGGGCATCACTACCCTAGTATCTACCTCGGTATCTAAGGAGGGGTCCCTTGAGCCTGAAAAAGTTGAGAGCGGCTGCTCTGGAATAAAGAATCAGGCATCGCCACCCTGGAAAACTACCTGCATAGGCATACACCAGGTGTTCGAAGCCTTCCCATTCGGGGAATAAGTTTCTCTTCCCCCCCCCCCCCCCCCCCCCCAACTTGTGGTCTGAATTATAGGAATGAACACGTGTGAAACCACACGGCTCACACTGCTCTGTAGCATCCAGACCTTTGGCTCTCGCTGTTCCTTCTCCCAGGCAGTTTCACAGCTAAACCATGTGGATTTAGCCTGCCTTTTTCTGATCTGCCTCCTGGAACTTTAAAGGTTAACACTAATCTGTTGGTGACAACTCAAGTATCCATTTTTTTTTCAGGAGGATGGTGAGGGGAGCCCACTCCACGGAAAAGATAAATGCTCTCTTGACCTCTTAGAGATTAAACAGTTCTGAAAATAAATTGTGGGCTTTTATGTCACTAATGACATGCTGTCTGCCTTGTTTTAAAAGCATCCTTTGAGAACTAGTGATTATCTCCCCAGGGCTTGTACAGATTGCTGTGTAACACAATCCAGGATGCAAAGGGTAGGTATGTATCCCAGCAAAGTGTCCTGATGGTTCCTTGTGCCGGGTGCAGGGAAACAAATCTCACTTCTCTCTCTGTGTCCTGATCCCAGAACAAAGTTTCTTCTGACATTATCTGGTTTCGGTTTTTCATTTCACTAGTTCTCTGCATCCCACTTCAATATAGCATATATATTGCAGTAGCATTTTAACAATTAGCTTCCACTTTTTGAAAGCAACCCCTATTTATTTAATGCCTTATATCTGCACTTTAAACAGAAACCTTCATATCTAAAATTCAGCTCTTTCTAACCTTCCCACACACTGAAATTATAATCCTTGTCTTGTGACAGTGTCTGCGAGAGACACACACAATAAACTAGATTGTGCTACTAATTTTAAACAGAGGTCCCCACTCAGCTCAGTGGTCAGGGTTGATGGTAGTTTTACTGAGAGGTTAGATAACGGATTTGTAAAGGATGGTTTGGATAGGGATGACCCTGCCTTAGGCAGAGGGTTGCACTAGATGGGTTTTCCTTCCAGACCTATTTCTCTAAGATTCTACAACACTTCTGTTGTAAAATGGATAATATAATCTGTCCCAAAGCATCATATGCTGTTTTAGTCACTTCTAGTTAATAAACTATTTTACTGGTAGTTACAATTTAAGAGAAAATATATATTGCATTTATTTTCTTTTTCTACAGTCATCTTAGAATAATGTGCTGAGAACTTTCAGCTATTGCTAGATCGAGTTCACCACTGTGTAAGTTTATTCCGCTGGCCTGTAAGTGGTGTGCCGGCCAACTTAAGGTGTTGTGCATAGGGATGAATTTTGCCTATTCCTTGACCCTTACTGACTCCTTCCTGAACTGAGGAGTTGGTTGCACATTGCTTAGTAGTGTCCAAAATCACAGTGGTCTATATATAACCATTTTTCTGTTGGTACCATGCTTAGAAAATGTACTTGAACATGGATGGACTGAGGAAATTGGAAGACTGGAGGAAGGGTGACAGTTTGTTACAATAAATTCAGGCTGCTTTGATGCTTGTTAGAATAGGTAAGGGGTGTACATTAAATGAACCAAGTCAGGCAAGTGCTTATTGCAAGCAGGATGCTTATATCTTTTTGCAGGGGAGTGCAATGAGGAATTTGGCTTTTGCTTAGTTTTTAAGATGTCACTTTTGTAGTGCTTGGTCCCAGATGAGGCACAGACAGTCTTGAGCAACAAGTGTGTCACTTAAATTGTTGTTACAGATTCATGATAAGGCTGGTTAGCAAAATAAATGGATATACAGCTGAGCCCGGGACATCTTTTCTACAAGACTGTACTGGAGTGGCAGCCCTAGACTGCAACTTGGACTCTCATGTCCCAGTTATACCATGATGGGCAATCCTGTTCTTTAGTAGCTCAAAATGATGGCAGTGCTTAGGTTTCTCCTTTTTTCATTCAGATCCTGATGTTTAAATGTACATAGTGCATCAAAATCATAACAAAGCTGTTTGTTCTCTAATTAACAACAGGGTATACTTATGGGATAGCTTAAAATTCATTTCTGCTGTTTGTTGTCCTAATATGCTACTTACTGACACAAAGGAGCCTTTTTGTTGAAGGAGCATTTTCTTACAGCCCCCCATGGTATTGTCTAGATTTCATGTTGTTTAGCCTTATTTTGTGATTCACTTTTAGCCATAAGCTTTTCTAGGTATTAGGTACGTAAGTTTCTTTGTCCCTAGCCAGAATATAAAGTGTATTGTAGGAATACAAAACAGATGTTTGCAATACTTTCTTTTGGTTACGTTTTCCCACTGTTTTTTCACTATTCCTATCTCAGGCTGCTCTGTTAAAAATAATTTTTGGGGGGTTAACATGGGAACAGGGCCCATCCTACAAGCTTCATAGCACTTGCTTACCTGGAAACTTTTTGTTCTGAGTCCCCTTCTCCTTTCGTGACCTTGGTCAACCCACATTACTGTACTTCTAGACTCCAATTTCAGCAGCAGCAGAAAGAATTGAACCTCAGTGCCTTTAATGCAGTGGGATTCAATTAAATACAATTAAGTGCTGGCCAGAAAACTGAGTATGTTCAGTTGTGTTATGCTCTGCAATTTTCAAAGCACAGTCGTAGCAGGTAACTAACAAAGTCAGAGCAATTTGCTTTGGAAGTGCTTCTGAATTCAAGTATGTGTTTAAGCAAGAGGAAAAAACATGAATACATTTTAATGAGTTTATGAACTGCCGTACAGTTACCTTTGTGTGCCCACGGAAAAATTAATTCTGAATAGTTTGTTTCAGCATGCACAGCTGGAGGACTGCATTCCAGTTGACAGAGTGAGAATGCTAAAAACCTGAAAGCATGTACAAATTCCCTATAGTTTAACAGCTTATGGCATTAAATGACTTTTCACCTGCTTGGAAAGCTTCTTTCTACACAGTCATGTTCTTTGTGCCTCTTGATGATGGTACATGATGAGGAATGACATAATTCAGCTGATGCACACCCATGCACAATTATAAAATGTGGAGCTCTTTGTAGCAGGGGCAGGCAGTGCGTCAGCATCTTCCATTTTATCAGAAAAATCAGCATCAGTTAGCTCTGTACATCTTCCCAAAATTGCACACAAAAAAAGTTTGTATTATTGTTAATCAGCTGCAAGATGTTAGTGCCTAGAAACCCCAGCTAAGATTAAGGCCTCACTGTGCTGGAGCTCTGTGTGTGCATAAAGCAGTAGGAGATGATTCTAACCTTTGATTCTATTCTCAACTTAAAGCACTAGAAAAGTCCCATGTCCTTAAATGGAATTCCTCACGTGTTTAAACATAAGCACCTATATAACCATTTGCAGATTTGGGTCCTAATTAGTTACTGGGAGGGAGTAAGAGAGCCCAGGTAGAAGTGCACTGAGATGCAGGTTTACTCTTGAATAATAAAACACACAAAATCCATTTCTTTCCAGCCTCTGGTTGCTTTAATCTTTTTGTCACTTCAGCCATCAATGAGGGTAGGGCCGGTGCTGGAACACACTAGTTGGCAATAGCAATGCTAGGTGCTGAAAGTACCAATATTTCCAAGTAGTCTGGCCTCAGTGGTAAGAGACAGTTTCAGGAGTGGAGATAATGAAGGGTGGGAAGGTCAGTGCTACATATTCACCCAGTGTAGGGACAGACATTACACAAACCAGTTTAAGTAATCAGAAACTGGTTTAAACCTGTAACAGAACAGACATTCAGTGCAAGTAAACCAGTTTCAAAATGACCAAAACCAGTCTGAAATAAAACAGGTTGAACATAGTATCAGACTTAATTGATTTGAGTCAAACTGGTCCCAGACCCCAGAGCTTACCCCATACCATACAACACCATCATCCCAGGTTCATGCTTACTGACTCCTTACTCCCCAGTTCATCTTTTCATCATAAAACCAACATTCTCCCCAAATACGTTATTCCTTCTGGCCCTCTCTAGACTGAGGCTTACAGTGTTACCAATAGCAGCACATTACTCTCAACCCATTTTTCCCTTTCAGTTCTTTCCTATGCTGTGCCATAACTTGGGGCATGTGTTTTTCCTTCCCTCTTCAGTCTTATGTCTTGCCCCCTTCTCTGATGGGATGTAGTTATTTCTAATTTAGCTGTGTGCAGCTTGGTGCCCTCTGGCCTTATACCCCAGTTTCCCTTGCACAGCTTGCTTTCCTTCTGCTGTGGAAGCTGATACAAGAGTCTGTTTTGGGATGTATGACAGCACAATGCTAGAAAACAGCAAAAACACACCCTGGCAAAAACAGAATTACAACAAAGAAAACAGCACTAAGTACAGTGATATGCCATCAGCATTTTGGAGAGGGGCTTCCTCAAACTTAGTGATACATGTGACACTTATTGGCAAAGCCCTCTCTCTCCCCAAACTTCTTCTTTTGCCTCCCTGCAGCACATGAAACCCTGCTCTTCCCATCCTCACCCTTTGTTTCCTTAGTCACCCCTTGTTTCCCTCTTCTCAGTGGCCCTATCTATGGGTAATTCCATTCCACCTAAGACTCATCATGCTCCCCCTCACTCCCCATCAACACTTCATGAAATCTTTCAGGTGGTTCTGACTGTATGTTGGTTATTCGCTTTTTTCCAGGGGTGGGTCTTTACCAAATTCGCTCTAGCATCTCAGGAGTAAGGGGCTCCCAATCTGTGGTAGCTCTGGGAGTCCCTTCCCTTTCCCTCGTTCTCATACCACTGGAGTAGTTAGCAGAAAATAGTCTGGGGCTGCCTAGAGCAGTGTTTCTCAACTGGTGGGATGCGAAGGCTGTCTAGGTGGGATACAGAGAAGCGGCACACCAACTCCCCCGCTCATCGTGATGGGAGCAGGGTTTTTGGGACTGATAGTCGCTGAGACGTAAGGTGGAAAAGGTTGAGAATTGCTGGTCTACAGGTTCCCTCATGTATCCCTAGTAATAGTACATCCTGTGCCCACTCCAACACAAAGGGAGCTCTTCTTCTGTGCTTATATCACTAGAAGGTGGTCCTTTGCTGTGGGAAGTGCCCTAGGGGTACAGCAAGCGGCTTAATCCTAACTCCTGGGCTAGGGACAGAAATTACACTCAAACTGATAAGTGATCAGCAACCAGTTCAAATCTGTAATATAACAGAAGTTCAGTGCACATAAACCTCTCTCAAAATCTGCCAAACAGTTTAAGATAAACCTGGATGGATATAGTATCAGACTTAACTGGTTTAGTTCAAATCAGTTTATTAAATCTGTCCCAGATCCCTTCCAGATTCAAGTTAACTCACAGTCTCTAGCATCCCAGGATGCCTTTGCACCTCCCCCACAAACCCCTCTTAGCAGGGTGGTCAGGCTAGCCTTGCCCAAGCTGTCTGCTCCAGCTAAGCAAGGAGGCATGCTCTAGTGCCCCCCAGCTTCTGGTCTGAGCCACTGCAGGCATGTGGCTGCATTTCCAGAATCAGAAGTGAATGTCTGTTCACTTGCTTATCAGTTCAATATATGCAGTTTAGACTAATCTGCAAAGATTGAATCGATTCAGGCTCAGGATTTTTGACAGTCTGTACTTAGCCTGGAGGGTGGTAGAAGCTTTAACAGGCTGAGCTGGCCTCAGGGTCTTGGGGGAGCCTGCAACACAATATGTTGGTGGTTCTATATGATCAAGTGCTGCCTACCATAATCATGCCACTCTGTACTGGGCCAGTCTAAGGATCTGAAGGAGGATTATTGAAATTGATCTTTGAGAGTAAAACTGTAAACTCAGCTGACTCATTTTACAAAAGTGTGCTTTGTGCAGCAGCTGGGGTGAAGTGGTCTTTAGCTTCCCCATCTGGCCTTTCCATGATGCAGAAGTACAGCCCAGCTGTTTGTTCCTTTTAGTTCTGTTGATCAGCTTACATTTCCCAGGCTATCTTTACAAGAGAAAAGGCTGGGCACACATGGTTTTGTTTTTTTAACGAATACTGAGATTCTCTTTCCCGGAGCTCGAAGGTCAGCCCTGTTTCCTGTGAACCTTCTCCTCCTTATCTTTGCTTAGTTCTGGAGGAAAGTGGGAGAGAGGGAGCTGCAAAAGGTCTTGGAGATGGTGGATAAGAACAAGGAAGTAGTAGTTTACATAACGTATTGCAAACAAAGACCCTTGGTTAAAAACATCAGGTGAAGATGGGGCCGGGTAAAGTTGGTGCAGCTAGAATTTATAAAAATTGGATTTTTAACTATTTAGCAAAAGTGCCTTGAGCAAGAGAGCTGCTTGTTTAGCTACTTATCTTTTCTTTACTCATTAGATGAATTACATATACATAGAATAAGATACCAGTAACTTCTTTGGATTTTAAGCAGATGTCCGAAACTAAAAGTGTTGGTTTTTTTTACTGCACCTTTTTTAACCTGTCATCTTCCAGCTTTGTTCAGGCATCTGTTCAAGTACAGAAGTAAATTCATTTTGTGGAAACTGAGAAAATATAGGTAGGATAATGTTCTACAAGGGAACTGAGAATATGAGGTAGGTAGCAAACACTATAGACAGACCACCCTCCCATCTTAAATCTATAACGGTTTATCTGAGACAGTGCAACTTTGCCAATTTTATGAAGCAAAATGGTGAAGAAAAACACACCCAGAAATACTTGCTGTCTGTTTGCATGTTCTGTCTTTCCTCCTGAATTTCATTAGTACTTTCCATTGGAGTACTGATCATCCTTGCTCTGGAGAGACAGTATAAATATCACATGGTTCTCTATCAATGTATTTAAGCACTTTAACAGAAAGGTTAGTTGTTTGTAATCCTTTTAATGAGCTAACAAGTTGCTTAATAAAGTGTGGAAACATTTGAACTCTGGCAATTTAATTTGAGGAGTTTAGTTTCAGGCCTCCCACTGCTTAAAGGCTGATTGCAACAGAGCTAGGGCTGGTACAAAAATGCAAAGCAGTTGAAATATGCTTACATGCTAGATGGCAGTATTTAGGAATTTGGGTGCTTGTTGCTTAGCAGCATGTCTGAAAAGTGGAATATTCCATGAATCTTGGCTTTTAAGAGTGTATTCAATTCCCCTTTTCAGGAAATGCCTGAATGGTAAATTAAATGTTTCTTACTAAATAGAAACAACCAGTACAGTTATATAATTAAAGGGTTGGATCAAGGTAAATTAGGTTAATTTTATTTTTCTTTGTGTAAATCCCACAGAAAAGAAACTATAATGCACACTCATAAGTTTTAATTGCAAAAAGTAAATGTATTATTGTTTTGTAGTAAAATAGAGCCTTGTGCTATAGCACTCTCTGAGTATATTGGACACTGTAAGGGCATGGGGGAATTGAAAAGGTCCGTTAGTATCAGATCTGTCTCTGACCTCCTGCGTGACTTTGACCAAGTCGCTTGATCAATGTCTAGCTTAGCTTTGCCATCATAAATTGAGGACAGCCATATCTTGTAAAGCAACTTGAGGTCTGGAAATGGAGAGCATGACATAGCAGCTGAGTAACATTATTATAATTACATTCTTGTATGTCTGGTACATTTAAATGTCACAGAAGAGTTTCTGTGGAAGAAATAACAGCTGATCAACAGTTTCCCATGCCAAAGTGTGATATGCCGTCTTGGATCAAAAATCTTTCCCGTCTTTCTTCTTCCCTTTCTGCTGATGTTTTTACAATGTGTATTCATACAACATTAAATCCTAGGCTCTAGTAGTGAGCAAAAGTAAGTAATGAGCCTTCCTGCTTGCAAGCTTCCTCTCCTGTGAGTACAGGACATGGGCAAAGAGTGTGCATGTATAAGGAGACACTGGTTTCAATCCAAGCTTCGCCATAATCAGAAGGCTCATATTTTCCTTGTACACACAAGCCACAGGCTGCCTGGAGAAAGAGCAAGCCCTTAAAGTAATTAGAAATGCCCCTACAAAGGCATTTTTTGAAAAGTATTTTTTTACAGGATTTCCTTGACCTGTTGCTATTGTAAAATCAAGTTGTTCCAGTTAAAAAAAAAAAAAAAAGAGAGAGAGTGAGTACAGTGTGTTGTGTATTGTTTATTTGTAGCATGGTAGAGCTAAGAATTCCCAGCTTTGGATATTTTCATGCAGTACAACATGAAACAAAACCATCCTTCCCCAGTGATTTTACAATCTCAGGGAAATCTAAGTGTGTGTTTTCTAGTTAGCAAAGAAATGTAGGACTTAAAAAGCAAACACTGTGACATGGATCTTGCTGATTGTGCTGAAAGAAAGAAAGCCCACATGAAAACTAGCTTGTGGTCATATTTTTTAATAAGCTTGTTTTAGTGTCACTGATGATGGGGTGTTTGCCATATTGGTATTTTTGTTGTCCCACTAAATACACTGGTATTCAAATGAATGTAAAATATATCCTTGACATCAGTACACTTAAAATGCACTTTAGAAAGAAAGAATCTGTTTTCTTTTATGTTTTTGCTAGTAGTGAAAGGAGGAGCTTAAAAAAGTTTGTAGCATTTTGAATTCTATCATCCTTACAGTAAAATGATTTATTCAGTTTCAGTCTGATAAATTTTAGTTAAAAGTCATGTAAAAGAATATAAAATTCATAGTTACTCACTCTGAGTATTTAAAATTAGGCTATTTGTGAAGTAGGTTTAACCAGAGACTATGGCGGTGGCCAAAAGTGTGTTTTGACTGGCTTCTGTAACCACTCATGAGTGATGGAGGTTGTTTGTGTCACTGATGCATAAACACTTCTAGAGCAGAGCTAACAAACTTGGTATGTTTAGACATTCATTGTAATTGTCCTGTAAGCTGTGGGAGACTTAAATCATATAAAGCTAGAGTGGCACTTGGTTTCCTGCTGCATAAAGACTAATCACACCTTTAACAGGTGTCTCTGAGCTTTATTATACTCCTGTGTAAACTTCTTGGAGAAATTGATTTCATTTTTCACTAAATGGAGCTAGTAGTAACTGGCCATGGCTTTACATACCAGTATTTATCCAATTATCTTTTGTGTATTTACTTTGCTGCTGTGATGGAGCTGTCAGTCCCTGGGAAAGGTCTATAGATTATAGCATCCTGCAATTGCTTTGCAATTTGTAATTAGAGTTTCTAGACTGCTGACCTTCTGTTGGTTTCAAAACCATTCCTTCCTTTCCTTTTTCGTGTCTTTGTGACAAGGTATTTAGCAGAATTTGCAGATTTTATTGGAATCTGACAGGGCTACACAGTAAGCACTTCTGCTGTGGCCTCAACCTTGCAATCTCTGGGATGCAGCCAACTGTGCCCCTTAGCACCCACAGCATCCCAGCTCCCTACAACCATTCCTGATCAGGCACCTTTATATACATAATTGCTTGTTGCAAAACGTTAATTTAAAAGGTTATTAGAGGCAGTTTAGGAATTTCCAGGTACTTGGTTAAGGA
>NW_017729026.1:10223817-10227110 GCF_001723915.1 Gavialis gangeticus | reverse complement strand
CCCTCATCCACCGCATCCACCAGCAACAGTTGCAGACCACCGTTGCCTGGCTCCGCAGCCCCCCTCACCCGCCTTAGTTCTCCCCACCCTCCATCTACACTCCCTACAACCATTCCTGATCAGGCACCTTTATATACATAATTGCTTGTTGCAAAACGTTAATTTAAAAGGTTATTAGAGGCAGTTTAGGAATTTCCAGGTACTTGGTTAAGGAGTTTTCTCAGAGATATACAAAATATATGTACAACCCCTGTGTTGAAGGGCAGTCATACCAGAACAGGCAAGAATCACATGTTTTTAGTAGAAGACAGAGGCAGATGGCTGGTATTAAGTTATTGTGGGAGGAAAAAACAAAAGGCATAATCTGGAGGAATGGTATGCTACGTAATGAAAGCACCAGATAACTACTGTCTGTTAATTATTTGTGATGGAGGAGATTGTACGTTACAACCAGTGAAGTATCTAGGCCTAATGATATAAATTGCTAGCAATATTTACAGGTTGCATGATGAAGGAAGTAAACCTAAGGAAAGCAAAGGAAAAATAGAAGAAAACAAAGACTCATTACTTAAAAATATACTCTTGATAGCACTGGCAAATTCTCACTATAATGCAGCTTTTTTATATAGACTCTTTTATGCAAACTGAATCCCAAAACAATTTTTAGAGTCAAGGAACATCACTGCAGGGTTAGTAATTGTTATCGGCAAGGAACTGAAAGTAAGAGGTTATAAGCAGTGGAAGCAAAGCATTTTTGTCTTGAGATTTCCATTGATTTGGAGATTATAAAAGGCAGAGAAGCATAAGAAGGCTATTTTTAAAAACTTGAGCTGAATAGATGCAAGAATCTCTCCGTGTCAGTGGCAAGAGAGAAAGACAACAATAAATAGAGAACAAGAGGAGAACATGAGCATCTTTAGTGACAGAGGCTGGAGCTATTCCATGGATTTTCCTTTTCTTTCTTTCCTTCTCTCTCTTTTAAGATTGATTTGCAAGTAGAAATAAAAGTTGGACTGATATGTGAAGAAAGGTGAACAAGTTCAGAAGGTGGTTAACAGTATTCTAGTTGAAGCATGGGTGTTATGGAAATCTAGGCCAAAGGAAGGCTAGGGAGAAAGGGATTCCACTTATCAAGTTGAGGAGAGGTGAAGGCATGAAAGGATGGTATCAGCAGAAATAAAGTAGAAATAATGACTTATTCTTCTCTGAGAAGAAAAATAGGTGTATATTGCATTATATCATCCTTTATTCTTTGCAGTGATTCTTTCTATGAGAGAGAGAAGAGATTTTTCTGTTTTCCTTTTAAATTTGAAAGGTGCCCAGATATCAGCGTCATGAGCGTGGTATGAAAACCAGGACCAGATTTCTTGCTTATGTGGCCAATACAATCTAAGGGTATGGACTAATGTACTCAGTAGCCTCTTCAAAAGGCAATGGAGAACTGCTGCTCAGGAGCTGGCAGCAGCTGTTGCACTGTAACTGTTAAGTGTGAATGAGCCTGTAGCCACCCAGGTGAGCCAGGTCACCCTAATTTGGGCCTTGCATGAAGCAGGATTTGGGCATTGCATGAAACAGTTGAAGTGGTTTTTGTTACACTTGTGTCACTACAGCTTCAGGTAAAGGGAACAGGTGCAGTGCAATAGCTGCTGCACTGATTGGAACAGCATCTCCCACTCCCCTTTTGAAGTGGTTAGAAATTTGCCCATACTCTAAGCCCAGGCTGTCCAATTGGCGGCCCCTGCTTCCAGCCACCGCTGTCCTGCTGCTGCTACAGGAGTGTCTGGGTCCTACCCTCCTTCCAGCTTCTGCTGCCTGCCTCTGTCCTTGCCCCTGGAGGTGAGGCAGTGTGACCTATGAAGCTAAGGGAGGTCATGACTGGAGAGGATTGGTGGGACCTCAAGTGGTGACATGGAGGTAGGGAGCACTGGCATGGTGCAGCAAGGGGGCACCCATAGTGGGGGAGGTTATCCCATACTTTGTTGATCTAATATGTCAGCTAACTCTTGCGGCTGAACTGGGCATCTTGAGGGTAGAAATCATGAGTCACTAACAGCTAGAGTTATAGATGGGCTTTGTTTCTGGAGGCTATAACATACTTGTGTTCTTGGACACAGTACAGGGAAGACTGTAACACGCAGTGGCCAGTGGGTTATGCTTTCCCTGTCATCCCCAAATCTTCCCAATGGAAAGGAAGAATTCAAGAAACCTGGTTCTCTGGGAATATTGCAGATTTCCAGGACCCTTAACCCCAGATGTCTCTACCCACAGTCCACCTATGTGTAAATGCACATACACATTTCTGTTTAGTAATATGCTACAAAATGTGGAATAAGTCAAAGAACTGCAGTTATTGGTGCCAGAAGCTCTAAAACTTTTAGCATAGTGCTTAATAATAAAGAGAAATACATTTAACCTTTTGAGGTACCTATAAGATGTTCAAGAAAAACAAATGGACAATTCAGTTGATCAAGCTTTGATTAGATGGTTCTGCGCCTAAAACCATAGCTGAACAAGCAATTCAAAGCAAATCACGGATCAGGCTAGCACATACTAACAGCGTGTTTATCAAAATCAGAGCTGTCAGCAATGTCTGCATTGCTGTATGACATAGTTACCAGGAAGCAATATGATCCATTTAATGTTGGTCTATTCTGATTTATTAACATTCACTACCATTGCCTTTTAGGGTAGAAGTTCCCATACCGGTCTCTGTGCTGATTTTGGGGGCCTTGCCTGTTATAGGAGAAATCTGTGACAGGGAGACAGGGGATTTCTCAATGTAACTTCTTTTATTTGTATACCTGTGCCGGTCTATAAAATAGAGACAGTCACCAACAGCACACAAGGGGACCCTCTAAAACACCAGAGCCTGGTTCTCAGGAAACAACTCTATGCCAAGAATAGACTCTAGTTAGACTAAGGCACAGAACAAACTTGCCCCTTATTTGTAAGACCAAAAATAGCTGCATTGCAAAACAAACCTTGTAACACATTTTTAAAGATTGGACTGTTGCTGAATTAAAAAAAAAAAAAAAGTAAAACTAAGAGCAGAGTATTGTGACACCTGTCCTAACAACACTGTGCAAGTGTGCTCTGTTTCACTGTATTGTTTCCTAGTATGGTCTACAGACAGTGACTTATATCTGCAGTAAGTTGCTTGCTAGACATGTCTCTTTCTAGAGATGTTAGGGCTGCAGTTTGCGTTCTGTTAGCTTGTGTTTTGTTTTCAAATGTGGGCCCTCTGACAAAAAACCTCATAGTTTCATAGTTTCATAGATTAAGGGTCGGAAGGG
>NW_017729026.1:10222026-10223806 GCF_001723915.1 Gavialis gangeticus | reverse complement strand
CTCAGCCAGAAACCTCCTGGAGCGGTCCGTCCCAGCTGAGTGCTCCCTTCTTTGTCCTCTAAAATTCTATCGTCACCATACGCAGGAGTTTGGCAGTATGTCACTGGTGATACCCATGACAGCCCTGTCATCATATCTGATTGCGAGGGATTTGTGGCAGCTCAAGTCAAACTACTTGATGTTTGCCTGACCCTTTATTAAAATATCATAATGTAACATTACCACTTAGATTGCCAGCCCTGTCAGACTAAGCAGCCCTAACCTAGGAAAGGCTGAAAAGAGAAAAAGTCAGATGTTTTTCTTCTTTTTAAAACAACTTTGACTCACAGATTTAAATACCAGACCAATGAAAGGGAATGCTTTCCCATTCTCACTAATGCAGTAGAGAGACTACAGATAATATAGAGAGGAAGTGATGGTTTTATGTATATATTTTAATAGCAGTGGAATCCAGTTGGAATTAAACATTCCCAAGAATTGGCCGGATTTACCCAAGAGAAATCTGGAGCATATCCACCATGTCAGATATTCCCTTTAAAGGGCAATGGTGCATTGGTACCAGTTGATTAATCTTAGGCCCCGGCATATATTCATGTAATGGCACCATGGAATCTGATCCCCAATCTCAGTAAATGTGCAGCTTGCCATGCCACCCATGCAGGGGGCAGGGGACACAATTTGGGGATTAGGAATGAGGTCCCAATTGCATCCTTCTCCTTACCAGTGCAGGGGGAGCCCAGCAAGTTGACAGCCAGATGCTTGCAATCTTATGTGAACCAGGGCTCTCCTTTGGCATGCTGAACGTCAGCTCCAGCCCCGGTCTCAGGATGGCTCCAGGTGGGCTGGAGACCCCAGACTGTCCTGGGCCTTCCCCCTGGGGCTTCAAGGGCCTCCTCTTGGAGAACTTAAACCCCACACACAGCAGCTCTGATGGGGCTGCCTGGCACTAGGGATCAGAGGTTCCTGGTATGGGGAACTAAAGGCTTTTCCCCACTGGAGCCATTGAACCATATTGACCTCTGATCTCTGTGCCAAGTGTAAAGGCCGCAGGACATCCCCAGGACCAGTGCTAGCAAGATTGTCAGCATTAACTGTCAGAGACGTGAGGCTGTCCAGGGCTGATTCTGACAAACAGCTGATTGTTGAGCATCCACCCCTGACATTGTGTGGACATGCTGCACCTCTGGTGTAAGGCTTCGTATAAGCCAGTCATAAACACATTTTCATTATGACTGGCTTATATGAAGCCTTACATTCTTCATTATATGTGGAACATTTTCATGACTGGTTTGCCATTTTACAGTGCCTTAAATTGGATGCACGTGTAGCACCCTTGCCATTTATAATGCAATTAACATATAACTTGCAGCATAAACATAATGTGTGCCGGGGTCTTAGTTACAATGTGAGATTAAGAGTCAGGAAAACGCATCAGTAGACAATACAAGCAAGTGGTAAGGCTCTGTAGAGTGAGCTGATTTAGTACTTTCTGTCAGTCTCCTTATACAAGTTAACACTGCCTCTGCAGAAAATCTTTAGGGGACAGGAACAATGGAAATGCTGTTATTAGTTCTGGTCAGTTGTTACTAATTTGTAATTTGGTAGTGGTTACAAGCTCTAGACATGACTTAGGTTCCATTTTGCTAAACTGAATAAAAAGAACTGTCTGCAAAGATTTTGCAACCTTCCCTTCCCTGATCCAGGGCTCTTAGTTGATGCATAGAAATGTACCTAGTTTGTACCTCCTCATGCCAGGGTTATTAAATCTTTGACAGTACAT
>NW_017729026.1:10214182-10221935 GCF_001723915.1 Gavialis gangeticus | reverse complement strand
CTGATCCAGGGCTCTTAGTTGATGCATAGAAATGTACCTAGTTTGTACCTCCTCATGCCAGGGTTCCTAAATCTTTGACAGTACATAAAAAAAGTAGTAGTAATTTTAGATGTTACAATTGCTTGTAAAAGCATAAACAGACTATCTGCCAGATGCCCAAATACAGTATATCTGTTTGATGTGCATTTTCCAAATCTGCCTACCAGCACTGAACTAAACAGGTAAAAAATAGCGTATCAACCACAGTATAGATTTTGCTCCACTTAAATTAGTTCTTTAACATTACTTTATAGTCTTTTATACTTTTTGTGTCCTAAGATGAGAGCAGGTCAGGCTGAATATTTGTTTTATAAAATGTTTGTGCTGCAGAAAATGATAAAGGAATTTTCTTGAAATGTATTCAGCAGGCCTGTATTTCTTTTAACAGCAGGCGATTATCTATAGTTGTCAGGGAAAATTTTTATTCCATGATATTATTGCATGTCTAAGTCTGAAAAAAAACCCACAAGAAATTATTAGAAGGTTTTAGGAAAGAGGGGCCATTTTATTAGATCATAGACTTTCTGTGGCCCTGATTCAGCAAAGCACATACTGAAATTCCATTGAAGCTGATCAAGGTACCTTAGATAGCAGATAGAAGAACATATCCTCATACATTTTTGCTCATGTAATTATATATTTTAAAACTGACCATCCCCTAATAATGGGTAAGAATGACTACATGTGCTATTAATGCTATAGGGGCTTACTGCACTGTAATAAGCCTTTCCTGGGAGCACATCTACACGTGCTCTCTGTTGGGAGCTTCTCTGCTCCCAGTGGGAGCAGCCTGGTGCCAGGCTGCTCATATCCTGTTCTGGCTCCCTGCAGCAGTCAGGGGGAGCTCCAGGCTCCTCTGGGGTGCTAGCCTGGGGGCTAGCAGGGAGCACAGGACTAGGAGAGCTCTGCCGACTACAGCAGTAGCTGTCTCCTTGCCCTATGCAAATTGGAAGGGGTCCTGATGTGCACAGGGCTGGAAAACAGCTGCCACTGCAGAGCTTTTCTGCCCCTGTGCACATGGGAACCAGCCCGATGCCCAGCAGGGCTTTCCTGCACAGCCAGGAGCTGTCCCACTTCTGGGGCAGCTCCCAGCCAACCCTGGGCTGAGTGGGGATTTCCTTGGGCAGCCCCAGGCTGAGCAGGAACTGCCCCGCTTCTGGGGAATATGCATTTCAGCTGATTTATAATTCCAGCTGGTGTACTTGTTTAATATTTAACCACAAAATTCCCTCTAAGTTGAGTAGACATACATGCAAAAATAAAATCTATTACAAAGAAAAGAAGCAGCAATCTTAGTTGCATCACTACATCAGATCACAATGCTATTAAAGCAGTTGAGTGAAGTTGTCAGTTTCCTAGAGATGACAGAAGTTGGAGTCCTACTTGGGGAAATCCCTGCCTAGCTGGCTGGCTGGGAGCTACCCCAGCCCTGAGAGAGCTTCCCAGTCCCAGCACTGCTTGGCTTCAGGCTCTTGGGGGAGCCTAGAGCTGAACGGCCCCAGGACTGATGGAGTTCCCTGTCCCCTGGTGTTAGGACTGATTGGGAGCAAATTTGTTCCTGGGCAGTGTCTATATATGTGTTACTGCTTAGTATCTACTGTGCAGTTAGTTTGTGACCTCTATTTACAAGTAGTAGCTAACTGCATAGTACACTAATTTACTACTCAGTAAATGGTGGTCATGTGTAGATGGTGATGCTTTACTGCACAGTAATTAGACTACTATGCAGTAAAGCATCTTGTGTAGACGCAGCAAGTATTTATTTAAGCTCTTCTCCACTCATTCAGCTCTAGTCTAACATCCTTCTTTTCTTTATTTCTTTACTTGTTTTTGGCAGATCAAATTGTTTTTAAAGAAAAAATTATAGAGAACAAGTCTTTTAATAGCCATGTTGCCCATTTTCTCGTCTCCTACTTCATCTTTTCTTTGTTGCAGTCTAAAGAAAGGAAAAAGATGATAACCCTTCTGTTTGACACATTTTTTTCTACTCCCTAACTCCCAAGGGAAATTGTGAAGAATGATCAATAGAAAGCATAGTGGCCAGAATAATACTGTTGTTATTTTCTGTACTGAGATAGAGAGAAGCCTTTGCTGTCTTAGAACAATTGCAGTATGTTGCAGTACTTTCTTTTTATTAGTATACCTTCAGTTTAGAAAGCAAAGCCACACTTGCTCCCTCCAGCAGCCAAGAATATTATATTATACAAAGTGAACTAGATTCAGACAGATGAGATGTTAAATATTAGTTACATACAGATTTCCTACGTATTTCAAAAAAGGGTTTTGGTTAGAGGGTTATCTTGAGTTAGTGTAATAGAGCTGATGCCAGTGAGTAGTAACATGTTGGTGCGCTGGTGCTGTCTGTTGCCCTTAAGGGGCCCTTGCTGTTATATGAAGTGTCATCTGAACACACGGCCCAGGTGTAGAAGTTTTGTTGCTCTTACTAGGTGCTGCCACTAATAAGTCTTGACAGTAATTGCTTTCCATAAGCAATATGTGTCTTTTGCCACTGCTGACCTTTCATTGCTTTTGGCCACTGAACTTCCCTCCTTCTCCAGAGGTGACAGTACTATTCCTGTAGTGACCTGCAGCAGTGCTTCCATGGAAAAATAAATGTAGGAATCTGTTTTATTTATTTCTAACTTCTCCTTTAACATGACTTATTAAAGGATCAGTTCATTGGGCAAGGAGAACAAGCAAATGTTCCACCAACTGCAATTTGAGAACCTTAGTAAAGCACTGGACCAGGTTATGCAGAGAGGTGGTGGAATCTCCATCCTTGGAGGTTTTTAAGACCTGGGTAGACAAAGCCTTGGCTGGGATGATCTAGTTGGGAATGGTCCAGTTTTGAACAGCGGTTGGACTAGATGACCTGCTGTGGTCCCTTCCAATCTTATTTTTCTATTATTCTAACCTGTAAGTGATGGTATTCTGAAATTAGGGCTAGATTATGGGTTTTCAGAAATGCTGAGACAAGGAGCTATGAGATGCTATTCTTTTCTGTTGGGAGCACCAGGAAACAATCTTCCTTGTGAAGGTAGAATCTCTTTTGAAACACTTGAGCACATGGAGATTCCTGATCACTAATTCTCTTTTTACAGGCATTTGAAATAGATTAAAAGATTAGGAAGAAACTGGTATTAAGCTGATACGGCAAAGGAAATCAGAGTCACTAATGCGATGTCTGGACAGTGCCTTTGTTCAAATTACAATTTCAGTAATGTGAGCAATTAATTCCAGTTGAAATATATGAACAATTTTTTTTCTCCTGAATATTTCCCTAATAACAGAGATGCAGATATTTGATTCCTAGGCATTAATGGGAGAACTACATAACACCATAAGTAAAATATTTAGAAGATCTAGCTAATTAGCCTTTGATAACTTTGCATTCTTTCTTCTCAACTTTAAAAGTCATAATTGAAATAATTTTGGGGGGAAAGCCTTGGATTTGAAACTTGCATTTCAGCTGATTATAATTCAAGCTGGTATACTTGTTTATTTAATATTTAACCAGAAAAAATTCCCTAAGTTGAGTAGACATGCATGTACAAAGGAAATCTGTTATGGGAAAAGAAGCAGCTATCTTAGTTGCATCACTACAGCACTCAGATCACAACATTATTAAAAGCTGTTGAGTGAAGCTGTCAGTTTCCTAGAGGCAGTAGAAGTTTGAGTCCTACCAAATGACAAGGACTTCCCCCACGTAACAGATATAAGTTCCAAGGGGATGTAGCATTAAGTGAATGAAGCTGTGCCTGCACTAGGAAAGGTTAGCCACAATAGCTATAACAGCAGCCCTCCTAATAGAGACAGGGCTCAAACTAACAAAAAGAATTTGGGTTATTTTTTCCTCCCTTGTATCTAAGGCCCACTCAACACATGAAGATAAAGGTGTGATGGGATGTAATGCATGATCCACTCAAGCCTGGGAGCCCTGTCAACTGACAGGGCTCCCTCCAGAGGGGGAGACCCTGCTTCACATGCAAATTAAAGCTCGACAGCAACCACCTACAAGGTTAGTATGTATTTTCAAGGTTTAACTTTATAGCTGATTGGAGCTTTTATCATTTGATAAGTACTTTGCACGTGTAGCTGGTCTTAAGGTAACTGGAGTTGACCAATTAACATTGCAATACCTGTCATATGTAGAGGGTGCCTTATTAGCTCATGAACAAAATAAGCTATACCAGCAAAAGGATATGTTTCCCTGTTTAACTGCAATGATGCTTCTCCCCACTCCCCATATACACAGCTGACAGTTTATTCTGTCAGAAGTTTTAAGCACATGCCAGTTCAAACTCTCCAACTTGAGCTAGCAGCTTAGGAATTTTTAAATGATAGGGTACCCAGCCCAGTAACAACCAGTGTGACCATCGGGATCAAAATACTCCTGGAAGGCCTTGGATGCTAGTTATGCGACTCTATTCAGAAAGAAGATTGGCTGCCGCAGAAGCCAAAATGAAAATCACAGGCTAGGGGTTAGACAAAGCTTTTGGAATTTTTGCTCAATTTCCTTCTTTAACTAATGTAAAAATCCTGCACAAAAGCTCTTTTTTAATTTAAAGGTCAGATTATGTGTAATTCATAATAGGACTTGAGCTTTGGGTCCAGCCTAAACCCAAAGAACAGTAATTCCAGACATATTGTCGTTTCCCCATTACTAGACTACCTAAAATTATACTAGTAGTGATGGTGCCCTTGAGACTGTTTCTCTAATTAACAATTGTTAGAATGTAGAGCACTATCCTTCTTCTTGCTTGTGGCCTGCTTGCCACTCAAGATACCCCAATACAGTGGAAAGCTAAGAGTGAGTGGTATGAAGCAGGCTATGGTGACTTTACATTACCTGGGAATTTGTCTCCAAAATGAGAATCCCTGTTTGTTCCTTTAAAGCAGTGTTTCTCAGCCTGTGGGTCATGACCCAAAAGTGGGTCCCAAGAATAGCTGAAAGCGTGAGCAAGTCCCAGAAAAACACAGGAAAGCAGGTTTCCATTTGCCAGCTGGCTGCATTCCAACCTGCAAGGATCTGCTTGGAGTGATTGGAGGCAAAGGGCATACATGCATCTGCATGTGCACATGCACTGTGGTTGGCATGAGGCCAAGCAGGGCAGTGAGAGCAGTTCCAGTAGCTGGATCCAGCTAAGTGTATAGGGAGTGGGGGTTGGAGGTCCAGGGCTTGGGCACTATGTGAGTGTGGAGGGGTTGGGTGTGTTGGGGGGGGGTGCCTGCCAGCACTGCGGGACGGTGGCCAGGTGCTGAGGCTGTGTCAGAGCAGGAGAGGGAAGGGGGTAAGAAGCCTGCCTGTCCAGTGGGAGAAAGGGGCAGGGGGAGCTGTGTGGCTAGGCCAGCAGCACCAGTTTGGTGCCTGTACTTGCAGAGACAAGACGCCCAGGAGACACTGCTTGGTCAAGAGGGGCCATGACCAGGCTGCCTGGCATAGCATGGAGCTGCCACTGGCTTCCCTGTGCTGGGACTGGATTCACCCTGCTTCCTCCCACATAAGCTGGAGCCTCTGCAGCCACCCCACTGTGGCCTGAGCAGCTGGTGGGGGCAGCTGGTGGCCCCCTCCAGCACACCTACGGGGGCATGGGGCTGTATGTTGGGAGTGAGGGACATCAGCAGGGCCAGGGAGCTATGGGTCAGGAGTGAAGGGTACTGGCAGGGCCATGGGGCTGTGGGTCAGGACTGGCCATCAATGTTTACAAATGGATCCTGGTACAAAAAGGTTGAGAACCACTGCTTTAAAGCATGTGGAAAAGGGACTGAGGATATGGCAATTTTAAAGAAATGCAAGCTAAGTTTATATACTGTGAGACACCAAACTTGATGTTCTGTTCAGAGATTCATACCAATGAATGGAAATGTTCTCACTGACCATCATCACGCCAATCTGCATTCAAGTGAATATTTAACTTTATGTAGAGATTTCATTTACCTGTGAAGACTGTTTATAATTACTATCCATAATTATTATACATGAAATTCACATTGAGATATTAAAAATACACCAGCTTTCTCCAAAGCTGTTACCATCTATTTGCTTAATTCTCCTTATTTTGTGGATTAATTTAGAGAGACTGTCAACCATTATACTGTATCATGTCAGCCTGGTTGTCAGCCAGCTAAACACAATACAGGCAAACACTAGCAATATAAAAAAAATCCCTTATATATTAAGAAAAAGACCAATGACCTCAGATGCAAAAGATGATTTGTAAACTTTAGCCTTATAGAATTTCTTACTGTAATACCCAAGTGTTGATATACGTACACACAGAGGGCAAAGTCTTGGCCTCAACAGAGACGATGTGAGTTTCGCCATTTACTTCAACGGCATAAGGATTTCACCTATAGAATCACTCCTTTAAAACAATAACCAGAATATTTGAACTGTGTTGTGCATGAAAATACATCTTAATGTAATACGTTGTCTTTGTTTAGAGATCTTTCTCGGGGTGGGAGCGGGGGATGCTTTTATTTGCTTGTTTTGTTTTTAAACATCTTAAATACAGATTTTTTTTAAGTCTCCATCCTAAATAGTCTTATGACTAAGCTTACTTTTAATGGTATGCAGTCCCAGTGAAGTGAATGAGACTATTTCAAAGCCCTGATCAGAAGCCTGTGGAAATAAAATGAAGTTCACAAAAGTAAACATTGGCATATGTGTTTTCAGGACAGGTACAAAAAATTGTTTAAAAAAGGAGGGATATGGGGATGGCAGATGATTTTGTGAGGTCAGGTAATGATTTTTATTGGTATACTTAAGGAGCACAGGAGACCCACTTTTCCGTCAAGATACTACTGATATTCAATATACCTAATTGGAAATATTTCTTTCCCTCTGAAATCTTGATTCTTTCATCTCTGGGCTATCAATGCTGCAACAAGGACACTGCCAAAGAATTTGTAAAAACATTTGTTTTTTTTAACTGAAATAGACGTGTGTGCTAAGATCAAGGCATTTTATTTTGCCTTTGAAGAAGCTGCAATTTACTCAATAGAAGGACTATCCTCTAAATGCATTGGTACAACATGACTACATGGCATGGCTTACACAGTTGTAGTGAAATAATGTAGCACAACATAATTATTGTTGGTCTATATGATGTAGTGATGAACTATTGTTCAATGAACAGACTGGTGGGAGCTCATAAATTTAAAAAAATGGTAGAGAAAATTAGTACAGGCAGTCCTCGGACTTACGACACAATTGGTTCCTGAAAACCGCGTCTTAAGTTGAAACATTGTAACTTGGAACCAATTTTCTCATAAGAAGCAATGTTATAAATTGGGGATTGGTTTCTGGACCAAGGCCCGATACCCTATTTTCACCAAAAATACCCCAGAATTTGTACTTGATCAATTATGGATGAGTAATATAGCTACATTAATATATTTGTATCGTAAATAGCAATCATTGATTTGGAAGGACTTCTTTGAGGTGACTTTGCCGGACTTTTTGAAGGGTTCTTGGATGGAGTCTTCTCAGGTGTCTTGGCTGCAGGTTTTTCTGGAGTCTTGTCTGCTTTCTTAAAGAAGGTGTACAAGGAAGTTTGGACAGATGTTCTCCAGGGAGATGAGCGACGCATCGAACTTGTTCACTGGCATGGCATTGCATTGGATCAAATGTTGTAAGTCAAAACTGGTGTTGCAAAGTTGAAACAGAGTGTCAATTTATAAACGTTGTAAGTACGAAACGTTGTAACTCAAA
>NW_017729026.1:10203631-10209182 GCF_001723915.1 Gavialis gangeticus | reverse complement strand
CCGAAGGCTAGGTGCAGCTGCCCGATTCAGTAGTCTCAGAACTGGTCAACAGCTCATTTAAAAGGAGTCCCTTATCTTTTTTTAGACAAAAGATACAAAACTGTCCCCACTCTGTCTGAGTGAGGCATCTAACATAACTTTTCTATTACTTATATATGATAACACGTATACATATGCATTTCTAATTCTTACTTCTGTTGGTTACTAGTTAACTCATCTATATTCTACACGCTTTTTATTATAATTGGTTACGCTTCTTATGTTAATTTCTAATAGTTTACTTATAATACTCCCCAGACTTTATCAGCGTGATATATGGTTGTTTTTGTTCTTGCGGTTCAGCCTTGCATTTCCGTATTTTCTAAAAAAACACTGCTTTGCTTGCAATTTTTAGCATACTGTCAGCATTCTTATTCAAGGGTCAGATGGTGAAAACCAGAATGTCAATCGCTGACTTCTCAACCTCCTTGAAGCATTCTGGGAGTTTTAGTGCGTTGTTAATTATGCTAGGCCTTGCTTAGCATGAGCACTATCTCACAAAAATGTTGTAAGTCGAGGACTGCCTGTACAGCAAAAGACATGTAAAACAGTAAAAACAATAGTATAGTATAAAGTATAAGTAATAAACATTTTTTTTTAGATCACAGGAGAATTTTCTGTTAATTTCCCTGAAATTAATTTTGGGGAATGTACACTAGCTGAAATCTGATATTCTTGCTTTTAAATTCACTGTTACTGTGGGTGTAGGTTGTAAGTGTTATGTAAATAGCATAAATACCAGCTTGATGTTAGGTAAATAACATGGAAATAGATATTTGCCTATTGCTTTTAATTTTATGTATTTTCTTGAGTTTTGCATTGCCTTAATTAAGAAACTCCATTTTGTATTGCTCTGTAGCTTGACATAAGTGCTTGACCTTTTACACTTTTGTGTGCTGTATGGGTGAGTGTGTTTATTAAAAAGGAAAACATCAGCTGGTGACTGGCTGAGGAATGCAGACAGACCAAACAAGAAGAATCTGCCCCAGAACAGCGAGAGAACAACGGCAGTTGACCTTCAAGAAAGAACACAGTAATAACCCAGCAAAAGCCCAGAGGATTAGGTGAATTGACAAGGCTATAAAAGATGGGGCGAGACATATTGATTTTGGGTCTTGTTCAGCATGTCATCCTGGAGCATCAGTTCATCTAAGAGGATGAACCAGCAGGAGCCCAGCTCCCACTTGTGATCAACTTGGCTGGCCACTAAGTTGATCTGAGCACCGATAAAACTGATAATATATACCAGAGCAAAACAAAAATTGGAGTATAAATGTGGTGTGTGTATATTAAGTGCTTAATCAATAAACACGGCACTTTACCTTATCCCCCTTATAAGGTCTTGCTTGTAATTTAAGCAATTAGCAATTTATGTAACATAAGGACATGGGCAGACAAGGTTCTTTGTGTAAATCCAGTATCTTTTATTAGACCAACTCAAATTTAGTGTTGCTCTATTTGAGTTGGTCTAATAAAAGATATCAGATTTACCCAAAGAGCCTTGTGTGCCTGTTACTGTGGTTAATTCTACAGGTAAGACTGCCTATAGCATGTTTTCACATGGTGTTTTGTACTTAGCTTGACTTATTTAATGTGAAAGACTACAAAATGAGGTTTCAAAGAACATGTCTTACTGCATACTGATAAAAACAAATGTGTCCTTAATCTCCAGATACCTGAATAAATGTTCTAAGATCTATGGCAGGACCAGGGTGCATTGTATTTCTTGGTTAATTAAAACTCTGTGGACTAGTTACAGATCTCATAGTGTCTAATTGGCATATTAATTGTTGTTGTTGTTTTGAGGATTAAAGGGAAAAAAAATCCTTATAAGACAGATTTAATATTAACCATATTTTGGGGGGTTAAATCAGAGTAGCAGTGAACTTTAGGTGTTTTACTACTGACTTTATGCTAATTGTGTTTAAGATACTTGGAAAGTATTCTACATTGAGTATGGAATGTTTAGCATTCTGTAATTTCTTTTAGGTTGATTGTAATGTCCTGCCATAGAATTTTTTTAAAAGGTTATTTAATTTTATTTGCAATGCTTTTAAGCCCATATGAATAATTCAAGAAAGGGTTGACACTGATCTTTCTGCATTGAATACAGTACTTTGCACTATTAGGGATACAGAAACAAAAGAATTACTTTACTTGTCACTTCTGTGTATTTTCTTGAGCTGCATGGAGCAGTGTTTGGTACTAAAATTATTTAAAATGGTTTATATGGCAGTGTATCACATAATTGCCCCTTTGGACATCAGTGTGTTCTGACACACCTTTTTTGAGAAGTTGCAGATAACCAGGGATTTGTAAGTCTGATTACCATCAGAGAAGAAATCGGTGAAACCTGAATCTGTGCAAATTGTAAGTGTAATTTATTTTCTCACACACACCCCAAAGAGCATGCAGCAGACGATCCTTTTTTTTGTAAGCTGAGTCCAACACTAATGTCCATTTCCCTGGGAGCAACTCTTCATCAAGGATTGCTGTTATTCTGATATACCCAACCTGAAAAGCAAGCTCACCCCTCCCTCACTTCCAAAACTGCCTCTACAACAAGCAGTGCATACCAATAACAATATTATGCCTCTTCCCAAAAGTCAAAACTTAAATGCAGAAAAAATGTTCTGGAAGACTACAATATCACCATCCAGCGATGTTGCCTGAACACCACAGTCATGCACAGTCATCCACCACAGAGCCTGGGCTGCTCACAGTAGGCAGCGGGGAGGCTGCAAGCAGCTACCAAGGTCTGTGTAGCCCCAGCCTGACTCATGGCGGGTGGCAGGTGCACACCCATCTCTGGGTGGACGGCAGGGAAGGGGCCAGGGCTGCACTGCTACAACAAGGATCAGGCCTCTTGTGGCTCCCCCACCATCCACCCTGGCACATCTTCAAGTTGAGGTTGGGGTGGTTTTGGCACTCTGCCCAAAACTGTTGTTGACCCCTGGTTTGGCGGGTTTTATACTTTGCCATTTCAGATTAGGTAGCAAGTGGTCATCCTGGTGCAGTGGAATTATTGTGAGTTTTGTAAAAATGAAAATGATCAAATAAATATACAGGCATAAGAATCTTAATATGAAACAATATACCACATCTCTAGCTTTTCATGCCTGCAGTTAAAGCGGCTTTCCTTTTTTTTCTGCACATAAAAACCTATCAGTAATTTGACAGTAATGAGCTTGAGTAGACATTTATTTATCCCTTCATGTGGAAAACTAATTTAGTCATTCTAAAATGCCTTGTTATTAAATTTTATGCCTGGGATAAATTGCTAAACATAGCCTGAACTGATTTTTATTAAGTAATAAATATTTTCACTAAATCTATTATTTAAAAGAGAGTATAATTTCAATTAACTTTACAGCTTCCTGTAGTTTCATTAACTCTAGAGGAAATCCAGCTTACTAACTTAGGCTAAAACTTCTGCCTCACTGTTTTACAAAAAGTAGTTATTTTCTCTGAATATGACTCAGTTGATGTAAGTGGACCTATTTGTGGAATAAGACGCTACTGATTGTGAGAGTAGCAAAGTTCGGTTTCTAATGGCTTATATAGTAAGGAGGTATAGTGTAATAAAAATGTTATATATAAATGGCATGGATGATTCATTATGGCTTATGTAAAACAGTGATAGGTGACTCAGTGGACTCAAGTCAATCAACCCAAAGTTAAAAGAAATGTATACTTTCTCTAGAGATCAGCAAATTTAAGTTCAGTTGCACCATGAAGAGACATTAAATGCAAAAGTCAAGTCCTTCAAGTGGGAAAGCTTTGTGAATTGTTCTGTGATGCTTTGATTAAAGTAATGATGTGCAAGACAGAAAATGGTCTCAGGTAATTTGGCTTACAGGTACAAACGTTGTTTTAATGAAAGGGCTGAAGTCCACAGAAAAAATATGCGCAACAGTCACTCCATCCCATATGCAAAAGGAATGTCTATACATGCATCTAAGTACCAGAAACCCTTGCTATTTGCGGCTTTGGCATTTGTGGTTTCAAATATTCGCAAATGTCGAACCTGCATCTTAATACAGTAACAGGAGCTCCTGCTGCCGCCACCATTGCCAGCGCAGCCATGCCCTTGCCCCCGCACCTGC
Source organism: Gavialis gangeticus (assembly GCF_001723915.1). NCBI lineage: Eukaryota > Metazoa > Chordata > Crocodylia > Gavialidae > Gavialis > Gavialis gangeticus. Next base: position 10,205,037 of record NW_017729026.1, on the reverse strand, counting down.
CGGGGGCACTGCGTTCATGAATGCAGATGATGTTCATGAACGCAGTGCCGTAATTGCGGATTTCGCCATTCACTAGGATCTCTAGAATGTATCCCCCACGAATGGCGAGGGTTGCCTGTACTACATACTAATTCTCCTATTTAATTTTCCACTTGGGGTGCATGATTTCAGTATTAAAAGGGACATATTGGGATGTAAAAATAAATCCTTTTTTTTTTTTTTTTTTGCTGATAGACCCTCGGATCCTTTTGCAGAGCAATTCAGTTGAGTCAGCTCAACCTCTGGTAGTTTTGATGAGTCATTCTAAGTTAGCTCCAAATGAAGGCCTTGGTCCTGAAAAGACATGCACCTAATTAATTCCATGTATAAGTCTTTATATTTTAACAGTTATTGTTCTGCTGTGGTCTATATCTGGCATATTTACAGACAGCACCTGAAAGATCTCTCTTCTCCCAAACAGGAAGGCATCATGGGAAAGTAGGGCTGGAAAGGGACTACATGAGGTCATTTAATCCAGCACTGTGCTCAAAGCAGGATCATCCCCGACTAAACCATCCCAGCCCAAGTGTCTTTTTAACCTACTTCTGAAAATATCCAGTAATGGAAATTTCCATATGTAGTCTGTTCCAGAGCTTGACTACCCTCAGAGTCAGAAAGTTCTTCCTAACCTCCATCCTAAATGTTCTCTCTGTATTAGGGTATACAGTTTATCTTAAATATAGCCTAATATGACCAAGAAATGCATTTGGAAAAGTACAGGTTACACATGCTCAGTAGAGGTTCCTTAGGTTTTTAGCAACTAAATTCCCTGATGATTGTGATAGGCATGCTGTAGGCCAGGGGTGGGCAATTATTTTGGGTGGAGGGCTGCTTCATGAGTTCTGGTGAGCTGTTGAGGGCTGCATGGGTAGCCCCACTCCTTGACAGGTGACCCACCCCCTGGTTTCCATCTTGTTACTGGAAGTCCTTCCCCTTAACCCCTGACCTTTGTCACTGGAAGTCCCTGCCCTTGCCCCCAAAATACTCCTTTTGGGAAGGGGGTTTGCCGTCTTGGAAGCAGGGAAAAAATATATATACACTAAAAATCCAACATCCACAATAACTTACTTTAATTTTATTTTTAAATGATTTTTTGTCCTGATTTGTGTGTTTGCATAATGTACATGGAGGTGACTGCATAATAGCTCAAAATGAAGTCTTATTCTTGTATATTGTAGGGGGTATGGGTGAGGGGTATGGGGGTTGGGGGGTGCTGTTTGTTGGGATGTGTAGGGGGGTATGGGGTTTGTGGGGTGTGTGGAGGGGGGGTGTGGGTGTGTGTGTGGTGGCATGTATGTGGATAGTAGTGAGCAGGGCTCCCCCTAGAGACCTGTGGGGGGGGTGTATATAGAAGGGTGTGGGGGGGG
>NW_017729026.1:10175887-10203235 GCF_001723915.1 Gavialis gangeticus | reverse complement strand
ACAAAAAAGTGTATTCTTGTTGTTTGATATCCTTTATTCATTTAACTTCTTGAAACTTTGCACTTTGAGAGAGAGGTAAGGGCTCCCCCTAGAGACCTGTGGGGGGGGTGTATATAGAAGGGTGTGGGGGGGGTGCAGTGTTTGTGGGGGATGTGACTGTGTGTGGGGGAGAGTGTGGTCATGGGGTTTCCAGAGGAGGGTTTGTGGGTATGGTGGAGTGTGCATGGGAGCCCCACATGCCCTATGGTGCCTCCCACCACCATCAGCAGCGCACTGCACTAGCACACCCTGCCTGCTCCTGACTGACCCCAGCAGGAGCAGAGCAGTTAGATGCGGGCACAGCTCCAGTCCAGCCCACCCCATGCCTGCTCTGCTCTGCACTGCCAGGCCATGGCGTGTCCTGCTGCTGCCTGGGCATGCAGCAGGGCTAGGGTGGCTTTGCACTGGACTGCCTTTCTCAGCAGCCGCAGGGCTGGGGCCAGCAGTGCAGACGGGGACCCTCACGCAGCCCCAACCTGCCTCGTGCCTGCTGCGGACTCACCTGCTCATGCTGAACAGCTGTAGCAACAGCAGCGCCGGCAGGGCAGAAGTGTGCTCAGCGTGGGGGAAAGCAGCCTCTCCCCCCCCAGTGCTGCCCAGTTCTTCCTGCAGCAGCTGCATGGAGCCTGCACTGGGCTGCCCTGCAGCTCCCCTGCGCTGCCCCCACTGCCCCACAGGGTAGCCCAAAGGCGGCAGTGACAATGCAGGACAGCCCAGCACAGGCTTTGTGCTGCTGCAGGAAACACTGGGCAGCACTGAGGGGGAGAAGTCGCTTTTCCTCTGCACTGAGCACACTTCTGCCCTGCCGGTGCTGCTGTTGCTGCAGCTGTTCAGCGTGAGCAGGTGAGTCTGCAGCAGGCATGAGGCTGCATGCAGGTCCCTGCCAGAACCATGGGGTTGGGGTCAGAAGCTGCTGCCGCCACCTGGGTTGCCTAGAAAGGCAGTCCAGCATGGAGTTCTCAGCCCTGCTGCGCGCTCAGGGGGCAGCAGGATGCACTACTGTGGGCCAATGCCTGGGCCAAGTGGGACTGAGGGACCTGCCACAGGCTGAGCAAAGCCCCTCCGCAGGCTGGATTTGGTCTGCAGGCTATATTTTGCCCATCCCTGCTCTAGGCCAATGAGGGCCAACCTTTTTTGACAGGTGTGCCACTAATAAGTCCCACACCCTCCCCAAGTGAAGCTCCAATCCTGGTCCCCTGCCTGATCAGCTGCTCTGCTTTCTGGTCCTAGCCCTGTACTCCCTATGTAATTTGCTACTCTGTTTTCTTCTTTCCCTGTGCTCCCTGCCTTATTTGGTGTTTTGTTTTCTGCTTCTTCTATCTACTGCAGTGCGGCCTCTCCACTCCCCAAACTGCCACGTAGTGCGTAGAGGCTTCCTTTTCATGCAGTTGCACATCCAGGCGTTTGTGACCTGTACCAAGTTCATGCACTCAAGCAGAAACCATCTGTGCTTTTAGGAATCACTCTTCTCCCTTGTGCCCAGGGAGCATAGAGTAAAAGCTGCTTTGTTTAGTCGCATAGAGTAAAAAGGGCTACTTGTGATGGAAGAATGGGAAGAGTGACTGTGTGAACAATGAGTAGAAAACAAAATACTGAATCACTGACTGCAGACGAGTAGAAAGCGTGAGCTCTAAGCAGACCAGTTAGACTGGCTTGCAGTCTAGACCTGGCAGTAGAATATTATGCACATCTGTGAGCACTGAGCTAGAGTGATATGCAGTAGTCCTCCTTGCTTTCTTCCAGTCAGCCACCATTGGTACCAAGGCACTATCTAGTTATGCTACTAAATTCTGTGATATCCTCCTGGTAAACTCCAGGAGCTGTGTAAACTCCATCCAAATTCAAACTTAATCCGTTCTCCAATAGTAGATGAAGTTCACTTTTCTACCACCATTTTCTTTTTCTCTCTCCCCTCTGGCTTCTGTATCTTGGGGACCAGACTTGGCCCCAAATTAGATTTCAGAGTCTTCAGTTTTTATTTCCTCTATCCTGAGCACTATGTGACCATTGCACAGAATTCTGATGACATTTATCAGGCAACTGAGGTGATGCACTTTGAAAAGCCATCTTTTGTTTGGGCTTGAGTTGCATTGAATAAATGTGGTTGCAGTGGCTTGAAAGAACATCCTATTTATCCACGTTTCAGGGTCTAAAGTAGAAATCTACAGGCATGGTTGTTTTGACATACTTGTTGATGATGACAAAGTGGATAGGCAAAGCTGAGAACCTTGAATAATCTTGGATAGCCCTTGAAATCTAATTTATTCTTTTTGTTTTTTGGGTCTCTGTGAAAAGCCTGTTCTTAAAACTGCTTATAGTGGAAATACCAACCACAGAGTTTCAGAAATCATTAGCTTGCTTCCCCCCCCCCCCCAAATCATGTGATTATACTATGGACTCTTTTTTTAATTTTGTTTAAATATTATATTATTATTATTACTACTTTAATGTACAATGTGTAACAATTTGTATTATCCACTTTTCTCAAGTACAAAATTGATATTTGTCTCTATTACAAGAGCTCTGATCTCCATACCTGCTATGCTTTCCCCAGTCATTAATTCCCCACCTCCCTCCGCACACATCAGTTCTCTTTGCTTATGAGTTTGTTCTTCATGCTTCTCAGTTCCCACGTCCCCACAGCCCCTTGATCTTGCCTCTGCTCCTCAAGGGTTCTTTACCTTCCACCTCTGCCTACAGGCACCTGCAGCAGGACCTCTTCTCTATCATAAGCTGGGACCACGCTGCTCCATGTATTCTTTGTATCTTTGCCCCTGTCCTAGAAAGTAAAATGGAAGGGAAGAGGAGCGGGGGGGTATTGGAAGAGCAAAGTAGCAGACCTTGCATTCTGAAGGAAGAGGGGACAAAGGTCAAACCTGATGGACTCTTTTTAGCACCATCTTTTAGCACCTCTACCCTCTGAAGAACTGTCTGGTCTTAAGGGAACGCAGAGAGAGTTCTTCCTGGTTTCTGCAGCAGCCCTGATAGTCGAAACAGAATCGGCCTTTTTATTCTCTAGTTCATAAGTGATTTCAGAGCTCTGCATAAGCATATATATTTTTTTAACTGACTTATTTTGAGAAAAAATAGGTTTTGCTTCTTCTCGTCTACATTATGATATTTTAGTACTGCACCTTTGTTCAATTACATTAAAATGTCTTGGTCTGGTTAGTGTTTTCACATTGATATTATAGTAAAAAATATAAGATTTTTTTTCTTTCAGAAGCCAGAAGGTCATTTGCATTCTGCTCTTATATCAGAAAGACCTGAATAATTCTAGGGCAGTGATACTCAATCGTTTGGCCCTGCAGGCCGGATGAGTGTTGCAGGGCCAATTTTTGGGCTGATTCTGGCACATACCAGCTCAGCCCCAGGAGCCAACCATAGCTGCATCCTTGTGTAATCTCATGTGCAGGACCATTTCATCTGGCTTGGGTGGCTCTCCACAGGTCTGTAAATTTGGCAGCATGGAAGCTACAATAAACCTTGCCACTGCTCTTGTGCTGCCAAATTTTCAGACTGATGGGGAGCCCAAGGGCCGTATGACACGGCTTCATGGGCCATATGTGACCCATGGGCCAGAGGTTGAGCACTCCTACTCTAGGACATGAAGTGAAGATGGCGTTGCACTTTAGGTTTCTGTTGGTGGTTAGCACGGTTGGTGAAATGATTTGTAAGTATTTTATTGACTTTTATCTTTTTGTTTTCAAAGGACTGCTGGAAGCACAGCCATTGCATGAGGCAGATGAAGACACTGTTACTGATATTGATTTCACCACCATAATTTCTGAAGAAGAGAAAGAAGAGTTAAAGATTGAGTTAGCCAAGGTAATGCTTTTGAAGTTCCCTGGGCATTAATATTTTTACCTCCTGAATGTGGAAGCATATAATTAGCAGAATGAAGTACATGTGCTACAAGACCTTTGTTTTAATATAGTTTTTCTAGCCTTGAATAGTGCAAGATGATTCACTCTATCGGATTATTTTTGATAGGTTAATCATCTGTTACATGTTAAAACTAACGGTTGTGCCACTCCAACCAACCAGTTATTTGTCATTAGTTTTAAACTGGCAACATTTATAATGAATGAAAGATCCTGAAATAACCATCCCTTGGAATTCACATGGATTTAGTTATGTAATATGAAAATGAAAAGAAATTTTAACATGATTCAATAAAAAAGGCACTAACGATGATCATAATGTCATGACAAACAATAATACAAAGAAACTTTATAAAAAAATAAAATAAATCTTCAAATAGTGGGAATCCTGGATTGGCTATAATTACATGGTATGGTTGAGTTAGTATGGGTGAGTTAAGGAGATGGTCATAGTCAAGTTTATAGTGGAAGGTGAGATGCAACCTTGTCTGCTGTTGGATACAGTAATGTATGAGATTCATAGACAGGAAAAGAGGATAATGAGCAAAGAAAAATGAGGAATCTAAATATGAAGTGGAATTGTAAAAATTGTGCTTCTTGACTTTACCTCTATTTTGTCTCTCTCTAATGTGGTAAGGAGATATGAAATAATAATTGTTAAAGAAAAGGTAGCTGGGGAATTTCTGCTTATCCTCCCATCTAACAGAGCAAGAAAGAGACATTTAATAAAACTGTACCGTCCAAATTGAAAATCAGTAAATTTCAAGCATTCCATGTGGGCAGTTATTCTGTAATTGCCCCTTCCTCTGAAAGGGTAACGCTTGAAAACAGGATACCCAGTCTGATCCATAAAATAGTTCTTTATATAGAGACTTGTTCTTCTCAGTTGTACAATATAAATATTTATATTATAGTTAATAGACTTTCGTTTGGTTCATGATTTCCTGGATAAACAAAGGCCAAGTGCTTACTTTGGTCTAGCTGGGCTAAAGCTATGAAATCTGAAATGTGAGTTATTTTTGTTTCTCTAGTGAACTTATACACCTGTAAACAATAGGAAAGTAGTTTAATTCTGACTTCATTACTTTTATTACAGTATCTAGGTCAGCTAGGGTTAGTAAGATTGTTCAGATTTGCTCATAGTCCAAAGAAAAATATTTAAGAATTGCATCTAGAAAACTTTGGAAAAATTGAGAGCTTTGGAAGATTCAAAGTTTGTAATTAAGCATTAGCTCCATGAAAGAGATTTTGAAAAAGGCATGCACATTAGCAGCTCCTATGTTAGTAACTTCAGTGGAAATTAGACATGCCTTTGAAAATCTCCTGTTGTCTTTACCTTCCAGTTCTTTAAGCCTTCCAAGCCCCTTCCACACTACAAATGGCCCTTCAGTGGCACAGCATTCTTACACTTACATCTGTGCTTTCTTCCATGCTACCCTTTTTAGAAGGGCTTGTTTTGCAGTGACAGTCAATAAGGATTAATACCTTTTCCATCAAGTCCTTTCTCAAGCATCTTTTTCTTTATGCCTACAAGAGATCAGTTAATAACCATTGGTGATGTGTTGGCAGGAGTACTTAATATGGTTGTATTTAAAATAAGTAAAATAAGGTACATAATGTCATGGGTATATGTATAAAAGATTTATATTTAATTGTATATCTTAGTACTTTTTTTTAACTTTTCTTGACTTTCTATATTGCTCATCTTGTGTATAAAGAAGAAAAATAGAAACTAACAATTCTATATATTTTCAACACACGTTAAACTTTACTTGCATGCTGTCTTCTGCTTGGTACTGCTTTTGTGCCTTGTCTTTTTGAACTGTAAGTTTTTCAAGGAATGGGGCGTCTTCTGTTTTGAGTTGGTCTATCAGCTGATATTGATCCTAAATGAGGCATCATTTACAATGCAAATGAAATGGAACTAGAAATAATAATGGCTAGAAATCCCTGTGTCTGAAGCACTGCAGGTCCTTTTTTATTCCAAAAAATATGGCAAACCTCTCACAGATTTGCTAGAAGACATGGAATTTCTATCAGAACATGAATCATAAACGAAGGTTAGCCAGGTGTAAATGATTCTGAGTTTCAGAAGAGAAACAGATTCTACAAATGCATACACATGTGAGTAATTTCAGTTGTATGAAGATTCCTAGTAAAGTCAATAGGAATACTCACACAAGTAAGGTTAATGCACATATTTACAGAATAAGTGCCTTAAGAGGTAAACTTAATGCACTGTCTGATGTGAGTTAGAGGTGTGAATCCCTTTGTTGGTAAATCTATTGTTAATATCCTAGGCTAAGTACAGAGGTTCAAAAAGCCTGAAGCAGATTCAATTCAATCTTTTGCAGGCTTTTCTAAGCTGCATAGGTTGAACCAATAACAAACTGAACTGACATTGTGTGCAGGTGGCTAAGACCAACCGACGTCTGCGCTGGCCCGGGCCAGGAGCCTGGGGGTGCTCATGTGTACCACCCCTCATGGTGACACTGTCTAAGGCTGCCGAACCCAGCTCAGCAGCATCCGTGCTCTCCTCTCAGTCAGGCGGCTGGGGAAGGGTTGGGGCTGAAGCCATTTCAGCCTGGGTGGCTGGGGGGCGGGGCGGTGAAAAGCCCCTGCAGTTGGAGCTTTCCTCCCTTCACTGAGTAGACCCCAGCTGAGGTGAAGGGCAGTGCCAGACCAGGGGAGTGCATTTACTTGCTGCTCTCTATCTTTTAGAGTCTGGCAGCTGGGATGGGGCAGAGCTGAAGCAATCCCAATCCTGCCTTGCCCAGCTATGGGGCAGGGGGCGGGAGGGGGATGTGCAGTGAAGAACCCCACTGCTGGGGCTTTTCCTCCTCTTGCACTGTATGGACCTGGGCTAGGAGAGCCTGGGGGCCCATTCCCCTGCTCCCCATTTCGCCAAGCTGATAGGTATAGGCAGGAAACAGGCTAGGGAGCAAAGGCTTAAGTACCTCAGCTCTATGACAGCTAAGGGCAGGGCTGGCCCTGATTCACTAGAGCAGACAGCACAGTGCAGGGGTTCAAAGCATCCTGGGACGCTGGGGGATTGTGAGTTAACTTGACTTGAGGAGGGATCTGGGACAGATGTTCCATAAACTAGTTTAACCTAAATCAGTTAAGTCTGATACTACATTCATCCAGGTTTATCCAACTGGGTTTGGCCATTGTTAAGCCAGTTTATATGCACTGAACTTCTGTTCTTTTTCAGGTTTAAACTGGTTTTTGATCACTTAAATCGGTTTATGTGTAACTTCTGTACCTAACCCTAGTATTTACATGCCTGCAACCAGCGTTCCCTCTAAGCTGTGTGGCGTGTGCAGTTCTGCGGGCACGCTCATGCCGCGCTGCCAGGCGCGCCTGTGAAGCTGCACACACCACACATCTTGGAAAGAACGCTGCCTGCAGCCATTGTACATGAAACACTAAAGCAGCTGGTAGCATGACTTTACCTACATATATCTTTCAACATTCTTCCTGTTATACTATTCAGCAACGTTATGTAACATGTTGGAATTTTTAACTCTTTTTAGGTCCCATGTAGAATTTAAGGAAGAATTCCTTTGTCTTATTTCTACTAATGATTAGTGAATTATTTTCTTGCTACAGTCTAATGTATTTACAGAGTATATACGAGGTACAGGGGATGCAGTCCCAATTCCTTGAACACAAGGTGCCAACAGAAGTGACATTTGTTGCATGACTGGCCCCTTGAAAGTGCTCTATAGCTGTGTTGTGACAGAAGTGCAAAGCTGCAGAGCACTTTAAAAGTGGCCTATCATGCAACAAATTAACCTTCATGTGTCGAGAGATCAGATGAAGGTGCTCCAGAGTGGAGCACCTCAGGGAACTTGACCAGTCCCTGCACAGGATTAGAGCTGGGCTTCTCTAGCCTAGCCCTGCCCCCAGGGCTGTCTGCAGGGAGCAACGGAGGAGGCAGGAGCTGCATGCTGGGGTTTGCCCAGCCTGAACTGGAGGTGGTGGGGGAAAGGTGAATTGGAGCTCCTCTGCCTTGCAGTCCCCTCCCAAATCCCATTGCCCCCCAGCTGCAGCTGCCTCCCCCTTCTCCCTTCCTGCTGACAGCACTGGAGCTGTGAGGGGGAGCAGAACTGGGGTGGGGGGAGGCTGCAAGCAGGTAACTTCCCCACTGCATTGGCTCTGAAGCACCATGAGTTAGAGCAGGGAGCTGCACATTTGTCAGCGCCCACAGGAGAAATTTACCAGCAGAAGACTGTTTCCTTGCTCACAGCTCCAAATCTTTCCAGTCATCATTTAACCCAAAAGCACTCTTAGCTTTTTCTCTGGGCCTTGCTCTGTGTGCTTCTGTGGGTGTCTCTGGTCCTTTTACATGATTTTCTTCATTGCCTCCTGTTATGCGTTCCCTACATCTTTGTTACCAGGGTACTCAACCCCCAGCCCACTCCCTGCTGTCAAATTTCTGGGCTGCCTGAGGTGGGATTGGTCCTGGCCAGGCTGCCCTGTGTAGATCGATTGGTCCCATTCCTGCGTGGCTGAATCAAGCTGGAGCCTGATCCAGCTGACACAGGGCCCAGTATAGCTGTGGGGGGCCTGTGGCAAAAGTGTGGAGCCAGAGTGTGATGTAGCTGCACAGGAATAACCTGACCAGGGCCTAACGCAGCCGGACCATTCCCCCATGTGTCCACAGATTGGACCTGGCCATGTACAGATTTGGCACCGCTCATCCAATCCACACCACTGGTCTACACAGCTAAAAAATGTGCGATTCTTGCACAGTATGGCATTCTTATGCTTTCTTTTGTTTAGCTAGCATTGGTAGTGGCAGGGATGGTGGCATGGAGTAGTAACCACAGTACGTACCCAGGGTTTCTGCAAGGTTTGTATTGTGGTAGTGCTAAAGCTTGTGGCACTAACTCTTTTTGCTGCTGTCACCTGTGCCAGTAAAATTAAGCCTAGTACAGGTCCCTGTACTACAATCATATATTTGCTTTATACACATGGGCAACCCACTGTTAAACACAATAACCAGCACAGCCCCTCCACCTACTTAGTTCAAATTTCAAGCAGCTTCACATGTACCTTTGTAGTGCATGGTGGCATTGTGCCCCTGCATGACTTTGAAGTACCCATTGTTTCCATTGCTTGCCTCCAGAAAGGATTCTAGTAGCTTGCTTTATTAAATTGCCTTCTGTGAAGGTTGATCGTTATACTTCCTGCCCCATATTTTGCTGAAGTGTATTCCTCCCATGACCATTTTCCCCTCCAGCTCTCACTTAAACACCATGCATGTGAAGGAACTAATGTATATTCCAAATATAATTAATAGAACTATGTGTTGTGTTTTGTTGCTAATAAACAGGTATTATTATATTTCCTAAGGTCAGATCGAGACATGGGTAGCAAGGCTTCTTTCTCCCATATAAGTACTCAGAAAGATACAGTCCCAGTCACAATGTGCTATGCAAAAAGTACATGGTACATGAGAGAGAGGAGAAGTATATGCTGCAGGATCATTTTTAAAACTACAGCATCAACTTAAAATTTATATTACGCTCTGAAAATGTATGGTCTTTAATTAGTACAAGAAACCTAAAAGATAATTATAGGTTAAACTACAGGAAAGAAGTAAGTTTTCTCTTGTTTCGGAGGATGCATAAGTCAGACTGGTCTGGGTTTTTCACTGTTTTCTCTGCAATGGCAGTAAGCCCAGAATTCTCAGAAAGATGATGCCAGATGCCATTTTTTTTTGTTCAGGTGCTCAGTTTCAAAACAGAAGCAGATTATTTCTAACAGCTTGTTTCAGGCCTAACAGAATATTTGTGAGAAGCACAATTTTGGAGAGTAGCCACCTTCCCCTATCATTTGCATAGATCTTTTACTCATCCGTAGGAGACAAAAGCATCAGGGGGAATGTTTCTAAAACCCACAGCAAGTGGCAGGAAGACTCTGTGGTTCTCAGCTAACAAAAACTTTCCCTATGTGCTTTATTTCAGGCAATGGATAACATTTTCAGGAGTGTCTCAGGAATTCATTAGTGTAATCCACGTTTATTTTCAAAAACAGTCTAATAGTGGGATTTTCAAAAAACCCTGAGCAGGTTTGATGCCTTGATCCCATGGAAGGTAGCCTAACCTGCTTAAGTGCTTTTTTTAAAAATCCATCTAAGTCCTTAAGCCTTTATGTTCAATACTTAGAAGTCCCAAGTCAGTGTTGTTTGGACACCTGAGGAATGTTTGGTACTATTTTAAACTTTTTTCTTTTAAACAATGACATTTTAAGTTGATGGTGTCCTGTTTTAAAATACAAATTTCTTTTTTTTAAACAAAATGCTTTTCTTTCCTTTAATAGTGTATAATGTCCATATCCATAGCATTATGCAAAAAGTCAGTGCTTACATGAGGATTTGAAGATTTAGTTGTCTAACTGAACAGATGGAAAGTAATTTTAATCAAAAGACTTTGAATAGTCACATCCAGGTATGTAATGAGCTGTCTAGTGCTGGTCCCTATAGGGAGCATTAAAAAGTATTTAAGTATCTGTAAGTAATAGAAGTAGCCTAGTTGTTTTGTTTTAATCTTGAACAGCATTGTAGTGTTAAGGGGACAAACTATCACACTGGGTGCTTTGTTTTTGAGCAAATGGAACAGTTTCACTAAATTAATGCCTGCTTTAAATCAGACCTGTTTAATTTCTTTTCTTTCTTTTTTTTCCTACAAGTATTTGCTCAGTTAACCCTTCACAGATTCTGGGTATTTTCTAATGATTCCGAAACTTAACTTTGCTGCTTCTGTAATGTCGAAAACAGGACCACTTGTTAGTTGTTTTATGATCACTAAAATGGCAAGCAATTCTGGATCTTGGTGATCTTGAATTCCACAACTGAAATGATGACACTATCACAATCTAGAGGAATTTTAGTATTGACCTCAGTCCAGCTCTGTAGGTGTCTACAATTTCATGTTTATTCCTGACATACTTGTATAATTTAAATGCCAGGTAAAGGCCAATGAGAAGCCAAAAGGCTGAGAATTAAACCATCTGACTTGTAAAGGTCCAGTGAGTCTTTCGTCAGTTTTGTGGTGTAACAGAATGTATTATTTATTTATTCATTGATTCATTTATTTATTTTTGTGGTGCCCTCCTCCGAAAAGGCTTAAGGTGCTTTACAATAAAAACAAGATAGCTTATAAAATATTAAAATATTAGATATTTTTGACCTCCCCTATAGTGGGGGAACATTGCCTTCTACCTGGAATCTCGTGAGCATATTTTAACATTTTTTACAGAAGCAGGAGGTTGGCTGCCATGGTCCCCCTGCTTTACCTGTGGCAGGTTAGGGTGTTATGTCTCATGTTATGTCAGGTTTGATGGTCATTTTACTGAGAGGTTAGATTATGGATTTGTATAGGATGATTTGAATAGGGATGATCCTGCCTCAGGCTGGAGGTTTGACCTATGGAGGTGCCTTCTATCCCTCCTTCTCTATGATTTCACTATAATTTTCATGAAAATAAAATAGTAAATGATAAATTAGTAGTCAGGATAAAAGTAGTTCTGAAGATTAACATCTCAAATATAGTCTTGAAGATCAATGACTGATCCTTCTGTTGCATGCATCGTTGTCTGTGGCCTACATGATTAAATCATAGTATCCAGTAGGGGGTGCCATGGAAGGAAGGACTAGCCACCCCCCGCCCACATGCACACACACAGAGCGGAGGGGCTGCTTGGCCCACTGGCAGCTCAACGCCTCGGCCATAGGCAACTCTGGGTCCCATACAAAAAAAAAAAAAGATCTGGCCCCTCACCATAACATGACAGAAAAATTGAAATGGTGGGATTTCAGTTTAGGGAGCATAGAATAAAACCCTGAGGACTAAACCCTGTCATGTAATAATTGTTCTTGTGCGCTTGTACACATGTATGTAACTTATCCTCACCAGCTTCAGTATTACAGGATGCCTTTTTAGCTTATGAGCCTTTTCTGCTAGTGATGTTAAGCTTGGGCAGATTAGAGTGTTACTGACAGCATGAGAATATTGAATAAATGGCCAACTGTTTTCAGCTGTCCTCTCCTTAGCCAGATGTCCTATTCATATGCTAGCTAACAGCATTATTTTTGTATAAAATGAAGTCTGAAAAATGTTGTTTGAAAAGATATGTTTGCCAAAGAATGAACAGTGGCACCAAAGAACCCCTTTTGACTGAACATATTCTTTAGAATGTATTCATGCACAAATTGGCTAGATCAAGATTGGTTCCTGGTTTTTAATTTCTTTTTCTTCTTTAATTAGCAAGGATTAGGTGCCAGGTTAGAGGGCCCGATTACACTTTTCTGTATAAAAAATATCTCCCTACAAATAAGATTGAATCTAGTCATCCAGCCTAAAAGGCTTTTAAAAAGTAGATGGTCCCTAAATTCATCCATGTCCTTGCTGGCTGTGGAAGAGTGTTGGGAAGCATGGTGACTTTAAGGCACCTCTGTACTTTTGGTACTTTTAAGGGCTGATACAACTTTTATGCTTAGGGTGCAAATGAACCCATGTAGCCAGTGGTCATTTCAGACCAGCTGGAGTAGGGAAGCATTCTTTAGTATGCCCTTCCTTTCCTCTACATGTTAGCCCTTCAAGGAGCCAGTAACTCTTTTTCTAGCTAGCTGTATTTGTAGTGAGATGAGGATGGAATAGCATGCTTGCAGAGACTTGTATTTTGAGTACAGTTATAATGTAGAGTATGTTTTGGGCATGTTAGAATCAGTAAAGTTACTTAAATTCTTTTTTCTGCTCTATACTTGTCAGCTGCAGATTCATGTTAGCCTCAGTACGACTTTTAAAACTTGGCATATGGTATTTCTTTTTTTTTCTATGACCACATAGGCTAACATTTTTCTTCATTCCATTCAGCTAGAGGATGAAATTTCAACCTTACGACAAGTGTTAGCAGCCAAAGAGAAGCACCTGGTGGAAATCAAGCAAAAGCTTGGTGTCAGCTTGATGAATGAGCTGAAACAGAACTTCAGCAAAAGCTGGCATGATGTACAGACCACTTCTGCGTGAGTACAAAACTTGTGTATATTCCTTTTTTCCATGGTATGCAGCACGTAATGTGTTTGATCTTTCTGGAACCCTTGAACAGCGCTACCTGCTGAAAAACTGGTCACATAGATGCAAACTACAGGAGCTAGCATGACAAACTCCGTAAAGCACCAAGATGGTTTGAAAGAAAACTATGGCAACTACTGCATAACCTGTACTACCAAACCAAGTCCTGCCCTTATCCCACAGATCCCAGATACAAAGAAGAATAGTATGATCTCTTAGTCCTGTATGTGTGTCTCTACTTCTAATTTTCCTTTCTTTGTAGAAAAACTGCAACTACAAGAAATATACTTATGCATGAATTAAAAAGGCCTCTGGTGCTCAAAAATGCTTAATACACAACTTCATGTGGGAATTTCCATCAGTTTTCATAATTTACTTCAGTAAAGGAATTCATAGATTGTAAGGCTGGAAGAGACTTCAGAAGATCATTGGGTCCAGCCCCCTGCACCAAGCAGGAAAGATAACTGAGGGTCAGGCAACCCCAGCAAGGTGACTGTCTAGTCTTCTCTTGAAGATTTCCAGGGTAGGTGATTGTACCATCTCTGGAGGGAACTTATTCCACCCTAGACTTATTCCACAGTCTGGACACCCTGACTGTGAAGAAGTTTTTCCTAACGTTAAGCCTGAATTGATCTTCCAGGAGTTTGTGGCCATTACTCCTGGTTTTCCCTTTGGGTGCCCTGGTGAACAGCTGCTCACTGAGCCCTTGATGTACTCCCCTAGTGTAGTGGTAAGCTGCTACCAAGTCCCCTTTTTCCTCAGGCTGAAGAGTCCCCAGTGCCTCAGCCTTTCTTTGTATGGCTTGCTTTTTAAGACTCTGATCATACTGGTGGCTCTTCTCTGGACTCTCTCAAGCTTGTCCACATCCTTGTCACAGTGTGGTGCCCAGAACTGGATGCAGTACTTCAGCTTCGGTCTCACCAGTGCTGAGAAGAGCAGAAGAATCACCTCCTTGGCTTTGCTGGAGATGTATCGATTGATGCATGCCAGAATATTATTTGCCCTACTGGCTACAGCATCGCATTGCCGGCTCATATTCATATTGTGGTCTATTACTACCCTTAGGTCTCTTTCATTTGTGGTGCTGGTCAGTTTGGTGCTGCCAAGCCTGTAGGTGTGTTGAGGGTTCCTTGTCCCGAGGTGGAGTACTTTACATTTCTCAATGTTGAACTTGGTCAGATTCCGATCTGCCCAACTTGCTAGTGTGTCTAGGTCCACCTGTAACTATAGCCTATCTTCAAGCATGACCACACTTCCCCATAACTTGGTGTCGTATGCACCAATTCAACAACATTAAAAAAATAGTCAGCTGTAGGAGCAGCAATGTTGCCTTGTGTTTGAAAGAAGGGACTTGAATTGTCCTTCACTGTCAGGGCGGCTAGGATCTGGAACCAACTTCCAAGTGAAGTGGTGCTGGCTCCTACCCTGGGGGTCTTTAAGACAAGGCTTGACAATCACCTTGCTGGGGTCGCTTGACCTCAGTACTCTTTCCTGCCATGGCAGGGGGTCGGACTTGATGATCTGCTCAGGTCCCTTCCGACCCTACTAACTATGAAATCATGAATTCATGAGTCCTGATTCTGCTCAGGGCTTTGATATTGGCTTACAGTGTGAGGCTGGGTAAATATTAACTAATTTTAGTCTCTGCTTGCCAGTGTGTAAAAGGCTTGAATTTATATCACTGAAAAGCATGTTGTGAAGCTCAAGTTGTGTCTATAAAGTGCCTTGAGATCCCTGGATAAAAGGTAACATAGAAGGCTTTACGAGCACTCGTGGTGCTCTGGTGTGGTGCCAGAGGACTGGAAGAGGGCCAATGTGGTTCCCATCTTCAAAAAAGGGAAGAAGGAGGACCCCGGAAACTATAGACCACTTAGTCTTACCTCGATTCTGGGGAAGCTTTTTGAGAGAATTATTCTGGCACATGTCCACGAGGGGCCAGCGGGGGAGATTATGCTTAGGGGCAACCAACACGGGTTCATTAGAGGCAGGTCCTGTCAGACCAACCTGGTGGCCTTCTACAACCAGGTCACCAAATCCTTAGATGCAGGGGTAGCAGTGGACATAGTCTTTCTGGACTTTCGGAAGGCCTTTGACACTGTCTCTCACCCCATTCTCATTTAAAACGGGGTGTGTTTGACACCTACACCGTCAAATGGTTCACCAACTGGCTGGAGGGCCGCACCCAGAGAGTGGTGGTGGATGGGTCATTTTCGACCTGGAGGGATGTGGGCAGTGGGGTTCCGCAGGGCTCGGTCCTCGGGCCTGCACTGTTCAACATCTTCATCAGTGACTTGGACGAGGGGGTAAAAAGCACCCTGTTCAAATTTGCAGATGACACTAAGATGTGGGGGGATGTGGGCATGCTAGAAGGAAGTAATAGGCTACAATCGGACCTAGACAGGTTACAGGGGTGGGAGGATGAGAATAGGATGGGATTCAACACTGACAAGTGCAAGGTATTACACCTGGGGAGGAAGAACCAGCAGCATACCTGCAGGCTGGGGAACTCCCTTCTTGTCAGTGCAGAGGCAGAAAAGGATCTTGGAGTCATCATTGATGCCAAGATGAGCATGGGCCAGCAGTGTGGGGATGCAGTCAGGAAGGCCGACTGCACCTTGTCATGCATCCACAGATGCATCTCAGGCAGGTCCAAGGAAGTGATCCTCCCCTTCTATGTGACACTGGTCAGGCCGCAGCTGGAGTACTGCGTCCAGTTCTGGGTGCTGCACTTCAAGAGGGATGTGAACAACATGGAGAGGGTCCAGAGGAGGGCCACTCACATGATCAGGGGGCAGCAGGCCAGGCCCTACGAGGAGAGGCTGCGGGACCAGAACCTATTCAGCCTCCACAAGAGAAGGCTGAGGGGGGATCTGGTGGCCTGTTACGAACTAGGCAGAGGGGACCAGCAGGCACTGGGGGAGTCCCTGTTCTCCCGAGCACTGCCAGGAGTGACTAGAAATAACAGTCACAAGCTGGCAGAGGGTAAATTCAAATTAGACATCAGGAGGCGCTACTTCACTGTCAGGGTGGCTAGGATCTGGAACCAACTTCCAAGCGGAGTGGTGCTGGCTCCTACCCTGGGGGTATTTAAGACAAGACAAGACAATCACCTTGCTGGGGTTGTTTGACCCCAGTACTCTTTCCTGCCCTGGCAAGGGGTCGAACTTGATGATCTGCTCAGGTCCCTTCCGACCCTACTAACTATGAAACTATGAAGTGCAAGCAATTTTAAAACTCTCATATAAATGGATGTACTGTATTTACACAAATAGAAGATGAAGTCCCTGCCCTCCTTCCAGTCAGCCCCTCATCTTAAAAGAAAACCACATGAAATACATTTTCTTCTGTTAAACACCTGCCAAAAGCAATGTGCGCTTAGTAATAGAAATCAACTATGGAGCTGATTAAATACAGCCAGCACTGAGATTGTCTATAAAATGTATGGCCCAAAATGGGAAACATACTGATGAGAACTTTTTATTGTGTATGTATGGCCTTAAAAAAAATGATAGTTGTTCCCCTAGGAGGGAACAAGCAAGCTCCAGCACCCTCCCGTAGTGCCAAAAAGGATGATTGGGACCTTTTTTGGGCCCTTTTTTGTGGCCAAAATCATAGAATCAAAGAAAATTAGCGTTGGAATAGATTTCAGGAGGTCATTGAATCCAACCCCCTGCTCAAAGCAGGACCATCCCCATCTGTGTCATCCCAGCCAAGGCTTTGTCTAGCTAGTTCTTAAAAAACTCGTAGGATGGAGATTCCACAACCTTTCTGGGTAAACTGTTCCAGTGTTTTACTACCCTTCTAGCAAGAAAGTTGTTCCTAATATCTAACCTAAACTTCCCTTGCTGAAACTTGAGACTGTTGCTCCTTGCCACCACTGAGAACAGTCTATCTCCATCCTCTTTGGAACCACCCTTCAGGTAGTTGAAGGCTGGCATTCAATCCCAACTTGGTCTTCTCTTCTTTAGACTAAATAAGCCCAGTTACCTCAGCCTCTCCTCAAGTTATGTGCTCCAGCCCCCTAATAATTTTCATTGCCCTCTGCTAGACTTTCTCCAATTTGTCCACATCCTTTCTGTTGTGGAGGGGCCCAAAATTGGACACACTACTCCAGATGTGGTCTCACTAGTACTGAATAGAAAGGAATAATCACTTTTCTTGATCTCTTGATAGCACTTCTACCAATGCAGCCCAGGATGCCGTTAGGCTTCTTGGCAACAAGGACACGCTGTTGGCTCATATTCAGTTTGTTTACTGTAACCCCCAGGTCCTTTTCTGCAGAGCTGCTGCCTAGCCAGTCAGTGCCTAGCCTGTACCGGTACATGGGTTTGTCCCAGCCTAAGTGCTTATTGAAACTCATGAGATTTCTTTTGGTCCAGTCCTGCAATTTCTCTAGGTCTCTCTGAATGCGAACCCTGCCCTCCAGCATATCTACTACTACCCCCAGCTTGTCATTTGCAAAATTGATGAGGATGTCATCTATGCCATCTTCTAGGTCATTGAGGAGGGTATTGAAAAGGCTAAGATAGGATACTGATGGGAACCTACCAGAAAGGTAGGTTAGCACACCCCATCTCAATAGGAGATATGGCAGTGGCCACCAAGTGCAGTCCCCCCTAGCACTGACTCTTTTTTAAGTCACAGTAAGCCACTGCATTGTAAATTCTTCACTGCCACAGCCGAGCTGTGCCCTTTCCCACTTCCAATCGTTCCTGTTTCTTCAGTCACCATAAATGCCTGGGAAACATCACCAAAAGGGGCTCCAAACAGTTCACCCAGAATCTCTCTTTTGGCCCCTCTCCTCACTTGGCATGTATGATTAGTGTGGTCCCACCTTCCACAAGGTGGAGCCTAACGAAGTTGCCCTATGTATCATCTGCGTGTAATTTTTTTGAGAGCCCCAGGACTTGTGACAAGAACATCCAGTTCCAGTCATGAGTGGGGGCTAATTAGGCAGCAGATCCTTCATGGTGGGTATCTGGAGTAAATGCGTATACTGTGACTCTGAAATACTGTTGACTCTGATGGGTCCCAGCCCAGTGAACTATATTATACATCATGAATCTTTTGGCTTTGGATTAACATCATGCATAATTTGTACTATATCTGTGTAAAGAGTGCTGCTTAAAAGTGTGTTTGTGGAGTATCTAGGCACATCTACACATGCAGTTGTGGCACCTGAATAAACCATGGAGCTTATTGCTCCAGAGTTTATTGCCCCTGGGCATGCTGTATGAATGGGCACCCAGGAGCAATTAATTCTGGAGCAATAAACTGCAGTTTATTCAGGCATAGCATATAGAGCCTGGGCAGAGCAGCCCTGGCTGGCAGGGGGCTCTGGGAGTCTTCCTGCCAGCCCTGGGGATGCTCCCTCCAGCTCGGTGTGCTATGAAGGGGCTGGCTCGGTCATGAGAGAGCTTCACTGTGGGGCTAGCCAGCAGGCAGCCCCCTCGCTGAAGCACCTTTAATGCTTCAGCCAGTCAGGCAGCATCTACACATGCTCTGCTGCTGGGTAAACTAGTTTACTCCAACCTAATAGAGGTGCACATGTAGATGCCAAAATGTTTACTGCACAGCTGCTTAATCAATTGCATAGTAAACATCCCGTTTAGACATGCCCACTGTGCTCAAACTTGCAGCCATTTAAAAAAAGGTAAAATCCATCAATTCTGGATGAAGTAAGCCTGCGGATACCCATAGTAATTTGCCTGCATGTAAATTATTACAGTTATGTTTATTTCAAAGTCAATTGTTTTCAAATTGGCCCCTCACTTTCAGGTGCTCAGGGAGAGCAGGGTCGAGAGTAAGGGGGGTGAGGGGCTATGGGGGAAGAAGTTGTGGTGGGGGTACAAGGAGCCATCTTACCCCCCAGATTCATTTTCCCTGCCATAGCAGTCTGCGGGGGACAAATTCAAGGCATACTTCCAATAATTAGATTCTGTACCTGGAAATTGATAACTCATTTATAAAAGTTCTATTTTTAGAATCTAATTTGGGGGGGGATAGTTTTCTGTCCAGGGTCATTTTATATTTGAGTAAATATAATATTAACACACCAGGTCAGTGAAAGTCTAATTTTTAAACTTTTTTTTAAAAAATCACATATATTGCAATGTCCTGACCGCCTAGCACAGGTGTTTCTTGCCAAGAAGGTGCCACTTTGATTGTTTTTAGGGTGGGAGTTGATTTTCTAGTTGTGGCTGCTGCCAAGGACTGACACAAGTCTTTTGTATAGCATAAAGAAAGGAGCTAAAGTGTACATAAGGAAACAGTGATAAGACTCACCGTGATTCCATCACAAAAATGTTCAAACCCAGCTTTATCTGAGCTGAATTTTTTTTATTATTATTATTTGGGTATCTGAGGAAAAAACTGAGTGGAAGAAAAAGAGTTTCTGCAAGATGCCTGACAGGCGAAACAGCAAGCTCTAACACTCTAAGAAATCCTACATTAATTCTTGAGGTACTGGTCTCAGCTCCATATTAATTAGGATTAAATTATACACTTAAAGAAGGAATTCATCTCTTTTGTTTATGAACACATTGTACCAGTCCTAAAATTACAGCACTTGCTGACTGAGTACTGAATTAATAATAATCAGAAGAAAAATGCAGCTTATTTACAGTGCTAGTTTAAAGTAGCTGTCAAAACCACTTTTGATGGAATATTGGGCTTTTGATAAAAATGATATTTTTCTCAAGAAATCTGCTGTCTCCGTAAAATGTTTTTTTAAAAAAAATCCAAACACCTACAGCCAAAAAATCAATTCAGAAAGGCCACCACAGTATTTTGTAGTTGTTGTATCCTCCTCTCCTATGGCTTCACAGCTAGGACTTGTCTTCCATGATGCACATTGTAGCCAGGGACACCCCTGCAGAACTCAGTAGCTCAGCAAAAGAGACTGATACACTGCGAGGAAATGTAGTGCAGCCAGGGAGCCTGTTGCATACAAGAGAATGGGACATTAAGCACCTGCAACCCCAATTCTATGAGGTATTATGACAAAGTTTGAACCCAGATGTTCATTTTTCAGCTGAAGACTTGGGGCCCTGGTTTCTCTCCGGCTATATTTATTTGTACTAGCAGGTATCTGTAGAGAAAGTGATTTGTATGTAGCTTTGTCTTAGAACAGCTACTGCTGCTAAAAATTAGGTAGCAGAGTTTCAAAGGAACAAAGGGCAGATAGGCACCTAGGGGGCTTTTATAGATGTGCTCCAGGGCTGGGGGGGGTGCTTTAACTAGAACAGCTCTGACAGCTTTAGTTGAGGGAGCTTTAGTTCAAAGAAAAATGGCCCCACTGCCATTTTTCAGCATGGGGATGCTGATGCATGTGATACTGGAGTCGGCTGGAGCGCAGTAATTGCCACACTCCAGCAGACTTGATTAATCAATTAGCCAATGCCCACTGAAAGTTGACTGGGTCCAGGTACCAAATTACCATTTGTGCCTTTCAAAAATCTTACCCTCCAGGGTCCAGTTCTGTGAGGTTCTGGGCATCCCAGATTGTTCTCAACTTCAGTGACAATGGAGAACTTTCAGCACCTTGAAGGAGAAGACTGCAAAGATCAAGAAGTAGGCAGTGGTAGGCATTGTTAATTTAAGAGGCTGCATGGAGTTTGGTGCCTTATCTATAAAGGCGTTCCGTTTTACACTTGTTTTCTTCCTTGTTAAATGAGGAGCAGGAGTGGATCCAGGATTTTTTAAAAAGAGCTCATGGGGTGGGGGCATGTGACTGACGGTGCAGACGGGCAGCTGAGACCAGAGCTCTATGGTAGAGAGCTCACTGTGTGTGCATTACACCGTTGAAGTGAGGACTAGGATTGCACCACTGAACCCCCTGGATCTGCCCCTGATTAGGAATGAATCAAAGGGCAAATATTTGGATGCCTACAGTTAGGTGCTTTAAATTAAAATGGCCTGTTTTGTTTTTTTTAAAGTGCCAAAATACTTTCAGCTTTCATTGAAGCTGAATGAAGAGAGTTAATGGGATCTACAGATACCTTCAAAAATGTAAGGCCACTTTTTTTTCAAAAATACAAAGAGCAGCAAGACACCACAAAAAGTCACCAGTGATCTCTGTGAGCTCTTTATTTTTTAGAAGAATCCTCATGTGGTATCCTAAAAAGAGATCAGCCTGAATGAAATGTTTCATTGGGGAGACTTTGTTTCCCCAAGCCGTCTTACCTGTATAAATTATAAAACATAACAATAACTCTCTGTGTTCATTTTGTATTTGTGCTGGTGAGAAGGAGTTCAGGTAGAAGTATCCATTTTTTGAGATCAGGTTAGTAGCAAACTACAGACTAGGACACTTCAGTTAGTTTAAAGCAATGAGTGATTATTACTCTTTAAATTATAATAATTGCATTTTAATGAGATGCTAAAAGGATATTGTTGGTGACTTTTTAAAGGTAAAGTTAACAATCCTTTTGGATTCAGGTATTTTTACAGGGTACCTGGCAGTTAAAATATTAAACAAAACAAATTAAAGTATGTTTTCCTAATTAATATTTTGCTACCAAGAAAAGGTCATGTGTAAGATAAATACTTTCTTGACTGTGGCTGTTTGTTTTGCATTTGATTAGCTGCATGTCACTCCCCTTTAATTTTTTAATTTTTGTATTTGAAATTAATTTCACAGTTCCCTGAATACTATTTTGGGCAAGAGAAAGAAATGCAGACATACTGATCTTTACCACAGCGCCATATACATCTTTAATGCATAGTGCACTAATGCCATGACATAGCCTTTAAGCAAATGCACTGTTTTTTATCCATATAAACAATCCTAAAGAGTTCAGCATACTCTAACGCAGTGTCTTCTGTAACATCTCATATGCAGGAAACCTTACAGGTCAAATTAATGTATCCTGCTACATATCTGGTGACCAGTCTCTCATATGAAGTTTTAGAAATGTATCTTGGCCCCCTGATGAGCATAATTATCTTCACCATGAATATTCCTTCAGAAAGAACCATTTTCTGAGTTTTTCCCAACAGTATCTGCCTGTTCCTCCCCAGTAAAAGCAGCATGATATCACTGAGTCATTCTAGGCATCATCAGCACCAGGATTAAAGAAAGACCAGAGAATAATTATGCTCAGATTCTTTCTATGGATTATTAAACAGCTGTTTCTCTGGCATCTCAATCTGGTCCAATATCTTCCAAAAGAGACAGCTAATTGTCCTCAATTTATGCCACCAACTATTGCAAAAACCTCATCTAGCTAAACACCTCAACATTTCAGCCCCTCAAGCCAGATGAGTGACCCAAGACCTCTCTGTGGCTGGCACCTTGCACACTGAGATCATGCCTAGTGACACCCCAGCTTGGCCCTATGTCACCCCAGCCCCACACACCTGGTCTAGTGTGCAGGGCCATGCCCTGTGGGCTCTGTACACATCCAGAAATTTATCAGCAGGGAAGTGGAAATTCACGCTGCCATCACTCCCTTGCTGCCAAATTTTTGGACCCATGAGGAGCCCAGCACACCAGATGACATAGCTTTATGGGCTGGAGATTGACCATCCCAGAGCTAGACACATCCTGTGAAATCAGATCCTCTTTAAATAGATATCAGTTCACCCCACAAATGTGTACATGGTTTACGTAAAAGAGAAAATACTGGTTATTTTTACATAAAAGAAAAAATGCTAGTTATTTGTTCAATTTTAAGGCAGTGAAATCGAAGCATTAATACAACCAAGACCATGGTTATAAAATCAAGTATTGAATAATTAATTACTTAAAATGCATCACCGTTAGAATCTTAGCTTTGTATTCCTGGTTCTTTAAAGCTATTTACAAGACAATTACATTACATGTTTATCTAATCTCAATCACAAAACATAAATTACAACAGCAACAAATACTGGAAAAGTATTTTTGAAGACAACTGCTTTAAAGGGGATTCAAGCATATACATCCATGCAGAATGCCCAAACTTTATTTGTCACGTTTTATTGCTTTTGAGTGGAACTAGTGGGAAAGTGGGTGGGGTTCCATTTGTTTTCAAGGAAATCTATGCCTTTCAAAACAAACAAACAAACAAACAAAAAATATATATATATATATTTTGGGAGGAAAGGTATTTTGATTCAGAAATGCTGCCATTCATCCTGGAACTTGTAATTCAGGTAGTTTAGATTCTCATTATCCAGTGCAGAATTGAGGGGAATAATTACTTCCCTGCTGGCAATGCTCCTACTAACAGAACCCAGTATGCTGTTAGCCTTCTTGGCAACAAGGGCATACCATTGACTCATATCCAGCTTATTGTCTACTGTAACCCCAGGTCCTTTCCTGCAGAGCTGCTGCCCAGCTAGTCAGCCCCCAGCCTGTAATGGTGCATGGGATTCTTCCGTCCTAAGTGCAGGACTTTGCAGCTGTCCTTGTTGAACCTCATTTCTTTTGGTCCTGTCTTCTGATTTGCCTAGATCACTCTGAATCCTAGCCCTAACCTCCAGTGTATCTACTACTCTCCCCAGTTTGGTGTCATCCACTTTATCTTCCAGTCCATAAAATCAGTTCCCACGAAAGGAAAAACTAACGACCTAATTTCAGACTCCTATCCACACTTCATCTAGTGAAAGTGATGGGGACCAGTCCTTTTCCCTTGAGTTCAGTCCCAAAAGCACATACTTGTCTAGTGGAACTGTGAGAATCGAAGTGACTGCTCCGATCCCGATGCACCAGCCCCAGCAAACAGAGCTCCTGTGTTGCCAGGACCTCATGCAGATGCAATCTGAGTAAGGAACCTCCTTATGGGGAACTTGTGCACTGGGGGGGGCAGGGGGAGGGTTTATAATTGTCTGTATGCAATAATTCTTACCCTTTATTTATGCGTTAGGCAAAGATTGGAGAATTCAGCTGGGATTTCTTGTCTCTTCCCCACCTGCAGAGACCAAACAAAGATACCACCCTCAGTTAAGGTCCCTGTGCATAAACTTAGCTCTATTCACAAGGAACTTGAGAACAACATTCAATTATTCTGCAGTATGTGGGAAAGTCAGATATTTCCACTTGTGGAAACCCATATTTTGTTACGCAGATTCTACCAGTTAATGAGAAAATAGAAGCCAGTGGGGCTCTGTGTGTGTTTGCAAAATTTAAAAACAACAGTACCTGGGACCGTCATTAGCGTGACTTTAAATATGGAACATTTCCAGAAAAATGGAGTTTTTCCATGTAATAAGCCATAATTTATGGGGAAATTGTAATCCTGCTGTGGAGTTTTGTTGTATGCAATATATTACATTCCCACACAGAACTAGGAACAAGCAGTAGTAATAATTAGAAATAGAAATGTGGGTGTTTTTTCTAGTTTCAACATGACACTGCCTTCAGAGATTTTTTTTCTTTAAAAAGCACTTAATTTACTTGAAATTTAAAGTGAAGAAATAAAAACATTGGTGCTTTGGCATGTTTAAGCCCCTTCTGAGTGCTACCAAGCTGCCTGCAAGCCTCTATGACCTGTTGAAGGGTGTTTTTGGAGTAGTCATCAGCTTTTCAGAGTGTCATTGGTCACATCAGGCTCCCTCCGTTTGGGTGGTCTGTGCATGCGCTATCAGGATGCTGCCTGTGCTGTTGCTGCTGCCAATAGCAGTTGCCTCTGATGACCTTGTCACAGAAAGCACAACCATAGCAGAGGTCTAACTGCCCAGGACTGCACTTTCTTTTGCCACAATTGCACATATTGAGTGGGCAACATTTTTCTGCTTTCAGTGCCAAAACTATGGGGTGATATCTTCTCCCTAGCAGCAGTGAATGGCAGAGGCCATGCCACTTGACAAACCTACATTCTTCACAATGTCCTTCAGTTGTTACCACACTCTGGCACCACTGCTGCTTGGTGCTGGGGCTGAAGCTGAATGACGAGCGGAGGATGGGAGAATGAGGTACTCCCCACCCCCACTCTAGTTTGGCGTGATACCCTCCCTTCCACTTTAGGCAGTGCTTGAAGATCAGGCCCCACTCAACCACCCATCTCTATGCTACTAGACCACAGTCCCAGTTCAATGTGACAAAAGCTTAAAAAGACTTATTGCCTACAAAACATCTAAACACTGATGCACATAACCAGATGATCTATGGTATAGGTCAGAATACTTGATGAATACTTGCAGGCATGATTTGTGGAAGCATCTTTTAAACTAAATTCATTTTGTATGCATCAAGGGTTCCCACATGCTTTTATACACCAATTTAAAAAAAAATTATGCTAACAGCATGCACATCTTGGTTCTCACCAAACAGTAAAATATGATTACCAGCTCACCTTGATCTTTGTGCCTTGTATCCTTATTTGGGCTTCTGCTTGGTCTTACCAATCACTCCCTATCTGTTACCTTGTGGGTCCAACTTTCCCAGCACCTTCTAATCTATGCCCATGTAAGCAATATATGGTAATGCCTCATTTTATTCTCAGTGGATTAGTCCTACTTTGGTCAATGCAATACACTCATTGATGGAGGGTAGGGTCTAGGGCTATGCATGGAGTTAGGGGAGAGGATAGTGAGAAATGGGAGGTAGGCTGTCAGGAGGCAAACTGGTGTGATAAAGGACAGGGGGAAGGTAGGCCATGGGTCTTGGCAGAGGACTGGAGTCAGGTTGCAGAATCTGAACGGATCTACAGTAAGTGCTACTATTGAGGAGAATTTAAATTCTGCTCCAACTTGTCAGCTGAATATAGGAGATGGAATCAACACCAAGACAAAAGAATAATCATAACATTGCTTAAGAAAGAGGATTTAAGCAACTGTAACAACTGGTGTGGGATCACATGGCTCCGTACCCCCCTCTTTTATGCAGTTTATTCTGAATAGAATACACAATACGTACCACCATCAGCAGATTTCAAAGCAACGAGCTATTCCTGTATTGTTCATGTCCTCACACTGCACAATATTATCAATCAAAGCTATGAATGGCAGCTGCCACTCATTTTAAATATCACTGAGTTTCAGAAAGCATTTAACATACAGACAAAGTGTTCCCGTGGCAGGGATATAGATCTAGAGTTTTTCTAAGGATGGAAATGTGCTGTGTCCTTCTACCAAGGATTAATAGCCTATTTTTTGGTTTGTTTTTTGAGTTAGATAAGGGTGCATCCCTTCCCATTTGTTTGGAGCTGCCATTGACTGCTATGCCACAAACCTCTAGCATGGAAAGCAGAATTTTATTGGGGTTGTTGGAGATCTGGACTGTGCTAATGATAGCAGTCTCCTGAACACACTTGATTAAATTGCATGAAGCAAACCCCCCTCCCCCAAATAGTAGCCTATTAAGGTCTGCTAAATAATTAGATCAATGTGAAAGTCAATATGACTGAAATAACTATGTGAATTAAGTGCTCTTTTTTGGGGAAGCTCCCCCTGCTATATAAGTGTAACATCATCACGCCTCACCTGTAGATCTTTAGTAGCAGAGTCCTAAACACAGCTCAGAGTCATTGAAGACCAACAAGTTTGTTCCCAGGGAAGATAAACAGCTATCACCTACCCGTCTTGGTATTCAGAATGAAGTGGGCAGTTAGAATAATGATAGATTTAACGGCTATATTCTGAGAATGCTGGATAACAGGCCTTGCAAGCAAGTCTTGTTTGTTGCCGCCCAAGGGAAAAAGAAAAGAGGTTAACACAACAGGTTTCCAGTGGGTTAAGGTCTGAAGCAGCAAATTTACAGGCTAACAACTGGAGCAAATTAAAAGAACTGACACAGGCAGGATGACTTGGTGAAAACTGACCTCTGCCCTACTGACCTCACAGGGTGAGATTTGGATTGGATTGATCTGATTTTGTCAGGTTTGCTCTGCTCCCCCAGCCAAAGCAGGCCAAACCCTAGTGGCTCCATGTTTAAGGAGAGCGTGAACTCTTCACAAGCATCGAAACCCTGCATCAAAGCCCAAAGAAGTAATGGAGGGAACTTTTTGTTCACTTTGGTAGATTTGGACCACACATAGTAAAGGCAGTTGTGTTCATGGTTAGCTGCTTTGATCCTTGTTCAGACTTCTGATACCTTGACACTATAACAGGGAGATGCCAATCGCAGTGAAGACTCAGCAGCAACAGCTTTGTAGGACTGTTGATTCTGATGGTCCGGGAATGCCTGCTTGCCAAAAAGGCGGCGTACGCCCGGTGGAAGGGGGGTGAAATCTCCAAAGAGGAGTATACCTCCTCTGCTCGGGCCTGTAGGCGAGCTGTTAGGAAGGCCAAGGCGGACATAGAGCTCGGATTAGCGTCCAAGATTAAGGATAACAAAAAGTCCTTTTTCAAATATATTGGGAGGATGAAGAAGGCGCCGGGTAATGTGGGACCCCTGCAGGATACGCTGGGCAATCTGG
>NW_017729026.1:10161346-10175235 GCF_001723915.1 Gavialis gangeticus | reverse complement strand
CTTCACAGTTAGGGCGGCTAGGAGCTGGAACCAACTTCCAAGGGAAGTGGTGCTGGCCCCTACCCTGGGGGTCTTTAAGAAGAGGCTGGATGCCTACCTGGCTGGACTCATTTGAGTCCCGTTTTTGTTTTGGGGTTTTGTTGTTCTCCTGCCCTGCCGGGGGGTCGGGCTAGAAGATCTACTAGGTCCCTTCTGACCCTAAATCTATGAAACTATGAAACTATGATGGTCTTGTTTTGAGAGATGTTGTTTGTGGTGGCAGTGGAAACATGTTGATGGATTGTGCATTTGTTGTGAAGATTGGGTTTTGTCCCATTTTGTATCTGTTGATCAGCAGGGAGTTTGCTTCTGCTGATGAGTTGACTGAGGTTAGGGAGTTTTGTTTGAAGGCCAAGGGAATAGTGGTGAGGAACAGGGGAAGTTTTGGACTATTTCTCTCAAGGTCTGATCTTTTACAGGCTGTAATTCTTTGATGATCTTTATAAGTTACAGTGCAGGATAGTATGTGACAACTAGGAATGAGCGGCTAGCTGGGAGGCTTCTTTTTGTGTTGTAGTAGATTATTGCAGGGTAGTTGGGTGGCACATTCACAACTACAATCTGTTACTCTGTGTTGGAGTGTCTTTGCTGGGTAAAAGCTGTTTTCAGATTGGTGAGGTGGGTGTTGCAGTTACTCTCCTTAGAGCAGAAGCAGTGGATTCTGATTACCTGAGTATGGATTACAGCTGACCTGGTGTGTCTGGGATGATTGCTGGTTTTGTGAAGGATCATCAAACAATTACAGCCTATATTCAGTAAAGATCACACACATCGTGTGAAATATAACTAACCCCCACCTGCACTCCTAGCCTTATGTAACTTAGCTTCTGTCAGCTTCCTTCTCTGACCTGATGGCAAGCAAGCACTTTATGGCCAGTAGTTTGTCCAACATCTCTCAGCTTTATAATTGGTCCAGTAAAAGGTATCACAAAAAATACTTCTCATCTCTTTCCTGAACCATCATGGCTACAATAACAACTCTATTTCACAAATATTTCTGTTTTGAAATTAGTGCGACAGCAGATGAGGCAAGGGGAGGAGATTGGAGTGACACAGAGAGGTGTGTGGGGCTAATGGGTGCCACACATGGCAAAAGGTTGGCCCTTGCTGTGCTAAATAGTGTAATGAATCCCAAAGTTGGACAACAGTGAGATTATCAAACTCATTCTGACTTACAACTGCATGTGAGAATCCACTGCATGCACAAACTTACATATAAGTTTTAGTTGCGTGGACATACTTGTACTAAATGGAAAAATGATGAAGGGTTGCATTCAGCTCTGTTAGAGCCACCCAATTCTACGGAAGGCAGCAGTCGCACAGCTATCATTGGCAGCCGCAGTCTTACAGTTGGCAGTCTTACAGTTAAGACGCAACAAAATGAGAAAAAAGCCACAAAAATATTCCAAAGATGTGTCACATTTTTGTGGCTGGTTTCCATTGTGACTTAAATTGAATGAGTGGCAGACTAACCTGAATCAATTCCAGACGCTGGTGTGATCCTGGGGCTGGGACTGGCAATCAGTTGATTGTTGATCCCAGCCCCAGGATTGCATGGAAGTCTTAACCCAGCTCTGGTGTGATCCCAGGGTTGGCATGACAAGTTCAGCCCCAGCCCACCCTGAGCCCCAAGACTATACTGGATCTGATCACAAACCCTGATGTTGTCCTGGGGCTCATCTTGCCATGTGTGTGTGGTATGTCAGGAGGTGCGATTACTGTGATAGGGAATCAGATCCCATCACACCATTAAATTAAGGTGTGCCAGGGGCCTCAACGTTCAAGAATCTTTTTCCATTACCCACACTTTCATATATTTTCCCTGTCTTCCCCCCAGTCTAACTGGGTACAGAATGTTCTGCCTTAGTAAACAGACATACTGAATTATATACTGAAGGCATTTTATGCAAATACATTTCACTTGAAGCTGAAAGAGTGAGCTGTCGGCTGCTTTCCAGATCAGCTGGACCATAGTTCATCTTCTAGTGCAGTGCACAAATGCATCTCTGAAGTAATTGTATCACAAGGCATTTCACAGTTTAAAATATTTTAAGATGCTGGTATGGTACTGTATATAAAAATTAGTAGTAGTCATTGAGTGCATCCTTCTCAATCTTGTGAGTCTCTTTTTGCTCACCCTAAGTGGAGGCCTGATAGAGCATAAAGTCAATAACAAAAATCTCATAGACTTTAATGACACCAGAATTTCACCCATAAGTATCCAGGGAACCAAGACAGGAGATCTGAAAGGCTGTACAGAGTTCTGGATGGACATTTCTGGTCTCAATAGATCTCTCAGGATCTGCAGGCTCTGTGGCCGAGGGGATATTATATCCCAGTGCCTGATACCTTTGGCATAGATTTCTCTGCAGGAAGGGGAGCTCCATCAGGGGCATGATTCTTATTGGTAATTTGAGGCGTAGATTCCCACTACAGCCTGTATAACTTCCAGTAGTCTTAATATATTTGCTGAAGGGAAAATGATTAAGAAACTATATGCAGCTGCTGTCTCTCATTAGCAGAGTTGGAATTAAGCTCATGTCAGCAATAAATCTTTATGTTCATCTGCAAATGAAGCTGCAAGACACTAGCTCACTTTGACATTGTTAAGTACATGCTCTTGGCTGTATTTTTTAAGAAGGAACTGTTCACGTAGCATTTATCACTTGTGTGCATTTTAAAGCTCAAATGAAATAAGCGTTATTGAATTAAATACCTTTAGCCTTCACATGAAACCCACAGCAGAAGGTCTTTATGCCAAGAGTTTCATAAAAACGCAGCTGTTTTATGCTTGTTCCAGAAAATGTCATTCTTAAACTGACTAATAGCTTGAGCAGAAAAAGAAGCAAGCTCTGTAAAGCGTGACTTGTGCCACCAGGCTCTGCTCCTTTGTATGGTTTTTGTTGTTAATTGTTTGTGTATTGTTACATCTTTTGTACGCTTTATTGCTGAGGAGAGTTCATAATGGATTAATTTTGCAAGTTAAGATCAAAGAGGTAGAACAACACTGAATGAAGGTACATTGCTAATAGTACCTGTTGGCGGCATTTTTTTTATTCAAGTTGATTTTTAAAATATTTATGCTCTATTATACCCTATCAAATATGTGAAACTTGCCATGACAGAGGAGAATAATATATTTTATACCCTGCCTTTTAGAGAAGAGGCATAGCTAGCTATTTTGGCACCCCTGGAAGAGTGGGGCAGAGGGAGAAGTTGTGCTGAGTGCAGAACAGGGGTGAGAGGGCAAGCAAGGTCTTCCCAACATAGACACATACCTAGCAGAGGGTTCAGAGCTCCAGCTGCATGGATTCAGGGGAAGAACTCCACACATTGGCCTCACTCCCCAGCAGCTATGGAGCTAACCCTTTCATAGGTGCCAGAGAATTGTAAGTATAGGACTGTAAAATCCTTAATTCAGTGGTAGTTCTGAGAGGGTTAACCTGGTAGCTGTTGGCTAGGCAGGCACCTTCCCCCTGCAGTTACGTTCCCCCCCTCCATAGTTAGGCTTGGCAAGATTTGATTTTTATTGGTGAATGTCGATAAATGGTGATTTCCACAGACCAATGAAAAAACATTTCCGTCATTAATCATTGAAAAGAGAGGAGAAGAACAGAAGGGTGTCACAGGCTGGAGGGTAGAGGGTTGGTCTCTTTAAAAAGGAAAGCAGCTGGCAGCCTAATGACTTGTCAATTAAGCAATTAGCTGCTTGTTCACAGGTGCCCAGAAGTGAACTGGAGGTAGACAAGAGACTACTTAAACCCCTACCCAGAGCCCAGAGGGAGGGTGAGAGTAAGAGTAAGAGTATTGTAGCTGGACTGGAAGCAGCGGCTGTGGAGGAAGGTAGATGAAGCAGTGGTGGAGAATTCCTGAAGTCCGAGTGGGAGAATTCAGCTGCAGAGAACCAAGGAGATGCTGTAAGAAGAGGCAAAGCAGCTTACTGGTGAGATTGGTACGTGGAGAGAGAGACTCCAGTTAGAAAGGGTACAAGTTTTGGCATTTTCTTGGCCTTTTTGTTGGCTTTTTTTGCCATCCCAGGGATGGAAGATGTTTATGTTGTTAATTTAATTTAAATCGCTAAAAACTGAAATAATGCTTAAAATCCATCAAAATTATAAAAAAATAAAAATTGAACTCTGCAAGTCTATCCATAGTGGAGGGGGACTGATACTGATAAGGGGACTCCTGCCCCAGTTTGATACACCTGCAGGCTCCAGCTCCTGTCTCCATTCTGGAATCTCTCATTAGTCAGTGCCTGGGGTTCATGCCTACCTTGCCCACCACTATTATGCTACTGTCTTAGTGACCCATGTTTGGGTCTACAAAGAAAAGTCAGACTTTCTCCGACCAGTCATCTGGTCATGAAAGAGTCTTAGGACAATGATAAATTTCCCCGGGCAGCCAGACTTTGATAAGATCTTCCATAGAACCTCATGGTTAACAGAGTTCAAGGCTTTGGTCAATTTGATAAAGGCCACATACAGTTCCTGGTGCTGTTCTTGGCATTTTCCTGGGTCTGCAGGGCCACAAAAATCATGTCCATGGTGCTGCTCGAGGGTCTGAAGTTGCGTTGAGACACAGGAAGGATTTCCTCAGCAAGAGAGAGCAGTCAGTTCAACAGAATTCAAGTTAGGATCGTCCTGGTGATGGGTACCTTGATAGTTTCCATAGTAAGCCTTATGTCCCTTTAAAAAATGACAATGATATTGGCATTCCTCATGTCAGCAGGATTTCCTCAGTGTTACAAATTTTAAGAACCAGTGCATGGAGTTTGTTCATCATAGTTTCTCTACCAACTTTGAAGACCTCAGCTGATAAGCCACCAGGGCCAGATGTGTTGTTGTTCTTCATCTGTTTTATCGCTTGGTGGACTTCTTCAGAGGTTGGTGGACTGGCAAGTGCTTCCCTTACTGGATGCTGCAGGATGGAAAAATCAAGCTTGACTGTTCTGCATAGTAATTGTATTTTACTGAGTCTGTAAAATGCTATTACTATAAGTAATTGTGATGTCAACTATGCTGGACTATGAAATGTAAAGCAAAGCTTCTTGATAAGTTATGAAATACCTGAAGAGTAGCTACAAAAATGATACATCATGCAGAGAGCGTCACCTCTCAGAGTTCAGCTGTGCCAAAGATCAAGAAGGCTATTAAATTGTTTGTTTTATTGTCATTCTTTGTTTCCTTCCCCTCTCCCCCGTTTTTGTTTTGTTTGAGTTACAAACTAAAATACATTCATTTTATAGTAGAAATAGTAATGTAATGAAGTTTTATTAATTCCCAGAACTTGTGCAAAGATTAGAACACAAAATGATAAAATCCTAAGGAAAACCAAGGCCTTCCTTTGCAAACAGCGTACCTAGTTTCCATGGCAAGTTAAAAGTACTGACCCTTGACATTTATCCAGACTTTTACAAAATGCAGTGTTACTAGTACAGTAGCACCAAGCATCCAGTTAGCGTTCAGCTGCATATTCATGCCAATGAAAAAGCAAAAAATATCCCTATGGGACAGTCATCCCAGTTCCTGGCTCAGTCCCAGGCTGGAAAGCAAGTAGCCCAAGGACTCTCTCACTCATTGCCAATAATAGGCAAAAGGGTCAGTCCTTTGTCTGAGTAACACAAAAGCACCATCTACCTTGTCAGGGGTGTATTGTATGGAGAGAGTGATGACCTCTGGAAAATCGACTGGGTTTCTCTTTTGCTGGCTATATTAATTCTGTGAGGGAGTGTTAGGGTGACCACATTTGGCTTTTGGGGAGCACTGGATTTGCAGCTGAATAAAGGCTTTAATCTGTGTCTCACCAAAAGCTGCTAACCACAAGGCAGAATGATATATTAGAAGTAACATTGCAAATGCTTAGACAAGCAGTTTTCTAACAAAGTGGTGGTGTGTAGCCCACCAGCTATTGTCAGGAGAGAAAGCAGAAGCAAATCTTTGGAGATGGTGCTGAAGTCATCAAGAAACCAGACAGAACCAGCAAGTGACCAGAGGAAGTGGAGGTCAAAGTCTTGAGCATGTGCACTTAGCAGGGAGGCATGTAAATGAATGAAATGCATAGACAATTCCATGCTAATGAAGTAAACAGTAAGCAGAGACAGAGCTTGAGATAAGAGGAGATATGGATGGAACCAAAGGAAGGGCGAAGGTGGAGTAAATGTCAATAAGCATGAACCAAGGTGTATAAAATGTGAAAAAAAACTAATGTTCAGTGCAGGTCCGCTGGTTCATGGGCTGTGTGTCTGTGAGGGACCTGGCCCAAAGCTGTCTCCATTCTGAATAAAGCTGTTGTGAACAATGTGTGCTGGTGTTTGCTCCCTGCTTGCTCTGGCTAATGAGTAGCAGGATCCATGAGCAATTGGATTGTCGTCTCCCCAGTCATTGAGTGCCGCATGGAGTCGGGGTCTGACAGCTTCATCAGTCACTGTCAATTCTCAATTCAGGAGCTTTTGGTAATGCTCCCTCTAGTGGTTTTTAATGGACTTATCTTTGAGGAGTATACCACCATCTTTAGATCTAAGCGGGGTGAGTCCACAAGAACTTGGTTCTTACACAGCCTTGATTGCACTGGAGAAGCTCCGCACGTCATGACTGCCAACAAATTGTTGGATTTATTTCACCTTCTCTTCCCACCACTTGTTTTTGATTTCTCAAGTCTTCCTCCGGGCTTTAGCTTTAAGTCATTGAAAGCCTTCAGCTTTAAGCCATCCAGCTTCTGACTGGCTTTAGTATGCTTTTGCCATTCACAGAAAGCTTTTCTTTTATGAACAAGAAGAGCTTTGATCTTGGCATTGTTTTCATCAAACCAGTCCTGATGGTGTTGTGTGAGAGAGCCGGTTGATTCTGTGCAGGCCTCACGGATGGTTTCTTTTAGAGCTTGCCAATATTCCTCAACACAAGTGTTATCATTTTCAGTCTTAAGATTGGTGAGTTTCTTACTGAGATGCATTTGGAGGGCTTTACAGTGTCTAGGGGTCTGGAGGTATTTGATGTACTGTCTTTGGATTGATTTGGGTTGCTTTCAATGTTCATTGCAACCCTGATGGACATGATTGATTTCACTACACAGTGATCAGTCCAGCAGTCATCAGCTGCTCTCATGACCTGTGTGATATGGATGTCTTTTTAGATCATGCTCTCTTACGATGATGTAGTCAGGAGGCGCCATTGTTTCGAGTGTGGGGGGGGTGTTGCAGTGTTGTTTTGTACCTGTCATGTTGTCTCAAGATAGTGTTAGTAATGACAAGGTCATGCTCTGCACATTACTGAGTAAAAGGATGCCATTGGAATTAGCCTTGCCCACTCCTTCCTTCCCAGTGGTGCCCCTCCATATGTTAAAGTCCCGGCCAACTCTCATACTGAAGTCTCCAAGGAGGATGATCCTGTTCTCTTTTGGGATGATAAAACTCATCTTTCTATTCTTCCTTGGCATTGTGTGTTAATAAATTAGCTAATAGTTAATAAAGCCTGCAGAGCAAATGTAAACTTCTCTTTTATTAAATTCTCCTTTTAAATTAAATTGCTAAAGCAAAAGTTAATGAGCAAAATTCTTGAACTATTGCCACAGTTCAACAAAAATGAATAGCAGTAACTCTCATACAGGACTCCACTGGGCCACACAGGGCTGCAGGCACCCAGCTTTCATCTTAACCATCCAGGGGGCAGTCCAGGGTCATAATCTTGGACTCCCATTGCACTAAGAAAAAAAAGCCAGCATGATTGAGATCTGATCCATGATCCCAAAGTCACACCTCCTGTCATATATATGTGGATGGTTTTTAAAAGAACATGTGCCAGGGGCCTTTGATATAGGCAGAGTAATATCAAATTTAGTTCAATGTAAATTTGGGGTACATCTGTTGAAGCCAGCATCTGATTATCCTGTTACACTCTATTAGGCTTAATGGGGTAATAGTGGTCTTACCTTAATTTAAGGAAGATCAGTTTCAGGCCTAATGATCTTACTGTTTAAAACTGACACAAGTTAGTCAGAAAGGTTGTCCGTATGTATGCTTGCAGGGTGGGGGTGTTAATTAAAGCAGTTCTCAGAGCCACTCTAAAATGCCACAGCAACATGTGTATTAAGCCCCTGCGTGTTTAAAAATGGCCTTCAGATGCTTTAACTAAAGCTCATTCAATGAGCTTTAGTTAAAGCACCCCAGCAGCCATTTGTAAACCCACAAGGACTTATATGTGTGATGCTGTGGCAATGTTAGTACATGCGTACTAATTAGAATGTGTTGGAACACACACATAGGCACCCAAAGAAATCAAGTGTTTCTTGAACCTTGTTGCCCTAAATATCCTCAGTTATTTTCCACTGAGGTTCCTCTGTCTTTATACTAAGGGTCATTTGATCCTATTTCAACCAGTGATCAGTTGTCAATTGTCACTTACATCCTATAAAATTGTAGGGCATTAGGTAAAATTACTATAGTTCAAGTGACCTATTTCATCAGACCATTTTGGAGTCCAGGAAGGCCATTAATTAAAATTGTTTCCCCCCTCCTAGACAGGGTGGATTGATTTAAATCAAGCTTTAAATCACCAAGCCTGACAAAGCACTGATTTTTTTTTTTTTTTTTTTTTTTTTAAATCAACTTTCCCATTGTATTTTTTTTTTTGTTTGCTTGTTTTTAAAAGAAGGTAGACATTTCTTGGTTAATATGTCAATTCAAACGTGTAGATTTACAAGCTCATTACGTTTTGGGTTTTTTTTTACAGTAGATTTGATACATATGTTTTCTAGGTACACAAACTAATATTTGTGTGTGTGTGTGTATACAGGCAACCCCTGCTTAACGCTGTTTCACTTGGCGCTGTTTTGCTATAACGCTCATTTTAAATTAATATCTGATTTCACTTAGCGCTCAGCAAGTTTCGTTATAAAAATGCTTGCAGTTGCCATTGTGGGCCATTTAAAAATACTTGTGGTCACCATCTTGGATCATCAAATACTTTTGGTTTCACTTAACGCTCTTTTTGCTTAACGCTCGTTTTTTCAGGAACCAATTAAGAGTGCTAAGCAGAGGTTGCCTGTGTGTGTGCACGTGTGTATAGATACACGCACACACCTATATAAAGCTTAACATTTAGATTGTTAGAAATTCTACATCTGAATATGCTATAAAGTGATGAAATATAGATTTCTTATTCATTAAATGATTAACTTTTGCTCATATTTGTATCAAGCTGCAACACAAAACCAGCACTTCAAGTTTATTAAACAAAACTTCAATGCTTTTGATACAGAAACTTCTTTTATCAAAACATGGTGGACATTTACAACTAATTTATTAAATACTAGTATTAACTTTTATAGTATTAAAAGTATGAACTGTCCCTAGTGAATTAAACCAATGATATCAGATCACATGGGAAAATGTTCTAAAATGTCTAGGTGAAAGTCATTTGAACTTAAGGTCCTACTTGCCTGTGCATATATACATGTATAAATGTTGCTGGATGGGTTTATTCCAGAGTAAATTTACTCTGGAATCAACCCACCTTGGGTAGGCTTCTACACATGGATGTGGCAGGTGTGCCCAGTGGCCCCAGTCAGTCCCCCCTGGCAGCAAGGACATGCAACCCCCAGCAGTGTCCTGGGATGCCGGGGTGTGGTGCTTGGCTGCCTGGGTAGAGGGTCCCTCCAGGGAGCAGCTGGAGCTGCTGAGAGCCAGTGGTGCTATGGCTGTCCTGGTCTCCTGGGCGGGGCTGCACACCCAGAGCTGGCAGACCAAGTGCTGGCCCGAGCTCCCAGAGCTGCTGGATGAGGCCGAGGCAGGGACCACGGCAGGACAGGCTGCTGGCAGCCCGAAGGACCCTCCCTTATTGATGCCTTGTCATGGGTGTCAAGCTGCAGGAGAGGCTCAGGCAGGCTGCCCCTGCTGAGGTAGATAGCACAGTTCCAGCCAGAGGCCCAGGCCACAAGGATGTTGCCCAGCTGCTGCGTAAAGAGCATGGACTTGCAGGCAGCCCCTGACCAGCAGTTGTGGTCAGTGATGGTGACCCATTGTGCCCGCAAGGCCTTGACCCTTATGTGGCTCTGGTGCGGTGAGTGATTGTGCCTGCACTCCTGCATGCAGGCCTGACAGGTCCTCATAACCATGTGCATTGGAGCACCTACTCTAAGCAAACTGGTTGAGGACCTTGGTCTCATCCCACAACACCACGAGGTCCATGGTCTCCTCCTGGGACCAGTTATGGCCCCAGAAAATGGCATGTGTTGTTGGGGACGATGCCAGTATAGCTCCCTTGACAGCTCACTGAGCCTACGTATAACAGTGGTAGGGTCCAGGTAGGCTTCTGTGGCTGGCCTGGAGCCACTGGAGCAGAACTCTGTGGCCAGAGGCTGGCTGCAGATGGCCCAGGATGCAATACAACAGCACGAGATTGGTAGCCACACAGCAGCACTGTACTAGGAGCAACACTGGGGTCTGGGCAGGCTGCTGTGGCTGGCCTGGAGCCTCTGTTGTGTGACCCAGTAGACACAGACTAGTGGCAGGTGGCCCAGGGCAAGGGTAAGCAAAGAACTGCCCCAGCCCTGGGTCTGAAAAAGCTTCCAGCCCTGTGGCCCTGGGGCTAGGTTGTAGGAGGGCCCCTGGTGGCGGAGCTGACTGGAAGCAAATTTGCTCCTGGTCAGCATCTACACGTACATTAGCATGCAGTAACTAGTCAGGAATTAATGTGCTACTTGTATTTGTAGGTAGCAAATTAACTTTGAATAGAGCAGATTACTGCACAGTAAGTGTCTACACATGTAGACAGTGATGCTTACTGTACAGTAATTTGGTCTACTGTGCAGTAAAGTGTCTCATGTAGACACGCCTGCCTAATTCTCCTTAAAATTATGACTGAAATAAAAAAAACAAGCTTTTTTTTAACTTTTTTTTTTTGAAAAGCAGGAAACTTTTTCAACTCCCAGTCGATTTCTCAGCTTTGACCAAGTCTAAATGAAGAAAATATTCTTTCTGCACCTGCAGAAGATGCTACTGCTGATAGAAGCTGGTTTAGCAGTTTAACAAACCTGGGTGACTTCTGCCAGTTCAGTAATCTGACTGTCTTTAAAATATCCTCAGCAAACATGTACTGCTTGAATGGTTCACCTCTAGCCTTGAAATGTTTTATGGTTGGTATGTCTGATGGGTGATTAGTAGATGCCCATGTCATAGCAGCATTTTCCTCTTTAGCAGTTACTGGTACTTTGTGTTAAGAGTATTAGCAAGAAAATTAGGTGGACTAAGTGCTCGGTCCATCTGTTTCTTTGCTGCCTTCAATTTAATTTTGCTGTTGGGATTTTCTTTCATTGTTTCTTGAAGTTCTTTCCAATTTCAACAATATTCACAGTACAGCAGCAATCCTTCTGTAGTTTGTCCAAGAGTATGGAAATAGGTTTTAGTGTATTCAGCATATCTTCTCTTTAGTCCACTGTAGTCCAATGCTGACTACTCTAGCTGTAATGTAATCCTCCCAAAGTAACTAACATTATTGTCACATTTTTCATTTACTAGCATTACAGTGTATAGTAGGCAGTTCCTACCACATAGGTAGGAGTGATTAGAAATTGTAAATTTACTAACCAGATGATTCAGACATGTCCACATCACCATCTTCAAATTTGTTGCCTTCTAAGAAGCATTTTTCATAACATTGCTTCTTTGACGCTTACATCTCTTTTTTTGCATTGATTTGTTTACATTTGGCATGTGTTCGTCTCATTCCCAGTGGCACAGGAATTCCTTGAACATATTCCCAAATAGGGGGTTTTTTGCAACCATACAGCCATGACAGTTTTTTACTCCACTTTCTAGGTGTTCAAATCAAGACTAATCTATGCTCCACAGAATGCGTGTAACCCACCACACCCTTGACCTTTTCCCTTCCCTCTACAAAACCACCAAAACCCTTACCCCTAACAGTCCATGATTTCTGCTATTGTAACCCCCTGGCCTTGTGTGCTTCCTTATTTTGGTTTAGAGACATGGAAGGAGCACTTGAGAAGTTAGTATTTATATCACAGTACATATGCAAAAAGGACCAAGAAAGGCCATTTAACTGAAATACTTAGAAACATTCAGAAGCAAGAGGTTGGTAGTTACTAAGCAGATAGTTGTTTTTCTATGAGCTTTTCTAATAGCTCTCATTATGGGTGCAGAATCATAAATATTCATAATTTGTGAGCTGAGCTAATCAGAGTTCAGGTGAAAAAGAATAAAACAGGATTTTGATACCATCCCTGACACACGTGCATGGCTGCAGAGTGCTTTTAAAGCGGCCAATAGCGTGACAAATTAACCCTCATCAAATGAGGGATCAGATGAAGGTGCTCCACTTGTGTTCCCTAGGATTAATTTTTGGTGCAATTGGGGCTGGGCTGATGGAGCCCAGCTCTGCCCTGGGGACTGTCTTCAGGAAGGGAGGGAGGGGGAGTGGCGGGGGAGCGAGCTACTAGCTGGGGTTTGCCCGGCCTGAGCTGGAGGGGGCATGGATTGGAGGCCCCACCTTTCCTTATGGTCCCCCCAATCTCCCCCATCCAGCTGAAACCAGACAAACCCCAGCTGGCAACTCACTCCCTTCCCCTCTCCCTGTTCCCTTCCTGTTGACAGCCTGGGAGTGGGAAGGAGGGGGCTGAGGGAGACGAACAGCTCCTCGGCTGCAGGCAGGCACATTGGGCTCCTGCAGACAGGCTTGAGTTCCTTACCACCGCCACCCCCGACCCAACAGGCAAACATCTGTTGAGTTGCGGGGGAAAGGCAGCCTCTAATTCATGGTGCTTTATGTAAAGTGTCATGAGTCAGAAGGACCTGCACATCTGTCAGTGACCATGATGGTGTCTGCTGGAGTCAAAGGCCAGTTTCCAGCACCTGTGATGACTTTGGTGATGCTTGCATCTGGTAGTATAGACCCTGGATTCTTTGCAGCATCAGGACCCTAATATGTGAAATATTGTGCCATATTTTTAAAGCTTGACCTCAAAAGTTAAATGTTTCCCCCCCTCATTTCTTATGTAGAAGAAAATCAACCTTTAACTCTAGAGTTTTTACCACTGGCTCATTGATTCAACCTATTATTTTGTTTCAATTAGTTTAATAGTTCATACTAAATTTATATTTTAGCTATGCTATATTAAATTCAAATTTCATTTCAAGCTGCATTCTTTTCAAAAGGAGAACTTAATTATAATTAAAATATAAAAAAATTTAAATAAAAAAATCTGATTTTTTTTAATCTGATTTTTTTTTTTTAAATCATCAATTTTACTCCATCCTGCTCCTAGAAGAAATGTGAATTACCATTTATAGTTTTTAACTGAATTTCATTACTACTCTTGTAAACTGTTCAAACCATGTAGGTTGTGCAATATTTAAAAAAAATAAAAGCTAGAGAGCTGGTGTTACATGAGAATGTGAAAATGCTTGTCTCAAATTGTTAACACTCATGAAAGTAATGAGGTCACCAAAGGTCAGGTGGAACACTTAAAGAGGTCATCACTTAATATTTTTGATGTGATATTAAATACAGATACTTATGAATAGAAATATAGCATGAGGAGCCAATATCATTTAAATTAAAATTGTATATAGAATATTAACATGTAATTTAATAACCGTGTGTATAATGAAGCAAAGCTGCTAAACTCTGTAGAGATGTCATTTGTGAAAAAGGATTGCATCTCTCCTAGCAACATAAGAGGATAAAAATCATAAGGGGAACTTTGGCTTCTAGCTGAGACTAACCCTTAGGGACTTTTAAGCTGTGGCAAGTCGAAGTTCCTCTTTTTCCGAAAGCAATGGTTGTTGTTGTCCAATAGTTGTTTTCTTTATTTTCCCCATCCTTTGGGGGGGGGGGGGG
>NW_017729026.1:10157015-10161262 GCF_001723915.1 Gavialis gangeticus | reverse complement strand
CCTCCTTTGGGGGGGGGGGGGGCATAAAGGCTTTCCTGTTCTGGTGCTGCCATTTTTTCACATCACCACTCAGCATTTTGAGGAGCTGGTGATATTATTTGCTCAAAAATACCAAATTGCATAAGAGTCTTACATGGGTTTATGTTATATAACATCTGATTTATTACAAATACACATGCTGCAGCCTTTTTCTTCTCTCTAATAAAAACATCAGGGAGGACAATATATATAGAATCTACAAGAAAATTAATACTAGTTGAAGTGACAAAAACTGAGTCTTATTTTGCCTTGCCTCTACAAGAAATGTGTGCTCTTAGCAAAGAAATATTTTAAAATATATGTTTCTTTTAATTTGTATGATTGTGTTTAGCAACACAAGCTGTGCTTGTCTGCTAGTGATTATCCTGTTAAAATGGTGTGCTTTGTTAAAGACCTTATAATACATAGATTAAATGTAAGGGTGGTTGTGGCATATTGGGGTTTTTGCCTTCCTTTGTAGCAGGGCATGAGAGTCTTCCTTGGATCTCCTGAGTGCATTTTAGCAACCCTTGCAGCGGCAAGACAAGCCTGTGTCCTTCTGCTTTACCTGTGGCAGATTAGAGTGCTCTTAGTGTTTTGGGACAACTTGCCTTATAGTTGTGGACAAAGTTGATTGTGTAGTTTTAGGAACAGGTTAAATCAGTGGTGCTCAACCTTACACCCCATGAGCCAGATGAATATGGCATGTGAGGCATCCTGGATCTTTCCCTACACAATGGCCAACCCCTGCATGCCAGTTCTAACTGCATGTGCTGGTCCATCCCCATGTGTAGGATCCAGCCTTGGAATGACCCAATGCACTGGCCCAGTTGTGCATCAGCCCAGTCTAGTGCACAGGGCTGCATTATCCAGCCCAAGCAGCTCCCCACAAAGCTAGAAATTTAGCAACAGGAGAGCAGCAATTAACACTGCCATAATCCCTTGCTGCCAGATTTCTGGACCCATGAGGAGACCCATGGATCAGATGACATTGCCTTGCGGGCTGAAGGTTGATCAGCACTGAGTTAGATAAACACTTGTATGGGATGCTTTGAA
The DNA here is from genome assembly GCF_001723915.1 of Gavialis gangeticus. Taxonomy (NCBI): domain Eukaryota; kingdom Metazoa; phylum Chordata; order Crocodylia; family Gavialidae; genus Gavialis; species Gavialis gangeticus. Next base: position 10,160,188 of record NW_017729026.1, on the reverse strand, counting down.
TAGGAATGATCTTGCCTCAAAAAGAGGATTGGACTATGTCAGATGTCTTCAACCTGCAGCATGTGTGCCACAAGTGGCATGGGCAGCCTCTGGCTTTGGTACACAGTAGACTGGGGTGGGGAGAGGCAACGTGAAAGCAGAGCAGTAGATTAGGTAGGGACACAGCAGAATGCAAAGCAGCCAGTGGGGCAGGGAAAGAGACTAGGAATAGCACTCAGGGAGGGTGCAGGGCTAATTGATGGCATACCTGCCAAGAAGGTTGGACCCCACTGGACTAGATGACCTGCTGAGTCCCCTTCCACCCCTACTATTTATGATTTTCTAGCTGGGTATGCTCTTGTGAAAAAGAAAAACAATGTATGCTTTGAGGTACTTCACACATTCAGCTCTGAATTATATGCATTCTTTTTTCATGTATGCTCCCCCCTTCAGTTAATAACATACTTTATATTTCCTGGAGTTTTCTGTTGCCTGGCATCAACCTTCATTAATGGCACTAAAAATGAATTACCTGGTGAAATGCTCTTTATAAGCCCGCCAGGACATGTGGGCCTTGAAAATATCCTACTCTTTTTATTATCGTTCTAATTCATAGAAACATTCTCTATTTAGAACTATATTATGCATGTCCTCTAAGTCAAGCATGAACTTTGATTGTTTTCCTGAATGGGAGGGTGAGAAAGGGGCAGACAAGGGATAAAAGGAACAGCCATAGTATTGGAAAATTACACATTTTAAAATTGGCATCTGCTGGTTGAAATAATTGAATGTATTTTCCCCTCTGTTGAAAAGAGTCACCAAATTGCATATTGAATTTGGCTGTTCAGTATGTTTTAAAGCTGTAGTGAGCAGGACTTTTATACCAGGACTAGCCAATTGCCCGTCAAGAATGACAGGGTAGGGAGGGGGCTGGGATGGAGTGCCGCCACCTAATGCCCCATGCTGCTACTGTTCTGTCTCTTTCAGGGAGCGGGGTGGGGGAGCTGAGGCCAGCACTGTCCAGGCCTTGGTGCCGCTTCAGAATCATGATGGCGCTCCCCCATGCTTGGAGCACTCTGATTGGCTAGCCAATTGTCCATCAAGAATGACAGGGGGGAGCGGGAGGGGACAGAGCCCTGGGCCCCCCCATCCGGGCCCACTCTCCCTTCCCTTCTGCTGTTTGGGGTCCAGGCCTGCTCCCCCTCCCCCCCCAGCTGCACCCCCTACTGCCACAGCGGGCCAGCTTTTCGTCCAGCTCGGGCTCGTTTTCCCTCCCCACATTAGGCCTGGGCCCACTCCTCTCCTGGCCCTACCATCACTGCTGATGCCACAGTGTGCCCACTCCTCCCCCCCAGCTGTGTTGGGCCTGCTCAGGGACAAAAGGAGTGGGCTCGGGGCCAACGCATGGGAGAGGGGTGGGGGAGGAGTGGGCCTGTGCCCGAAAGGGGGAGGAGGCCTGTTCATTCCCCCCCCAGCCAGTGCTGCAGCCGGTCGGGCCGGGCCTGCTGTTCACCCTATCCCCCGCATCTGGGCGCACTACCCCTTCCCTCCTGCTGTTTGGGGTCTGGGCCTGCTCCCCCCTTCCACTGCCGCAGCGGCAGGGGGAAGGGAGGACCGGGACTGGGCCCGAGGGTGGGGAGAAGCCCAGCTGCCATGGCGGGAGGGCAGGAGGGAACAGCAGGGGGCAGGGGGATGGGAGGAGCGGGCTCAGGGCCAACGTGGGGGAGCGGGAGTGGGGGAGGAGTGGGCCTAGGCCCTTCCCCACACAACTGCCATGGTGGGCTGAGCTAGGCTCGTCCCCAACCCACACTGCTGTGGCAGGCTGGTTTTTCCCCCAGCTTAGGCTTGTTTCCCCCCACCACCCGTGTTGGGCCCGGGCCCACTACTCCCCTGGCCCCACCATCCCTGCCAACACCATTGCATGCCCTCTCTTTTTCCCTGCGTTGGGCCTGCTTGGGGATGGGAAGAGTGGGCTCAGGGTCCACATGGGGGAGGGGGGTGGGGGAGAAGTGGGCCCAGAGAGGAGGAGGAGGCCTGTTCCTTCCCTCCCCCAGCTGGTGCTGCAGCCACATTGGGCCAGTTGGGCTGGGCCCACTGTTAACCCTCTTCCGCCCCTGCCCCCCCCCATCTCAGCGGGTCCCCTGCTCCCCCCCCACATTACCTGCAGGGAGCAGGGTGGGGGGAGGGCAAGACCAGGCTTGCTGGCCTTGCCCCACCCCCCTTTCCATTTGCTCTGTTGCCACTGTCTTAATGGAGCAGAGCAGGGGTTAGGGTTAGGGTCTGTGCTCCATCCCGTGTCCCCACCACTGTGGCAGCAGGCTGCCTTCTGTTGGCTGTTTGTCAGACAATCAGAGCATGAATAAAGTGTTACAGACAGACAGACAGACTTAGGCTTTTATAATATTAGATTGAGCAGACTCTGGCAGCCAAAATCTAGAGATAAGTTAAAACAAACAAGCAAACCAGAGTGATGTGAACAAAGGCATAGGATCAACAGGAACTGTGGGAGATTTTGAATGAGGTTATAAGGGGAGAATTAGTGGGGAAATTCTCTAGTCCTTCTAGTTATTTAGTGCCCGTATACTAATTCAATAAGTATGGGAAACAAGCAGGAAGAACTATAAGTCCTAATATGCAGCCAAGATGTGATTTAATTGGGATAACTGAGAGTTGATGGGCGAGTTCACCCACTGGTATATTGTCATTGATGGGTAGAAGTGTCAGCCAACACAGGCAAGGGGGAGAAAAAGAGATTTTACCTTGCATATTAAAGACTGATCAGATAATAATTTCTGTGGTCCTAGACCTGAGGTGCATCTGAATTTGAAGACTTAGGCCTTCTACAGACATTCAGTTTCTCCTGTGAGAGAATTGCTGCTCTCCTAGAAAAAGCCACATGTGTAGATATTCAGGCCTTTTCTTCCAGAGTAAAAATAACTACTCTAGGAGAAAATAAATAGGGAACCATAGCTGGCAGAAGGCTGGGGCTAACAGGGCTTAACCCCCCCAAACTGGGCCGGTGACAGCAGCTCCAGCACCACGGCAGCGCTGCACCCAGTGCCCCTCTCATGCATTCCTCCACTGCCACATGCACAGCACCAGTGCATGCCTGCCCCAAAATGGCCCTGCAGGAGGGAGGGGTGGGGTCAGGTTGGCACACTCTGCACCACCCAGCGCCCCCCCCCCCAATATTT
>NW_017729026.1:10144499-10156786 GCF_001723915.1 Gavialis gangeticus | reverse complement strand
CAGGAGGGAGGGGTGGGGTCAGGTTGGCACCCTCTGCCCCCCCCAGCGCCCCCCCCCCCAATATTTTCCAGTGCCGCTTATGATTATTGGGAACAGCCAGGATTAAATTATTCCCAGAAGAGTTTCTCCTGGGATAGCAAATGTCTGTACATGCCTTAGTTTCTCTCAAAAGAAAACATCCCCCTACACCCCTAGGGGGACAGTATGTCACCTTTGGCCTCTGCTGCTCCAGCAAGAAACACAACATACCCCTTTAACAATCCCCATGTGCTGCAGGGAAACACAGACTGACTGTGGGCAGCCCTATGCCCTACTGCCATCAGTTGCCAGGATGATAGAGGGAGCCTGCAGAGCATGCGGAAATGTGTTTACTGTTCCCCCCTTCCCCCCCAACCTGGCTGCACAGTGATAGCACTGCAAGCTTTCTGCTTTTCAGGGCCTTAGTATTCAAATGTCTGTACCCATAGCTCTAGATAAATTATTGTCTTAGTAGAAAAAACCTTAGAGAATTCTCCCAGATTATTTGAAAATGTGTACACAGCCCTAGATTTTGAAAGGCTGCGGGATCTACATGCTTATCATGTGAGTGAACTGAATCCCTGAACACACCTTTCAAAGGTTACCTGGACACAAGAAAGAAATTGGTTTGTACGTAGCTTCTGTTTCTTTGACACAAAAAGAAGGCATGAAAGATTTCTTCTGCTCTAACTCCTACGCTTATCGTACTTAATTCCCTTTTCCTCAGAAAACTTTCTGACCAAGTGGATCCTTATTCAAAGACTTTGGTTAACTTTAGTAGAATTTGAAGAGGGTGCCTGGATTGCTTCTGGTATTATTACAGTTATTAAGGGCATCTCACTGTTAAACTTGATAAACTGTGAGGAGGACTAAAATCTTCAGTAGCTGGCAACAGGAAAAAGGGGGTAAGTTGGGGCAATGTTAACCCCCATAGGTGCTGACCATGCTGATGCAGTGGCTCTGGAAACTGTGGTGAGAAGATTCACAGCCTGAATCCAGAGGTGGGTCATCTGACCCATAGGGATCCTGCAGGCTAGATATCCCACCCCTGGTGGTGGCCTGTGTCATGGCTGCTGGTAGAGAATGTCATTTGAATTTGACACCCCTGCTTCAGCATGTGCACTCCTTACAACATTGGCATACGTATTTCTGACGGCAGGAGTAAAACTCATCTCTTCAGCAGTTTGAGGGTGAGATTATACATTACAATTAAATTATGTTAAGAACACTTAAAACTTGAATGATTACACATTAAGGCTCATTAACTAGTGCTAAGTGCCCATTGGGTATCTTGAAGTTATGCTACTTTGGGCAAGGATTATATATGAACTGGACTACCTTGCTTGAGTTAAATTAATTTTTGAGAGTTCACCTAAGATAAAACCAGCAATTTGCAGTTCTCCAGTATCACATGAGGCACTGCGCCCAGGTGGACTAGCTGTCATTCAGGATTCTATGGCCCTGGACTGACAGCTGGGAACAGCTGGACAGTAGGTGCATGGGGATGGGATGTGGTATGGGGGAAGAGCAGGAATGGAGGGGGGAAGGGGAGAGTGGGTGGGAAGCTGCTGCCCCTTCTGACCCCCAAATCACCCCCTCTACCTCCAGATTGCTCCCGTGCCACCCCAATTGCCCCTTTTGGCCCTATTAATTCCTCCACCCTCAGATCACTGTCCTGCTTCCCCAGTCAGCCTGAGATTGGGGGGCGGGTCCCTCCCTGCCTGATCTTGGGGTCCCCACAGACCACACTGCCCCAGCACACCCAAATCCGGGCCCTTCAACTGAAGGGGAGGAAGGGGAGAAAGTGGGGGTGGAGGGCACTATTTGGGCACTTGAATCCAGTGGGGTTTGGATTCAGGTGCATGGAACTGGCATAGGCTGCAGGGAGCCTGGGTGCATGCTGGGAGAGGGCATCCCCCTCTGTTCTTGATGTTCATCTTGAGCTGATCAGGGTGGCAGGAAAGAAAACCAGGGTGCAGAGGGGATCTAGGGCTGATGTGGGGCAGCAGGATGATTTCAGCTATGGAGGGGGTGATTCAGGTGACTTATGGGGACTTCCCCCCTCTTCCACAGCCTATACTGTGGTTAGAGAGCTGGTGTCCCAGGCAATCATGCAGAAGACTTGCAGCCTCTAGCCCCACCCTGCTCACCAGCTGTCTAGCAGCAAGTCTGAATAGTGCACATTAGACAGGGTATTAACCCCAAAAGTGGAACTGATCACTAGCATTATTTAACATAACCACAAACCAACGTTCCTTAGAAGTAGGTCTTACTAACTCTAATGTGTAATTTCATCCTGACAAGCACTTATTTTTAAGGGTGAGTATATACAATTCAAGTACGCTCACATAGGAACATCATGATAGAATGTGGCCTCTGAGAGTTTAGAGGGGTAAGGAGCAGGGTTTGCCCTGCAGCCTTAATTCTCCCTGTAGAGAATTGACAGTAGATATGATCAGGACTGTAACAGACCTAGCACAGAGGTTAGCGTGACACACTGAGTGGAAAATTCTAATATTTTACTTAATTTCCTCCCTCCCCTTGCCTCTCCAGAGCCAAGTTATTTTCCTGTTTATAGTAGACAAGAAAATGATATGCTGCTCAAGGACTTATGCAATGGGGTTCCTTAGCTGATCTCTAGTGTATGTTGTTGTACGTGTGCGGCAATACACACAAAAAAGTATAAGATCAATGAAATAATAGTTTAAAATGCTTTGACGTACATTTATACTCTTCTGCAGATGTAGACATTTTATAAGGTATGTTTGCTATCATTTTGTTGTTAGGTCAGTATTTCTAATTGTGGGCTAATTTGCTTCACTGAATGTTTTACCCTACAGAAGGAAGCTTTTAATATAATCAGAATTAGTCTACTCAGCAAAAGAACTGTTGGTGCAGAAAAGTGGAATGCTTAACTTATGAATTATGAAACAGTTTAAAGCATTGAAGGGAAAAGCAAGTAATGACAAGTCAAAGCATGTCTTAAAAATCACCAGTGTGTAGATTAAGAGGATTGTGTGTGTGAACACACATGCCACAGAACCCAGGGGTGATTGAAAGAAAAGATTCAGAATTACTTTGAATATGCATCTTGTTATTCAAGTTTCAATACCCAAGCATTTTTTTCTTTTTGTATTTAAATGAAAATTGCAGTGCAGTACCTAAGATTGGAATAACATTTTTTAATTGCAAAGACAAGTAAAATAGTTATCTAATAATCAAGTGTAAACAAATTGTTTTGACAGTCTTATAATACAGGGTGGGATCCAGATAATTAAGCCACTTCCTTTGCAAGAAATGCTGTTCCTACACCCACTAAAATCCAAGGTAGAACTCCCTTTCACTTCAGTGGCGTAGAATCAAACCATAAGTAAAAAAGTCTTTTTTTTAAGGATATTAATAAGACACTATAAAAAAACAGCTGATTAAACTGTACAGAAAGTGCAACATAAAGGAGCACAAAAGAGCTAGATGTAGTTTTTACATATAAGTACTTATTCAAATATCTCTATATAAAATAAAACTAAAAGAGAAATATCAATATATATGCCAGTTATCACCATGGATCCTGGTTTTCTCTGATAAAGAAAAATTCCCCAATTTTCAATTTAAAAAAGTAACCCAAAATCCACACTTTTGAAAATGTGGATTTTGGGTTACTTTTTTTAATCCGAAAAGTGGGGATTTTTTTTTATCAGAGAAAAGCAGGATCCCTGGTTATCACCCTGGAGTTTAGTGAACTCCTCCCTACTGCATTTTTGTCTGTCTCTGTCTTTATATTAGTGATTCTCAACCAGGATACCATGGCACTCTTTGGTGCCCTGAAATCCTTTTAAGGGTGTCAGGGGGGCCACACAGTGTCAGCATTATTATGTGTACAAACATGATTCACAATATAAACCCAGAGATTTCTACCTTGTTGTAGTCTCTGAATTTTTTGCAACAGAGGAATTGCTATATTACTTTTCTGTATTCAGAAAATGAGTGTAAACTAAGAGCTGGCATTTTCTGAGGGATGCCTTGGGTCTAAAAAAGTTGAGAACTACTGCTTTATAAACTAAGATATTGAGAGCAAGGACTGTATTTTCCTAAGTGTACCCACCTTTGTTTTCTATTTCAAAAGTACTAATCATGAACAGTTGATATTTTTCAAAATTTGTTTTTTCATAGAAACTTTGAATTTAACAGCTACTCAGCACTGTTTTGTTTTTATTTCTAGGTATAAGAAAACACATGAGACTTTGAGCCATGCAGGACAAAAGGCAACAGCTGCTATCAGCAATGTAGGAACAGTCATCAGCAAGAAATTTGGAGATATGAGGTATGTGGGAATTTGCTTCTCCTATGTTTTTATTTGGGGGGAAAGGGGAATAAAGGTGCATGAGTTTTTCTTTCTTATTTTAAATCATAGTGTTTAAAGGTTTCAATTGAATTGCTTCCAATACTGTTCAATGAGGTGATTTTATAGCGTATGTTTCTTAGCCTACAGGAAAGAATCTTTGTATATTAAGATGTATTTCTGTTCCAAGTCAAAGTAGAAAAGAAGGGTGTTTCAGCCTGAAATCCCTTCTGATTAACTTCACACGGTAGAGAAATATAGAAATAAGGAAAATCCAGCTAAATTTTCATTGCTCTGATTTTATTCACAAATGGAATTTTAAAGAAAGGTCTTGACGGGCACACTGCAGCCTTTTATTTAGTTGTGTAAGGATAACTAAGGTACTTCAGGCACTTTTATCTATTCAAGTAAATTGTGCTGGATGAAATACAAAAATGCAGCCAAACCATGAAGTCATTACACACTTTCACTAAACTTTTGTTTGGCAAATTCCCATTGACTTTCCTTTCCTGCTTCCTTACTTGCCTTCATTGTGTCTTATCTGTCTGCTATTGTCTCTGCTCCTTATCTATTTGTTTCAACCTACTAACATTTTTTAAAGTTTTAATGAGGTTCCTGCTTTTTGCGGTTTGTCCAGCCCGCTCTGTTGTGTAAGGCCTTCTAAGATAGGCTTATGCTGCATTTTATTCAGGCAGGTATAGTGTCTGTCCTTCCAGACCATCTCCATTATCATATCATTATATCTCTTCTACATCCTACAACCTAATAGCCTCAAGTGGCACAGCAGAACAGCTCCACAGCCCTAGGCAGGACTGGTGCCATGATCAATTATTGTAGCATCCCATGCCCTCCTCCCGCCAGTCTCCTCCTGGATGCTTCCCCTTGATTATACTATTCCATCCCTTACTTCCACACAGGTCTAGTAGGTCTTGTTGCAAGAAGATGACTGTAGCCTTCCAGAGAATTTAAGAATTACAAAAATATCTTGGACCTAGCCAGAGATAGAAGCCAGGTACACTTTGTCCCACTGTGATGCTAGGAATTTCCTCTTTCCAATTATATAAAACTCCTCATTCTAGTCATAAAGGAGCATGGGGTACCTACTCTACCACTTGTCTCTGGTCCACGGCTTAATATTGCCCATCTTGGAATTAATATGTCTATTGCCATTTATATTTTTTAAAAATAAAGGAATATAGAAATGAGATTTGCTTTGTCTTTGTTTTGCACTTGGCTCAGACAACATGTTACATAGACTTTATTTTCAGATTCACTGTCAAGCTTTCATGTGCTGGCTCATGTCTTCAAATTGTGGGTTGCAAACACTGTACAGAATGCTCAGTCAGAATTGTATAAATTAAAATGTAGATGCTGTGAAAGTGCCCATATTTTTATACACAACTTGTATATCTTGGGGTATATCTACATGGCAAAATGCTGTACTGTGCAGAACTGACTGAGCTAACACAAAAACGCAATCTCAGGCACCAGAAGTAAGACAGCTGTATTAACTTGGTACTATTCCAAGGCTAATATATTCTCTGTTCCAGCCTGCTAAAGTTTTCATAAGGAACCTGCTTTTACTTCCCATGAGACTCTTGGCTGCCACGGTGCCAATTGTGGAGGTGTGGCTAGCCACTGCTGTGGTCGTGACAACTTTTTTTGCATCCCACCACAACAAAGGCTGCTGCCCCAGGTGCCTCTGGGTGTCTCCCCTTAGTTATACTACTTCATCCCTTGCTCCACGCAGGTCTAATACAACTAATTAGCCCAGTCAGAGAGCTGCTGTAACATATCCAAGCTAGTTCAGCTCTCTCTGCTTGGCATTGTAGTACACCTTGTAGCTAAAAATATTACCTTCACTAGTAAAGGCATAACTAGCAATTTTGGTGCCCTGGGCAGAGATTCTGTTGAGCACCTCATGCTGTTATGTGCTCACAGAAACAACATTTCAGAAAACAGAATTAGAACACAAAATAATCCTAAAATATTGGAAAAATGATCTGAAATCAGCAAGCTGAAATCCAAGTGAGGACAATACAAAATATGGAAAAGAATAAATGCATAAACACAAAATTTGGAATAACTAGCTAGGTAGGAGGACTACGTAAAAGGATCAGGGGGGTCACACTTGGATTCAGCTGTAGGAACAAGGCCTCAGGAAATAACATTTCCATGACCCTGTTCCGCAGCTAAATCCATCTGACCTTTACTTAGTGTCTTTCCAAATCAGTCATTCACTGTCTTATAGGGAGGGCATCTCAGGTGGAGCTTCACAGGGATCTGTTCTAGGCTTTGTACTAGTCACTATTTTCATTAATAACTTGAACGTTGGCATAGGGTGCATTCACAAAACCAGCTGGAAGAGCCTGTCGATGCTTCAGCAGACAGAATTAGAAAACAAAATGATCCTGAAATATTGGGAGAATGATCTGAAGTCAACAAGCTGAAATCAGTGAAGATGGTACAAAATATCATACTGAAGGTGAAAAAGAATAAATGCATAAACACAAAATGGGGAATAGCTAGCTAGGTAGCGGGACTGCACAAAAGGATCTGGGGGTCATACTGAACATCATGCAACCAACATCATTCCAGGACATGAAAACAGAAGTGCCATATGTAAGAAATGGGAGGTAATTATTCTATTCTTTTCAACCTTCATATAAAGCCTCACATGGGAGTTCAGTTTTGGGCACCTTTTTAAGAAAGGGATAGAGAACTTGGACAATGTCCAGAGGAGAGCAAAGAAAGTGATAAGAAGTCACGAAAATAAAACTTGTGCATAAAGTTGAAAGAATTAGTGATGTTTAATCTAGAAATGATAGTTTAGTTATTAAGAAAAACGTTCTAACTAATAATAGTTAAACACTAGAACAGGTGAAATCCTCATCACAAGTTTTTTTAAGAACTAGTCAGACAAGGGTTTCTTATGGGTTAAGGGTTATTGTTGTTAAAGTTTTGGTCTTAGGGGTAACTAATCCTGTCTTGATATAGCGGGGAGTAATAGATCATCTCTGAAGGTCTCTTCCAGCCCTAGATTTTTTGCAATTTCTATGATTTCCAGAAAAGCTGAACACTGATTTGCAACTGAACTGAAGTGAACAGGAACTTCCCTTTGAACATAAAAATGTTCTATATAATGCTATTCTCTGAAATATTTTTGATTCTTGTTTTGAGACCTACAATTAGTGGAAAATTTTGAATTTGATACCTGAGCCTCAACTTCCCCTCTGTATTAGGGAGATAACAATACCACCTTTTAAAAACGTTCAGCTACCAAAAGGTCAGGCTATTTTGGTAATGCCCTATTGCACAGAAAATTGCTGAGTAGGTGATTGGAGGTGGCCTACACCAGGGAGACGTGTCCAAGTCCATGAAACTTGCCTCATGCTAACTATAGCATACTGAGAAAACATGTCAGTGGTCCCTGCACAACAAAAAAATTAACAGCACACCAAAATGTATGAACATATCCAAGATTTATTTCTTCATACACTCTGTTGTTGTTACCTGCCTTAGATTCATTTACCATAACAGTGAATGTTATCTTTACCCCTCCTGACTGTAGTAATGCTGGACTGCACTGCGAGCTCTATTGTTCTGCTCATCTGCAATATGTTCGGTGGTCCATGATACATTGTGGCTGTACCTCCTACTGCTGTTACCGATCACCTCTGTACTCAGGGTATTATCTGACCTCTGTCAGCTAGAGCTAAATTGTGCCATAAAAATATAGCCATAGTATCAGGTTGCTGCACCAGTCTGGAAGTATCTCTGGCAAAACTCTGCTTGTTCTTTAGTTTTTTCGCGAGGATGAAGTATCAGGCCCAGAGTTTGACTGTCCTTATGCATGTTCTTACTTCCCCTTTGTGGCCACGTTGTCTAGCCTGCAAATTAGCCTTTAGTTTCCACAGTTACCAGTGTTTATTGGTGGATAATACTGCTTGAATGTTTTCTTCAACACTCCCTCTACACATTACATCTGTTGTGCAATTATCTGGTTAGCTGCACAATTAAACTGAGACCAGCTATACATGCAAAGTGCATATCATACCATAAAAGGCTCCAACCATCTATTAAGTTAGAGCTCAAAAATGTTTACTAATTTTATAGCTAGTTGCTATTGAGCTTTAATTTGCACGTGTAGCAGGGTCTCCCTTGCAGCTGGGACTCAGAGTCCCACAGCTGAGGGGACTCTCAGCCCTCACAGCACTTGGCAGTTGTGACACCCTGAGTCCTGTGCGATCTCCCAGCCCTGGGGGACTCCGCACACCTCTGGGGCTGGGAGGCTGCAGTAGCTGCACTCTCCCAGTTGCAGGCTGCATACCAGACTCCCCACAGCTGGGAGATTGTAGCAGCTGTGATTTCCCAGCTGCGGGGGATGGAGGTCCACTCATCCCACAGCTGGGAGATTGCACCAGCTACACATGCATGACAGGAGGCGTGATTGTGGGATTGCACATTAGATCCCATTGCCAGTGAAGGGGGAGCATGATCCTGGCCTCCCTGTGCACTGGCAAGAAGCAATTCCCTGTGGCTGGAAGCACCCTCACCTAAAGGGGTTCCCAGCCACAGGGGCGCACCCCACAGCTGGGAGATAACAGCTGCTACGATCTCCCAGCCATGGGAGCATATGGTGTGACAACGCAACTGGGAGCCCCTTCAGCTGAGGACTCCTCCCAGTCATAGGAGCTTGCTTCTTCCCAGAGCAGGGGGAGCCCAGGATCAGACTTCCCCTGCACTGGCAATAAGGCACTATGGGATCTAATGCACAATCCCACAATCATGCCTCCTGCTGTGCATGTGTGACATGGCAGGAGGCATGATTATGTGGATCACGCATTAGATCCACATAATCATTAGATCCACGCATTAGAGACTTCACCTGCATGTGTGGAGGGGCCCCAAAGTACTTCATAGGGTTGCATTTAAGACGTTTCACTGTTGGAGTATAACAAATGATCCCTTTCCTTTTCAGTTGTATGTCATTATTTCAAACTGTGTATTGGGTTTTTAAGACCACTAAGAAGAAATTGCCAGGCATTCCCTCTTCCAACTGAAAATTCATTATATACAGCATGGCATATCCCAGTTGTAAGCCTACATGTCAGACAAACGTTATGCAAGAGATTAGAAGGCTTATAGCAGTTTATGGAGCTTTCTTTCCATCCTCTCCCTCTCCCCCCTCCTCATCTTATTTGTATTGGAGAATTAAACATCTTTTTTCTGAAACAAGGACAAATATGGATTGGGTTTTAGTTTAAGTGTGTGACTGTTCCTCTCATTTAAACAAACTTATTTCTGTTTATCATATTGTCTTTAAATATAATCCATTACTGGTTGTGTAGCAGGTTATGTGCTAAATAAGAATCTTCCATTGTTACGTAGGAAAAACTATTCACTCAGGCTGTCAAGGAAAGATGGCAATAAATCTTGAGCAAAAGAAGGAAAAAGTGGAAGAATGTATATGTTACTTGACTTTAAGTACCAAAAGTACTGAAAGCTATAGCTAAAGTTGGCCGGAAATCTTCTAAATGAATTTCCAGTAGGCAATTGGGTTTAATTGGCATTTACTTTTTTATGTTCTAAGATTTTTTTTTTCTAAGTGAGATAATTGTTGAGGGGATTTTTTTAAAATTGTTTTGGAACAAATAAAAGTTTTTCTTTCCCAATATTTTTCTGTGTTTGAACCTTTACCAGTTGGAAAATAGACTATGTTTGAAATACTTAGGGAAAAAACTCATTTTTCTGTAGCCAGTTAATGTTTTGCAACTTTTGTCAATTGGGAAGCAGTATCAGTGTTGAAAGTACTAATGCTTGAGCAAGAAAGGGTTACTTTTAAAGGTAAAAACTGTTTTTAACCTCTTTTCCCTCCATTTTCTTACTGTTTCTATGTAATTTTTTTCCAATTAAGGGCTGGTAACAAACCAAAATGGAGAATTGCTAATGATTTACAGCCATCCCCCTCTAGAGAAAGGGTGATATATGGACAGCAATGTCTCCAAGACATACTGCCTCTTGGGCTACTCCTGGAATGACATAGCTTCATGCTAACCTTTGCCTAGGATTGTGACCAATCTAATTCTGTTTCAGTATGGATGAGCTAAGTGTGTGAGAGAGCATAAATCTTTTTTTTTAGAAAGCTCTGATTGCAATAACAAGGAATGTGAGGAGTGCCACAAATAAGGTGGGTGGGATGAAGATTGTGCAACTGCTCCCTTTATTTGGGTATAGATCAGTCATCTGGAGAACAGAATACTAAATTGCCCTTTTGAAATAAAGGCTTGATTCCAAAAGTCCATGTGAGGTACACAACAAGAGGCATGAGCAATTTTACAAGTGTAAAATTAAACATTGGACGCAATGTGAACGGAGGCCCTTGCAAGCACATTTCCTTACTCTAGTACAGTTTAGGATTTAGAGACTTCTCCCATTTCTATAATCTTTCAACACATGGCAGTGGCTGCTGGCTCAGAAAATGCATGTGTGCTAAAAATGCATCGCTCCTTATTAATATTTCTTTTTAGTTAATATTTCTAAGTATAAGCGATTGAGGCCTGATCCTGCAAGTTCTAATTCATATGCACTGGGTAGTGCCTTTGATTTTAGATCAGAGCCCAGATCATTATTAATCATTTAAATGTGTTGTGCCCTGCTTCTTAGTCTCTGCCTTATTTGAAACCTCACTAATTAGTACAATGTACTTGTTGTTCTACCAACATCATAAACAAAACCAGTACCTCCACCTTATCTTTGTAAAAATTGTTTTCTGTGTCGGCTGTGTGTTGTTCTATGCTCTTACTGAACCAGGCAACATCGACTGAAACTGTGATCTAATACAGCTGAAGTAATCTGAGCCTACGCAAGGTTTAATGGACTAATACCTCATTTTCTGCTGCACATGAAAATGTGTAGGTGATTTTATATAACAAACCAATAAGTGAAAATTATTGAAAGAAGTTATGTTTTGCCTCGAAGGAGTCTCAACATGATCTTCTGGTGGGAATTCAAGGATGGAAATTTTGAAGCATATGATTGTATATCTTTTTCTTCTAAGGACACTTTTGGTACTTTTTTATGGGCACAAATTTGGGGTGGTTTTTTATTTTGTTTTGTTTTGCTTCTTGGCTTACGTTTGTTTAGGGTAACTTGTAACACTTGCTGTTTTTCCCTTGTGCTGCCACCACAGATCACATTCACTTGGGTAAGATGCCCGTTTCTCTTAAATGCCACCGCTGTTTTTGCTTTGGTTTATATCTCACAACATAGTGCTGTCTTTCTTTCCAACATTGTTATTCAAGATAAATAAATGCATTCCATTTGATCCACAAGTCAAGCTGAGCTGCTTTCCATTGAGAATTTCAAAATTGTGGAGGACAGAGACGAGAGGGGGAAAGAAGGGTTGCCCTTGATTGAAAACAAATTGAAGAATCTTGAAATACTGTATTAAACAGAGTTGGTATTCTCTTCCCAGCTCTCTTCATCTTCTCAGACAGCCAAGCTCTGGCAGCCTTATAGGCACCTATAGAAACCGAGAACTCAGGTTTCTGAGTTACTGTTAACAGAAGACCCCCTCACCATCCTGAAAGGCTGTAGCTTCTCATTTCCTATTGTAGCAGTTCAGTTATTTAAAGTAATCAGTAATGTACTCTAGGGATTTTTTCTCATGAAATAAAAGACAATAGCCAAAAGACAATAGCCTGCCTATGAGAAGCTCAACACACGTACTGTACTCTGTGCAGCTAGAATCCATCGTGTGACCCTTCTCAATGAATCCTGAGTTAATGTAATTTTGGCTGACAATATTCTCTTTGCTTAGAGCTTCTTTTTGGTACTGTTTTGTGGTTTGAAGACCAGCATCTCATGTTCAATGACTCAACCTTGTTTTCTACTATTTTGCTATGTGGAAGAACTAGGTGAAAAATTG
>NW_017729026.1:10113543-10139499 GCF_001723915.1 Gavialis gangeticus | reverse complement strand
GGCCCAAATCCAGCAAGATGCTTAAATGTACATTTGGTTTAAACGCTATTAGTAGTTCCATTAACTTCAACTCAGTCATTAGTTTAAATCCACCCTAGTATGATTTTAGTCAAATCTAATATCTGTCTGGGCTCTGAGAAAGTAGACTGTTGTCCAGACTTTAACTTATGTCACATCACAAAGGAGATTGTGACAACTGATGTCCTGGCTGAAAGTTTCTCAAGCAAAGCCAAAAATTGATTGTTTATCCTGGATTCGTTAATTATCCCAAGTGTTACTGGAGAGCTGAAGCCCAGAGTCCATGATCATACTGCATTTGTGAAATGTTCATGTTTGTAAGATTTGTGGTTTGAAAAAGCAATGTGAAATAACTGAACAACCCTTGTACTGCATTCAGTATCATTATGCATCACACAGCATTTTGGGTACATTTTAAATTCTCATTTAAGAAAAGATTAAAACATACCTAGTGAAGAGAATTGTTGCGTTAGCAGGAAGGTAAGCCAGTTCTAATTTTTGATTCTGTGTCTGTGTACAAGAGGGTGATTGTTAGTGTATCTCTGAAATCTCTTTAAGTGTATGTACAACTGAGAAGTAACTTGGTCATGTGCCATTTATATGAATGTTTGTCTTAATGGCCAGGTACAGGCATTATACCTCCACTTATTCCATCACTGGTATAAGCGATCAGAAACCAGTGTATACCCATAGCAGAACACAAGTTCACCACGCAAGAAACCAGTCTATGCCCATAACAGAAGCTGGGCACACATACACTGGTTTAAAAGTGGAGGAGTCCAGTCAAAGTTTGGCCCTCTCCACCAAAGGGCAAATGTGTATTCTGTTTGCTTCTGATCTAAACTACACCACTTAAGAAAACTGTGCAACTTAGATTGATTCTGCCTTAGCTTTTGTAATGTCTGTACCTAGCCAAGTATCCAGGCTGTAGCCGTCTTGGCTTAGAGGAAAAAGGAATCAGAACTTGCGTTAAAGAGGATATCTTTTATTAGATCATCCAGCTTTCGGTCACAAGCACCGTTCTTCAGGCATAGGAGAAAAGATTGTAAAAGTTCTCCGGAGTAGAACTGAAAGTTCATATTTCATAGGAGAGTTGAAAGTGTGAACTGTTCCAAACATGAGATTTTATCACACCTTCAACTCTCCTATGAAATATGAACTTTCATTTCTACCCAGGAGAACTTTTACAGTCTTTTCTCCTGTGCCTGAAGAAGGGTGCTTGTGCCCAAAAGCTTGCAATTAAAGACACTTTTTTTGCAAAAATCCAGTTGGTCTAATAAAAGATATCACCTCTACCACGAGTTCTGATTCCTTGTACCTAGCCAGTGCGCATAAGCCAACTTTGACACCAGCCAAATTCTGGTGCCATGTTCCTTTCTGACCTACTTAGGATTGGAATCTGGCTACCAATCAATAGTGAAGGTAGCAATATATGAATATTTGGTACAGCAGATTTTCCTGCAGTGTACAAAGTCCTCCTAACCTACATACTGAAACCACTTTTACATTTCAAATGCAATTCTATGTTCACCCTGAAAACCTAAAATCCAAGTTATTCGTGCACTGTGAAGCTTTTTACAGGGCTTGTACCTCGCAGTTAAAGAATAAAACTGTAGCTCCATGCCCATGTGCATGTTGCTATAGCATGCCTTTAAACTAGGAAGGCTTTGAGTCCATGATCATGAGTGCTAGCAGGAAGTCTTTTTCATAGTTTCTTTTGAGGCCTGTTCAGTCTCCTTGATCAGTGATACTGAGACTGGGGTAGACAGGTCTTCAGAAAATAAACTCAGGGACTTCTCTCCAGCAGGAGCTAAGTTCCAGCAAATGTGAATATATAAATGAAAATGCCTTAATGCCTTGTAGAGTGTCTTGCTCATGTTGAAAAGTGGTGTTCATACTGCTGTCTTTTTCTCTTCCCTTCTCTTTTGCTTTCACACTGCAGTTACTCTATTCGCCATTCCATAAGCATGCCTGCTATGAGGTAATGTGCCAACGCTATTGTATCTAAGCTATGCTGAAGTAAAACAATGCATATTTTATTTGCATTCAATGGGCCTGACTCAGCTGAGTAGCCTCGCATAACTCACCAAGATTACTCGTGTGAATGCAAGCCTTTGGGTTCTTTCTAATTGTATTACCTATTAAAACTGTGTACATGTATTTAGGCACGTGAGAGGCCATTGGGAGAAATTTGAGGGAGCAGATGTTTATACCCTGTATTACTGAATGTGAAAATTATCTAATTTTGGTGCAGTCAAGACATAATCCAAAGCTTATTGAAGTCAACTCCAGTGGGCTCTAGCTCATGCTCTCCGCACGGAAGTTGTTCTTTCCTGTTGGAAAAGTAGTAGTTATACTTTTCGACTGAAAAAAAACTCAGTCTTGCCACCTTACAACAGAGGGCCCTTTCCCTTGCTTACCACAGACATTGCACTGAAGGCAGGCACACAGTGTGTGTGACCTGATGATAGCCTACCTCCATCTTGCTTTGGCTGTTCATGCCATCATCTTTAAAGATAGAGAAAAGTGCATCATTTGTTTGTGAACTCAAACAAGAATACTTCTGATGATCTTTCAAGAATAGGGCAAGTAGAAGCAGATATGGTCAGATAAATTGTTTTATATAATTTTGGATTTTTTAATGCACATGTCTTCAGCAAGTTGTCATTGTGCCCTTTCTCATCCCCTCTCTCCATGTGGTCTCATGGACAGGATACCCCAGGCTAGGCTATACTGTTAAGTATTGCCCTTTTATATGCATCAATCCATATAGGGAACAAATGCAAGTATAATTGTCAGAACTAATTCTGATAGGAACTGTACTCTTCTGTGACTGGGAGTAGGATCTGGGCCTTTTGTTTTTATGTGTCTTTTGTTAAACACATTATAATAAATAAAAAAACAATTAAAAGAAAAAGTTAAGGACAAAATACCTCTTCCCAACTTGTTAGTGTAAATCCGCAAAGGCAGTTCATGTGGATGCAACGAGCCTGTTGCACATTCTTTGTCCAATAATAATAGATGGGAATTGCAATGTGGATTACATTGTGGAGTTGGGGATAGACTTTGGGGGATATTATACTGTGCTATCCCTTTATCTGCTGTTGTTTATTTCTCCCTTTGCCCTGACTCAACTTTGTTTCCCAGGGTGAAAACAGGTGTCATCTCTATGCCTCCATAAAAAATGTTTATGGCAGCACAAAATGAAAACAAACAGACAACCATACCTTCTGTCATGCCACACATGCTCAAATTGGTGGCCACAGTAGAAGGCGGTAACAAACTGGGCCAGTGTATTGCAGCCCACATGGGTTTGCTTAGGGTGGAAGAGCTCAAGCAGCATTAGGTTGTATGGGCTCTCCAGCCTCCCCAGGGTAGAGGCTCCTTGGGCTTGAGGGGTTGGTCCTCCACGCCACTACAGTTTTGGGCAGGATCAGGCCCTTCAAGCCTTAGACTTCTGAGATGCTCCTAACTTTCTCAGAGAGGCATCTTGGTAAGCAGGTAAGTCAGGGCTTGCAGACAAACACCTCGTACAGCATACGGTGGAGTTCATCTGTAGGCAACCTGGCACACATTCCTGGCAGCAGTACAGACCGCAGGCTGCAAACATGGAGCAGTGAGTGTGAGTCCCCACCTTTCCTCTTTACAGACACGTATGGGGGATATCCTTTGCAGAGGGATAATCACATGTGCACCTTCAAATGTGGAGGGGAGGGACCCACTTGCAGGCACATGTGGGGAAAGCCCTGTGGGGGATTCTCCTGCTCCCCAACATGGGGGCCTGTCTACAAAAAAGGATTTCCCCTCACTTGCAGACATGCCCCAAGTGGGATGTAGCAACTGGGGTCATCTACAGACACCCCTGGAGCATGATCAGCTTTGCTGCGAGATGTCGCAGTACAGCTTATCACACTCCGATGAAGATATCTGTTTCTACCTCAATGTGTTTTAAGGGCAGTCAAATTTCCACGTACTCCCTGGTCCATCTTACTTACACCCCACCTACCTGTGGGGGGGTCACAAGTCACAGCCCCAAGGAAGCTACTGTAGGCCAGAATGGGGGAGCCCAGCTGGGAAACTAAGGGGCACTTTCCTTCTCCCTATGGGATAGTCCATGTTTTGGCCCTAAACAGCATACAGTGATCACAGCACTTATGTTCGCTGTGTTAATCAGCACCATGCGTGGTCAACACATTTTTTTTCTGTGAGTGACATTAAAAATTGAAACGACAACAAAAAAAAAGCAAAAAAAACCCCCAAAACAAAAAAAAAGCTGTGCTTTATACTTGGGAGCAGGGGGAAGAGAAGGGGAGGAACACAGTTCCCAGGCAGATTACCCCTGTCCTTGAAAACTTCAGTTTGCTGCAGGTCACTTTTTTCCCACTCCTGGGACAAAGGGCCAAACAAAGGGCTTGGCTCTGCTTTTATTGGAAATCAAAGGCAAAACCATATAATCAAGGACAAAATTGGGTGCAAAATAAGGCCTCTTCCTGCCAGAAGCCAGATACCTCCAGTGTCTGCTTGAAAGTAGTCAGCACCTCATGGGATCAAGGCGCTGAGGATTCGGATCCTCCAAGGCATTTAAACACCTAGGTCACCTATACACAAGTGCCACAGCCGCTCTGATACACTGGAATTCCAGTGCGTTGGAGCCAACTCAGTCGAGTCTGCCTCCAGCAGCCTCCTGCATCTTGTGTATCAGCATATCCACACTTCAAAATGGTGTTGGGGGGGGGGTGCTTGAATTAAAGCTCATTGAATAAGCTTTAGTTCAAGTGCCCCCCCCACCATTTTGAAGCATGGGGATGCTGATACAGGAGACGCCGCAGCACTTTTTAATTACAGTAGCTCTTGGAGCCACTCTAATTAAAGAACTGCCCACCCCCAGAGCACATGTAAAAGTGCCCCTAACTTGACATCTAACCAAAATACCTCTGTCAGCCTGTAGCTATTGTCTTTAAAATAAATTGCCATGTTAATTTAGTTTACTACTATTCAGGGGCCCAAAACGGTCATTTGAATGTTGCTACATAACCTGATAAAACCAAGCAAATGCAGAGTGAAAGCATGCATTCCTTGGTTACTAAGGGGAAGATTATGGTAACAAAGCATCATGAGACAGTCAGTGTATCACAGTATTTTTTTCAATTTATTACATGGGTTCTGCCCTTGCAAATTTGTTGCTAAAAAAACGCTCATCAGATCCGGACAACTGGATTTGACAGACAGCAACACAAATGACTGCTAGTAGATTATTGACGTGTACTTGCATGCTGGAAACCAACCTTTGTGCTGGCATCATTGTCTGGTGGAAGTTGGGTGAGTGACCCCCACTGTTACTGGGCACAATCAAGTTTTGAATGTAACGTTTTCTTTTCATCATGTTTTTCCTCCTAGGAATTCTCCAACTTTCAAATCTTTTGAGGAAAAGGTTGAGACCACTGTCACAAGCCTTAAGGTAAAGATTCGGGGCTGAATTATGTTGCTGTGTTTGTTAAAGTGTGACAGCTTAGTTATCACTGTCATTTATGCCAAAGCCAGATTGGATATCACTGCTCTGTCAAGGATTTCATGGAGCTCTATGCACTGAAAGAAAATGAAAGCAATATGCAGATAAATGTCCTTTCCTGGCTCCTTGAATACCAAATAACAAACTGTTGTTGGTCAATATAAATCCTTTTAGAAGGAACCCACTGGGGTCACATCCTTAAGTGGTATAAATGGATATGAAGACCTACACTGATTCACACAAGCTGAGGATCTGGCCCCACATCTTTGACCACTTTTAATTGTTCTTTTCCATGTAAGAAGGGTCCATTTCCCAGCTCATGCCATTGCTTTTTCTGAATTTTAACCTTCAGAACTATATGAAAGTTTGTGCTGAACAGGTTGTCATTTCTGATAGTAATTATTCCCTTCTATTCTGCAGTGGTGAGGCCACATCTGGTGTCCCGTTTTGGTGTCCCCCTCCCCCCCCACTAGAGAGAGAATGTGAACAAATTGGAGAGACTCCAGAAGAGGACAGTGAAAATTGTTAGAGGACTGGGGCACATGACTTCTAAGGAGAGGCTGAGGGAACTGAACTTAAGAGGCATTTTTACACATGTTCCTGGTGTAGCACTGGGCAATCTCCGCTGCCCTGTGCTGGGGTGGGGGTCTCTGCCGTGAGTGCCCAGAGGCCCCAATCACCACTGATGCAACCAGTGACTGTGGGGCTTTTTTTTTTGTTTATTTTTTTTTTAAGTGCCAGGAGGCTGGGGCGAGGCAGGGCAGCCGGCGGGGGGGGAGGGGGAGGGCTTTTCCCACAGATCCCCCCACCAGGGCAGAGGCAGGCTCAGTCGGAGGAGCCGCAGGAGAACCTGCAGCTATCCAGTTGTGCCTGCCTCTCCCCGGCCAATCCGAATCCCTGAAACAGCATTGAAACTCTGAAATAGTTTCAGCCGAATCAAAACAAACAGTGATCTGAAACACCTAAACAAATCACTGTCCTCCGAGAATGAAACATAGCGTGGTTTTGTGCAGTCCTAGTTGGTAGGTGCATAACACTAGATGAGGCTACTTTGGATCATTTAGTCCTGTTTCCTGCAATTACAGAAAACCATGCAATAGCTATTAAACCCAACAGCGTTCACAAAATTATTGGCTCCAGTGTGTGCTTTGAATTACTACCTGCTCTTTAAAAGAGCCAATAATCTGCTTTCTACATCTTGGCATGTGTGCCTTCTCAGCTTGTCTTGCTTTCTTTTAAAACAAAATTTTGAACATTTCTTAGAAGCCAAATTGGAATCCTTCTGGGCTGGAACGAGGAAACTTACTGTTTTTATCCTCTATTCACCTTATTTCAGACTAAGGTTGGTGGAACAAACCCAAGCGGGGGAAGTTTTGAAGAAGTTCTCAGCTCTACAGCCCACGCCAGCGCTCAGAGCTCTATTTCAGATACACGACTTCCTGAGAGCGAAGAGGAGCTGCAGTGTTAGGCTGTTGCCTCTACTGTTCACCTTCATCCTCTGCACTGAGACTCACCCATCAACCATTTTATATACTGCCCTCCCATATTAAGCTTGATACTAGTCTCCATAATACCTTGCAAAAGGCCTCGCTGATGTTGTAGTGTAGGAATTCTTCTGTACATATTTGTACTTTTAATAGGCTATTTCCTCATTAAGCAGTTTGTATTCTATAGAAATTGCACACAAATTACCAGTTTTTAATGGTCCATTTTCTATAATGTGAGTGACCAAACAGCTCTTGCTTTCTGGAATTCCCTCCTCCAAAATCTCCTGAAACCTCTGGTATTTTATATGGAGGATTCTGTTGGATATGTAACCCCATTTTCAGTGCCACATCAGACAGATGGATCCAGAGCTGTGCAGTGGTTTCTCTAGACAGTAATCAGCTTTATGCCAGCTGTCCACCAAATGAGGCCAGGTGCCCTTTGCTGAGGAATATGGGCGCACAGTCCAAGCTACTGCAGGAGTTAAATAGAATAATTTATTTTTACTGAAAAAGTCTCTTCCTTATTCACTGCCATAATCTGGTGTTGAACTTCACTTCATCATGAGAGGTGAGGGGCAGTGAAATGCAGAGTTATTTAGATGAAGACTAAGTCGATACAGCTATTCTACCATAGCAAGAAGAGTTGCCATGTAAAAGTATGCTGTTACTTGCTGTGTGGATGGTAAGACTTGATGGTGAAACTTGTGTCTTTCATTCAGAAATAAGGGAGAATTTATTTTTGACTGAACTGAACGAGCTGCACCAGAATTAGAGCCTTAAGGGAGACCGTGCATGCAGTAACTAACTCAGTATGTGCCATAGGTTAGATAGAGGGCCTATGCCTTCAGCCTATAAAGCTGGTAACTAGTATGAAATCTGAATTTTGCAGTACACAAGATGAGTATGAGAGTTGAAGTGACACAATGACCCATATTCTTTCCTGCATTAGTGAATCTCAGGACAGATTTTAAGCAATTAAAAACAACATTCAGCGAATCACCAGAGATGCCACGATTCCTTATATCCTTTTTATTGTACTAGAATGTTTAGGGGAGAAGCTGTACATTTATTGTAATGATCTGTCAGCTATCCAGCTTAGGCAAAAGTTCCACTATTCATTCTGCAGTATCACTGCACCTTGTATTACCCAGTTTACCAGATTGAGATGAACACAGGCTCATCAAGTACAAAACTGGACTGAGGCTGGGTGGGGGGCCAGGAAGGGAGCTTAGTCTATTTTCAGAATGGGTTAGTTTGCTTGATTGTAATGGAAAGCTTCAAATCAGCTGTCACAATGCTGACTCATAGATTTTGCTAAAAACTCATTAGGAAAACCCAGCTTCAACTGGTTTTCTGTATGAGTTTTTTTGTTTTGTGAGTTTTGTATGTTCTAGTTCTTACACTGTTAAAATTCCTCCTTAATCCATGTGACTGAACACAGTTTGACTGTGAATACTTATGTTTCTTTAATGTGATTTATTTTATTATAAAAGTAAATTAAGTTAGTTTTTCAAATAGTTTTCTTGTAACAGTTTGCAGCTTCTGTTGCAGTGTTTCTGTGCATAAACAGAAAATCTATTTGAAAGGAGAAAACAATTATAGGTCAACATAGCTTATGTAATGAAGTTAGCGCTATTCTTATTAAAAATTAGTTTATAAAAATGAAGGAGTCTCTTGTTACTTAAACTCTGTATCTTTAGCTGTCCATTGAAATGAACTCTAGTGCTAAGCAGACACTGCATGTAACTATTTGTAACTGTCAAAATATTGCACAAACTGGTGGTTTATACCAGCAAAATAATTTATTGCTAGACTCCAGCTTATAGGAATTATCCATCATTATTTAAAGCTCTGTAAACCAGATAATGGAATCAGTGCATTGGCATAACTATTTAACTGTATAACCCTACCCCGGTACCTGCACAGGATGGAAGCATTTTTCTAGAGTGGCATTTCCATATTAAAAATTTTGCTTTGAAGTACATGCATATAGCAACCCAGCAATACCAAGCATATATGCAGACAAGCAACTTGCTTCAAACACTGCTTCAGAGATTTAAAATAAGTTTTAACAGTGGTGCTATTTTGCCAGTCTCAAAAATTAAAAAACCTTATAAGCCAGCTCCATCAAAGTGCAGGCTTAAAAATGTTGCGCTTCTGGAAAACTGCCTATTCTGGCTTTTTGCTCCTTTGGGAGTCGTATTTTCAAACTTTCCTTACCAAACAAGAGGGCTAAAATAGAAGGTTCTGTATTCACAGGGCAGGGACTCCAGCTTTGGAAAAACTTTTAAGATTATGAGATGTGCCAGTGAAAAAATGCAGTATAGCAGCTTACCTCTCCCAGTACCAGCTCTCTGACACCTAATCCAAGTCCAGGTGAAGCTTTCCCTTCTGAGCCTCCATGCATAAGTCCTCTTCTTTTGCATTTTATCATCCCATCAGGAAAGCTTCTTGCTCCTCCAAGGCTCTCCCAGACATAAGAGGCTTAACTCCACACAGCATCTAGGTTTCCACAAGCTGCAACTGCATTGCCACCACCTATCACCTCAAAGGCTTTGGCTCTTTGTGGTTCCAGTAAAAGCTCAGAGAGGCTTTGCACACTCATGTCCTTATGGTACACAGCTAGGCCTACTATAATCCCCAGAAAATGAAGGGATAAAAAACTGCAGTGACAGATCCCAGTGACTTCACCTGACATTGTAGCACCTGCTTCTCTGTATTTAACCACTTAAATCCATGACAGTGGAGAGCCATGCACCACATCAGCTATGTCATCCTTGACAGCACTAACTAATTCTGTATCCAGGTTTGCTTTCACCTGAACACACAAGGTTTTTGTTGTTCTACTGGAGCTTCTCCTTTCCATGTTAGCTGACCTGCCAGCAGATATTCTATCTGGGCACAGGGACCAGCACCATCTTCTACAAGTTTTGCATTTGCCTCCAACACAACTGCCTTGGATCAGAGGTCCCATTCCATTCACCTCTAAAATCCCTTCATCAAATATGGCAACACCTACCCCAGTCTGGCTGTCTCTGGATACTCCACCATGCCTAAATGCAGTAATTTAAATCAAGAGGGGTGATGAGGACACTAGACCTGGACGCTGAATTGGAGGACTAGGAGAAAGGCGCAAATAGTGGCTGCCTTGTTGCTACCCTGTGCATTGCTGCTGCCACCCAGGGCATAGAAGTGCCCAGTTATTTCATAAATGGACTTTTTGGCCTGGGGCTTTCACTAATCCCCAGAATAGTTACCCAACTGATCTTCTGTCCTCTCATTCCTCACTATCATAGTTTCTAGGGTCGGAAGAGACCTGAACAGATCCTCAAGTCCGACACCCTGCCCTGGGCAGGAACAAGTGCTGTGATCATAATACTCCAGCCAGATAACTATCCAACCCCCTCCAAGACCCCCAAGGTAGGGGAGAGCACCACTGTCCTCTGTCCCTGCTTCCTTGAGTCAATTTTAACTCTACTTGCTGATTGGCCATGGGTAGGGGCAGACAATTATTTTGGCTGGAGGGCCGCTTTGTGTGTTTTGGCTAGCTGTCGTGGGCCACACGGGTAGCCCTGGCCCTTGACAGTTGCCCTGGCCCCTGGTCACCATCTTGGGGTTGGAAGTCCTTCCCCCCAGCCCCTGACCTTTGCCACCAAAAGTCCCTCCCCTTGACCCCTGGAATTGCTCCTTTTAGGAGGGGGTGGTTGCCATCTTGGAACCAAAAAAAACCAAATCATACTCTAAAAGTCAAACACCTGCTATAACATATTTCAGTTTTATGACAAAAACATTTTTTGTCATGATTTGTTTGTGTACTGTATATAGAGGGGATTGCATAATAACTCAAAAATAAATTCTTACTGTATACTGTGGGAGTATGTGGCTGGGGGGTGTGTGTGTATGGTGGGATGTGTATGTGTGTATATGGTAGGGTGTGGGGTGGGTTTGTGAGGGGATGTGGCTGTGTGTGGAGGGGCATAGGGTATGTTGGGGAGTTGTGTATATGTGGAGGGTTGTGGGGTGAGGTTTGGTGGGGGGGAGGTGTGGGTACCCCCCCACTCCCCTGATGGCTCGACAGCAGCAGGCGGGAGCAGTCGGTATCAGTGCCCAGCAGAGCACAGCTCTGGCCAGTGCTGCACAATGCGAGGGGTGCAGCCTCCACCAGGCATCCTGTATCACCAGTGCTCCCTGCCAAACACATATAGCCCCCACACTCACATGGCACGGGAGGGAAGTGCCAGGTGACTTTCCTTGGGGGTAGGAAAGGCAGCTGGCTCCTGCACCTGGGGCTTTCCTCCTGTGCCATGCGAGTGGAGGCTGCATGTGCCTGGTGGGGAGCACTGGCAATAGCGGGGGCCTGGCGGACGTTGCCCTTCACTGCCACATGCAGCGCTGGCTGGAGCTGCGCTCAGCCAGGCACCAGTGCCCTGAGCACCCCCACCTCCTGCTGCTGCCACTGCCTGCTGGGGCTGCGTGCCATGAGGGCAATGAAGAGGGGTCCCCACACCCCCACCTCACACCAACACACTGCCCACCCAGGCTCCACGCTGCTCCCCTGGGCACAGGCTCCATGCTGCTGCCAGCCCCAGGCTCCGTACTCCCACCCAGCTGGAGCTCCACCGCTGCCCCTGCCCTCTCCCTACCTGCTGCCTGGAGCCAACAGAAGACCAGGGAAGTGGAGCAGGTCCCTGAGGGCTGCAGCAGCCCTGCATGAAAGCTGTGCGAACAAGGCACAATAGGTGGGGAGGGCACTACACATGGGTGGAAGGGCTGGGCAGGATACAATTAACTGGTGAGCACCGCAGGCCAGATGAAAGTGCCTGGTGGGACAAATCCGGCCTGCCCCTGCTTCAGAGACTCACTCTTCTAACAGCCAGTTCTTGAGAGTCAAGACTAGACCATATTACCATCCATTCCTCAGTCCTTCAGAGACCTCAGGTGGTTTTCTTTTTAGGTGCATCACTTGGGTCTTCCAGCTCCCTCCTGGGGGGGTACCAGAACATCCTTGCTCTCTGGTAGCAAACTCACAGCAAGCTGGTCCCTCCAACATAACTTTGGCAGTTCCCCTTCTAACCTAGTACATTAGCTTTGGTTACAATAGCAGGATGAAAATTCATCTAGTGCCTGCTGAATAGAGTCTAATCCTTCCCCCAACTGATGCAATGATGATGGAACCAACCAAAAAGTGAAATCAGTAAAAAAAAATCACAGAGGAACAGTCAGTTTGAAATAATTTCACAAAATGAGTTGTGGGGTCAGAGAACAGCATTTCACACTATTTCACAGAATGTACCGGTCTCTAAAAATAAATGGCTTGTATAAACGTATGCCCATGCATTAGGCTTAACAGTATATAGAGGATTTTCATTAGACTGCAGGTAGAGTGGAAATCTCTGTAGAAGGAGAAACTTCACACTGAAGGAACTCTCTCTTTGAGCTGGATTTATCATTATTAGGCTACATTCTGCTGATGGATATATGCCTAAAGACAATAATTAGACTTTTCCTCAGTGACTAAAAGGAGTTACATTTCATTCAGTGTTGTAATTAGTTTTGCCTGCAGTGAAATGTACTCTGTCTTCAGGATAAAGTGCTTTCAAGTGAAGTGCCATCAAACACTCAAAGCTAATAAAAAAGCAGCCCCATTCATAGTGTTTGATCCTTAGCATCCTGTGATCTAGAATGCAAAGTTATCCTATATATCCCATCTACATTTTTCCAATAAATGCAAAGGAAAAAATATCCCCCAAAACTTCTTGAATTAATGATGCTGTGGCAGTGAAAGATGAGTGTAAAATAATAAATATTTTATTTTAGGAGCAACAACTAGACAATGTCTGATGAGCTTGGCTTACTTGTAGCAGCTATTTTTTCATTTCTCTCTTTAATAACAGAAGACACAAGCCGAACTATTTCTGGGTGACTAAATTTTCCTGGAAGACAAAAGAAAAGGAACAATTACTATATTCCCTGATTTGTCTAACTGTAACAAGTTGGCTGTACTCTTGCTCTAGACTCAGACTAAAATCCTAATTTATTTATTTTTACAAAACAAATTAATACAAAATTCTCCCGTTAGTAGTGAATACTAACTGTGATCTGTCAGAAATAACTTCAACTAGAGAAAAGAGCAATTGTTCAACAATTCAGCCAACCTTTTTTTTGATGGCTTAACCTGATCTATGCACTGTTTTGTTTGTTTGTTTGAGGTGGGGAAAGCAGAACAGCAGTTCATGCTGGGGAGTGTGATCAAGGAAAACATGCCTACTCATAGCAGCATTTAAGCCCGTGCATACAACTGATGAGATTTCACCACACGTTAATAAAAGAAAATGCTTAAATTCTGTCCTGAATAGGGATGGATGTATGCACAAACTGCTTTTCTGATTTAGAGCTAAAATGAAAACTATACGGTTTAATGGATAAGTGGCATAGTGGTTAATATGCCAATTGTCTAAACAAACACACTGGGTACACAGATTCTGGGAGGAGAAAGGGTTAAATCTTGGTTTAGGTACAAAGCTTGTCTGGCAAGTGGTGAATGAGCAGAGTACCTGACTACAAGGATCCATTTTCTTTTCAGAAATGAAGCTACAGATTCCATTCTTACAGCTTGTAAATCCATCACCTCCAGTTTCACAAGAGTGAGTCTGGAGATGAGAGAGCACCAGTGAGATTACTTAGGAACACAGCTACCACTTTTATATTTCCAAACTCATTTTAGTTGGATGTTGCTCTGCAGATGAAACTAACTTAATGCCTGCTAATGTCAATGGGAACAGAGCTGTACGAGTATTAAGGGTTTGGGTTTTCATAGTTCAATGACCAAAACGTGCCCATCCCCCAAACATGTGAATGATCTGAAACATTTAGCTTATTCTTTCAAGTTAATTAGTCTTTTTTTTTTTAAATGGAGGTCCATTTTACAGTGATTTGGCAAAATGAGATGTATCTACTCCTCTGATCTTTCCCTGGCCAAAAATATTTAACCAGAATTTGCAAACTATTTCCCCTATTGCAGCAGGACTAGTCATGATGGTCCAAGGCATATTTGTGAGGCAAGGCTTTTTGTGATATCTTTTATTGGATCAACTATATAGTTAGGAAAGCTGTTGGACAAGCTTTCATACATCAAGTCTCCTTCAGGTCACAATTAGTGAAGGCCACCCGATGACTGAAAACAGGTCCAACAGCTCTCCCAGTTATACAGCTGGTACAATAAAAGATATCACACAAAAATCCTTGCCTACCCTTGCAAAGATGATTTAAGTAAACCATAGACAACTGGTACTACAGAAGGAAATAATAAGTAATAAAGCAACCATCTCTGAAGCAGTGCACTCAGGGTTGATTCCAATTTATACTAATGGCAGGTTTACCCTGCAGTCAATGCCACTTGTGTAGACATACCCAAGCTACTTAAAATAGCTAGCTTAGGTACCGCAGCCTAAAGCTCACGTTCTTCCACATGATCACAGTCAAGGTATAAAGGGACTTGCTTAAAGAACCTGAGTCAATATAAACAGGATTTATTCTTTTGGGCCTCGTTATGCTGTATTAAATGAGAATCAGGCCTAAGGCAAACAGATCTAAGACGACTGTGTTGATTCCAGGTTTACTTTGGCGATACTGAAAGCTGGACTTATTTTTCCACTTCGCTGAAATGTCCATTCCATTCCTTTGTGTGAGCAGGTCCGATTCATCATAAATTTAACAAACATACTATATACTGTTCTTTTTCAACAAGGGACTCACTTTCTGCCCTGTACTTACAGTCAAGGGTTAAAACGTTGTGACCCCTGTTCCTCAAAGACTTATGCAAGTACTCCCATTGTCGATGGCACTGACCCACTTGTTTACAGACCTGGAGCCTAGAAAAAGCTTTGTGTAGTCACAAAAATTATGGGAAGTCCCCTCTTTAGAATTCACTCCCACTTCTGTTTATGAGACAAATGCTACACTTCTGATTCATACCTGCAGTTGAATCATAGAATTCCTGCAGTCTTCCAGGCGTTTTTTCCAACTCTTCATATTCAAATGCTTGGAGTATCATTTCACACTGATCCAGTTCTTTTACAAACCTAGCTTCTGCAGTAGACTGGTATTCATATTCCTGAACAGATGTGCAATTAAGAGAAAAAAGCTAAAACACACAGCACCAGTGTTAAGAGCTTTTTCTTCCATAGTAAAATCTGCTTCATAGAAATTCACAGCACATCATTGCACTCTTCAGCAAAGCAGTTAGAATTATGCACGTGCTAAAGTTCCACTAAACTTCATGGGATTTAAACATACGCTTAAATAGTTTGCGCAGGAAAGATGTATGCTGAAAGTTAACCATGTACTGAAGTGCTTAACTGAACTGAGAACTGTACAAAGACATTAATAATTATTAAACACTGGTTATACTGTATGTTTTAAAATAAACTGGATACATTAAAATACATCAAAAGATCTTGCTTGGTTTTGCTCATTTGAGGCTCTTTGGGATGAAGTGTGGGCATTTCTTGTGCACTGGTTTAATTGTTTTAACTTGCTCACATCTATAGCTGATTGGAACAATTCTGTTGTTACTATCTGTGGTGGTAACCTGAGACCAGTTGACTGCTCTGTTATTTTCAGCCTGCTGTATGAGATTTGATCTCTTTTCTCTTTCTAATGTTTACAACCAACTGTGTAAAAATGCTCACAGGAGTCTCTTCTATCTGTGAGAGTTATTTTTACCTAAATACCCCCAGCAGCTGTGGGAGTAGCTAGTCCAATGTCATAATCCTTGTCCAATGTCACTGACATCAGTGGGCATCATCAGCTAAGTCTCTGAAAGTGCATACTGGGCCAACTTCTGCTCTCAGATACATTTAACTCCTCCCACTGATGAGAGCTGTGCACAATTAAAGATAAAACATCCCTGTTTTGCCAGAGACTTGAAAGCAATAATCAGGTACCAGAGCTGCTACTATACTCAGTCAGAACTTGTAGTTCCTGTAACATGGGAAGCAGGGGCAAACCAGCTAACAGTATACCACACTCTGTGTCTAACAAGACAATAGTGGAACTGTCATATCTATTGGCAAGATCCTGATTTGTCATTCCAGCACAGTTGTGTTCAGATAATGAACTTGTCATGCTCATTTGGGTGTTTGACACATTACTGAAAATTGGCTCTATTATTACATTCACTGCTTTGTGTTCCAAAAATCAGGACTTTGACAGTAGTGAAAGAGTGGTGTACGAATCAATTTGAATTTAAATTACATTTTGAAATTTTCAATTAAGTTTTAATCAGTAGTTGATTTGAAGATTCCATTTCAACAGTTTTACATTCTTCCCCTTGATTCCCTTCTTGGCCTACGGCTTTACATCAATGCGTAACTTAATTTAAAATGCTGTTCAACATTGCATCTTATTTTCTTGGACTTATTTTATTCAACTGCTTGTGTGATTTTGTTTTATTAAGTGCTATTCATCATTAAAGTTCACATTTTCCTTTCGTAGCATCCTAAGTAAGAACTTCAGCACTGTGTCTCCTTGCCCTGTTGCCATAAATTAATTTGGGGTAAGAAATCAACCAGCTGAAAATAATTTTTTCTTTGCCTCCTTGTGCCCGCTGTGCACCAGATACTGCATGCAATGCAGCATACTATAACCTAAAGAAATACTTCACTATGTGGCAACTGCAGGCTGTGGCCAACACGAAGGTAAACATTTCCAGTTTCTTTCATGCTAGTATTGGAGATTTAGCAACATTATTTTATACCTCAAGTGTGAAATCACTCCTTTTTTCAGCACTCTAAGATGGCAGCTACTAACTATTAAAATGATTACTGCAGGATTGCAGGTTGACATAAAAACAAACTAAGGGGAGGGACAGAAGACTACACTACTCGTTATAAGTCCAGTGATTTGTGTAAAGGTGTTGGCAACCTATAACTTGAGAAGCTGCTGGATCTGGCCATGTGGAAAAAAGGAGGAGGAAGGGGGGCTGGGGCATTTGCCCATGCTGTGCCATGGCTGCGTGGTAAGGAGATGCTGTGGAAGTAGCCATATCCTAGTCTGCCTTGGAACAAGCTGGTCATTCTAGTCCAGTGCCAGAAAAACTCTGCTGACTACTAACTTATGTTTATATCCTTAAATGAAGTGAAAACACAGTTTTGGTGGCCTCCTCCTGGTATGTTTTTCTTCTGGCTTCAAAAGCACCCAACAGTTTTAGCACAAATGGAAACAAGTGCCACTCTTTGCTCACGGCTGGAAATAAAAAAGGATTATCACAGATCAGGACACAGTGCTACTCGCAAAGCTGCAGGAAAATATCTTGCACAGACCCCATCCCAGTTCAAACCTATTATGTTAGTTCCTCAAGAGATGCTCAAGGCAATGGAATGACCCCTACGTAGCTGAGTGCATCATTTGTCGAGTGCTTCAGAGAACGGTTTTTTTTAGCATTTGGAAGACCAAAGGGTTTGCATGTATTTTCAGTGGGTTACAGGGATACTTCATGCTAGAAACTCCACTTTACTAAATTATGCTGAAGGTAGAAGCAAGGACAAATGATCAAAACTGTGCACATAGGTGTAATGAAGAAGATTAAAAAGTAACATATGCTGAAAATAGGCTGGGTACAGATGAGGATGGGGAACCAAGTCTTGTACAAGACAACAGTGAAACCTATGGCATAATAAAAAAATATGCAAGGAACTCTAGCCATAATAATATTCTGCCTATGCACTATAGCCTTTTTCATTGGACAACTACTAACGGAGAGTACTCATATCACTGAACTAAATTTCCTAGATTTGACTATGCTGATTGGGCAAACATTCACCAAAATAAGACAGGGATTTTCAGCCAAGTGACAGAAATAAAGATAATTTGTACTTACTTCCCAAAGTTCATAGATTTCTTTTCTGAGATTCTCTGACAGCAGCTGGGTCAGCTGTTTCATAGCTGTCTGAAAGAGATTTGGCCATTATTTGAGTACAAACCCTTTCCTTTCATTTTCTGGCAAAGTAACTGACTCCTCCTACGCTTGCATTAGCAAAACTGAAACAGAAATTTCTCCATAGGTGTACATGTAAAGTACTATGCTGTAGAACAAATTCTTCATATTAGAGGTGCTCAAATAATAGTAAAGAACTTATCTAAAAAAAAAGCAAGAAATAATCTGAATCCGTATTCAGTAGCTATCCCAGAAGTTGGGAAGTGAGGTTAGAGGAAAATGAGCAGTTAGGGTCCAACATACTGACTCTCTGATTACCAACTCTGCCTCCCAGACTTACAGAATATGGGGACAATATCTAAACTTCTTGGGTGCATCCCAACAAACGGGAATGTACATTTCCCCAGGGACAAATAGCAGCAGTACATATTTGTGCCACTGCTACTTGTCCCCAGGCATACCTCTGCACGTGTGCTTTGGCACACAGCAGATTGCCCCACGTGAGGTAGGGGAAGCTGGGGCAAGCACCTAGGTTGGCCCTAGCAGCCTTATCTGGGGCTCTGGGAACCTCCTGGGGCTACACTGGCAGCAATCTGAGCATGCAGAGCCTCTAGCCAGCGCCTCCCTTTTTTTGCTGCATTTTTTAAAGATATTAGGAGTTTCTGGCATCTAATTCTGCCTCCATACTGCAAATGTGCAGCCCGGAGAAGCCTTTCATGTGCACTGCATCCATTCTGTGGTGCCTCAAAGCCTTGCCACCCAGCACACGTGTGCACTTGTTTGGATGCACCCCTTCAGTTATTAGTATATTCCATAAAGGCAACTCCAAAGTACAAACACCGACCAAAAAAAAAAGAACAACCTATCTAAAAAATCCTCAAAGCTTTGCCAGAAGGACCGCAAATAACTACCCAGTCGTAGGAAAAAAGAGGAGAACAATGCACATCAGAAGTTGAGCCTAAAGGATGCCTGTACATGTGCTACAGGCTGCTCCAGCACGCTGTAACTGCAGCACATCAGAGCAGACTTGATAATAATTGAGTCTGCTGGAGCAAGGTAATTACTGTGCTCCAGCCAATCTTGTGTATTAGCACCCCCATGCTTCAAAATGGTAGCGGGAACTTTTAACTAAAGCTCATTGAACAAGCTTTGGTTCAAGTGTCCCTGCTGCCATTTTGAAGCATGGGGATGCTAATACATGAGACACTGCAGTGCTCCAATTAGAGCAGCTCTCAGAGCGGCTCTAAATTAAAGTCTGGCAACCCCAGAGCACGTGCAAAAATGCCCAAGGTTCGCAACCACAGATGCTATTTAAGGGAGAGCAGAATTCTGGAGGCCAGTCTTGACACAACATCAAACTACTGGTCTAAGCAGAATCCCCTTTCCACATTGCTGCAACTAAGTAATTTTCTTCCTGTCCTTCTCTAGTGTTTCCCCACCAACACTTAAGGACTGTTACTGAAACAATGAACAATTCAAGAAACACCAAGCTTAATGCCAGTTATACACCTATACTTAAACTTACCACTTCACATATTATTTGTTTTAAAAGCTTCAATATTTCAGCAGGATAAATATTTAGGGACTTACCCCCTGTTCCCAGTGAAATCTATGGCTAAACTTCCATTGGAACTAATGGGAGCAAAGGCCATTTAGGAACATGTTTTAAATATTTAGGTACCTACAGATGCATATAAATACCCAGATGCTAGGTATTGTTGAAAATGCGTCTAGGTGCCCAAATACATTAAAATTTGACCTTTGCTAGTGAAACATTCCTAGAAGCCATGAGGAAAACAGAGTTCAAACAAGTTAGTCAAAAATGACAGTGAATATAATGTTTAAGCAAACATCTGAATAAGCTCTCATCTTTTACATTCAAACTTCTCTTTGTGTGGTACCTGTTGCTATAATTACTCTTTTAAAAACCTTTAGCAGCCAAACAGGGGTAAAGAAAGCATAGTAACATTCTTCCTGTTTCAGACCCTTTGAAGTTTTACTAAGCATAGTGGGGCCCTCTAGCTGCAAATGAAGGAATATTTTGCTTTTTGCTTTATTGCATACAAAGGACCAGAAATGAGAGAACAGCGGATGTTGGACATGTTTCTGCTGACAACAGAAACATTAACACCCAAAATAACTGCACATAGACAGTTACACATTTGTCAGGCTCTCCGATTATCTTGTGCACAGGGGATCTGGTAAAGTCTGTGTGATACTTTGAAAGGAACTAGAGTCACACGTTAGCTATTAACTGCTGTCCTCTCCTTCTACATACCCATTTCTCTTCTACACCACCCAAATTAAACAGGAACATACATAAGCAATATCTCTAATGTCGCCACAATCCAAATTAGCAGGTAGTTTTAGGGGTGTGTCTCAACATACATGTAGAAATATATGCAGCTATATTATGTTGCTTTGAATGTCTCCCAACTAGCTTGAATTGATCAATTCCACAAATACAGTTTTAATACTTTTATAAAGCCCTGCCAATACAGCCCGGTGCTCTGTAAATATACCAACCTCCTCTCGCTTATGTTTCTCCTCTTTAGAGACATTATCTGCAGGTGCTATGTCTCCAACAATGCATTCAGCCATATCATGAACCAGAGCTAGTCGGATACATCTGACAGAAAGAAAAGAATAAAATGATGAGTTTATAACCTTTATAGCTGTGCTCAGTTTATTATCAAGCAATCTTAACAAAATGCTCAGTTTGTACCCTCCAACTAATATTTAAAATACCATCGTACTCAGGAAAATGCTCTTCATCCTATATATTTTTGAATCCTAACTGCTATTTCCTGTTATGTATGCACATATATCCATGACCAAAAAGTAAAAAAAAGTAAAAAAGTAAAAAAAAGTTAATAGTATTGAGACCAACAGATCATTTCCAAAAGCAAGGCACATAAGAATTTAACAACACAATACATTTTACTACCCAACCAATAAGAAAAAAGTATGCATTTCTCAAATAACAAGAGAGACAGTTCTGTCAAATTTAATATGCAACGGACAAAATATATGCATATACTCACAGCTCAATTAACCGCAAAAGTATGCACAGCTTAGCTTCCTTTAACTCTTAACTGTTGGTAAGGACTGTTGGTAATAACCCTTTTCCAAAAAAGTGCTGCCACTAACAATGCTTTTTCATCAACAAGTTTTATCATCTATATATTCCAAAGCAGTTCAAAATGGTGAGTTTGCATTATTAATCCATTTTTTTAGTTGGCCTCAAGGCTTTTTGTTTTGTTCTTTATTATTACATAGAGCTTTCTCAGAGGGCAGCCCAAATCTGAGGAATGAACTCCCACAGGAATTAAAGACCATCACAAACCTCATCAGCTTCCACTGCAAGAAAATGGCACGTTTCTTTGACCTTGCCTTCTTTAACAGAAAAATAGCAATAAATAGACACCCATATATAAAACAAGTTAAAATGACAACACAAAATATTCCTAGGCCTGGGAACAGAATGAATGAGAGAGCAGGCAAAGGATAAGTTACACCGCTTAATTACCGAAAGGCATACCAGTACTATGGCGACAGACATGATATGCACCTCTACATAGAGGTCTCTGTATTTAACCCATTTGCGTGGGTTACACATTAAGTCTAACATCTTAAAAAATAAAAAAGAATAGACCTACTCTACCTCTGCCATAAAATAAGCCAAGAAACCTTTGGCAAATTACATTCTTTAGGTCTGATGCCTTCATCTTTGCAAGGGTACTTACATCTGTGCAATCTAAAACTTTGTCAGTGTTTACAATCACTCTTCTGCAAATGTAAGTATGTAAAAAGAATGTAAAAGTAGGAAAATCAGGCCCTCTTTCATTTGCCTATTTGAAAAGGTAGTTGTGTATGTTCTCTGCTAGACTAAGGGAACAGTTTGGTGGGGAGGAATAATGCCTGAGGAGGAGTAATTATCAGCAATGTAATTTAAAGCAGTTTATGCTGCATTAGAAAACCTGAATTTCTAGTAGAGCCTTCTATTTCCATTAGCTCACAGAGGTGACAAAGCAAATATGATCCCATATGCCTCTTGACAAATGATACAATACTTATTATGTTTTCCTTTCTATGCCAAGTCAATGACATGCTTCCTCATTGCTTCCAAAAGCTAACAGGATCTGTCAGACACAATTCAAGAGATGGATTCTACTTCATCACACAATTCTCCAAAATCCTCTCTGAATGTTATTCTTTAGCCTGCTTACTTATCATCAATCAAGAGAAAACAAGCTGAAACCCATTGTGTAGTTAAACTGCCCAAATTGCTGCTTTCAGCTACTAAGAGTGCAAACAGACAATGTATTTACACCAGCGCAATATACTTTTACACTAATATAAAACTGGAGCAGACATATGGAGGGCAGGCTTATACCAATGAAAACCACTCTGCTCCAGTATAAAGTTGGTCCTCCTTCCGCTCCAAAAGAACCAGTAACTATATACTAGCATGTTACACTGCTTTACCTATGATATTGACAGCAGTTCTGGTCCATTTCAACTGACTGTCCTAGGGCAGCTTACTACCTGCTCTCCTATCACCTATTGCCAAAACACTATGGGCAGTTTTACACCTGCTCTGGTGGTGGGAGAGGATGAGGGTGCTTTAATCAGAGCTGCTTCAATTAAAGTGCCACCACGTCTCGTGTATCAGCATCCCCGTGCTTCAAAACAGTGGCAGGGTGCTTGAACTAAAACTCATCAAATGAGCTTTAGTTCTAGCACCCCCACCACTATTTTAAAGCATGGTGACACCGATACATGATGCAGGAGGCTGCTGGACCGCAGTAATTGCCACGCTCCAGCAGACTCGATTAATCGAGTCCGCTCTGACGTGCTGGAATTCCAGTGCATCAGAGCAGCCTCCGTGCTCGTGTATAGGCGCCCTATAATAGCAGCCTGCTATGCTGGAAGAAGTTGGCTGTCTGCCCACTCTGGATCGCAGTATATTTTACATGTAATTTACATGTTGTGAATCTTGCACCATAAGTTAATAATTCTTAAATCACCTTATCTCCCAAGGGCAGGTATCACCTTGCCCAAGGATATAAAAATATGTATTCCAATGTCCACCCTCCAATTTAAAGCTCATCAAGTAAGGTATTTCTGTCAATGACTAGTTTAAAACACGCAAATGTTACTGAGTTAGTCATGATGACCATTAGTATTCTTACCTGTCTTTATTGAGCTTCTTATCTTCAGTTGCCAAAGCCATGACTGCCATCCTGTACATGTGATCTGATACACTCTCTGGTTTCTCTACGTTCCTGTACACCCAGCCTGTTCGTGGCACTCGCTAGTGGGAGAAATTTAACAACAATAAACTTACAATATACATTTTCAAAGTTTTTATCTTAACTTAGGGGCAGGAAAAAGACGGCCCACAGGCCGGATCCGGCTCACCATGTCATTCTATCTGGCTTGCGGGACCCCTCCAAAAAACAATTAATAGTGGCCCATGGCTACCCCTCTAAAAGCTGTCAAGTAGTGCCAGTTTTCAGAGGTCACCTGCCATTGGACTGGGTGGGCTCTGTGCTTCCACCTCCGTGGGGTTTCCAGCACTCCAGCTGGGAGCCCCATGTGGAGGCACTGAGTGCAATGGTGTCCAACTGGCCAGCTGCTGAGTGGGGAGGGGAGCTCCTGCAGGAGCTGGGGATGGAGGGGTGGGGATATGGTTTGTGGGTGGGGGTGTGGGATTCCCGCCACAGCACACAGCCCTTGCTGTTGCCAGCAGCAGCAGGCCCTTGGGGTGCTCCTTGCCCATGGCAGGCAGAGCCCCCCTGGTAGTGCACAGCTCCCAGGAGCTGCATGTAGTGGCACAGAGCCTACCCAGTCCAGTCTGCTGGCACGCGCCTTCAAACCAGACCAGGCCAGCACGTGGGGCTCCTGGCACTGCAGGCTGGAGCTGCACACCATTAGGCCGGGATGGGCGGGCTATCTCCATGACTCCACATGAGACTTCTAGCAGTCAGTGGGGAGCCGCACATGGCCGCATGGAGCCAGCCTGGCCCAATGGCACGTGACTCCCCATGGCTCCCAGTCCCAAGATGGCAATCGGGGAGGTGGAGGAGCTACCCTTGTGGTCCCCATCATTAAGCGGCCCTCCAGCTAAAATAAGTGCCCACCCATCTTAAGTGTTTCAGTGAAAATTATATCCATTGAGCATTATGCACCACTGAGCCACAGTGTTTGAGAGTCCTAAGTATTGCTAGAAAGCCAAAGTTAGTTCAAAAGCACAAGAAACTGATTCTCAGACAAGGCTCTATTAACAATGCATTACCCATACACACAACACAACCCATCATTATATGCTGTCTTCTCCAGCTTCCTAACCCGCATGCATGCAGCATGACCAAATAATATTCAGCATTTGAATGGCATTATATATCTCCATGGTTTAAACATTAATTACTATAATTATTCTCTGCAACTTATGCACAGGATGCTTATCCCCATTTCAAACTAGGGAAACTAGGGCTTTAATAATTTGCTCAAGGCATGGAAGAATAGAAATCCAACTGGGCTCAAAAGTTTCAGACTTCGGCCTCAGTGAAGTTGAAAAATCAGCCAACCAGAAAACA
Organism: Gavialis gangeticus; assembly: GCF_001723915.1. Taxonomy (NCBI): domain Eukaryota; kingdom Metazoa; phylum Chordata; order Crocodylia; family Gavialidae; genus Gavialis; species Gavialis gangeticus. The sequence goes on along the minus strand of NW_017729026.1, from coordinate 10,114,947 downwards.
ACAGGTCTCTGGTCTACTGAAGAATCTGCCCCCACTTCGCCCAGCAGAAGGATCTCTTTCAGCTGAGTCCTGTAGGCTGTACTAAAGCTTGGGTTTTCCCCTATTTGAATACCCTATGCCAGTCCAGATTCAGCCTTCTCCTCTGCAGCTGCCTGCCAGCTTGCCCACTGATGCCGTTATGCTTCTGAGGGCTATTGCCAAAGCCACACAGTGTCTGTCCTGGCACCAAGTATTTTTGAGTTTTGGCTCAAAGCTTTTATGCTGGAACTTAAAGGCAAATGTTTCACCCCAGTGCAAGTCCCAGTTCACTGCATGCTGGTGCGACTCTCCCAAACAAGGCCAGGTATTGGTGTCTCCACTAGGCACACTTGTTTTGAACCTCTGACCTGCACTCCCGTGCCTGTTTTTTTCATTCTTGGTCCCACAAATTCTGTGGTCCCCTTTTCCTGTGGCCTCCCCACCTAAATGAGTGACTTGGTGGGCTAGGCCCACGCTTTCTTTTAAAGGTGGACAAATAGTTCCTAGACAAAGCCAGGACCTGAGAACAAAGACAGCCTCTGGGTTGTGGACTATCTGCAGCGTGCTCCAACCAGGCGGTTCTGCCACTGTCCCTCTGGGCACATGCCAGGGAGCACCAAGGTCTCACCCTGGAGCCCTACCAGTTCTTAGTGGAGGAAGCCCTTGCTGGGTCCCAGCAGCCCCAAGCCTCAGTTTTCCCTCCCTGTCTGAGGGGTAGGCAGTAACCCTAAAAGGGAGCAGAAAGCATGCAAATACATATACACGAACACACTCACATACACAGATGCACAAACGCAACCACGCGCATAATGCACATGTGCACACATGCACAAACACAACCACGCACATAATGCACATGTGCACCCATGCACAAATGCACCCATGCAGCCACAAATGCACATGCGTGCACCCATGCACAAACACACACCTATGTAAACACAAATGCACTCACATACACAAATGCACATGCACAAATAGGCACAAATGCATCCATGGAACCACGAATGCACCCACCCACACACAGGCACAAATGCAGACGTATGCAAACACAAATGCACATGCACTCACAAATGTGTACGCACACACAGACGTGTACAAATACACCCACGCAGACACAAATGGACATGCACGCAGATATTCACACATGCATGCTCATACACAAATGCGCAGGCGCACACGCACACATGCACAGCCACGCTGACACAAACGCGCACGCGTGCACAAAGGCACGCTCACCCATGCAAACACCAATGCACGTGCACGCACAACTGCGCATGCACAGGTGCGCGCACGCCCACTTAGGCCCAAATGCGCGCTCACAGATACAACGCCCATGCATGCATAGGCACAAACGTACACGCTCCCCGCACACGCAGCTCCCCGCAC
>NW_017729026.1:10088585-10112865 GCF_001723915.1 Gavialis gangeticus | reverse complement strand
CGCCATCCCGCTCGGCGGCGACAGGAAGCGCGCGGCAGAGCCGGGCCGGCTCCGCGCCTGCGCCCTTGCTCCTCCCGCCCGGGCTGCGGTGGTGGCAGCGCGACGGGGGCAGAGACCCTGTCTCCTCCCGGTGTCCCGCCGCCCTCGGAGGAAACGGGCTTGGAATGAACGAAAGAGGATTTCGCCTTCTGCTTCCCCCCGGTCTTCCCTCTTTACTGCTCGGACCGATGTTTAAACGTAGGAGTTAGTGCAGAGTATTTCCGAGTCTCTGCAGCGTGCCCCTCAGGCGGCGTGTGTGTCAACTGGACTCTGCAGTATTGTTGGGAAGCGCAGAAACTGCTCGGTTCTTTCCTAAAGATATCAGATTGACCCACGGAGCCTTGTCTGCCTATGTTCTCGCAGCAGGGTAGGCAGCCCCCTGGCACGGGGGCTCAAAGGCGTTTTTCTTGGCGCTTGCGCCTTGGGGTGGGCAGCCACAAACAAGGATCAGGGCCCTCGTGGCTCCCCCACGTCCACCCCTGGCACACCAACATCTTACAAGTCGAGGTGGCACTTTTTTTTGGTGCTCTGCCCCAAACTGTTGCTGACGCCTGCTTTAGACCCACAGGACTACAACCTACACCCCTGGGTCTCTCCCACGATTTTGGTGCCTCCTTGCCTTTCTGCCTTCTGACACCACCAGGGAAGAGAAACTGTCTTATTTCCGCATCAAAGAGCAACTCAGAGACACTCCCATGGGCCCAGAGGAACAGACATCCACCTTCAGCTTCCTCTATGCAAAATGCAGTTTATTTTCTACCTCAGGGGACTTTTACAATCTTTGATGTCCCCTCAGCCTGAAGAAGGGCCTGTGTGCCTGAAAGCTTGCAGAGAAGGAGACTCTTATTTTCGCTGTTTTCTACTTGGTCTAATAAAAGGTATCACCTCTGAACCAAGAGTTTTAGAGTTTTGTATTCCTTTTGGTTTTTCCCCAAACACTTCACAACCCCGGGAATAAGCAAGCAGTCCAGGCTCTACACAGCGAGGAACATTTGCTGTTGGTCAGTGGTAAAAAATACCAGAAATATATCGAAGTTATCCCAGAGTAGCACAAATGCACACAGGGCTGGGCACAGGCCTGGGTGAACTGGGTAGCCGCGCAGGGCCCAGGCAGAAAGGGGGTCCAAAAATGGTAAATTTTTTCCTGTTGTCCAACTATTATTATTATCTCTGGCAAAGGGGGGCCTGATACTAAAAGTTCACCCAGGGCCACCAGGAACCTAGATATGGTGACCCAGACCTCAGAGCTGTGATCCCCTTTCAGTCCTGTGTCAGTCACCTGTCCAAGCCCCTTGGCTGTCTTTTAAGGTCACTGTGTAACTTTCTTCCATCCCAGTTCTTGCAAGTTAACCGGGTATAACTTGACAGGCCGATCACCCACTATGAAAACTTCATCTAAAGCTTCTGAAATCGTTAAGGATTGCATCGAGAAACCACCACACTTTATTTCAAGATGTGTCTAAACCTTTGTAGCTGGCAGGCTCTGTCTTATCTTTTGCACATGCTCAGTCAAAGAACCAGATCCAAAGCAGCACTGGAGGCACTTCTACATGGACACTGTAGTGCCAAAAGTGTAGATGCCTTTGTCATGGGGGAGTTCAGGGGTCATACAGATAGACTGAGGCACCTAGCCTTCCTATACAGCAGCGTTTCGCAACCCATGGGTCGTGACCCAAAAGTGGGTCACAGAATATATTAAAGGGTCACAAACAAATTTAAAAAATGGATTCTCCTTTAAAGGAGAAAAACATGATAAGCTGTGGGTTTTCCCTTGCAGGCTGGCAGAGTTCCAGCCTGCAACAGGCTGCTTAGGCCTCTTATGCCCCCCCCCCCACACACACCCTGCCCGGTTGGGCCTGGGAGCAGGCAGCAGTGGGTCAGGAGTGAGGGGCACTGGGTCAGGACTGGCCATTGATGTTTACAAATAGGTCCTTGTAAAAAAAAGGTTGAGATCCACTGCTACAGAGTGACTGGAAAGACCAAGGTGCATCCCAAGGGTGAACCAGAGGACATCATTGCTGAGAAGGGAGACTTTGAGAAGTGAGCCAGTAAGCAAAATCCTAGACACAGAGGTGTGTCTGAACTCTGGATAGAGCAGGGGCAGGCAATTATTTTGGGCAGAGGGCTGCTTACTGAGTTTTGGCAAGCCATCGAGGGCCGCATGACAGGCAGCCCAGGGTAGATAAATATGAATTTTCTAAATTTTTTAGGGGCCCCGGGGGCCAGATAGAATGCCCTGGCAGGCCGCATCGGGCCCCTGGGCCACATTTTGCCCACCCCTCGGCTAGAGTGACCACCCATCCCTAATTAAGTGGGACACCAGAACCTGCTACAGATAGAGCAAGGGAACCATGGCAGCCAATATCCTTCTTCTTTAAAATGTTATCAATATAAGATCAAGAGATTCCATGTAGAGGACTACACGCATTGGCAACTACACCCACTGGCGACACTGAGATCAGCTGTGCACCTCCTGGAAGCGCCAGCCGCAAAACCGGAAGTACACTTCTGATTTTGTTGCTGGCTCAGCAATCGGCTGCTGGGGGATCCTCCCTTGGTTGGTGATCTGCCCCTGGAGGACCCTCCCCCCCCAGTCAGCGATCTGGTGCACCCCCAGACTTGGGAGGCACCCATCGCCCATGACCCCGCAGTTCATACCAATCTGATCATGGGGTAAAATTCTTTCCTGATGACAAATATGGTGATCAATCTAACCCTAAGTGGAGGAGCAAGACCCTGTAGCTAGGAACCTCTGGCTTTGGCCCCAGCAGAAACATTAACACACCCCAGTCAAAGTCTCCGGTCTTGGCTGTAGCCAACACCCAAAGCCTCTGAGGAAGGCTTCAAAACACCCTGACATGTTTAGCAGAAAAGGGAGGTGGGCAGGGGCAACCAGCAAAGCCCAAAAGAATGGGAAGTACCCATAGTAGAACATAAGCACAGCTACACCTAGATCATCCCCAGCTAGTGGCTGCCCAGCCTCTTCTTGAACATCTCCAATACTGGACAGTCCATAGCTTCTCCAGGCACACAACTTCCCTATTCTACTGCCTCACTAGTCTAACTCTAAAAAAGTTCCTCCAGATATCCACTTTAAACATACTTTGCTGCAACTTCAAGCCATTGGTCTGTGTCCTCCTCTCTACAGCAAGAGAGAAAAAGTGTTTTCCCTCTTCTTTATGGCAGCCCTTCAAATATTTGCTTTCATGTCCCTATTGCAAGCTGAACATACCTAGGTGCCTTCAGCCTCTCCTCGTATAACTTGCTTTCCAAGCCCTTTTTCATCTTTGTTGCCCATGGATATGTCTCATATCAGGACCTGTAGACTCCAGAGGGGAAGCACATACCTGAATCAGGATACCTTCTTCATGCAGACAGCAGCATTGAATTTTGGAAGAAAGCACAACATCTATATACCCCACCTGACCTCACAGGGACCAGTGCTGTTGCTTAACTTTTTCCAAAGGCCTAGTGATTAGAAGACTTACCCAGGAAGTGGAAGACCTGGGATCTTGGCACTCCTCAGCTTCAGGGGGACTGAAACCCACATCTCTGACTTCCCAGGAGAGTGCTGTCATGCAAAGGCTTTGGTTGGGGTGTTCTCTGCCAACAGATATCTGCTTTAAAGAGTACAACTCTTTACACAAAGAGAGCTTTGTGTTCTGGTCCCCACTCTCAGGATTATCTGTCTTTTATAACAAATAGTTATCTCATGTAAAATGTATTCATGATCCTGGTAATATCAATACACAATAATATTCAATTATTATTTAATCTGATGCCCTGTGCGGAGGCGATTCTTTTTAGGGACAACAGATGGCGCTGTCTGCCAACAGATATCTGCTTTAAACATCCACTCGCTGTTACCGCTACACCAGACTTAAATCAGTTTTCAGTTCTTTAGGACCATAGAAAAGGTCTGGAAGGGACTGCATTAAGTCATCTAGCCCAGCCCCCTGCTCAAAGTAGGATCATCCCTGACTAAACCATCCCAGTCAAGTGTGTGTCTAACCTGCTCTTGAAAATTTCCAGGGATGAAGAGACCACAGCTTCTCAAGGTAGCTTGTTCCAATGCTTGAGCACCCTCAATCAGAAAGTTCTTCAGGATTGCCAACCTAAATTTCCTCTACTGCAAAATTTGAGGGCATTGCTCCTAGTCGTGTCCCTTACAGCCACAGGGAAGCTCATCTCCATCACAAAACAATACTATGAATTCCGTAAGAACAAGAACCATACAGCCGAGCCCCCCCCAAATAAAACCCTCACTGTTTTTAAGATAGAGTGCCATAAGCGTATGAAAGATGTCTGCAATAGCAGGGGACAGAACTCAATGAACCAAGGGTTTCTTTCCAGTACTATGTTTCTATGTTGCTACAGTCTCTTATGTACAATGCCAAGTGGCTATATCAAGCCTACATTTGAAAAGATTGCACAACATAATTAATTAATGAATCAGTTAAATTGGAACAATCTGCTGCCTTCTAATGGAAAGATAAGTTGTCTACTTGTCTAGTTCATTATGTATACTCAGTGACAACATATCAGAAGCTCTAATAACCAGGGCTTATCTCTTCTTCTCCCACATTCAAAATGTATTGAAGAGCACCTGTAAAACAATTTCTGAAGTCTTTTTATTTCACTAAGTCATGCTCTGCCTTTTTGATAGGCGTGCCACAAATTAAGCTCTGCACATTCCCCAAATGCTCTTCCAATCCCTCCAACTCTAACCACTGCTCTGCTTTCTCCTCCCTATCTGGTGCTTTCTCTGCCCAATCTGCTGCTTTGCTTTCTGCTCCATTACTTGTGCTGCTTTCCCAATTTACTGCTCTGCTTTCTCTCTGCCACCATTCTGCCTGCCCACTCCCTGATCAGCTGCATGCCACATACACAGGCTGGCATGCTGCTGGGCTAATCTGTTTATTACAAGAATCTCCAGGTACAGACAACACAGACAATATGGAACACAGCCCTTACAAATATAACCAGTGCAGCTCTGGTTCCCTTCTGTCTACACCTTACTATCAATAGTGTGGATGACTTTTTGTCTGTGGAGCTCTACTTTAGCTTTTCTCTTTGCTGGCAACTGCATAGTTTTCTAATGGGGTCTACAGAGCATGTAGGCATATGTTTCTTAGGTCATTTATGTTTCTTAGGACCTAATGTTTCTTATGTCACTGATTACTTTGTAGAAACTATCCATGCCACAGACAGCTGTCTACTCTCAGTCCAATATCTGCTATGGACAGCAGGCTTGATTCAGATTTGAAGTGGAGACAACTTCTCCGACTTCTAGGGAATTGTGCCTACCAAAGCTGAATATGAATCTGAGACAGTACACAGTCCTCAAATTTAAAGATATATTTCCACAACAATGTAAAAAGGATTTAGCCACGTAACTCACATTAATGTGCAAGTTATCCAGCTAAATATCCATAAATAGAATTGGCATTCTCTTTGTTGTAATGTATAGGATCTCAGAGGTCCTCTGATATACTGCTGTCAGTTCTAGATGAAATCACTGTGCCTGAGGAAGGGTGTTTGTGCCCGAAAGCATGTATTTAAAGACTTTTTTTTTGCAAAAATCTTGTTGGTCTAATAAAAGATATCACCTCTGTCCACAAGCACTGACTGTTAAATTAATAGAAATGATGCCTGCAGATTGAGAAGAACATGTACCACCAGAAATTGTAGTTGGTTCCAAACGTACTGAATCTAGTGTTGCATTCAGCAATCATTTAATAACTGCCTTATGTGCTTATGACAAAGTTACAGAATATGCATGGCACTTAGTACTGAGATACATACACTTTTGCATGAAAATCTTGGCTTTTTATATGGTGTTAGGAGATTTTGCCCCTCTGCGTTCATCAGGACATGCTACCAAGACCTGAAAAATAAATGTTTTAATTTCTCAGTTATACAGAAGCATGACAGAATTATTTGGTGGGGAGCAGGAGTCAGAAGCAGCACTCCAGAAGAGTGCATTTAACAAAAAAAGTCAAAGAGCAAATCAATCCTACATGAGCAGAACGTTTCTAATGTACAAAGACAGCTGAATTAAAGGATTAGGTCACACTGCCTGATTAACATCATTTGATCTTTTTTTATTGAAGAGCCACTGGGCTTCTCAGAGGATGGAAGCATTGAAACTTTAAATGAAACCACAAGTCTGGCAGAGAAGAAAGTTACTAAACTGAAAACAATGCGCCTTGCTCCAGTAATGATCAGTTTCTCTCTGCTGTTAGGGGATGCATCCAAATCAGGAGAAAGAAGTCTTCTTATTTTTGATATGGCAAAGCACATAAACTGATTGAATGCATCTTGAACTTTGTACCTGTAAGAGGCTTAGAGTCATGTGAAGATTTCTCTTTCTTTTCTTATGTATTTCTTTTTTAAAGGTGACTTACAAAAGAAGGAAAATCTTTGGATATATGTCTGTGCTTGCTTTCTTTCCTTGTGATACAGTCAGAGGGGTTTTTTTCTTTCTTTTTTTTCTAAACTTTTGTTTGTTTTTTAACATAGCAAATTCAGCTCCAGTCAAGGCCACAAAACTGTGAAAACTAGAGAGGCTTGTCCATTGTTGATATTTAATAAGAAAACAAAAGCTGAGTTATTAACAGGAGCTGAAATTGTAGTCAATATACTTAATATTTTTTAATAGTACCCATTTAGTGACTGGCATTTTGGACAGAGGAAATCTTTGTCAAAGGCTAAATTCCAGCTCACCCCATCTCAGTTACATTTGCTTTTATGGATTTCCAAATCAAAGATTTGACATTCATGATTTTTCTAACATAAAAGCAAGCTGTTATAAACTTTAAAAATAAATGTAAGCCCTTCTTTACTTACAAAGAAAAACAAGAACAAATGCAGGAAAAAATCCTTCTTTAATTTCCTTGAACTTTCCTTATTAAGAAGTGTGTAGCATTTTCACCATTATATGTTAAGATGAGTTCAGATGGAGATTTTCAAAGGCACAGATGAGATAAAGTTGATGAACTAGCACTGTCAGCTCTGGTAATGTCTGTTCTTCAAGTGTCCCTTCTAAAAGATTTCAGCAATGTAGGGTGTAGCCATGTACGTCTAAGGACATAGGCAGACAAGGTTCTTTGGGTAAATCTAATATATTTTATTAGAGTTAGACCAACTCAAATAGTTGAAAAAATTCTTCTTAGTGAGCTTTTGGGCACAAACACCCTTTGTCAGGCTGAAGAAGGGTTTGTGCCCAAAAGCTTGCTAAAAAGAATTTTTCCAACTTTTTGAGTTGGTTTAATAAAAAAAATCAGATTTACCCCAAGAACCTTGTCTGCCCTTCTAAAAGATTGTGTTAGTTTCTCTATCCTGCCCTAATATGTGTTCAAAAAATACTTTCATTTAGGATTTGAGGTACATTAATGGCATTATTATATTTAGTCTTAAATGCTAGTGGCACAAAATCATGCAAAAAACTGGCCATGGCCTACCCACAGTGTTTGAACAAAACTCCCATTTATGTCAGTGGGAATTCTAAGTGTATTATTATTTGCATTTAATAATTATATTTTTAATGTACAGAAAGACCTCATTCAGGATCAGGGTCCTACTATATTTACTACTGCACTGTAAATATAGGAAGATACAGTTCATGATCTAAGGATCCTTGATCCAAAGATACTATCCCACTCACATTCTAAACACACAAATTATATTAGATGGCATTAGAATGGAGGAAGAAAGATACTGTCCCACTTATGCATTTATAAGCAAAATAAATACTAATAGCATTCTAATTTATAGAAGGTCCTTGGTCTATTCATAGTTTAAAAATCTTTGTAAACAGAAAGAAATTCAATCATTTGTAACTACTCCATGAACATTTTATCCAGATATCTGTCTGGGTTCTTTGCAAACTGTTCATGTTAACTATTAATTTGTTCTTTATTTAAAATGTGGGATGTGCCTGGTCACCTAAGACACATGCTATTGTTTCTGCTCCCTAACTGGAGGTTCACTGAAACACTGTATACAGGAGAAATAGCAAATACTCTTTTTCATACACAAAAAAATACTCTGTTAGACACTGTAAAGACCTCCCCTGCTCAAAGACAACCATATCTGCTATTTTCAGCACTCTGTAGGTATTAGCTAGATAAGACTCTGCTTAGCTTCCATCATCAGATGTCACCAGGCACATAATCACATAAAGAAAAATAAACTTTGTAAAACATTCTTAATTGTAATTTAGATTCTTTTCATGCATGGTAAAGAAATAAATTATTTCCGTAGAAATTATATCACAGTTCTGCTTCCTTTTGATTCCCCTGACACATCCATCACACTGTGAACATTTTAGAAATAAAGGCCCTGTGAAGTGTTTGTTATTTTGTGCTTTACAAAGATTATCAGATTGGAACACTTCAAATTCATGGCTTTAATCCTGTTAAAGATGTATAGACATGTTTAATGTTATGCACTGAGTTGTCTCATTGGCCTCAGTTAAATGCTCACAGTGCTTAAACTCATGCATACATCTTTGCAGGGTCGAGGCCTGTTATTGTTAAAATATTTGAGCCATTCAAGCATCCCAGCAAGAAACACCCAAGCTACTGACATTTTCCAAGGAAATGCTTTGAATTGAGCTGTGCATTGTAACCTATTATTGACTTTAATTATCCATTATTTTCTTTTTTCTCTCGACACACTTCTGGTTGCATTACATTGCACAACTTATTAGTCAATCATCATGGCTTTTATAGTATCATATTTTCCATTTCACCTGGTGTAGTGCATGTGAGTATCTCTAAATTAATTAGAGGAGAGTGTGTGCAGTCTTATAACATCAAGAAGAACCAAGCATGCCATGGCCTGTCCATCTGTATAGTAACTAGCTTTGCTCACACTTACTCTGTACAGAGTTTATTGTTAGGTCAAACAAGAATATTACACAATAATAACTTTTTAAATAGCTACTTCCAGCTCAGTGAGTATTGAATAACTCCTTAAGAGAAAGCATTTATAAATTTACAGATAAAAAGAGGAACTCTCCATAGGATGTTTGGCTAATCCCTTCCCAGTCACTAACTGCTAGAGTTGCTGGTTCTGGGTTTCTTTTAAATCTTTCAGGGTATAAAGTAACTGCTTAACATCTTCATATTTTTAAACTTTAGTGCTCCTGTGGGCAAACTCCAATGAAAACCTGCAAAGTGGCTTTGGTGAGTCAAGTAATGGTCCTCTCTGAACATTAATGTGGAATCAGTTTTTCCATCAGGATGTTAGAGGTTGACATGTGGCGGTATTGCCACCTGTTATTAGAGACATAAAAACTAAGGAAGTTTTGCTTACTGCTGCTAATTTTTGCACATATGGGTATCTTTCATTTTTCAGCAAGCTATGACATTCTGTCTATCTATAATATAACCAGTACTTTTAGTAGGTTACAGTGTTAATTGCTTTGCTACATGCTGTTATTGACAGTGTGAAAGGAATGCTTTAGACCTGCTCTCTCAGTCTCTTCCTTCTTCCCCAAGTTTGGTAGAACAGTAATTTTAAATACCTGAGCCACCTTTTTAAATTTTGTCTTTCATTTTAATGAATTCTCCATTAGTAGTTTTTGGTGACTCATATGAAGGTAAAAATTAATAACAACAATCAGCAAATGGCAGTATTTTTAAAGCCAAAACTTGTATAAAATGCAAAACAGCAATGATCTAGAAAGAACTGTAATAATAAATGTGTTTTTTTCTTTTTAACTAGAAAAGAATTGTATAGAAGAAACTGTGGAAATCTGTTTTGGATTTGTCAGAGAATAAAGCAAAACTGCCATCAACAATTTACCATACTTATTTGTCCCAAGGAACAGGCTCACTGGATCAAATTCAGCCCTCATGTAAGTTTATTGGAGCACAGCCAACTTGAAGCAGGATGGACTGCTTTTCCCATTTAGCCAGGATTATGAGAAGTATCTATTGATTGGACTCTTCCCTGTTGCTAGTATACATTAGGAGTAAGCCCAGTGAAATCAAATGCGTTGCAAAATTGGAAGCAAGTTAAGAATTGGCCCACATATTCTCCCTTTAGAGACATACACACAGAGAGAGCTCAGAGCACAGAATTGATAGAGTTCTGGAGGTGTGAGAATGCTTATGGAGTAGATGGATTTGTGTTTGCAGAGAGACAAGTGTGGTTTTGATAGCTATTTGAGTGGAGGCAGGACTGTGAGGAGGGTAGGATTGGATGAGGAGAGCAGAAGTAATATTATACTTATTGCTAAGTAGGTTGGATATTTTAAGGGACTTAGCTATTAAGATTTTGGCAGACCATCATTGCCTCTTACAACCTAACCATTAGTGTATTTTGGTCCCGGGGTGTGTCTGGTTGTAGCATGCACACTGCATTCTAGGTATATTTTTGTACACCTCTTTTGCCCTCACAGCCTTTCTACATTTACAACAGGCATATGGCCTATTGAGACTCCTAGAAAATCTTCTCCTTTTTCCTATACAACCCTTATATACATGCACATCCCTGTCAATAACATGAATCCACAATATGTTTATTGTTAAATATACAGTCTTTGGCTTTTCATTTTCTCTTCACCTGTTCAAGTAGGCACATCAAACCTAAACATTTTTTTGACAATTCCCAATGAATTTTGCTGCACTGTGCAGTTTGCTGGAGGTGATCAGGGATTTCTTTATTAATATAATCCAGGTTAAACTGAGTCCAAGCAAAAGCTGAGATCAGAAAATGTCTTTTGTTAACTTTCATCATCACTTTATTTTTCTTACTTTGATCTTTGGCTTTGTTTTCTGTAACGTAAGCTGGGAGGCTTTGAAGGTAGTATATAAAAATATAAATAATTAACTGACTAGATGAAAATCCCCTAAAAATGTGTCTCCTGACCAAGCACGGAAACACCTCTGATTGCTGCCTCTCTGAGACTATTGACCCCTGCTTGTAAATCTTATTTGTAAGGTCATTTCCTTTCCTGATTAGATCAAAATAGCGGCACCAATGTGAATATGTTGACATGAAGATATCCTACTGAGCCGACTTTCCTTACTGTGAAAAATGGATGTGTGCGCCAGCATTTGTGTGTGTGTGCACGCGCGCGCGCATGCAGGTGTGTAGGTTTTAAGTTGAAAAGCAGCTTTACACATGTACAAATATTTATTTGCAAGTGGCCATAAGAGCATTTACCATCATTTCTTTACAAAACTGTATTTTACTTCCCACTTACAGAGCATGTATAGTCTTATATGCAGAGCACTGTATATAGTCTTATAGATTTCATAGACATTAGGGCGGGAAGGGACCTCGGAAGATATCGAGTCCAGCCCCCTGCCCAAAGGGCAGGAAGTCAGCTGCCCTTTATTATATATTTTATAAAGCACATTGATAAGGCAGCAAGAATCCTTCAAATTAAGACTGAAAGCCAACCTGGAAAATAAGTTTTAGTCAAACACAGGTTTTTCAACATAATGCAGAGATAACCACATTATGTAATGGCATTAATGCTGTAATGTAATGGCATTATGATACACAGAAACAGAGGACAGATGATCTAATATTCCTTCTGGCCTTAACATCTATGAAGGAATCCATTTAATTTATGGTAGCATTTGACTTTGCAACAAAACTATGGTATATAATGTGCATATTAAGATTTCAAAGGAAAAGAAAAGTGATATATTAAATTCAGTAATAAGTAGAAAGACAAGAAATTTATAAACAAGGCCATATTCAATGGTGAGTGAGGCCCCACTCCTGCAAGGCATGTGCCTACAGCTGCAGGAATGATAATTGGAATGATGTTAGCACCTCTCATGATCAGACCATGAGATTTTGTGCAATCCAAACTACTTCAGACAGCAGTTAAGCCATTCTAAAAGTCTTCAGAGTAGCACAATGGCTTCCAATAATTTCTTAATGGTAAAAACAAGTAGGAGATCTGTTTAAAAACTGATAGCCCTAAGTAAGCATTTGAGAAAAGGGGGAAAAGGGAGGAAACTATCTTCACTTGTGTTCATGAAGCCAGCACCAGGATGGCAAGGAAGCACAAGTGCTGTGCTAGATTGTAATCATTATTAGCGTTAGCATTGTCAGAGAAGGGCACGGATGAATAAGATGATCACAGAACCTTTTTTCCTTGTGTCCCTACTGACCGGTGAAAGAGGGTGTTACATGCTCCACTTGCTTCCAGAATGAAAGAGCTCCCTCTTTAGGATACTTTTCCTCTGGTATCTTTGGCTGAATCACAATTTTTCTTGCATCTTCCACTGCAGCATTACACCCATTGAGAACTCCCCTCTGTGAAGAGAATAGTATGACATTGGTCTAGCACACAGTGGACTTAATGGACTGAAGAGATTTTTGAAGATAGTGGCAATGCAATGAAAGAGATGGGAGATAAAATGTGAGACAGAAATGATGAAAGAAATAGAAAAATATTCCTTTCTAAGCAGCAATAAGCCAAGAATTTTGTCAGATGTTGCAAAACCAAAATACCAAGGGCACTTCACACTATCAAGTTTTATTTTATCCAAATTGCAGAAATTTGGCAGGGGAGAGGAATAAAGGGGTTGTAGAAGAAGTTCTGATTTTGACTCATCTCTGTTTTTAGAAGTTATTTGTACCCCTGCACCCTTCAGAGGATTGTATATTTGCATCTCAGCAAAATTCCCAAAGTAAAACAGTTATTCAAGGCAAGTGCTGGAGAATGTCTCCAACTCTCTAAAATCAGTCAACACAGAAAGATCTTCTGATATAGTGGGCAGGACACATAAATACAACCCAAATTTGATTTCCATCCTTCATCACAGTAATTCCGTTACAGAAACAAAATTTGCTATTTGACCATTTAAGCAAATTGAGCAATTTTATCTAGTAAAATAAACACCCTGACCTATCCTGTACTATAAAATGTGGACCAAAAGCAGAAATCCTCCTCTAACACTTTTATTATTAGGCTGCAGGCCCAGTGAAAGCTAATATACTAAACTGTCTGAAGCTAGAGCAAAGTAACAGCTCCCTGTTTCTCATGGCACGTCTGTGCTGGGCCTGACTTAGAGCCTGTTTTAAGATACACCAGCTGGCAATGATCCCTAAAGCATTATGCTCCAAATGGGAATAACTAGAATGCACCACACTCTGAGAAGACCACCTCACTACCCACCGATGATATAGGGCCAAGTTGAGAAGGTAACCCACAATTTGGGCATGTCAGCTTTTGCCACAGCCCAGCTGTGAATTCTTCTCACTAGGAATGGTTTAAAGACATTCAGGGGAAAGGTTCAAACAGTTCTGTAGCAGTTTATCCAGCAAGTTTAGAAATAAATGGTTCCCATTTTTATGTATCCTTAGGTAAAGGGGAAAATTTACCTCCCATGTTTGTAGACCTTTTGGGCATGTTCCCACATGCAGGGGCGTGTAGTTCACATGGCAAAAATATCAGCAGCACAAATTTGTGCCACTGCTTTTTGCAGCTGTGCACACCCCTGCATGTGGGATTGGTGTGAAGCAAATTGTCCCGGGTAGGGTAGGGTAGGGGAAGCTGCGACCAACACCTGTGCTAACCCCAGCAACCTTACCTGGGATCCTGGGGGCCTCCCAGGGCAGCAGCAGTGGCAATCAACACTTCTCAGAGCCTAGCTGGCAGTCAGAACATGGCTGTGCCTGGCCAGGCTCCAGTTTCCAGTGGTGCATGCTGCTGCCACATGTGCCGCGCTGCTTTTCTTAGCAACATTTTTTTTTTGACCCTGGGATCTCCTGATGTCCAAAAAACCTTCCATGCTGCTAACTAGCAGTGTGGCAAATGGGTGCACATGCACCACATGTGGTTTGCAGCACCTCACATGGGTTTGAGGTGCTACAAATGGCATGTGCGGACTTGTTGGGAAGCACCTTTTGATAGCATATTGTCACCGCTCCAAGTTTAACTGTGTGAGGGCTCCATAATAGGTGCTTAAATGCTGAACTGTTCTTTTATGTAATAGTGTATTTTGTAGTCAAGAGGGAGAGAAAGGAGGTGGAAAGACACCAATGAGAGATCATGAGGAATCTATGGAATGTAAATCTGAAAATTTGTTTTGTACAATTTTTAGTAGAAAGCTTTAGAGTGGCTTTTAGCAGAAAAACTTTGTTCATGTTTTTTAATGATTGCAAAACAGCTATGATTAGATCATGATGGACATGGGCATCAGCAATATATCACTCAAATCACTTCTAATAAGCTAAGTTCATTTGCTTGCTGGCCTTATCCTAAGGCTTGAAACATTTGGCAACCACTACCCTGGTTTCATGTACTTAAAAAAGACAAATTTCCGGGATAGGATATCAGGTCATGAATTATTATCTCTCAAATTATATTATTATCTTTTGTTACTATCTGGCAATGATATTTTTTGTTACATCTGTTACATATAAAATCATATCTCAAGGCCAGGATGTAACTGAAGGGCAATAATTTGTTCTGTGATACCATATAGATGAAATGATCTATGTATGTAAGTGTGAGAAAAATCAAAGACAGCTTTTCTGGCATTTTTCACAAGTAGCATTGCAGTATGTACATGGCAACCTGGAATATATGACTGGCCAGTTTACTCAGCTGTTATGCTCAAATCAGCCAACAATGAGCATCCTGAAATAAAACTTTTAAAAACATGTACACTTGCTTCCCATGTTTTCTCCATTATCTATCAAATTAAAAAGGTCCAAAAATCAGATGGAGGAAATTTTGGGGTAGGCTAAAACCAAAGTTGATGAAGCACATTAAGATCCAATATGATATGCTAGATAAGAAAAAAATCATTATTATGATATAATTATTAATCATCTGTGATTATATTAAACATTTTCATTATCTTATTAAAATCTTTCACTGTATCTTTATTATATAAGATGTAAACAGAATTTAATATTATGTGCATATGAGAGTTTGGTGAAATTACAAATTATGTCAAATAAAATGCTTTGTGAAATCTTTTCTCTGTCTGTAAAAGTCTACCTGATAATATGTTTCCATTTCAGAGGAGAAGTGCAGCTTGGCTCACCTCATCAGGTTCTTTCTGTACAATTTCTCTGTGTGTGTGTGTGTGTGTGTGTGTGTGTGTGTGTGTGTGCGCGCGCGCGTGTGTGTGTGTGTGTGTTTGCGCATGCACACAATCTCAGTAAAGTCAATGGAAAGGCTGATTTACAAAATCACAGGCAAATAGGTCTGGAAGGAACCTCAATCTGAACCCATTGCTTACAGCACAGTTATTCATGTCTAAACCACATCTGGTAAATGTTTCTTAAACCTGCAGTTACAAACTTCCAATGATGGAGGGCCCACAATCTCTCTGTGTCCCAGTGCTTAACCACTCTCAGAGTTAAAAAGTCCTTCCTAAAACCTAACCTAGATCTCTCTTGTTGCAGTTTAAGCCTATTACCATATTTATCTGAATTCAAGATGATTTTGAATTAAGATCCACCCCCTTCCCCAAAAATAATTCTAGACATGGAAAATGTATAAATTGTTATAATTTTCCATGTCAAGAATCTAATTATTTGAGGGTCATTTTAAATTCGTAACATTCCCCCCCGCCACACACGCACACAATTGAGCAAGCAATGATAAAGGGAAGGCAGTCATGGAGCAGGCAGTGCAGGGGACAAGCAGTGGGGGTGGCTTTAGAGGGGCAGGCAGTGGGGAAGTCAAGTGGCCTGCCCCCCCGCTACCTGTCTCCCTCAACACTTGTTCCGCCTTCTCCCTACCCTTTCCTGATCCCTACATGCTCTGATGCCAGCCTCCCTTGCAGTGCCTGCCACACCTGGCACCTGACCACACCACTTGCCCCCCACTACATTCGCCTGCCCCCTGAGAGAGCTTCTGACCCCTCCTGCAGCCTGCCCTCCTCACTGCCTCTGCCCTCTGCCAGTTCTCCCTTCTCCTCCATCCCTGCCTTCCCTCAACTTGGCCATGCAGCAGTTGCTTCCTGGCAGGACAGGGGCCCAAGCAGCCATGTGCTCCATGTCCCAGGCTGCAGCGGGGCCTGAGCTGGGGCCAGATGGTAAGCAGTGCCAGGGAGGGTAGGCATTGGAGGGGAGGGTAGAGGGGGTGATGGGCGAAGGCAGCAAGAGGGCAGGTGAGTAGGGAAAGGCAACAGTGGGGGCAGTGGCTCTGAGCCTAGGTTGGGACTGGATTTCGAGCCACAGCAGCTTCCTGCCTCCCTTCCCCTGCCCAACCCCACTTGTACTTGAATCCAAGATAAGGGGCTTTTTCACAGATTAAATGGGGAGCAAACGCTTGTCTTGGATTTGAGTAAATACAGTATTTTGTGTCCTGATCCTTATGGATACAGAGTATAAACTATCCCCATCCTCTTTATAGCACCTCTATTGTATATTTGAAGACTGTTGTCAAATACCTCCTCAGTATTCTTTCTCTAGAATAAATAATCTCGGTTCTTCAGCCTTTCCTGGTATGTCATATTTTCTAGACTTCTCATTATTTTTATTATTCCCTCTGGACTTTCTCCAATATGTTCATATCATTCTTAAAGTCTAGTGCCCAAACCTAATCTTAGTACTCCAGGTGGGACCTGATAGTGCTGAATAGAGTAGAAGAGTCACTTCTTGTGACTGGCATATGACCCTCCAGTCAGTATATCCCAGGATTCACTAGCTCTTTCGGAAAACAACTTTACATTGACGACTTGCATTCAGTTTGTGATCTACTGTAGCCTCAACATCTGCCTCTGCACTTGACTGGATTAAATTTCATCCTATTTATTTCAGACCATTTTTTTCAATTAATCAAGGTCATTTTGAATCCTATTATTTTCCTTTGAAGTGCCTGCTAACCCACACAGCTTACTGTCAACTGCAAATTTAATAAGAATATACGTAGTGTTATCCTTCAAGTTCAGTCCTTAAACTTCATAGAATTATTGAAATGTAGGGCTGGAAGGGATCTCAGGAGCTCATACAGTCCAACCCCCTGCCCCAGCCAGGATCAAGCCTGATCAAACCATCCTAGACAAGCGTTTGCCTAACCTGCCCTTAATGACTTACAAAGATATTCTGTAACCTCTACAGTGATCCTAATGACAGTG
Source organism: Gavialis gangeticus (assembly GCF_001723915.1). Classification (NCBI taxonomy): domain Eukaryota; kingdom Metazoa; phylum Chordata; order Crocodylia; family Gavialidae; genus Gavialis; species Gavialis gangeticus. The sequence continues at coordinate 10,095,751 of NW_017729026.1, read as the reverse complement.
ATACAACAGTGACACAACCTTTCAGGCCCTAATGACAGAGGGGAATTAGTTTTAATATTTCTGTATACCAAGCACTCTATTCATTTTATACATGAAAACTACAACCATCATGTAAACTTATTAGTTTATTGCAGAGACATGAGTATGATGCGTGACAAAAGAGCCAGGATACTCTCTACCATGTATTTTGGAAGGCAGAAATTTATTCAGCTTATATATTTTTAATTCTAGTATAGTTGATATAAGTTGCTAATTGAACAAGATACAAATCACCTGAAGGACAAAAGGCACTGTTCCTACAAGCATTTATTTGTAGCCCCTGGGCATGTGCAACTAATTACATGCTTAAGCATCTGTAGGATTGGGCATTAAACAATACAAACAGTGACACCTTATGTCATCCTTTACAAAAGAGAAGATTCCAATATACCTCTGATTAGGAAAAAAATCACACTAAAGTGAGATGTGGGAGCATAGTAACACTTCGAGTTTTTGCTTTGCTGACTCCACATTCTTAGGTTCTATGTAAATCTTTATGCAGGGATTTTATGAAGTGCTTCTTTATACCCACATTTTTACTGTTTCTTTGAAAGTGGATCATAAATTCTCAGATGTTTTTTAAAGCTAAGACATGCAGCCATGTAAAACAGAAATTCCCAGGGATTTTTCAGCAATGTGAATTGTCTTCTATAATAGGTCTAAAGTTCAACTGTTGTTTCATGTGGGAAAATCAAATACAATTTTATAAACCAAAAATCCTACTAAAAAGAAAAATCGCAATTTTAAGTTACCTGACTTCAAAACTGAGGTTTTGATTATGGGACAAAAGAGCAAAGACTTTAAGAACCATTGTTTTTAGAAATAATATGTGCTAGCTCTTTGCTATATTGTCTTCCATTTTCTAGCCTGATGGTTCGAATTATATCCTAATGTAAATTTAAAATCATCTCTGTATTGTATGGTCATATGTACACAGAGAAGATATGCCAAGTATATTGGTGGAGAGTTTAAGTGCTTTACAATATGCCAGTAATGTATATATTGCACAAGATTATGTATTCTCTATCTATAGATGTGTTTGCTGGTGGTTTTGCCAAGGAATAACAATACTGGACACTTCCAAAACCATGGACCAGGAATTCCATCTTAAGTGCAAATTCTCGTTGCAAATAGACTCAAGAAAGCATTTCAAGTGCAAGGCACTTTTTGATAAACTGCCATGCAAATGTGTTTCATTACAGTGTACTGACAGGTCACTGTGGTGACATTAAGATGATGATAGTAATGCTTGAAGAATGATTCAACATGAAAAAATATTCATTACTTTGTGGTTACTTACAGGGTGATTCCAAACAGCATTACACAAGGGTCATCTTATAATGCTTTTTGGTGATATTTGTAATTGTCTGTGATAAGTGTGCTATCTGACCTTTTGTAAACTAGTTACTGTGCAATCCAAGATGTGATAAAAACCTACTGCATCTAACTGTTGGTAAACTGGTTCCATTGTGTTACACTCTTTCCGATTGGGTAGACTTTTACAAATCTTGTCAATAAGATCCCTGCTGCCTCAAAGCCTTGGAATTCCTTACTAAGTGAAAATTTCAATCAAACCAAATATGACAAGTTAAAGAATTGCAGATGGCTGGGAGACTGAACAGGTCTATTAGTCTAAATTAACTAATAGACAAATGGTGTCTTCTGCTAGCTGACACCAGTTCAGATTTGGTAATTTAGCAATGTTTGTTTTTTTAAAACCTGTGTCAGAGTTCGTGGCTGAGAATTTGGATCCTTCCAAAACTTGATTCTGGTTTTGGTTCTGCTAATGGTAAGCATTTCATGTTATTAATCTTTTAAATGGATATTTTAATTGAGAGCTGTAGAACAAAAAGCTGATTTTCCAAAGTAAGCATACAAAACCCTTATTTATTTTTTAAGCATTTTTATGATCCTGTTTTCTCAAAGGTAACTTAAATGGCATCAGTTAATCCTCAGTAAATTGGTTTAATTTCCATCTCTATACTGTTGTAGCAGAGAAAGGAACTAGCAAGTGTCTAGGAAGATGTACCACTCCCAGATATTATTTTGTACCCTCCTGATAGTTGCTTTACATGCTGCAACCTCATTTTCCCATCACTGTTTACACTGCTTCTGATTTTGCCCACGGCTATATATTTTATAGATTAAAAGTCTCAAGTGACTTAAAAGGAAAATTTTGATTACTTTCATTCAACAATGTAGAATCTGTACTGTCAGCCAATAATTAAATAATTTATGCCATTTAGGGCTCAGAAGTTTTTTGAAGCACTGACTAAAGAACTAGAGTACTTATGGGGCACATCTACACGAGACGCTTACTGCGCAGTAGCCTAATAAAACTGCACAGTAATGTGATGGTAAAAAACCGTGCTAATATACTACTGCACAGTCTTATTAGGCTACTGCACAGTGAGTGTCACAAAAAACCTGTGCACAGGCACTATTGCACAGTAACTGTTGTTACTGCGCATTTAGTAATTCTTCATTAAGCAAGTACTAAACTAAATGTGTAGTAACAACTGTGCATTAAATGAACATGTAAACTGTTATGTAGTAACAAACTGATCCTGTGTATCTACTTTTGCATTTAAAAATATTTATCCATTTTATTAAGCTATGCTGATTTGCAAATTGTATTTATCCTCTGTTTATTGTATTGTTCACAATGGCCTAATGGCAAAGATACTAGATTAATACACTAAAATGAAGAGATGTAAAGTGACAGCTCTAGTTCACCCAACTTGTCGTTTCAAGCCTGTCAGGTATGGGAAGCAAAGTCTTCTAAACCAGCCATCTTTTATACAGTGCTCTTGTCATTGCCATAAATCATTTAAACAAGACTAATTGCTTACCTCAGCTGTCTGAAGCCCCATACTGTGTTGAAGGAGAGCTCTTAGGAGTTCCTTGATACTATGCTGCTAACAAACTGAAGTTGATATTTGAATTATTTTTTTCTGGCTGAACTGATTCTCATCTCTGAATACTGATAAGTAAACCAAGAGAGTATTATCAAAACATAATTTGTAGACATTACATTGAATTTTATTATGATTATATCACTTTTGAATTTCCTGTGAAGAAATATTTTAGCCAACCATTTGACTAGCTTGAATGTTAAACAGACAATCCTAAGAAAATGTTGTAAAATAAAGATGGATGTGGACATTTATATTTATCAACACAAATACGCTGATTATAAGTGTTATGCTCATCCAGTAAACACAAAACTAAACATATCCTTTGTTTTATGATCTGTGTGTCAAATCATCAAAAATCAACACAGGTCAGATTTACAACATTTAGTACTCTCAACTACTCTTGAGAAACTTAACCAAAAATATTTGCAGAAATAAGTCTGCAAATCATTTTAAACATTGAATACATTTGAAAATTGTAAATTGCTTGTGGACAACTCACAAACAACACAAGAGGCTAGATATATCACGTTTCAAATTATTCACTGCAAATCATTTTAATTGCTCCACTACTCAGTCAGCCTTGCCAGAAATGACTTACCCTTGTGGCTTATAAAAAAAGTCCTAAGAACATTTTTAAAAATCTTTGGACTAGTCCATATTGCACCAACAAGCAGATACATTCAAGAAATGTCACAAAGGAAGAATACAAGGCAAAATTTCCAGAACGTCTTCAATCCCACAGGAATCACACAAGCTCAACTCAGCACTCTCCTATTAAAACACTCCATGTATTTTTTACAACTGTGGTAAACATTTCCAGTAAAATGTTCTGTGAAAAATATGTTTGTTTGCACAGTGGCAGTGCCTCCTCCTACTCTCTGGTTGTAAGAAAACATTTCTGTTTAAATAAGAACACAAATGATTAGATTCTCCCCAATTCATTCTCTTGAAAGCCTTATGATCAGCACTCTCCACCATTTGGAAAAGGATAGACTTTTTATGGGAACAGTCACTGCTTATTATTTGCGCTATGCAACTAACTGATTGTGCCACTCACGGGCTGTTCTGAAAAACTGCGAAAAAAATCAGCTTCAGCTTGAAAGAAACATTTTCTGTGACCTGAAATGAAATGTTACATTTTAGTTTGGGGTTTTTTCTAATTTTTAAAAAAATTAAAGTTGGGCAGACTTAGTTTTGAAATATCATTTCAAAACAACAAATCAAAATGTTTCATTTTGAAAATGACACAGTTATATGATTCAGCTGTTTCAATTTCTTTTCCAATTTTTTTTGGCCACAAGTCTCTGTCAAATATAATAAACAAATCAATGCAAAACTGTAGCTACTGATGAATAAACTATTCACCTGAACTATTTTTCTCAGTTTTACTGGTTATGGTTGCATTCTAGAACGGATCCTATTTTGTTACTTAAACAAATTGGTGCCTTTCTTAAAAGGAATCTCAGTTAATCTCAAATTAGCAATACCATTTTAAAATAGATATGTATAAGTTTTATTGAAAGAAACATATTTTAGTCTTCACTTCTGAATTTTCCAGATATTAGCCTGTATATTCAGTGCTGGCTGAATGCTAAATTTAATTACATAGAGGGTTCAGTCTCATAGACTCTGCAAGTAATTAATTGCTGTAACTTGTGTGTGTCTTTGTGAAACCTGCAGTGTGTGCAGGTAGACAACCAATTAACACTTTTATACAATTGGAATGTATTCCCACTAGTTATATCCTTCCCCCGCTATTTATCAGACTTTTTGCTTAGGAATTATGTATGCCTTTGTTACGGATATCTTTGTTCTGGCACTATTCAGAAATGGCTCAATCAAAGTCAAACCAATGAAAAACTATGCTGCCTTCATAATGCTATACTTATGAGACAAGTCGTTTTTTTTAATGTTAGTGTGGCATGCTTTTACATACAAACCAAGGTAATAATACAAATGCTTTTGGTGGGAGCAATAGTAGTGATTTATAGAAAAGAGGTCAAATGTTACACCATGCTAGAGCATCTGTATTAAAGGTGGAGTCCGTGGAAAGGATTTCAGGTCATTAGATTAGCTCAGATGACTGAAGGAAAAAATGTGAGTACAAGTACCCTGGATATAAGTACAAACTAGGAAATACAGTGGAATCTGTAACATGGTGTATTACAAGTAACAAATAGGTGCAAACTTATCCTGTGACCTGGTTATCTTCACAAAGCTGGGACTCAGTCCAGCAACTTTGATCCTCCTAGAAAAGAGGGAATGCAGCATCATGTACAGCTAATTTGGTAGAGTTCACCTAGAGTACAACTCGAGTCCTAACATGGGCTTGACTGCATGACCCCGGCTGCTGTGTATGGAGAACCGCCTGCCCTCCAAAGCTAGATTCCTTTATTCGGTGCCTGTGTTCCCTCTATTAATATGCTCTTTTGTGCTATCAGAATATGTTTAGCAAATAAAAGCCTGGCACTTCCTCTCAAAAGAAAGGCCCACCTTTTTAACACAGTAGTTCTCTGTTTCAACAAAAGCCTTTCCAAATCTTTATAGCTTTCCGTTGGAACCAGTGTAACTTTTTGATGGTTTACTGAGGCACAGTGAGTGTGGAACATATTACCTTACTGGGGAAAATCCTGACTTCTGTTATTGCCTTGGCACTTTCTGAGTGGTCTTCATGCACTGTATCCCAAAGTGCTTTACAGAGTAATAAATTACATTACTAACAACCATTATGACCTCAGAAAGATCCACATGCAGCCAAGAACAGTTACATGTTACTGTCAGTTAATTAGTGGTGGTATTCATTAAATGAGGGAGTGAGAGCCAGGAAGCTATCCTTTACTCATTGTGGATGGTGTGATGGTATGGCATAAAAGTCATCCAAACAACCAGTGGCAGCAGGCAGAAAGGAAGTCAAATATCTCAAGGAATTCATTATTCTGGCACATGCTTAGAGGCCAGGCACATGCGTGTGTGCACACACACTCACACACATATTAATATCTCATATACATGCTCTTTCTCACTCTTAGACATAGGGTATGATCAGACACTGCCTCATACCCTTTGGCATCTTTTAGGCTTGTGCAGTGAGTGTAAACCACCAGCTAAGGCAGCAGAGAATTTGGCCCACAGGCTGCAACTCACTGGACCTGACAGAACAAACGTGTTAAAATGCAGAGGCATGTTCAATTCAGTAACATGCAAAGGGAGTTATGCTATTTGCTCCTTGGGCACAACACTAGCTATGGGGTAGTAATATCCCTTAAGGTGCCACATACTCCAATCCTGGAAATGCAGCTGCAGTTGATGTGTATTAACAATATTTTGGTTTATTTAAGGTTTCCTCATAGTCCATTTTGTGTGCAGCAGGGCGATATATGAGCCTCAATATCAGCTTTATAATCAGTGTCACAGACATGCATATAATTCTTGCAGGATTTCTCAGCCAGGTCTAGTTGCCTTGGTCCTTTTCTCCCTTCCAGCCAGAGAAGCTTTTCTGACATCACTTATTCAGCTCCTAGAATCCTTTCTGATCCCATGTGAAGTTCTCCTCCATTACTATCCTCACTCACTTTGGTCCGTCCTCAGTTGGAGGATACCTACCCCATTCTTTCTTAATCCATTTTATTCTCTTCCTCCACTCTGCTCCAAGTCGAGTATTCAAGAAGTCACCTTCAGACTATGGCTCCCTTTATCGCACAGCACTTGGATCATGTTACAGCTTTCTTCTCACTAAAGATGTGTGTTCAGATCTGAACTTCTCCAAAGTTCAGGGATGTTTGGAATCTGAGCTTTTGGCTTGGACCCCTTTCTGTTTCTCATATCAGAGCCCAGAAGCTGATAGAGCTTGTTCATGGCCCTGAAAGTCTGGCTGTTAGGATGTAAGCCACACCAAGTAAATGAATAAAAATACTTTGGCACTTTTTAAAAACAATTCGGGAGGGAGGGGGGTGTATCAGCATATTTTTCATTTTCACGCCTGCCACTAATCAAATGGTGTTCATTTGACTTCTGAAAAGCCTGACAAGCCAACTCATGCCAAGAGGCCAACAGCAAGCAATCTGCTCTCATTGCAAGCGCTGGAAGTTCTTGCTTTTACCTTAAGAGTCCCGACTGGCAGAAGGTGGTGAAGTGGATACCAGTGGAAAGATAACATCATCTGGCATTTCGCAGATTTCGCTTCATCGGGGATTTAAGGAAGCTGGTCTC
>NW_017729026.1:10073812-10083585 GCF_001723915.1 Gavialis gangeticus | reverse complement strand
CAAGCAATCTGCTCTCATTGCAAGCGCTGGAAGTTCTTGCTTTTACCTTAAGAGTCCCGACTGGCAGAAGGTGGTGAAGTGGATACCAGTGGAAAGATAACATCATCTGGCATTTCGCAGATTTCGCTTCATCGGGGATTTAAGGAAGCTGGTCTGACATCCCCTGGTGTCAGATTAGCTGGAAGTCAGGACGGCCTGTGGGGTGATGTAGAGCTAAGCAGAATAAGCATTTTTGTTTCACCAAAGAAAAATTGGAAAAATCTGGTTTATTTTCAGGTCAAGATTCAACATGTTCATTTCAGACGGATGAGGCCTGTTTCAAAGCATTCATCAAAACACAGGCTGCATTCCATTTCAGTAGCATGGCATCCGACTGCTCATGATTACATCTTATGCTGTTTGACATCTAATGCAAAGCCATCAAGACTTCCAACTTTCCTAAGTGACCCCCTCCCACACTCTCACCCCAGGGAGATATTCCTGCAACTCAGACCTGGAGTCTGTCAGGAATGAATTGCTGTGCAAACTTCAGGGAGTCCTTCCGTTGTCAAAACAATAATAGCTGTAATTTTCTCTCTCCGTGTTTACAGGAAACAAGATCTTCCTTCCTGTCCTCAGCCTATGGCAGAAAATAGACAAACCAAGAGGATGAGCAGTTCGAGTACCAAAAGCCTCCTAACTGAGGCTTACTAGGGGAGCTGTTACGATGACAGCTTATTTTTAGCTCATTCTGTCGCAGGCTGACAGTTGCATCCCCTGCTACTTTCTCCTTTCTCTCTTTGTAACTTCTTCCCGCTACTGTGAGAAGTGTAAACTATATATGGCCTGGAAAATACTGCAGTGGCAGTATTTTTAAACTCTCCTGGTCTCCGGTTTGCACACTGCTGTGACGCAGTTTAGCTAACATTACAAGTTTCTCATGGGAATCCAGGGTGCCCGGGAGTATCTTGCAAGCGTTGGGTGTGTATTTTTTTCCCTTTGCAGCCCTTGGGGCCTTGTCTGACATCTCTGAACTTGGGAAGCAGCAGACCTTGTGTGTGCGCAAGGAGGGTTTAATGCAGGCTGTTGTCATGGTGCTACTTCTGGCTGTCAGTTGCAGGGCTGTGAAAAGCTGAATTTTTTCCAACTGGCCAAATACTGCAAGCTAACCTGGCAGGCTGGCCCTGGGAAACACCTTCATAAACATTTAGCATGTATCATCTGTTTTTCTGCAAAAGTTTATTTTAGTGGTGAGCCTTTGCTCATACGTATTAATAAGACAAGAGTACCTTAATGATTACAGTTGCAGACTGAATGTCTGTTAGGTAGACCTTGTTCTTCACTAATGACAATGACACACTTTACATTAACTTACACAATTTTTGCCCATGGATGTAGATTACACTGAGATCTGGAGTGGGCAAACCTGCAGTTATCCCAGGATAATTGCTCACAGGAGGCTGCTATTTCAGTGTCTTTCCACTAGGTGGCAGGAAACAAGTAATAGCCTGTTTCTGTTGAGAAAAGCTGAGAGAAAATAACACGGACACCACTGATTCAACACTGGATTTTGCAAAATTACTCTGATGTATGGGTTTATGTCATCTGCCTTCTATATTATACAGATCTAAAGGCTTATCCTAATGTAAATGTGTTGTCTACAGGCCCTTAAGTCACTAGTTCGCTTTTTTGGCACGTCATAAAATCATAGAATAAAAAAGAAGTAGGGTTGGAAGGGACCTCCAAAAGTCATCAGTCCAATCCCCTGCTTCAGTCAAGGTCATCCCAATCCAAACCATCCCATATAAACCATAATCTAAACTCTACATAAGACTACCATCAACCCTGACAACACCGACCTAGCACCCTGACCTGCTACAGATAGAGCAGGGGAACCATGGCAGCCAATGTTCTTCTTTAAAATGTTGTCAATATAAGATCCAGAGATCCCAGGTAGAGGACCATGTTCCTCACTACAGACAAAGGCAAAACCCCCCACAGTCCATAGCAATCTGATCAGAGGGTAAAACTCCTTTCTGATGCCAAATATGCTGATTGGGCTAACTCTTGAGTGGAGGAGCAAGACCCTCTAACTAGGAATTTCTGGCTTTGGTCCCAGCAAGAGCATTGGCACACCCCAGTAAAAGTCCCCAGTCTTGGCTGTAGCCAGTGCCTCTGAGGAAGGCTTAAGCATACACTGACACATGTAGTAGAAAGAGGAGGGAGGGCAGAGGCAACCAGCAAAGCCCAGAAATACCCATAGTAGAATACAGGCAAAGCTATGCCTAGATCATCCCTGATCAGCAGCTGTCCTATAACCTTCAGAGGCCCTATCTAAGTGGATAGTAAGACATGACCAGAGCTGCACAAAACTTGAGGGAAAGACACCATATGTAAAGTCTGAATATTGTTCTGGGCCTTTAGTTAATGAAAAGTATACATAGCCAAACAGACAACTCAAGGAAGTGATAAATGGGAAAAAAAGAAACGGAGAAGTGAAATAGCTTCTCCAAGTCACTGAGAGGCTGAGAATAAAAAAGACAAGTGCCCTGATTCTTGGCTGGTGTTCTGTTCATTGGACAGTGCTGCCCTTTAAGAGCTAAAGCTGTAAGAAACTAGAAAAAAAATACCAGGATTTGGCCATGGATGCCTTATCTCCATCAAATGAAAAATGGAGGAGGCTGGCCAGTAATGATGAGATCATCACTTTCCGTCCTCAACAGGAACTGGATAATATGAAAAAAAGCCAAATAAAAAAGAAAGAAAATAATATTTTGAGCCCATTCCCTTCACCCACCCCCCAATATGCAACTGAGATGTGATGTGGTTTTCTGAGATACAGAATCAGGAATGGTACATTCAGGGCATGTCTACATGTGCTATTACTGTGATACAGGCTTACTTCACAGTAAAATACTGCACAGTGGCCGCGTCTACATGAGACACTGAGTGTGCAGTATCTTGTTACTACTGCACAGTAGCATTGTGTAGCAGGAAGCGTGACACAGTGCTACTGCATAGTAGTAATGAGCTACTGCGCAGTCAGCGTTGCAAAAAACCCATTCATCAATGCTACTGTGTAGTAACTCTGTTACTGAGCAGTCATTTAGTACTTGTTTATACTTAGTACTTGTATAAACAAGTACTAAATGACTGCGCAGTAACTACTGTGCAGTCAGCATCTTGTGTAGGTATAGCCACTAAGTCTTCCCTGGGAGCATGTCTACACATGCACCCTGTTCAAATCCTATACAGGACTGCTCCTGCCCTGCTCTGCCCCCCTGCACCAGCCAGAGGAAGCCCCAGGCTCCCCCTGTTTGCTAGCTTGGGGGCTGACAGGAGGCATGGGGGCTGGTCCCAATGTGCACCGGGCCAAGACAGCCCCGCCAGCTGCAGCAGCATCTGTCTTCTGGCCCATCAGGAAGGGGCCTGATGTGCATGGGGCCAGGAGACAGATGCTGCTGCAGCCAGTAGAGCTCTCTTGGCCCCAAGCACATAGGGACACACAGCTGCCAGTGCCTGGTGCCCAGAAGAGCTTCTCTTCCCAGCTGGTGGCTCAGTGGGAGCTGTCCCACTCCTGGGGCAGCTGCTAGAGAGCTCTTGGCTGAGCAGGGAAGCAGAGAGCTCCCCAATCCCAGCACTGCCAGAAGCTGCAGTGCCCGGACAGAGCCGGGCAGAGAGCAGCCCTGTCCTGGTGCTGATCAGCTCCTGTCTCCTTGGGAGAGTCAGGAACAGAGCAGCAACAGGGCTGGGGACAGAGAACTCCCCTGTGGCCTCCTGTTCGTGTGGCTGACCAGGAGCAAATTTGCTTCTGTCCAGTGTCTACACAACCAGTACTGCAAGGTAGCTAATCTGTAGTTAATCTACTACCTATATTTATAGGTATTTACAGCTAGTAAAAACTGTGCATTAGCCTAATATACTGTGAAGTAGCTGCTGCACCAGGTTACATGGTGATGACTTAGTGTATCATGTAGATGTACCCTCAAAGAAGTAATTTATTGTTCGTTAGCTGTATAGGAATGGTTAAATATTTTGAATCTTTTCAGCAGTTTCTTTCTTCTACATCATCATCCGAGGTAGAGACCTGAGGGACATGCTTGTCACAAGGGCCATGAAGGGATGCAGCAACACTATGGCACTGCCATCCTGTAGCGCTACTGTCACACTGTGCTGCTGCAGCACCAGTGCGCGCCAGCGCCCTCACTGCATACAGCACCAGCGTGCACCAACCCCACAATGGCCCTGCGGGAGGGAGGGGCGGGGGTCAGTCCCCCAAAATAATATTTTGTCCGCTGCCTATGCCAAGGACAGAGACAATAGGTGGCATAGGTAATCTAGAGTACCTAGGATGTCTATACAGAGAATGGGGAAAGGAAGGTACCTGTAACGGTATCTAAATTCGGTCTGTTTAGGGGTTTACAGAAGGAATCTGGCCCTATACATATTCTAAACATCATCTTGAATTGTACTATAGATCTGTAAGTCTGTACCACAGATTATGGACTGGAGTTGTTACATATAACAACTCTCACATCTCAGAACTTTAATCACATCAAGGGCCAGTCCTGCTGTAATCATGACTTCCAATATAGATGTACCCCTGACAGAGACCTACTTTGTTTCTGCCTCTCATGTTGTTGCTGGACTTTGAAAAAACTACAGGAGTTATGAGGAGGATCCCTTATGGATTACTTTCATGACACCCATTATTATGTACTATTTTCTATTGAACACAGTGGAAAAAATGCTATTTTAAGATTCTCTGTGCTGGAAACACTCTGATCAAGAGCATTTTTGTAGATTTTTTGCTGAGAGTGCTGTAGGAAAGACCCTGCACCTTTCAGTATTGTTCTCCGTTCTAACATTATGAGAACCTATTTTTCTTACAGTATGTTGCCTATCAGAGCTAACCAAAAGTCAGATACATGTCTAAGACAATTAACCCCACCCCCCCCACACACTCATAGTGTGTTAGTGTGGACATAATTTCTCTCCTTGTATAATTTTGCTTTCTGTTCTAATATTTGAGATGTATATGGATATAAAATCAAATTAAACAACTCATTGGTTTAAGCATGCACAATGTGGATTATACCACAGCAGCTGCACAGACGTTCCTTCAGTATGTGGTAGTTTTGAAAAGAAATCTGTTGCTACTGCACCTCATAAGTATGAGACTAATTGCAGTACTGAGAAAAGAATCTGGGGCCTAACCAAAACCCATGGAATGAAGGCAACTCCCATTGGCGTCAATGAGCTTTGGATGAGCTTCTTATGAATTTTCTTTTATGAATTTTATTTAAGTGTTTGAGTCCAGCATCCTGCAAACTCCAGGAATTTGTCATAATTATTCTTTCAGGATATATAGTCATAAACTGTTTAAAGCATATTTTTGTAGAGTCTTATTGACTTGCTTCATGAATTGTCTTTTCATTTTATTCAGTATGGCTGTACAATAATACCTAGGTAGCACCACACAGGGCATGTCTACAGAAGACAGTAAATGCGCAGCAGGCTAATTCTGCTGGGCATTAGTGTGGCAGGCAAAAACTGTGCTAATGCCCAATAGAATTAGTATACTGTTCATTAGCGTCCCCAAAAAAGTGAGTGCCAGTGCTATTGCACAGTAGCGCCAATTATGGCATATTAAGTTAGTACCTGTGTTATTATAGGGTGTCTATACATATGCTCCAGGGGTGGGGGGAAAGGTGCTTTAATTAGAGCAGGTCCAAGAACTGCTCTAATTAAGTGCTCTGAATGTCTTGTGTATCAGCATCCCTGCATTTCAAAATGGTGCCGGGGCACTTTACCTAAACCTTGTTCAATGAGCTTTATATAAAGCACCCCTCCTGCCATTTTGAAGCATGGGGACACTGATACACGAGATGCAAAGGCTGGCTGGAGCACAGTAATTACCATGTTCCAGCAGACTCGATTAATCTGATGCACTGATGCGCTGTAATTACAGTACATCAGTGCAGCCTTAGTGCTTGTGTATAGGCACCCACAGGTACTAAACTTAATATGCCATAATTACGGTGCATTAATGAATGTGAAGATGCACCCACAGACAGTTAAATGGACCAGTATATATGTTGGTTGCTTAGTGGCATACTAATGAACCATCCCATGAACCTTAGGCTGCATAAGGACAAGGAGTGTACCAGTTTTTCCCTGCAGCCTGGAAGGATGGGAAGAGTTAAAGAGATGGTGTGATTTGTGTAGGTCCAAAATCCCCTCCAAGAGGGTGCATCTATGTGAGGTGCTACGTCACCATAGCATTGACGGGCACTAACTGACACTGCCGCCACTATGCAGTGGGGTTGGAAATGACCTGTGCACTGCTGGGACTGCACAGTACTAGTGAGTACTGAGCAGTCATTTAGTACTTGCTTTAGTAAGAGTGTGTACAGTGTTAAAGTTTAGGCAGCTCTAGGGTTACAGAGATGCTGGAAAGAAGTGGCATGAGGCTGTAAAAGTCTCAGGTATCACTTTTACTTTTGAGAGATGAGGCCTATCTCCAGGAATAATAGAATTGTGGGTAGTTTTTGAGTATATCCCACGTGCATGTTCTTTCCATTCCCACGTTGCTGTTTGTTTGCGCCCATAAATCACCCTTTACCTAAGAGCCTGTGTTGAGCCATCTCATTTTTCCTGGAACAACACCAACAGCCTGCTGACTGTATGCAGCCCTGTCTGATAGCTGAACTGGAAAGCATCTCTGAGCTTTCCATAATTAAAACTCTGATCTGGGGCTCAAGCAAGAGAAAACAAACTTTGTCCAGTTTCAGAATGAAGATCCCCTCTGTGTTTTCAATGCAAACCAGATGTCAGACCCATACACAAAACTACTCTGAATGTGACACCTACAGTATGACAATTGCAGCCTAACAATATGTGCGGCAGAAACATGACAATCAGTGATTTAAACTAGTAGTTGTCTTTCTGCAACTTGCTTTCATATTTGCTGTCAGAATGGACTTGTTTCCTGTTCTTTGATATTCGCTCTCTCTTTTTTATTCTTCTCCCCAAGCTTCAGAAAAGGCTTGGCACACAGTATATCACCCTATGTGTAAAGAAAGCACACATCCCTTTGTTTGTTTCTAAGGCAACAGGTAATAGATCCAGAGCATTGGCATCTTCCCAGCTGCATGCACTCAGTGTCAGACCATGCTGGTTGCCCGCGGGGGCTGGTGGGAGGCTGTCTGTCAGCACGGATGCTGTAAGAAATGGTGTGAAACAAATAAGCCTTGCTTGTGCTCTCATGTCAGCCCATTGTGCAGGGGTTGCCATTCAGACAGTGGAGTCCCCTGTTCCTGTTTGCTGTGTGAATGGAGGAAGGTTAGCAGCAGGGCAGGTGGAAAATGAGGCAAAGGCTGTGTTGGGAGAAGGAGAACCCAAGGACTACTGTACCTTGAAACAACAGGACCTGAAATAAATGTCTTCCTTCTCCCAAGGCTACAGCTGGGTCATGCAGGAAGAAGGACAAAATTATTACCTCAGGAAAGATGAGACGTATTTAGTAGTTGTTGCAAATTTTACTAAAATAGATGAAAGAAAAAGCTTTTCCCATTAGTTCCTTCAGCTTCTGAACTTCCTCCATCCTATTACATCCTCTCCCAATACAATTGTAATGGGACGACCTCACGAAGCTTGGTGTTATGACTCTGCAGCAAAGGCAGGAGTACACTCTGTGAAATGAGTTCCTGCCATGGGTTTTCTATAAAGCTTGATGTAGTTGCAAGTCAATTAATTTGTTTCAGAATTACTCTACTTTTGTATTGAGGGAGCACATCTACATGAGACACTGAATGAGCAGTAGACTAATTCTACTGTGCATTAGCACGTCATGGAGAAAATCGTGCTAATGCTCAGTAAAATTAGTGTATTGCACATTAGTATCTCTAGAAAGGTGTGCGCCAGTGCTACTGCACAGTAGGACCAGTTACTGTGCATTCAGTTAGTACCTGTTATTATTATTATTATTACAGGTACTAACTGAATGTGCAGTAACTATGGCACATTAATGTATGTTAGATATGCCCAGAATGTGCAGACTTATTATGGGACACCTGAACAAAAGAAGTTGATAGTCCAGTGTACTTCCATAATATGTTAGGTTTGCATTAAAAGTATGTTCGACTTGCAATAAATGTTTGTTTCAAGTGAAAAGTGTTGAAAAAACTTAAAATTCTTAATATGAGGCTACTGGTAGGATTTTTCTGTGAGTCCTCTAAAGGGGCATGGCTTTGTTGGGACACAGAAGGTTGGTTTCTCTCTATCTACATTTGTTAATGCTTAGCTATCTCCAGGATACAGAAGAAAAGCATACTGCTTACTGTAAAAGAGAAAATCTGCATGGGAAGTGTTACTTTATACATTACAGCAGAAGAGTAGTGTCCAGAGAAGCACTTAATGAACACCTGGAATAAATGCATAAGCAACTCATTTTTCAGGGACCCACCCTGTGCACTTTTCTGTTTTCACCTATTGTATTATAATTTTAGAACAGTGATTCTTAATCAGAGTGACATGACACCCCTGCATGCCTGGACATCCTTTCAAAGGTGTTGCACACTACCACACAATGTTAACACTTTTAGGCATTTACATTTCAGCTGCTTACAGACATAACCCCCGCCTCCCACAACAGCACTTTACTTTAAACTTGGTGCATCCCCACACCGAGCGCAGCGCACATTCAGAAGAGGCATCATATTAGTTAGACCCAGCTCACCCAAAGTCTGTATAGATCAGGCACTTCAGCAGGACTTTTTTGATGCTTTTATCTAACAGCTGATTGAATCAGCTGTTAGATAAAAGTGCCAAAAAGCTCCGCTGAAGCTCTCAATCTACACAGATACTGCAGAGACGGGTTGAACTAATGCACTGCCTCTGCCGGTAAAGCACGTTTTTGTTTTTGTTTTTTGCCATGTCTGTCAGCAGCCTTCAAATCCCAGAGTATTAAAACCCAGAGTATAAAGATAAACTCAGAGCATTAAAAACGTTCTGCCCTGGTGTGGTCTTTCTGAGCTCTTTGCAACAGAAGAATTGCTCTGTTATTTTTCTGTAGTCAAAAAACAAGTAAAAGCTAAGAGCTAGCATTTTCTGAGGGGTGCCTCAAGTCTAATGAAGGGCACCCCAATTCTAAAAAGTTTGAGAAGCACTTTTTTAGAGCCAAAAAGAAACTATAATAAAAGCTAAAAAAACAATTATGGTTGATGTTGCCAACAGTGTATAAAGTTAATCACATTAAAGTAAACATGCAAGGAAATATAAAGTGAACCGGCCCCATGGAAGTCCAGGGAAATGTAGCCTTTCATTTCAGCAGGTTTGAGGGTGACCCAAACTATTTTTTAGTTACAAATAGAGTTATCATACATTTGGGTTTTCCTGGATATGTCCTCTTTTTGGGTCTTCCCATCTCCATCCGGGCGGTTTTTTAAAATATCAGCAAATGCCCGGGATTTTGCTGTGCCTGTGCTTTCCCAGTACTTCCCGGCTTGCCTGAGCAAGGAGCTGCTTGGGGCTGGGGGCAGCAGGAGAAGGTGAGTGGAGGCTGGGGCATCATGTGTGTGCCCTGGCAGCTGCAGGCAGGTAAGAGAGACAGAGAGAGAGAGAAAGAGAGTGTGTGTATATGTGCGTGCACCCATGTGCTCCTGCCTGTGCCAGGGCTACAGCAGCAGGGGAAGGGGGTGGGGAGGTTCTTCAGGGGCACCAGGGCTGGGGGAGGGAGAAGGGATCTGGGGGCTGCAGGTTGGGAGCAAGGGGCACCAGCACGGTCTGGGGGG
>NW_017729026.1:10059108-10073687 GCF_001723915.1 Gavialis gangeticus | reverse complement strand
GCTGGGGGAGGGAGAAGGGAGCAGGGGGCTGCAGGTTGGGAGCAAGGGGCACCAGCACGGTCTGGGGGGCAGGGTACCATGGATTATAAGTGAGGGCAGCAGGGCTGGGTGGGCGGGGAACTGTGGCTTGGGGGTGAGGGGCAGGAGCAGGTCATGGGAATATCTCTACCCCCCACAATCATATACAGCCTCCTCCTCAGGTGTCCTCTTTTTTTAAACTGGAAACACAGTAAGCCTAGTTACAAGTGAAGACCTAGTCCAAGGGTCAGCAACCCCTGGCACGCGTTCCGAGCATGGCACACGAGGACATTTTGCTCAGCATGCCATGGCGAGCCCTGGCTCTGGGTAGCTGCTGGAGCCTGGGCTGCTCCCAGCAGGGCTTGCAGCATCCCAGCTGCCTGCTGGGAGCAGCCTGGGCTCTGTGGCTGGCAGCAGCTACCCAGACCTGGGGCCAGCTGCAGCTGGGAGGCTCTAAACAGCTGCGCTGAGCTCCGGAGCCCCAGCATCAGCTCCGTACCCGTGTGTGCACCCGTCCATCGGAGCAGGCAGTGGGGGAAGGGCCTGAGGCAGCGCAACCCCGGTCTCTGCCCCGCTCCTGGCACAGAGCTGGTGACTGGGCTCCAGAGCCCGGCGCAGGTGTTTGTAGCCAGCCTGGGCTCTGGGCAGCTACAGCAAGCAGGGGGCAGGCTGCAAACAACTGCACTGGGCTCCACAGCTCCGGCATCAGCTTCATGCTGGTGGGGACTGCACATTCACCTTGGGGCAGAGAGCGGGGCAGAGCAGCCCACCCTGAGGTACCTGTGGGGCAAGGGGCAGCAAGACTGGGGGGACAAGGCAGCAGGGCTGGGGGGCAGGGGCTTTGGGTGGGAGGCAAAGGGCACACGCAGGGCATCCCGCCATGTACCCCTTGTCCTCATTTTGTTTTTTTGCCATGCTGGCACTCCGTCACCTTCCAAGGTAGGCATTGTGGGGGTTTTGGCATGCCAACCAAAAAATGTTGCCTACCCTGACCTAGTCCTACAAACATGTATGCATATACTTAACTTCACTTCATCTCAGTTGGATCACTCATGCATTAAGTTAAATTTGTAAGTTTCTGCAGAATCTCAATCACCAGGCCGAGTCTTGCAAAGATCACAAGATACAATAAACATTACACCTAGTAATAAGTCATTTCAAATGGCAATTTTTTATCCTGCACTTTAATACTGAGGACAAAGAAAATGGGGGAAAAAATGGTGCTAAACCTTAGCTTCATGTAGGCCTTCAACAAATGCCAAATCCTTGTATTCTCAGCAGCTAAAATTGCTGCTCTCCGGGGCTATGTTACAAGCACTGTGACTTCCAAAATAAAATCCAGAAAAAGCCAATAACGTTCTCACCCAAAGTCTGAAAAGATTTAATTCCTGAATCCTTCTGTTCAAATGTAATTCATAATACTAATAAAACACTCCCTTATTCAAAATTAGGCTTCCCTATATAATTGTGATTATATATATGACGAGGCTTGGCAGGATCCAATTTTTATTGGTAAATGTCAATAAATGTTGATTTCACCTCACACACACAGACCAATGACAAAATATTTTCATCATTAATAATCAAAAAGAGAGGGGAAGAACAGAAGGGAGTCACAGGCCAGAATATAGAAGGCAGGACTCTTTAAAGAGGAAATCATCTGGAGGCCAAAGGACTCCTCAGTTAAGCAATTAGCTCATTCACAGGTGCCTGCAAGTGGGCTGAAGAGAGATAACAGGCTGCTTAACTCCCTAAATGAAAGCAGGAGCAGAGAAAGATGAGCAAAGCAGTGGCTGGGAGGTCCTCATGCCTGAGTGGGACAACTCAGCTGCAGAGAACCAGGGGGAGACTAAAAAAAGGTGAAGCAGCCTACTGGTGAAACTAGTACGTGAAGAGAAAAACTCTAACTAGAAAAAGTACAAGTTTTAGTGTTTTCTTGACTTTTTGATGATTTGGTTTTGTTTTGTTTTTTGCCATCCTGGGGACGGAAAATCTTATGTTGTTAATTTAATTTAAATAAATAAAAATTGAAATAAATGCTTAAAAAAATTGACATCTGTTGAAATTATTAAAAAATAAGAATTGAACTCTGACAAGTCTAAATACGGCATATATGATATATAATATACATGTCTATAATTCAGGTTGGACATTGAGAATAAACAGCTATATATGAACTCTCTATAAGTGTGTATGTTTTTTGCAGGGAGAATTTTCTGGAAGAGTGGCATAAAAAAAGAAGAGATGTCTACTTGCAAGAGTGCATGTGTATTTTATGTTCAGTAAAAGCCTAGACTGTTAGCTTTATCTATACAATATAAGAAGACAAACTAAACAAAGAGGTTTTAATAGCTTTGATTTTTTTTTGAATGTGAATATTAGTGTCTGACATCACATATCTATTTCTGTCCCAAACCTCCTTCATTTACATCTCTAAGCTTTGGTAATGTCTCTATTTGATAGAAATGTGATAAGGAAATTCAATCTTGTAAGATAAAATATCAATTCTGACTGTCAGAGGGGAACGTTATCTTTCATTTTATTCGCACAGACAGTAACTAGTTTACAGAACAGTTAATTTCCCCACACAACACTTCCAACACCAAGTTTCCTTATTTTATTATCATCACTTCCATCTCTTTTCCTTGGGACTGTTTTAGGATTTCCCATTTTTAACAAATCTACATAACAAAAACACAAAATCTGGCCTGCACAAGAAACAGGAATGCTTTCCTTTTTTCCACGACAAGGTACATAGAAGAGGTACTTTTACACTTTTGCAGCTGCTTCAGTATTATTCCTTCAGCAAAATGTGGGAGATTTAAAGGCTTTCACAGAAGCAAGAATGCAGAGGACAAAAGTGTTTCCTGCAGAAGATAATACCTGACATCAAAACATGTTTGATATGAGTCCATTCTGCACTGCACTGAACGGTACTCAGGAAAAAGGGAGACTATGGTAGCAGAACACCTCTTTCATACCACCAAAGCACTAAAGGTCCCAAAATAACCTAGACAGCCCTGAATTGGCACTTTGGGGGGTTTCTAATTATTCAAAATCTGGTGATGCAAGTGACAGAACTTTATTATTCTTCACCAAGGCCCTCATTCAGGAAGGTGCTTAATAATCAACCTAACAATCATATGGACAGGCACATTAAAGTTAAGGTTCTAATATGCTTTGCAGAGTCTGGCCCCAGATCATAAGACAGAGAATGACCCAACTAAATAGATTAAAAAAAATAAAAATAGAAACTAACTTGGATCTCCATGAATACTCTGCATCCAACCCACACTCCACGTTCAAGGGCATGGCCATGTTATTTACCATGCTAAAGAGCGGCTTGATGAAAAAGCCACAAGATGTTATGCACGCTAACTTACAAAGCACTAGGGTAGCTACTTCAGTACAGCATTGTGGGATGGTACTATGCCAGTTAGTATAGCTAACTCGTGCCTCTTGCCAAAACTGGCCAACTGCCAAACACCAAACTCTAAGGTAAAGCATCCACACCAGAAGACAGGCAGGTGATCCAGGCTGACCTGGACAGGATCAAGAAATGGGCGGACGAGAACCTGATGGTGTTTAACACTGAAAAATGCAAGGTTCTCCACCTTGGGAGGAAAAATCTGCAGCATCCTTATAGGCTCGGCAGTGCTACGCTGGCTAGCACTACAGAAGAAAGGGGCTTGGGGTCATCATTGACCATAAGATGAACATGAACCTGCAATGCGATGCTGCAGCCAGTAGAGCAAGCAAAACACCTGACAGCCATAGATGCTTCTCAAGCAAATCCCGGGACGTCATTCTCCCGTAGTACTCGGCCTTGGTGAGGCTGCAGCTGGAGTATTGCATCCAGTTTTGGACTCCTCAATTCAAAAAGGATGTGGAGAAGCTTGAGAGAGTCCAGAGAAGAGCCACGCGCATGATCAGAGGTCAGGAAAACAGACCTTACGACGACAGGCTGAAAGCCATGGGGCTATTCAGCCTGGAAAAGCGCAAGCTCAGGGGTGATCTGGTGGCCACCTATAAGTTTATCAGGGGTGACCACCAGGATCTGGGGGAATGATTGTTCACCAGAGCGCCCCAAGAGATGACAAAGTCGAACGGTCATAAACTCCAGCAAAACTGTTTCAGGCTGGACATAAGGAAGAGTTTCTTCACTGTCTGAGCCCCCAAGGTCTGGAATAGCCTGCCATCAGAGGTGGCTCATGCACCTACATTGAATGCCTTCAAGAGAAATTTGGATGCTTATCTTGCTGGGATCCTATGACCCCAGCTGACTTCCTGCCTCTTGGGCAGGGGGCTGGACTCGATAATCTTCAGAGGTCCCTTCCAGCCCTAATGTCTATGAAGTTTATGAAGTCTAGTCTGGGTGAAGCACTGCAAAAATATGGTGACAGTGCTTCCAGTGCAGAAGAGAGTATATGCAGAGTAATGCATTAAATTTCAGCTAACTGCTATCTGCCCTGGTAAGTAAGAGGTATAGGTGTAAATATAGATATGTCTTTGAGGCATGTGAAAAGCCTCAGGTATTTTGTCTATCTCAGAGGAGACATAATTTATGCAGCTCATGTCTCTTGACTGGTTAGCTGCTCCCATTAGATTGGTCAGTGGGAGGGCCAACATTTTTGGCAGCTGTGCCACAAATTAGATCCTCCCCAAGTGTCACTCCAATTCCCACCCCCTGCCTGATGCATTGTTCTGCTTACTGCCTGTCACCTCCCCAGTTTGCCATGTGTCACGCATACAGGCTACCTATGCCACTTGCAACACGGGTGTGCCACAGATTGGCCACCTCTGAGATAGGTTTTTCAGAATCAAAGCTTCTTTCTCTCAAGCCGTGTGAGGGAATAACCAGGGATCCTCATTTTCTCTGATGAAAAATCACAAAGTCTCTGATACAAACCCCAAAATTTGCGATTAAAATGAAATACCACTGTATATATAGGTATCAATTGAGTGCAATGGTTTCTGATATATTTACAATTTTAAAGCAATTTGGAAGCCTACTAGTGCCTTAATCACAGTAATAAAATAAATCCTAAATACCTATAAATTTTGGTATTTGATTTTGGGTTCTTTATCATGGAAAATCAGAGATCCCCCTGCCCCCTTAGTTCACAGAACACAGATCCAGGCTCCTCACTCCCAAGCCACAGCCCCACAGGCCTGCTGGTGCCCTTCACTCCCCATCCATGGTCCCACCAAACATGCTGGTGCCCCTCACCCTCCACCCACAGCCCCCCTGCCTGAGGGGGCCCTCAACTGCAGGGCTATGGGGCCAAGGACCCAAGTCCACAGAGTCCTGCCCCCCGCAGCAGTGCCTGAGCCCTCGCTACCACCTGCAGGAGGCGGCAGCTGCTACAGCCAAGTGGAGTGTGGAGCCCGATTTCCCCTCCGCTGTGGATGGCATGGCCAGAGTGGAGCCCATGGCAGGGTGGAGGCAGACTGTCTGCTGTGGTCTCGGGGGGGGGGCGGGGAGGGGCGGTGCAGCAGCACCCTGTTGCTGCATGCACTTCCAGGGGGGCAGGGAGGACCCCTGTCCCCCAGATCTGTACACAGGGCAGGGGCGGGTTGCCCCTGTGGGCTTGAGCATCCCACACTGTTGTCTTCTCTCAGGGCCTCCACAGCCCAGAGGGTGGGACCCAGAGTGGCAGGGCAAAGTGGGGCCACATGGGGAAGCTCACTGCCACTGCGAGCACTGTGTTGCCTTGGCAAGGTGCCCCCTGCCTGCCCTGCAACAGTGAGGGGCGGGGAGTGCTTTGCTAGGGCAACACAGGACTTGCAGTGGCCAGGAGCTTCCCCACCTGGACCTGCTCTGCCCTGCTATGCTGGGTCCCACCTGCTGGGCTGTAGAGGCCCCAGAGGAGGGCAGCAGGGTGAGGAAACCGAGCCTGCGGCAGGCAGCCTGCACCCATCCCTGCCCCTGCACTGTGCACAAATCTGGGGGGCATGGGTCCCCCCTGACCTCCCAGGAATGTGCACAGTGGCAGGAAGCCAGCCAGCCCCAGCCCCCAGACCAGCTGCCTGAGGCGCTGTCTCCACCGAGGGACTGCAGCCGCTCATTCCAGCCCCAAGCCCCAGACACTGTCTGGCTGGGCAGCAGCCCTATCCCCAGCCCAGCCAGTTTTCTATCCATGTAAGAGTCTATTCATCCAACCCAGACTTCCTTAGCTTATCTTCAAGAATCCTGTGAAAGACTGTAAGGCCTTGCTCAAGTCAAGGTATATTACATTCACTGGTCTCCCTGTATCTACAGGGCCAGTCATCTCATCACAGAAGGCTATCAGGTTGGTCAGGTATGACTTACCCTTAGTGAATCCATGTTCCTGCTTCTCCAGGGGCTTAAAAATGGGTTCCTTGAGGAGCTGCTCCATGATTTTTCCAGGGACTGAGGACTGGGCTGTATTTCCCTAGATTCTCCTTCTTCCCTTTCTTAAAGATGGTCACTATATTCATCCTTTTCCAATCATTCAGGACCACTCCTGACCACCACGCGTTTTCAAAGATAATGGCCAGAGGCTTTGCAATCACATCAACCAAATCCTGCAGCACTCTCGGGGTGCATTTCCTCTAGCCCAATGGACTTGTACATGTCCAGCTTTTCTAAATAGTCCCTAACCTGTTCTTGCCTGTGAAAAATGAGGTAAAAAAGCACTGAGTACTTCAGCCCTTTCTGCATCATCTATCACTAAGTTGCCTTCCCTATTCAGTAAGGGACCCACATGTTCCTTGATCTTCCTCTTAGTGCTGATGTACTTGTAGAAGCCCTTCTTGTAACTCTTTAAGTCCCTTGCTAGTTGCAACTCCAGTTGTGCTTTGGCCTTCTTGATTTCATTCTTGCATGTCTATACAATATTCTTATACTCCTCCCTAGCCGTATAGGGAGGAGTACAAGAATATACTCCTCCCATTTCCAAGTTCCCACTTCCTGTAAGCTTCCTTTTTGTATTTTAGCTCACTGAAGAGTTCTCTGATAAGCCATGCTGGTCTTCTACCATACTTGCTAGTCTTCCTGTGCATTGGAATGGTTCATTCCTGTGCCCTCAGTAAGGTTTCTTTAAAATACAACTAGCTTTCCTGTTTCCACACTGCACATTCTGCACTCAACCCAGTCAGACCCACCCTCTCCCATTTCCCCACTGCATTCAAAGTGTCTGTCCAGCTGATACGTTGGTATAAATCTTGCTGAAGCAGAGAAAGATGTCTCTCATTTGCCACCTCTACCTCCAGCAGCTCTGCAAAAATGTACTGAGTGTGCACAGAAGTTCCCGGTGTGTACAGTAGTGCTGTGGTCAAAGAAGAAAACAGGCAGAACCAGTGGAAAGACAGCACAAAGCTTCACACCCTTTCACACATGAACATGCAAGCATGTATGCACACATGCACTCTGCAAAATCTGAGAGAGAAAGAAGCTTCAGGGAACAGAACTGAGAGGGTGTCCTGGGATGAAATAGTCTGACAGATGTGGCTTGTTTTCAACCACAAGGATTTAATGCTATGTTAATCTCTGGTTCTCCTAATGTATTTCCTCACAGTGTTCTAGTTCCATTTGAGTCAGTGTTTCCAGTACAGACCTCTGTTTTCTATGGGATAACTGTCTCCATATTAAAAACTTGACATTTTAAATCTCAACTGGCATCATAATTTTTATTCTTTATATATTCACGAAAATAAATCAGCCTGCCTTCAATTTAAGGAGACACAGAAAAAGGGCAAATTCAGTGATCCCTGCAGGTTTTCTGAATTTAATAACGAAAACATTTTGCTTTGTTTTTTAAATTAAATTGGGCACACACCGAAATGACTGACTTAAATACAAATAGAAATAGTTGTGTAGGAACAATCATTAAAATATTTCAAGAGGACTGTCAGCAAGTAAACATCTCGATGTCAGTGGCAAAACTCTAGTTAGCATCAGTGGGAAGAAGAAAGACTTGATGTGGTATCATCTTTTTCTGTCAGGCATGGGGGACCATGCTGAAGGAAGTGCTGTATTGTGCATAAGGCACAGATTATGATTATTTTTATATATATATAAAGAGAACAGCATGCAGAGCCTCTGGTCAGGACCAAAACTCCTTTATGCTAAAGACTTTAAAGACACATAGTAAGCTGTGGCTTTCTTTTCTAACAGTTTGTAAATGAATGTCCCAGTCCTGCAGATTGTTTCATATGGGCAATACCTATCAACCCTTAGAGTCTTGGAACAGAATTACTTGCAGGATATGGGCCTAAAGACTAGACAATGTCTGGAGATACCAGTGTCAGAGGAAATGGGGAGGGAGAATGAGGGTAACAGTGGTAGACTTGCTATGTACCTTTCCCTATGCTTGTGAGTAAATATGTTAAAAGAGAATAAATCCAAATCTATTTCTATAATCCCTATCCATAGCGTACGTAGCTGACATTCTGATCACTTGTAGCCTTCAGAAATCTCATGGCTGTTTGAAAGAGCAGGGATACTAATTCCCTGTTTCACTTTCACATGGAAACAGCATTTCTCTCCATTCTTCACTTGCTGGCAGTACTCCATGCCTTTAGCCAGCTCCATAGGCTTTTATGCCTCAGGAGTGGCTAAAGGGATGCAAATGAGGTGATATTTCCCTACATTATAGAGTTATGTTTGAAGCTCAGTTACCTAATATTTCCAAAACAGTTGGACACCTGCCAAATTAAAGGCCCCATAAAAGGGCAAATTCCGAGGTGTAGCAATAAGAACAATATACTGCTCTGTAACTTCTTTACAGGGAAGGGTAAGCCTGGTAGGCACAAATGTAGATTGGGCTAAATCCAAATGCTGAAAAATGTGTTATTCACATGCTCAATTGCAACGGCTGTCTAAAGCTAAACTTACTTTACCATTAAAAAGAGCCAGGGAGTAATGCCTGAATACTGGTTATGCCAAATACATATTTAATTCCAATATATTTACTCAGAAAATAATGTTATTTTAATGTTACTGAGTGAATGGATCAAAAAACATTCCATCCTGGACCAAAAGAAAAGGCTGTTTAGATCTGGGAGGGCCAAGTCATTACTTCTCCTCTCCAGCTGTGGTTTCTGATAGCTTGATCACACACTGAAAGTTTTTGTCTAATACACTGAAGGATCACAAAAATAATATGCATAGTCTTAAAATATGTATTTGAAAATATGTGAGGAAAGTTGCCCTTTGTGCAAATTCTGTTTTGATTGCCTTTGTGATTTTATCCTAAGTGAAATAAACGTACACTGTTCTTATTTGTAGCTAGTCCATTTTAATATACTATTTCGACATATACATGTGACTTCTACAAGTTAACAGGAATGACTCAGATCTGTTTCTCTCTCTGCTTTATGTTTTTCGCTCCACGTGGGCTATCTTCAGGACACATGAGGGAACTTGTTTATTTGACAGTGCAAGTAGAGGGAAATTATTCAGGGGCTGAAATGAACCAGTTTGGTACCTGAGCAGCTGGCCTAAATTGTGTCCTTTTTGAAGACCCACTGTGGCATAGCAGTCCTTCAAGTCCCTTATTCTTTTTCCTATCCCTAGCCTGCCTTACAATGCTCCCTTTGCTGGGACCTCCTATGCGGCAATTATGATTCAGACAGCCATTTGCATGGAGGATATTCAGGGCAACTGTTCCTGGGCTCATGTTTTTTCTTGTACAATGGGACTACAAGGCAATGACAGATCAAGTATAGTGTCACAACTGTAACTTTGCACATTCTGTCTTGGATATGCACCTCATCTTTAACCTTATCTCTCTGAATATTAGTTATTTTCTCTGCAAAAAGATGATGTAGTAACTTGCATATGATCTATTTTAATGGCATTTCAAATGTACAGGTTTTTTTTCACTTCTTAAAGGAAGTAGAGTAACTGTTTAAAATATGCACAAGTTTTTCTGGGCTGTAGCCTATGTCAGATGAAGTAGGCGGTACCCTGTGAAAGTTCATGCCTCTCTGAACAAGTTAGAATCTATTAAGTTGCCACCCTGCCCTGCAGAAGGCCTAACTTAAAACTAATGGCTGTGTGTAGGCGAAAGGAGAGGCGTGTTTGCACACCACTTTAAAGCAGGCTAAATGCTTTTGCACTGCTTTAATGGTGTCAGTATTTGCACACCTTGATGACGTATTGTCCATTAATTCCAGCCACTGTAGAAAATTCGGTGGTGTAATGCACCTTAAATGACTTGGGACACAGCAAACTAAAAACTCCTTCAAGGAGGGTAACAATGCCCAAGAAAAGCGGTGAGCCTGATCTTTCTCCCCTCCCTCCCCCGGAGCCTGCCTGCCTGCCTACGCTATGTGGGGGCCCGGTGCCCCCCAGGACCGCCTGAGCCGGGTCCCTGCAGGCGGGTGCCACTTGGTGGGGGGCTGCCACTGCCATGGAGGGTAGCACTAGCCCACCCTTGCAGCCCAGGGACCACTCCATCCACCGGCAGCAAGCCCTCCCCTCCCTGCCAGAGAGGCAGGTAAGTGCAGGGTGTGAACACAACATGGGGGTTTAATCAGCCCTAAATTGAAGTGGTGTTTTTTAAAACCCACTGCTTCAATTTAGGGCCCCCATTTCATTTAATGAATATGTCTAACTACCTAATATGTCTAACTACCTCTCTCTTTAAAAAATTACAAGATTTCAGTTTTTCAGCAGGTGAAATTGCCCCCATACTCTCCATATTTTACTTTTTAAAAAGATTTTACATTTTTAAATATTTCCAATGCATTTTACCACATTTCTATGCAGGATTGCCCTGAACAACAACCAAGAACCAGCAGCATGGATGTGGCTGGGCACCCAGAGCACAGGGGCAGCAGTGACTTCTGGATGGCAGCAGCAGCAGCTTTTTTTTTACTTCCCCCGGAGCGGTTGCTCTGTTTGCCCTGCCTTAGTTAGGCCACTGCCAAGAATTTTTAAACCTAGGTGTTCTAAGACAGCTGGGCAGCTATTATGGCTGCATGACGCAAAAGACCAGAGGAAAACATTAAGTTGGTAGTCAGTAACCTATAGGTTTTGGAACCACTTTTACTAATGGAAACTTAATATTTTCCTTTGCACTGATCATTTCCATGTGCTCTCTATCCCAGCCACCCAGCATGGATTGTAACCAACAAGCGGGGAAAAGAAGAGCAATTTTCCAAAAATATTTTGCTGAAATCATGTAATAAGTAAATTTGGTTTTGCAACTGTTGGTTAGTAGCACAATAGAAGTTGGAACCCTTTGCAGTATTTGCATGAAAACTGATGTAATAAACATGTACTGTGTATAATGCATGGGTATGTGTTTTTTTTTAACTGACTATTTAAATATCCCACGACACAGGTTTCTCTGGAATAATGATATTAATCCTCATGTTCTGGACAAATTCCAGGATGGAGAACTACATTTTGACAACCTCAATTTTTTCTCATATTTTCAGTTGCAGATGCTCAGCCTGAATCTCTATGGATTTGAACTGTTGTCAGTCTGTTTCATTTGGATTAAGTGAAATAGTGTCATTTTAACTTCAGAGAATTTGTTCAACATGTGCAAAGGTATAAATGGGAATGCACAATGGAGAAACAAACCCTCTCTTTTTTCCTCACATTTTTGTAGCTGTTTCTTACTGCTGTGTAAGAGCTGCCTCCTGCCAGTGCAGAGGTAAGGAGATTCCTGTATAGATATGGTCAGGTTTGACTGAATGTCACATGGTAATTTTGAATGTGTTTGAACCTGAACCCACCTAGGCAGTGTAAGAAAATGAGATAAATGCACTACAGATATAAAATGCCCTCTTTTTAGCATCAGACATTACTAAAAAATCTCCAGTGCAGTGGTGTGCAAAATATATATTTATTTCTTTTTAAAAAAGCAGAGCTGGAGTTGGCACAGAGCAAGCTTCAGGCTTATGATAGCATTGCTTATTGTTTAAGCCTAGTTATTTCTCATCATTAATTCAGGACTTCCATTAATTTCAGTAATAGTTGGTTGAAGTAAGAACTATCTTTAGTGAAGACTGCAGAATTTGATTCTTATTTTGTCATTCCAAATACTCCTGACTTTCCAGGTACTTTAATACATTTGAATATCTAAGATAACAATACTTTTTATTTCATTAAATAGAATATTTTCTCTCCAAATTTTCTGTGGGAAAAAATCTAATGATTTTTTCTCGATAAGTGCAGCGACTGCTATAAGTGCAAACAAACCTCATTTTCAATGGGCCAGATGTATACTCTGGTGTACACACAGGCTGAAGTTACACTAAGGATGAATTTAGTTTAATATACAGAACAAATTTTACCTTAGCTGCTTCAGACCCAAGTGGTTCTAGCCAAAACAGGTAGAGTGATGTGAAAGAAGTCAATTTTCCAAAATCCAAAGATTCTGGAAAATCAAATTATGGTCATGCCAAATTACTGTACAAGAAGAACCAGAGACCATTTCCTTAGTTATATTTTTAACTGCTGAGGACATATGTTGTATATTATACAATCATCATTTTCCCTTTCAAGTCAGAAATGTGCCAAGGTTTAGATACATAATTTTCAAATCATTATCAGTGGTCTCTTAGATAGCTTTTAACTTTAGTGTCAAATCATGTATACTAAGCCATGTAAAACTATGAAACAGGCTTCTTGCTCAATATTCATCACTAGATTTAAATATATCATTGCATGTCC
Source organism: Gavialis gangeticus (assembly GCF_001723915.1). Taxonomy (NCBI): domain Eukaryota; kingdom Metazoa; phylum Chordata; order Crocodylia; family Gavialidae; genus Gavialis; species Gavialis gangeticus. The sequence continues at coordinate 10,061,014 of NW_017729026.1, read as the reverse complement.
ATAGGACCTTCCATCAAACAATTCATATTTCTGTTGTGTTAGTTACATATTCAGTCACTTGTTGTTTCACATGATATTTCCCAATTATTTTTTAAAATATTCCCAGGTTTGTGAGATGCATGTTACTCCAACTACCTATATTCATTTTTAGCCACAGCTTTATGCTAATTTTTTATAATAATCATACAACCGCAGCATCTACCCATTCAATGATGCAGTCCCAAACACTAAGGAGCAGGTGCATTAGGTTTGATATAAAGTGTGATTCCATAAACTCTTTTTTTAGCACGAGGCGAAAGTCACAACATTTAAGTTGTCCAACAATCCAAGCTTGCCAACATTTTGGTTTGGCACAACATAAGATAGAAACCAAGCAAAAACTTTAGGTCTAGATTCAGACTTGGAAAGAGTGCCAGAACTCCTCCCTCTCTCTCTTTTATTTCAAAGTATTCACCCTGGATTCTAATGCTAGTCATTTATCTTTCCTTATTGCATTTAGTCTGACTTTTCTAACAGGACTCAAGTAAATATGCCAGCCTATTAAGAGACTGCAAACTTTAACTCTGAAACAATTTCTTATTTTAATTTTAAATTCTCTGTTTCTGAGTACTGGTTTATTTACACTGAAGTCATTCAGCAAAGAACTGAGAAGATTACAAACTGGATCCTAGTAGTTAATAAGAGTTATAATGTATAAAATAATTTATTTTTTTCCAAAGCACAAAAACATGAATTCATGTGTATGCCCATGAATTCATTGACCACAATAGTCTGCAGATGAGATGTGTAGAGGAAAAGAAAGGGTAACATTTAAAAAGCAAATGCAAGAGAAATGCTATTTTTCATTGTCTGAGGGTCTAAGCCACAAATTCTCAAGCTTCTCTAGCCCATGGGCAATGATACCGCGCAAGTTTTGTACTGCAGACAACATCATACCCGATTGTCCCGTTTCAGTGCTTCCAGTTAAATTTTCTGTGGCGGCAAGGAACCCCAGAGGGGTAGCCCATGAGCCCTGGCTTAGGGACTACTGGCCTAACTGTTTAATCAAAGGTGGGACAGAGAGTAAAACAATACAACAATCCAGGTTTTCATGTCAGTAATTAAACTAAAGGGAGGTGCTCAGAAATAAATATCAAATATGAAAGATACTGCTGTAATATGAGCATGCATATCTATAGAATACAAGCAATTCGTGTCTGTGTTCTTTGCATAAAAGACCTTTTTGGCAAAGACCAAACCTAGAGCCAATAGGTACCTTCAGAAAAACATAAAAAATAGGATTTCTGGGAACAGAAACAAAAATGTCTTTACCGAAAAATACAGTATGAACTTTCATAACACTTACTTTGGACAAATGAAAAGGAAGGAAACCATTGCAATATGGACCAGTGACAAGACCAATGACGCCCAATTAATTAAGACTGAAGTTCAATAGTATCAGGAGATGCAGAAAGGAAGCTGGAGTGAATTTGGGAGCAGATGGATGGCATTCACAAAATCTGCAATATTTCAAAAAGAAAAGAAAGCAAATATCTTAAAGGTATCATGCAAAGGCATACTGCCTTTCTTATTGGTGCTGCATAAAGAAAAAAGAGAAAGTTTTAATTTTAAAAGCTGTTGTTGCTGCTGTCATTACCTTTAAGTATTGGAAGTATTGGTCAAAGTCGGATCTTTCCTGGAAACTTTCTTGGAGATTCAGCTACAGATTAGGACCTTTCTCATTGACATCATAGAGAGTCATTGTCATTGGCAATCCCTCAATTCAAGGATGATCTCTATCACAGCTCATTGAAGGTCCAAACCAACCTTGAGCCACAGACCTGTCTGGAGGGGCAGGTAGGCCATGGGTCAGGATTTCTCTCCTATGCCTTCTTCCACTGTCTCTTCTCTGCTTTGAGGGTAAGGC
>NW_017729026.1:10049993-10054108 GCF_001723915.1 Gavialis gangeticus | reverse complement strand
CCACAGACCTGTCTGGAGGGGCAGGTAGGCCATGGGTCAGGATTTCTCTCCTATGCCTTCTTCCACTGTCTCTTCTCTGCTTTGAGGTTAAGGCACTTTACCCTGAAACAGGCAGCTGCTTGATTGAGGTTGCAGCACCACTGGAGTCAGTCAGCAGCCAGCTCCTCCCAAGTGTTGATGTGGGCATCCATTTTCTTGAGATATGCTTTCAATGTGTCCTTGTAGCATTTCTTTTGGCCACCGCAAGATCTCAGGCTGTTACTAAGCTGGGAGTGGAGCACTTGTTTTGAGAGTTGAGTCAGGCAGTACTAGGGAGTAGCTATTCTTAAGAATCAGTGCTTCTCACCCAACAGTTTATAATAACTACCAAGCAAACAATCCAGAGCTTTAAATACTCTGAGAGAAAATCACCTTCCTTCTCAATTAATCAGCTTTTCCTTTGTGATGTAATGACTCTTCCTGTGTTCCAGTCATTATATAGTCAGTCTAGGGACACATGGAAGGCCTACCCTGTACTTCTAATATGAAAAACACAGAAAATTCATTTTTGAAACGACAAAAACAAACCAACAATAAAAATCACCTCTTCCTTGTGTGTAATAAAGGGAAAAAAGTCATTAGCTAATGACCCCATTCTACCAAAAAGGACCATATTCTGCCCTAGTTACTGTGTATGCAGCTCTCACTGACATCCATGTGAGTTGCATACATGCAAATGATGACTACATTTGACACACATAGAATGAAAGAAGGGATTATGGAGGTTTCAATTACAATCCATGGGAATTTAAATGAATTATATTTAGGCTCTCCAATGGTCAAAGAAAATTTGCCATTATTACAACAGAAAAGGGTTGTGGGAGCCTTGTTTGCACCAGGGGCCCAATACTGCAGCACTGTAACATCACTAAAATTATTAATGGTGAGAAACTTGCCTGGTGCAGACAAACCTACTGAGAAATGAAGTGACTTGCCCAAAGTCATACAAAGAGTCACTGCCAAGCATGGCTACAGAATCCGGATTTGCTTATTTCCAGTTGTACCCCCACCTTCTCATTATTGTGAAATGAGCACTTTAATTAAACTAAAACATTATGTGAAAGCCTGTTTTAAATTCTATGCTAAGCCCATGTAGTTCTTCTATATCTTCTGATTTAGTAGTAGTTGCTAATAGTAGTTTTTTAGGTTCATTTCTATATCATCTTTTAAATATTAGCCAACTTGTCAATAGAAAGACATATTGAAAGTATCTGACTTCTATACTCCATTTCTAAACCAAACAACATGTAGATAAATATGGTGTAAAGCATTTACCACAACTGAAAAGTAAACTTCTAACCACAATGAAGGAGGGAAAGGAGCTGGGTATTTTGTGGTCCAGAGAGGAAATTGAAATCTGACTTTTGGTGGAGACACGCTTCAAAGGAGAAAACCCACCAAATTGGGAAAATGTCTCTTTTTCATGGATACAAAACACAATGCTATTATTAATGGCTGCCATAACAGTTAAATAGGAAATACTATTGATATATTTCTTTCTGACTGTTATTAAATCCTCTCCAATGGACTGAAGCAAGGCATCCCCCTGAATTAAGCTGATTGAGTTACAGGTTTCCCTTGCTTTATGCTGTACATGTGTTCCTGGAAAATGGCGCATAACTCGAATTCACATAAAGGGAACCCACTTTACTATATAACAAATAGGGATACGTTCTGCAACCTCAACTGTACTGACCCCCAGACCCATTTCTGCGACACTCACCAACAGCAGAGAAAGGTAGGAGATAAGCTAGCGATATGCACAGAAGCCATACTGGGGATGGCAGCTACAGAAACACGTGTTGCAGACAATGAGCAAGGAGCACAGATCCACACAGGAGACTATTTTGGTGTGCATTGCTCCCACAATGAACTGCACAAAGCAGATGACTGAGGACTTCCAACACATTGATCGCATAAGAGTGAATTTACCTCACATATAATGAATTTTTGGTATCAAAAGGGTCATTGCATAAGAGCTAATTCGCACATAGGGAACCCACAAAAAGCAAGGGAGACCTGTATTTTTTAACATATAGCTCCTCACTGCAATGTACTTCATTTAATGGCTGAGGCAGCAGATCTTGCCAAGCACCTTGTTCCATCCTGTTTGTGTAGAAAAACAATTTGGATGGCAAATATTCAATTTAATTTCTGTAGAAAACTTTGACAAACCTATTATATTTTACAGGAAAACAGAGGCTATGAGATCAGGCAATGTAGGGCCCCTGCAAGACTCAAATGGTAACCTTGTGGCTACACCAAATGAGAAAGCTGATATTTTTAACAGTTTCTTTGCCTCTGTTTTCGTGAACAGGGACCAGGACATCCCGACTGCCAGAGGTAGGGACAATCTCAGGGATAGCTCTGTCAGGCCTTGGGTCAGCACAGATGTAGTTAGGGATCTTCTGGAAGGGCTGAAAATTTTTTAATCTGCAGGTTCAGATGCCCTCCACCCAAGGGTGTTGAGGGAGCTGGCAGGGGTCATCGCGGAGCGCTTGGCCTGGGTGTATGAGCATTCGTGGTCGTCTGGCCAGGTACCGGGGGATTGGAAACTAGCTAATGTGGTCCCCATTTTTAAGAAAGGGAGGAAGGAGGACCCAAGTAACTATAGACCCATAAGCCTCACCTCGGTCTTTGGGAAGATCTTGGAGAGAATCATCAAGAAGCACATCTGTGGGAGGCCTGCAGGGGAAATCATGCTTAGGGGCAACCAGCATAGGTTCATCAAAGGCAGGTCCTACCTGACCAACCTGATTGCCTTTTATGACCAGGTAGCTAAATCCTTGGATGATGGTGTCACCATGGATGTAGTCTTTCTAGACTTTAAGAAGGCCTTTGACCCTGTCTCTCACCTCATTCTCATCAATAAATTAGGCAACTGTGGCATTGATGCCTGCACAGTTGGATGGGTAAAAAATTGGCGCATGGGGCGCACCCAGAGAGTAGTGGTGGGCGGGTTGCACTCAACCTGGCATGATGTGAGCAGTGGGGTCCCTCAGGGCTGGGTCCTCGGGCCCGCACTGTTTAACATCGTCATCAGTGACTTGGACGATGGGGTTGAAAGCATGCTGTTTGTCGCCGCTGGGACGCGACTAGCTGTTCTCGGGCCGCTCTTCCCCAGGTGATTGGTGTTGTCCCTTGCCAGAGTTCCCGCCTTCGGCCAAGCGGATGTTCTCTGCCCTACTCCTTGACCCCGTTCCCGCCTGCCACAACTTGGTGTTACCAGTGTTTGGGGTCGGTCGTTGTGCATGCCCATGGCCCAGGGTTCCCCAGCGGTCACTCTCGGGGCTCCGCCACCCCTACACCCCGGCCTCACGCCTCCTTACGGTGTTGCCAAGCTGTTAGTCGTCTTGCTCTTGGATTATTACTCAAAATGGAGTGCCAGCTTCCCTCCCTGTAACAGAGACTATGCCTACTACAGGTCTAATGCCCTCTGGTCTCCCCTAGAACTCAGGGAAAAGACAAACCTGACGCAAAACACAAAAAAAAGGCTCAACACAAACTGGGCATACCGCCCCTTTAATTGCCCCCCAGCCTTACTGCAGCCCCGTCTGTTTCGTGCCTAGGCATTCAATCTTTGCCCACTCCCCGGCACCTCACAGTCCAGCGGCGGCATGTCCTCCGGAGGTACCTCTCTCTGGGCTTCCCCGTAGGCTCTCCTCTTCTGGCTGCCTTTGCCTGGGATATCCTCTGTGGTAATACAGGGGCGATCCCGGGTCTCCCTATCAGTCGCACCGGCAACGTTGCTCCCGCGGCATCCCTGTCTCTTCTCACCCCCCTCCGGGGTGTTTCCCTCGTGCTCTGTTGCTCCTGTCTGTCCAAGGGGCGAGGGCGTTGGGAGCAGCGTCTCTTCCTTCTCCCCTCCTCCCGCAGCGTGTGCCGCCATTTTTATTTGTGCTGGCCGGCACTCCACGCTTGCATCACCAGCCGGCCGCAGCTGAATAAACAAGCAGCTGACAAGCCGCGCGGGTTTCGCCTCCCATCCTCCATTCACCGGCTCGGGAGTTGCCGGTAAGTATCTTTGCGTCCCAGGACACTGTCCAAGTTTGCTGATGACACTAAAATGTGGGGCG
>NW_017729026.1:10037317-10049982 GCF_001723915.1 Gavialis gangeticus | reverse complement strand
CTCCTGACCCTAGCTACTATGAAACTATGAAACTACTATCAGTGTTTGGTGTCTGATCGTGGCTGAGCCTACTGAAGTCAATGGACTTCAGTAGTAATTTTCTGTCCATCCTTTTGATGAGGCCCAAGAAGAAAAACATTTCTGGTCTTAATTTAATGTACTAGTATTTTCCAGCCACGTAAATATATAGGAAGATGTATGCATGTATACATCTCTCTGAAGTTTTCAAGGGTTTTAAGAAGGTAACTTACATAAAATGTACATGAAAATCTTTATAATGTTACAGGACCAAACATTCCCATGTCTCTGTATTCTGAAGGATGGTTCCTGTTCTTTGCTAAGTAATAGCCATAACATAGACTGTTGGTCAGCATGAACATCAGATGGATTTGAGCTGGTGGCCTCAAGTGAAAAGCTGGTTGCCAGTCTTCTGAACAATCAATGCCTCATACAGGTATCTTTATAAAAATGCCCTCTTCTGTACTTCTGAAAACTAGCCGTTGGAATTTTTCCCTTTTGAGGCCAATGAATATTCCTTAACAATCCCTGTGTCGAAACCATGTCTTCATTAGGTTTTTGTGTAAGGCTGACAAAGTTTTCTTTCTTCAAGTTTTAAGTAGGTTGTAGATGTGAACATGGTTTTCTTCCTTTCATTTTTCAAAGTCTTATACTGTAGTCTGTGGCATGGCGTTCTGCCAGTAAGCATTCCAGTGTCAGACGCCAGTTTGGCACATGAACCCCAGCTGCCATCCTGTCTGCAGGGAGAGACAGAAAATGTACTACATGCTCCCAGTACAGGCTTCTGTTCCACAATGGTTTCCAAATCCCAGGTGTCCATATGTTACAACATATGCAAATTCATAATACAGTTAGTTTTAAGAGAAGAGGAACCAGTGAAGTATTAAAGCAACTTGAAATGCAGCTTATGTAATAGGAGACAGACACAGTGTTAAATACACAGTCATAAAACTGAAATCTTCTGTCCTTCCCCAATGTAAACAAATTTAAACATCTATTTAAACATCTACAAAGAAAGAGAACCCAGATGCAAATGTGTATTTCTGGAGACGGATTAATACTCTTCATATTCAATATTCTCAAGAAGTAATGTTTTATCTATCCATCATAGTGTTCTGGATGATACTGACTTCATTCAAAACTTTAGAGGTCCAGTCCTCAATGCCTTACTCACAAGCCCTCTATCTCTGAAGGTTTTTAAGACCCGGTCAGACAAAGCCTTGGCTGAGATGATCTAGTTGGGGATGGTCCAGTTTTCAAGAAAGGGTTGAACTAGATGACCTCCTTAAGTTCCTTCCAACCCTAATTTTCTATGATTCTATGAGATCAGTCCAGCATTTTCATCCAGATAAGAAATTCAGGCTAGGGCCCAATAAATAAATTAGAGTGCATGTGATTCACATAAAATATTTAGAATGAAAGTCTGAATTTCCTATTGATTATTAGGACATCTTTGCTTTTAACTGCTATGCAGGGATCAACACTGTGTTTATAAACGTTACACTATATCCCTAGAAATATGCAGTTCAGCTCTTAATGTTTTAGTGCATTAAAAAGATAGTTAGGTCAGCCTTCCTTTATATGGTAGCCATTTTGTATTGCATAACACATGAAGAAAATCATTTCATTTTGGACTCAAATATCATGAATTCCAAAACTGACCAAAAGAGTGTGCACTGTGCTCAGGAAGAACTGAGACAGAAGTGCATCTGTACATATTGTCAGGGGGAAGGAAGTGAGGGAAGGGCTTACTTCTCTGGAGCATGTTGCCCTGTTTCATCTGTTCACTCTTAACTATAGGTGAAACTATACCACAACAATTTACCCCACACAAAACAGAATGTCACACATGAAACAATATACTTTTACTGGAGTGAATTTCTCCACCCCCTCAATTATGTGTGTGAACAACGCATATAATAATTACATTTTCTGTATGACATCCACTTTTACCCTCAGATGTTCTCCCTCATATGGTGTTCCATGTGTTTTTTCAGTGTCTCGACTGGACTATAGTTACTGTTTCTGGCAGCAAGGCAGGGGCTTCAGCTTGCTCATAGGGTGTTACACCCGTTCTCAGGCACTCCATGAGGTATACACTTGAAGCTACTCCAAGCCATCTAATTTGCCTGTCAGTCTCCAGTGCTGGAGCAGGTTTGGAGAGCCTTATTTTGTCAGTGGCAGACCCAGGATTGGGAGTAGGAAGGAGGGTGGAAGCTGTTGAAGCACACCCTTGTGTCCTGCTGCATTATTTTTTTAACAGATGTATGGATAATCCATTACCAGGATAGTCCCCCATTACCAGAAGACCATTCCTTTTTATGCTTCTGATAGTTGCTCAGTGCAGCCTCATGCACATCAGTTCCTGATTAATTGTCCTTGTTCTTTTCCCATTTTATCTCCATGAGAGACTAAAGTTATGACTGAGTGCCCTACCACCACCCCCTCCTACCCTCTTTGTCGCTGGAAAGCCCCAGGATCCACCTAGGCCTGAAGAGGCCTACCTATCTGTGCCCTATAGCAAGCTGTCCTTCCTAGGCCAACTAAAAACTCCTTTTACAGGCAGTCCTTGGACTTATGACGCAATTGGTTCCTGGAAACCATGTCTTAAGTCGCAACGTTGTAACTTGGAACCAATTTTCTCATAAGAAACAATGTGATACATGGGGGATTGGTTCCTGAATCAAGGCCCGAATACCCTATTTTCACCAAAAATACCCCAGAATTTTGTACTCAATCAATTATAGATGAGTATAGATAAGTAAAATAGCTACATTAATGTATTATAGATGAGTATAGATGAGTAAAATAGCTGCATTAATGTATTTATATTGTAAATAGCAATCATATTGATTTGGAAAGACTTCTTTGAGGTGACTTTAATGGACTTTTTGAAGGGCTCTTGGCTGGACTTTTTGAAGGGTTCTTGGCCGGAGTCTTCTCAGGAGTCTTGGCTGCAGGTCCTTCTGGAGTCCTGTCTGCTTTCCTAAAGAAAGTGTCCAAGGAAGTTTTCACACATGTTCTCCAGGGAGATGATCAACACAGCGAACTTGTTCGCTGGTGTGGCGTTGCATCGGATCAAGCATTGTAAAGTCAAAACTGATGTCATAAAGTTGAAACAGGGTGTCAATTTATAAACATTGTAAGTGCAAAACATTGTAACTCAAAATGTTACACGTCGAGGACTTCCTGTACTTATATTCTGGTTCTGTGATTTGTCCCACGAAGTGTCTGCTATGCCACTTTCATCATTGTTTTGGTTATGCCCCAAGACTTCTAATTCATCCCAGTCTTCCCTGCAGAAGTTGCAGGTCTTTCCACAGGGGGGAGTAGGTTGTAGGCCAGAATTTCTCTCTTATTTCTTCCTCCACTATCTCTTCTCTGCTTCAAGGGCAAGATGTTTTACCTCAGTGTGGGCTGCCACTTGGTTGCAATGCCAGTTGGAGTCCATTAGTAGCCAGCTCCTCCCAGCTCTTGATGTCAGTGTCTTCCTTCTTGAGATATGCCTTCACTGTGTCCTTATAGCATTTCTCAAGAGCCACTCTAATTAAAATGGCCACAGTGTCTTGTGGGTGCTTTAAGCATCCCCACTGCCATTTTGAATACTGATACATGCGATGCTGCAGCATGCTGGAGCGTTCTGATTAGAAAGTTCCCGCCGACTTTATTAATTGAGTTTTACACGTGCTCCAGTGTGCTGACACATTCTAATCAGAACACATTGGAGCACATGTAAAATGGCCTAAAATGTCCAGTCCAGGGAAGTTAGTGCTTGAGGAGCACCAACTCAGTGTCAGTAACATTGGCTTAAGCAAAGATGATGAAACTTGTATGTCATCTTGCCGTTTGATGCAGAAAATTTTTTGGAAGCCTCATGGGTGATGACCTCTTTAGGTTCTTGAGACGATGACAGTCATTCACCCATGTTTCACACCCATAGAGGAGAGTTGGAATGACTACATTCTAGACCTGAATTTTGGTGTCTTTCCAGAGACCATGATCAATAAAAACACACTGAAGCAATTTCCCGTAAGAGCTGCTTACACTCCAGATCCTGCACTGGATCTTCTCATCACTGTTCACTCTCTGAGAGAGGTGGCTACCAAGGTACGTAAAGTACTTTATGTTCAGAGAGAAGCCTAAGGGTTTGTAGGCTTCTGCAAAGAGATCCAGCATGCTGTCCTTAGTGTACACAAGGATGGCACAGTTGTCAGCATATTGAAGGTCAAGGGTGATTGTTTTGAATACTTTTGTCTTTGAATGAAAATTTCCCAGATTGAAGAGCCCTTCAATCATTCAGTACTTCTGGAAGGTAGGTGGTTCTTAATGAGAACTACAATGACAGTCAAAAAAATGGAGAACAGAATTGGGGTGATAACACATCCTTGCTTGACCTCAGTTCAGATGACAAACAGATTTTGCCTGGTCACGGAGAAGCCTCAGGCCCTTTATATATTTTTCAGGGCATCCAAATCTGGCCTGTACTTTCCACAAGGCTTCACGACTGACTGAGTCAATGCCTCAGTAAGGTCAATGAAGGCCATATGCAGGTCCTCATGTTGTTCCTACACTTTTCTAGGAACTGGCAGGCAACACAGATTATGTCAGGTGCCCTGCGGGATGGTTTGAAACCACACCAAGATTCTGGCAGGAATTCCTCAGCAAGAGGTAGAAGATGGTTCAGGAGCACATGGGCAAGTACTTTCCCTGCTGTAGAAAGGAGGGTGATACCTCAATAGTTTCCGCATACACACTAATCTCCTTTCTAGAAGATAGCCACAATGTTAGCATTCCTCAATTCTCCAGGGAGCTCCTTGCTGGTTCAAGTTATAATAAATTAGTGGGGGGTCAGCACTAGTTTCTTCCTGCCAGCCTTGAAGATTTCAGGAGGTATGCCATCCAGTCCAGTAGCCTTATTCTTGGTTTCCTTGATGGCATGTGAGACTTCTAGGATAGGAGGGTTGTCAAGGGATCCCCTTTCAGGGTATTGGGGGATGGACTCAAAGGTGGCATGTGTCATAGTTGACTCACATTTCAGGAATGCCTTGAAGTGCTCTTTCCTTGGATAGATTCATTGTCTTTGAGAAATGTTGAACCATCCCATGATCACAGGAAAGTAATGTCATGGGAGGTTGTAACATAGATGGCTTTCGTTACCTGGAAGAAACTATTCATATCAAGTTTGTCAGTACAGAGCTGAAAAGCAAATTTCCTTCGCTTTATCTTGCCACCACTAGGTTTTGATTTCCTGACTCCTCCTCTGAGCTTTGGGTTTGAGGAGCCAATATATCTACTACTTCTGCTGAAATGAGGCATCATCTTGCCAGGCAGAATGAGCCCTTCTCTTCCAGTTGAGGAGGGCTTGGATCTTGGAGTCACTCTCATAAAATCAGTCTTGGTGTTGACAGGTGGTGTAGCCAATTGATTCAGCACAGGTCAATAGTTTTAAACCCCTTCCAGAGTTCCTCAGTGTTGCCTTAATTTGTGGGCAAGGGAAAGAGTTTTTCATAAAGACACCATTGGAGATTCTTGCAAACCTTCAGGTCTTGAAGAGATTTGATACTGAAAATCCTTTGCATTGCTTTTGGCTATATTTGGTGTTTCAGAGCAAGCTGGATGTTCATAATGGAACTGACAAGACGACGATCTGTCCAGCAATCATCAGTTCATTGTAAGGCTCCTGTAATACAGATATCCATTTGATAACAGGCTCTAAAAGTAATATAGTTGAGGAGGTGCCAGTGCTTAGAGTGAGGGTGTATCCAGCTGGTCTTGTACTTATCACTCTGTCTGAAGATGGCGTTTGTAATGACAAGGCTGTGCTCTATGCATTTGCTCAGAAGGATTCCACTGAAGTTGGCTTTCCGTCCTCCTTCCTTCCCAAAGGTGCCACTCCAGGATTTCAGGCCATGTCGGACTCTGGTGTTAAGTCACCAACGAGAATGATCATGTCCTCCTTGCGAGTAGTAATCAAAATATGGTCAAGATTGGAGTAGAATCATTTTTTGACATCATCATCAGCATCAAGTGTCAGGTCGTATGCACTGATGACAGTGGTGCGTGGGTTATTGCTAAGCTTAAGATGGAGGTTCATAGAACATTTATTGATGCCCACAGGGAGTTCTGTAAGTTGACAAATGAGCTGATTCTTGATGGCAAAATCAGCTCCATCAAAGCTTCTTTCCTCGGCTGGTTTCGCTTTCTAGAAGAAGGTGTAGCCACTACCCTTTTCTCTCAGCTGACCCTCAACCAGTTGTTTTGTCTCACAGCTGCAATGCCAATGTTGTATCTCACTATTTCCCTGGAGATGATGGCAGTTCCTCTTCCTTGTCTTTTATTGTCTTGCTTGTCCAGCAAGATGTGAACCTTCCATGTTGCAAAAATCATTGTTTTCTTATGTTGTTTTTGATCGCAGAGAGAGTGATCCCACTGGACACGGCTATCCAGCCAAAAGCAGATAAAATAGCCTAGGCTTAGGGCACCTTTTCCAGCCCCCTCCTCATGTAGGGTGAGCAGAGGGGATCCTGAATAGGACTGCTCAGATGTGATAGTAACTGCCAAATTGCACCCCTGAGCTGAGGGTAGATTAAAAACACTCACTATCTTAACTTACTTAGAAAATTCAGAGGGGAAACAATTATATGACTGGTGAGAAAAAAAAGACCCAAAATAAGTGTTTCCTGAAACAACCATTAGGCTCTTTCCTGTATATATCCTGTAACAAGATTCATCTTCAAGTGGCAAATTTGGGCCTTCCATCGTTGAAGTTCCTGGAAGCCACTAGACCAAAAGGTCCTTACAGAATGCTTTTCAAAATGTAATCTGGCAGTACTGAATTGTTTTGAAGATTGTATCAGTGGGACATTGTTGCAGCTTTGAAATTTTCACTTTAACACAGGATTAATGGTAGCTAGAATTTCATGATAAACTAGATGTCATGGGTAAACTATGAGAAAAACACATAGCTAAAGACTGGCTCCAGGAAGGCTGCTGCGGATTAAAACAGAGAAAAACATTTTACTATTAGACTCCTTATATACTGAAATTTGAAATCTGAAGGCCTCAAAACTGGAACTTCCCATGCTGTGTGGCCAAACTTACAAATAAGTAGCATCAAAGGCTAGTCAGTTTTCTCAATAAGGAAACCACACAACTCAGTTTTTTCCCCGCTCCTTAAAATCTGGGAAGGGGAAAGAATGCCTCTTCCTGCAAATATTGGTAGTGCTTTTAAACTGAAAATGATCCTGACTGAAAAATAAAAATCAGGCTAGTGTTAGAGTTGCTGGGTCATCCCTGCAGTTTAAATGTGTGTTGCTTTTTAAGAATATTTTAATTAAAAAAAACCAATATTACAAAACTAGGAAATGAGGGGGGAAGCTGTATTTATGAAACTCAGCCTTCATCTCACACAAATAACAAATGTAATCATGGACCTTCCTCAGGAAGATAAATAGCAATATATCATCATAATAAAGTGGAAGGAACATGTCTGTGCTTAGTGTATCTAGAACGGTGCTACAGAAAGGTATCTCAATGCAAACTTAACCAATGTCAATACAATAAGACTATGAATGGAGACTACTGCCACTGAAGACAATGAGTCTTAGAAAAATAGGACTGGAAGGAACTTCAAGAGGTCATCTAATTCAGCCCTCCTGCTCTGGGCTGGAACATCCCCGTCAAAACTGTCCCAGTCAAATATTCATCAAACCTGCACTTGGAAACCTCCAATGACAGCGATTTCATCGTCTTTCTAGATAACCTATATGACATACTTTTACCTGCATTTTGTTAATTTCTAATTAATTGAATTAATACATTAATTTAGAGCTTTCTCCCTCAGGAATTAGTTTCTATACTTTTAGCATTGTTTTTCCTGAAAGTGCAGGATACATTTGCTAGCTAGAACCCACTGCAAAATGCTTTCAGTCTTAGAGTTTTAATTAAAAAATATATTAGTGAATCTTACAGCATTTATATTTATGCACGGTTCAGATATATCAGGGTTTGGCAGTGTTTTACAGCAGCGGACCACTTTAATGGAGCTTAGCTCTGAGCACGGGGTGCTTTCAACCCAGCCCTCCCTGTGGCTGCCAGAGCCAGAGCCTGAGCCATAGTCACCACTCCTTCCTGCAATGCTTCCACCACCTTTCCACACTTCTCCCTTCCACCCAGACAAAGCCTACCATTGATGCCACAGAATCCCCCCAGCTCTGCAAGCCAGATAATCTGACTCCACAGCTGGATCTGGCCCATAGGCCATAAGTTGTCAACCCCTCATGTATATGAATCTAAAGGAGTGATGCCCTGCTCTGGCAGGTCTTAAGAATCCTTCAGAGGGTTCTTTCTATGCAATTTTTAAGAAGCCAATCAGAGGAAGGTATGTTAGAAAGTGAAGAGGCAGAGAAATAAGAAGTTATGAACCTACTGAATTTGGGGCAGAAGCTCCCCCTCCCCTCCCCTGATTTCATGGTCTGAGCACAGTGCTGGTCACCATTTTTGTGGCAGAGTGCATTTCCCTCTCCCCCCCCACCCCACACACACCTCAGACTGGCTGAGGGGCTGCCGTGCTCTGCCATGAAAATCTCTTCCCCCCTCCCTCCCTGTGTGCTTCAAGACGCCCGGGCTTCCCACCCTTTTCTGTTTTTCCAGTGCTTTTTATTTTTTTCCCTTCCCTGCTTGTTGCCAATTTTGCACTTTTGCATGGTCCCCAGGCTTTTTCATGGGTACCAACTGAATTTGTGGTTTCCACAAAAACTGCCCAATCATGAATTCGATAGGTCCCTAGTTATAACTGAGTAGAATGGAATACTTGACTTAAGCAGTTAATACTTGTCCGGCCAGCAGAGGCCGGGGGGAGGGACTGGGGGTGGCAGCAGCTGCACACAGAGTGGTGGCAGCACAGGGTGGTGGGTGGCAGTGGCGGCCACTGCATGCAAGCTTTGCCCCACCCCGTCCCCACGTTATTGAAAGTTATTGCTTTCAATTTATTTGTTTAGCATATGTGGTTTTGGCATATTGTTTCAGCCATCTGAAAGTGATGTCATGAAGACTCTGAAGGTCACCAGATAGCATAGTAGATGGACATGAGTCAGCAATGTGGGACATGGTTTGAACTTGTCCACAAGGGCTTTTGTTGTCATTGTGAAGGCCCCATTGGTATAGGGTTGAGGCACAGTGACCCTGTCCAATTTGAAAACTGTTGAAAAGTACCCAATAATGGCATGGCCAGTTAAATTCTGGTTGACTGACTGTTGGGTCAGAGATGATGTAATGATTGGTTGATGCTTGTGCTGACCATTCTTCATGCCATTGAGTAAGGGAAAGTCAAAGGATTTTGAAAGGGTAGGCCATAACGGGCATCTTGAAGGGAGCTGAGCTGAGGTGGGTGGAATATATTTCAGTGCACTGATAGCATAGGATTATCACAGAGTCTGGCTAGTAAGTTTGCTTCAGCGTTTGTGAGATGGTGATGAGGGGGAGCAATGTTACTGAGGACTGGTAACGATGGGAGCGGAGCGGGGCTCAATGTGCCTTACACAAGATGCATTGTAGCATGCAGTTGGGTCTCTACTAGTTTGTCGTGCAGTGAACAAACCCATACAGGGACACAATATTCTGCAAATGAATAACACACCATGAGTGCAGATGAATGTAGCATGGAGGCATTGGCACCCCATGTGGAGCCTGAAAGTCTGGCAAGTAGGTTATTCCTTGTTTTCATTTTTAAAGCAGTTTTCTGGACATGTGATTTGTAAGTTAAAGTCTGGTCAAGGGTGACTCCAAGATAAACTGGGTGGGCTTAGAATTGGAGAAGCTGACCATTTTAAGTGATAGAGAGTTCATGATTAGTGCTAGCATTATGCAGATGAAAAACTCTTGAGACTGTCTTTGAGATATTTAGTTTGAAGCACCATTTTTGTTAGTTCTCTAACATCAGCCTCATCAGCTTTCAGTAAGAAATGAGAACACAGAAGGGAACACCCTGGGTCATACAAGCCAATACCATGCTATCAGGCTTTCTAATATCCATCTTTTGGCCCCTAGGACAGCCTTACCCTAAATAGTGCCCAAGATAGCAAAGGGACGGGGGGTGCTGTTCAAGAACCTTCTAATTTCCAGCCTAAATTTACTCGTGGCTGATTTATACCTATTTGCTCCTGTGCTAGCATTATCCTTTAGGTTAAAAAGCCCATCTCCCTTCCCAGTGTTTAGCTTCAGGTGTATTTATAGACAGTGATTGTATCTTCTACAAGCCTTCATTCTGTGAGACTAAACAAGCCAAACTCTCCTAATCTGCTCTGATACAAGAAAAGATAAGCTCCTATCATAAATTCCCTGCTTGAGTAGCCTGTGTCTGTTCCCTGGATAGTTCAAATTAATCTTTCTTGAACACAAAATTGTACATAGTATTCCAGATGGGGCTTTCTCCATTGACTTGTGCAATGGCATTGATACTTGTCCTATCTCTGATGGAAATACCTCAGTTGACATAGGCATTGCATATGCGTTTTACACGGTTGTACCACATGGATGACTCATCCTGTGATAGAATCATAGAATCATATCAAGTTAGGGTGGAAGGGACCTCAGGAGGTCTAGTCCAACCCCCAGCTCAAAGCAGGACCATCCCCAACTAGATCATCCCAGCCAAAGCTTTGTCTAGCTGGGTTTTGAAAACCTCCAAGGATGGAGCTTCCACCACCTCTCTGGGTAACATGTTCCAGTGTTTTACTACCCTCCTAGTGAGAAAATTCTTCCTAATATCTAACCTAATCTTCCCTTGCTGCAACGTGAGTCCATTGCTCCATGTTCTGTCATCTCCCACCACTGAGAACAGTTTAGCTCCATCCTCTTTCAAACCTTCAGGTAGTTGAAGGCTGCTATTAAATCCTCCCTCAGTCTTTTCTTCTCTAAACAAAATAAGCCCAGTTTCCTCAGTTTTTCCTCATAAGTCGTGTCCCCCAGCCCCTCACCATCTTTGTTGCTCTTTACTGGACTTTCTCCAATTTGTCCACATGCTTTCTGTAGTGGGGGGCTCAAAACTGAACACAGTACTCCAGGTGTGGCCTCACCAGTGCTGAACAGAGGGGAATTATTACCTCCCTTTAACCTACTGGCAACACACCTACCAATGCAGCCCACTATGCCATTACCCTTTTTGGCAACAGGGGCACACTGCTGGCTCATATTCCGCTTATTGTCCACTGTAACCCCCAGGTCCTTTTCTGCAGAGCTGCTGCCCACCAGTCAGCCCCAAGCTTGTACTGGAGCATGGGATTGTTCTGTCCTAAGTACAGGACTTTGCACTTGTCCTTGTTGAACCTCATGAGATTCCTTTTGGCCCAATCCTCCAATTTGTCTAGGTCATTCTGAATCCTAGCCCTACCCTCTAGTGCAGGGGTTTTCAAACTTTTTCAGTCGTTGTACCCTCAGGTGGCTGGACACAAAGCTGTGTACCCCCAGCTGCCGAGTGTGGGGGGGGGAGTGCACAGCTGCACACTGAGTGGGGGGGGGTGGCACACAGCCAGATGTAGAGCAGCGACAGCAGCCACATGTGAGCTTCCCCCACCCTCCACATCTGGCTGAGCACCCCCTGACACGGGGGCAGGAGAAGCTTGCACGCAGCAGCTGCCCATGCATACCCCCCAGGGCCTTCTCAAGTACCCCCAGGCGTATGTGTACCCCCAGTTGACAACCCCTTCTCTAGTGTATCTACTACTCCTCTTAGCTTGGTGTCATCTGCAAACTTGCTGAGGGTGCAAATCTATCCCATCTTCCAAGTTGCTGATGAAAACATTAAACAAAACTGGCCCCAGGACTGAGCTCTGAAGCACTCTACTTTATACCAGACATTGAGCCATCGATTACTATTCTCTGAGCCTGATGCTCCAGCCAGTTTTCTATCCAGCTTACAGTCCATTCACCCAGCCCATATTTCCTTAGCTTACCTGCAAAAATATTGTGGGAGACTATATCAAAGGCTTTGCTAAAATCAAGATATACCACATCCATGGTCTTCCCGCATCCACAGAGCCAGTCATCTCATCATAGAAGGCAGTCAGGTTGGTCAGTCATGACTTGCCCCTGGTGAATGTTCCTAATCACCTTTTTCTCCTCCAAGTGCTTAGAAATGGATTCCTTGATGACCTGCTCCATGATTTTTCCAGGGAGTGAGGTGAAGCTGGCAGTTCTGTACTTCCCTGGATCCTCTTTTTTTCCCTGTCTTAAATATGGGCACTATGTTTCCCCTTTTCCAATCATCCAGGACCTCTCCTGACCGCCATAAGTTTTCAAAAATAATGGCCAGTGTTTCTGCAATCACAAGCCAATTTCTTCTGCACTCTTGGGTGCATCCCATCCAGGCCCATGGACTTGTACATGCCCAGCTTTTCTAAGTAGTCCCTAACCTGTTCTTTCACCACTGAGGGCTGCTCACCTCCTCCCCAAACTGTGCTGCCTGGTGCAGTAATCTGGGAGCTGACCTTGCCTGTAAAGACTATGGCAAAAAAAGGCATTGAGCATTTCAGCCTTTTCTGCATCCTCTGTCACAAGGTTGCCTCTCCCATTCAGTAAGGGACCCACACATTCCCTGATCCTCCTCTTGCTACCGGCATACTTGTAGAAATCCTTCTTGTTACCCTTCA
>NW_017729026.1:10028935-10032317 GCF_001723915.1 Gavialis gangeticus | reverse complement strand
AAACCCTTCTTGTTACCCGTCACATCCCTTGCTAGCTGCAACTCCAGTTGTGCCTTGGCCTTCCTGACTTCTTCCCTGCATGCCCAAGCAATGCTTCTATATTCTTCCTTAGTTATTTGTCCAAGTTTCCATTTATAAGCTTCCTTTTTGTGATTTAGTTTACTAAAGAGTTCCCTGCTAAGCCAAGCTGGTCTTTTGCCATTCTTGCTAGTCTTCCTACACATCAGGATGCTTTGTTCCTGCACTCTCAGTAAGGCTTCTTTAAAGCCTTCCATAAGGCACCATATCACATTTTTATTGAAATTCTAACAAATGGGATTTACTGAATTTTCTTTGTCTAGAAAATCAGTTATCTTTTAAAATGAAACTATTACAAATTAATCTTGGTTGTGTATTTATCAACATAATCTGCCAAAACCTTATCCATATTGAGCAATATTTTACCAGTGCCTGCAAGTCAATTCAATGACTTCAATGGAATTATGTATGTCTCATAGTAAAGTGTTATTCAACTGTAACAGTAAGAGATTCAAGGCCCAGATGAAGAAAATTATACATAAAATATTTTAATCTCGTACAGTTTCAAAGGTGTCTCTGCTTTATCATGGTAATTTACTAAAAGGCAAAGTGCTGATTAATGAAGTGGCATTTAAAACAAAATTTTAATATATTCAGTCAATTACTATCATACCATTTAGATCTGTCAGTTTGGTCACGGTTGAAATTGCATGTGTCCCACAAGAGTTCTTTAACATACTTTAAATCCCAGAAGAAGAAGAAAAAGATTAACAGAGCAAAAAAGCCAATCAGGGCAAATCTAGGCCATGTAATTTATCCTCTAATTCATACTGTGGGTGCCAAATGGCTTCTACAATTGACAGCAATCTGTTGTCTCACCAGGCCCTTTATCTGCAATATTTCAGAAGCTGCAGCATCCTTCTCTGGCTACTTTTATTACTTTTCTTGAATGAGTTTTAGCAACTTTGCTCTTTTGTGTGCTTGATATTGAGAGAGCTACTTACCCTTTTTAAACTTGAAATAGGTGATTCTTCCTCCATTATCAAGCTGACAATAGTGTCTTTGCTAGTACTTGACACTTTTTTAACATAAATAACATCGACCCCAAAATCTAAGTTTTAATGCCAATTGACTAGGTCATGGAAGAGCACTGTTTAGCTTAATTTGCCTCACACATGCGTCCACAGACAACTGCCACAGAAGAACTCTAGTTTAAGGAACTTACAGATACATAATCATGAGTATGGTATATCACAGAGGTGAAAGCTAGGCTCCCATGAATGTGATTACCATCCTCTCCCAAATGTAAGGCTTTGAAAATCAGTGGAAATTTCAGCACTTAGTATATGGTCCAGAGTCTTGTTTTATTTGCATGGTCTATTGCTGTTAGAAAAACAATTCCAGACTTTTTTTTTCAAACAGAAAACATAGCTCCTCTATGCAAAGTGTCCTAACTGGCATAGCTATATCAGGCCAAAAAAGCACAAAGGGAAAAATGCCTGAACTGAACACCCTTGCTGTTCTTTTCCTGATTCTTCACCTTTCTGTCTTTCTTATTTTGGGTCTTAGAACTATTTCATATTGACAGTGACAATCTAAGGCTGTTGTGCTAGATAATGTCAATAAAAGTTCATGTGCTATGTTAGCTGAACTGAACTGGAGTGCTGTGCTTGGAGTAGCTGCAGTAAATTACAAACAGGAATCAGGAACAGGTTCGATTTTTCACTTGCCTCTTGATTTCCAAGAAATTGATCAGTAAGTACTCTTCATGTGTGGCCAGTCACAAGTAAATCCAGGGCTGAAATCAGATACCTGTGTATGAGTTAGATACTTTTCTTGTTGAATTATGTATTTTGTAATGATTTCTCTTTTTTCAGATACTATACCAGCAATATTCAGTAGGGGAAAAATACCTCAACAGTGAGGTTACCTTCTCCAAAGCTATATAAAGGAACTCATATGGTTATGTGGAACATGAAGTTACCCAAAGGAGATGTTTCTCAGGGACAGCTAGAACAAGGAAAAGCATCACTGGGACTCCTTCCTTTATTTCTAGGTCTGTGTGGTTCAGAAAAAAATGGAAGTTTAGGCCTGCTACCCATTAGGAAGGAGTGAGCATGTTATTGTTGCATCTGGTTTGAGGATCCATAGCTGTAGCTCTTTTCTATCCAGAAGCAGACATGGGCAACGTGAGGCTCTACATCATTAAACATAACTATCTGACAGTGGCAAAAAAGGCAGGAGCAGTTTTCACTGTGAAGGAGGACTGACTCTAGTGTCCTAAGGAAACTTCTGTAAACAAAAGAAGCAGACCGAAGAACATTTAACAGGAAAATAGCATCCTGACCCTCTCTGGGTTAACTGCTATCAATCAAGTTTAAATTTAGCTCCTACACGGTCCCAGATGAAAAGGAGGCAGTCCCAGCAAAGAAAGCAGAAGGCCTGAGAATATTTGTACTGCATGGCAAGAAAAACAAGCCTTAAGTCAACAAAGGGCAGCCTGTAAAAACAAACAGGCCTGATGAGAACGGCGCTGCCACCAGGACGCTCATTAGCAGCCAGATGCAGCCACCAGAGCTGTCTCTCTTCTGTTTCCTTGCGGCCTGCCCCTGGCCTGACTGATACCGCAGTGGCTCTGACTCAGCTGCTGCTCCCTTCTCGGTGTAACTAATGAGCACTTGCCACTGCCCACACCATGCCCACCCGCAATGTGAAAAGTGTTTCCCTGGGGTAAGGTGGGTGGAGACAGAGTGAGGTGGGGCTATCATCAGAGTAGGAGTGGAAAAAGAGAAGGAAATGTCTAAGCAGTTGAAAAAAGTGTCTTTATCATCTCCGGAGATAAAGCAAGGAGACTGGGAAATCTGGCTTTAAAATGATTAAAATAAGTTGTGCAATGACCACCAAACACGCCCGTTTTCAGAAATTGTGATTGCCCAAGCAGAAAGCCCATCTGTCACCACCTATTCATTGGTTATTATGATCCATCCATTCACTCTTTTACAGCCATAGCATAATCAGATTCTCCATTTCCTTCTAGGGTTCTGCCTTGTATTTTGCCCCTGATGTCTGGGAAAATACAGCCACAGTCTGGGGTGGAGCTGAGACACTTGGTGGGTCAGTGAAGAACAGGACACACAGTTTTCAGCTGTGAGAGTCAGTAAAAGTGCCAAAAACATCAGTATTAAGTTTCTAAAAAACAGTATTTAGAAATCTGTGTTCCAAGTATGAAATTTGGCCCTGTGGTTTTAATACCTAATCACAAGGCTTTCTTTTCTTGTGATCAAGTATAGCAAAGTATCCTGGTGCATGTCCTCGAGGGGCCACTGGGGGAGGTTATGCTTAGGGGCAACCAACACGGGTTCAT
>NW_017729026.1:10025283-10027725 GCF_001723915.1 Gavialis gangeticus | reverse complement strand
AGGTCCCTTCTGACCCTACCAACTATGAAACTATGAAAGTATGACATCTTAAACATATGGTGTGCTGTTAAGTCTGACAGGAGACAGCCATACCTGAAAGACACACCAGACATTAGGCAAGCTATCAGACCTCCCCAACAACCCTATCTTCTCTGTCCATCCTATCTCCCTTGGACAAGATTGCAATAACTCATGGAGCAGTCCACAAGCACCAGACAGAAATGACACTTCAAATCTATGAGAGGCAATACATTTTATTGGACCAACTGCACGGTTGGGATAAATTTAGACAAGCTTTCATGGATTGCAACATTTTATATTCTAGAACTTCCCATGCTATCTAATATATACAGAGTGCATCTACACATTCATTAATGTGCTTTAGTTACTGCGCATTTAGTTTAGTACTTGTTTAATAAAATACTAACTGAATGGGTTAGTAGAGTTACTGCACAGTATCACTGGCAGTTATTTTGGGACGCTTACTATGCATTAGCCTAATAACACTGTGCAGTTGGCTGTTAGCATGGTTTTTTGACTGCCACACTACTGTGCAGTGTTATTAGGCTAATGTACAGTAAGTGTCTTGTGTAGACATGTCCACAAATCTTAGAAAAGATTTACTGGCATCAGTTTTTTGATAGGTGTTAACATGCTGCAGTTAAATGAGATTAAGTTTCTGATCCTCACCTCACTGAACACCTTGTGTGAGTTTTGGTACTGAGTTCAGCGGCAGCAGGAACTATATCAGAACAGTATTTTCTCTTGCCACCTTTTATTAACACTGCTTCTGCTACTTATCAATTGAAATATCGCTAGTGGTGGCTGTGGTGATAATACTTTCACAGACAAGGAATATGCAACAAGGAAATAAACAGGAGTTGTAAATTAAAAACATCTCATTATCCTGTATATGCTCTTAGTTCATGCAAGAAATAATAAAATAAAAAGCCGCAGCACATCAGCAAATTTGTTCCTAAATAGATCCTCTTTCCTCCACCCTCATTTTCTATAAGTACTTTAGTTATTTCATACACCTCTTCGTACAATATTTAAACTGAGTTTCCAGTAAAACTAATACCAGGCTCCCTTTTAAAAAAAAGACCCTCAGCTATTAAGAAAAATGACAAACTGCACTGTCCTGGTATGTCTAAGAGAAACCATGCCAGCAAAAGCCTTCAAAAGGCCACAGGAGTGATACTTAGCAATTTTAAAATGCCTATAGGTAGAAATAAGTCCCCTCCACTCTTACACAGCTATAGAGCAAAAAAAGTAAGCCTGCAGTTATCAGGGGGGAAAAAGTCTCTGTCTTGTCTGGGAACACAAGAAGACCTAGAAGGAAGAAAAGATACAATAGGACAGATTCAGACTAGTTGAGCTTCCAGGCCTACCCATCCTTGATCCCTGTATGGAGACTGTCCACAAAGATGCCAATGAATAGTTCTGGTTTTATAGCCTACCTGTGAGCTGAGTGGTTGTATTCTGATTTGGTAGTAGTCCAGAAGTAGTAGTAAATAGGTACACACTGATAAGCACTGGAGAACATGTCCTACAGATTTATTTACCTGGCAGAGTTCTCCCGTTTTAGATTGTCAGTCAGTCCTTCAGTATTTTTTAGGAAACTTCAATCCATTCAAGACATGATTTTGAATTGACTGTTAAATGATGAAAATAACACTTATTAGAACCCTTCGGGCTGTCAGATGGGTTTACAAACACCAATTTACCGGCCAGATGGCTCTGCAAAGGGAAGGGCTGGGCTATTTGGTGTAAAGGAGGACAAGGGAGAGACACCAAAAGGTTAAGTAACTTGCCCAAGAGCACAGCCAGAAACCAAATCTGCAAGGCCAGGCCTCCAGGTCTACACTCTGCCAGCTAAACCCTACTTCCTCATGGAGCTTGCACTACATGATCCAACAGTTGGCATGTCTGAAGGGTATTTACTTGCCCTGAATTCCTGTTATAAGTCAGTTATTTCTCTGTGTTGTACAGCTCCTAAAAATATCCTCATCTTGTGGCTTTTGTAGTTACATAGTCTCATGTCTCTGTTACTCCTTCCCCAGAGGAATGAGGAATGTTGAGCTGCTGGCAGTTACGTTATATTTAAAAACATTTTTATTTTGTGAATCATATTTAGCATGATGCTTGCTTGAATTATGGTTTATGTGAAGTGCAGTAAGATGCATGCATGAAGGCCTGTCCATAAATAAACATGACTTTAAACGTCTATATTTATTTTGCTTGAGTTAATTCCTCCTCCTTTCTTGAGGTGCACAAAAGCTAAGATATATAGACTCCAAAGCCTAACCACACAATCCAGACACCACACTATTTAAAATAAGCCCTTCAGCCAGTCATCCACTTTTGTTGACTGCTGCTGTGAGGTCTTGCTTGTGACACAGTGTATCAGGGAGGAACGCCTGGAGCCTTGACTTCTTGGTG
>NW_017729026.1:10004688-10020283 GCF_001723915.1 Gavialis gangeticus | reverse complement strand
TTCTTGAGGTGCACAAAAGCTAAGATATATAGACTCCAAAGCCTAACCACACAATCCAGACACCACACTATTTAAAATAAGCCCTTCAGCCAGTCATCCACTTTTGTTGACTGCTGCTGTGAGGTCTTGCTTGTGACACAGTGTATCAGGGAGGAACGCCTGGAGCCTTGACTTCTTGGTGTGGAAAAAGACCAGTTTCCCTTGGCCAGAACTGAAAGGAAGAAGGATGAGCTGCTGTGAAGAGCTGAATGAAACCATGTGTATCACTGGGGCATTTCTAGCAAGGACAAGCATCCTCCGCCACACCCTTACTTGCAACTGGGTGTTAAGTAAAAGCCAGCCAGTGAAAACTGCACCAGTAGATACTTTATTACTGGCCAAATCCAACTGTCCAAGTCCCCAAATGGCTACTTATACAAAAGATGTGGGATATGGCTCACCATGTAAGTTACTTATACAAAAGATGTGGGATATAGCTCACCATGTAAGGCTTTCCTTTGGAGGCAAGCATTACCTTGTAGTATAGAACGGTATCAAAGTGGTGACAATGGCAGTCTTGGTAGCATTTCATCTGTGGCAGAGGGTGAAAGCCCATTTGTCTTTAGGTTGTCTGAAGTTCACGAGAAGCACAAGGGGTGGGAGCAGCCCTGAAAGGCGTACACTTGCTGGGAATGTCACCTGTTGCCTAGTTGAGGGCAAACGCTGCGGGCAGCAGAGGTCAGCTTCTCAAGTGGGATCAAATAAAAATGACAGGCGTAGGCCTGCCCATAAAAGGACCTCTGTAAGGTCGATAAAAAAGCAATTCATTTTCTGTTCCCAGTTAGACCCTTTGGAACAGGCAAGTCTGAGAAAAGGCCTGTGAGCAGTTCTTGCTGGAGGGTTGCCAACAGAGGCCGCCCAGCCTTTTTTCACAGGACCTCTAGCTGCCACTGCTAACCCAGAGGCAGCTTCAATTGCAGCTAGCACTGTGCTGCCTTCAAGGGTTTCTTCCTCCCACCCCACACCCTATACCCCCCAGAGCTGTCTGCTGAGCAGCACACGGCTCTGCCAAGCCAGCTGTCTCCTGACAGGATAAAATAATCTAGGATCAAGGACAGGAAACTAGATGCACACAAGCCAGCAAGATGAAAAACTGATGTTTTGTAACAACCACCCCTTCGACATGCTCCCTCCTTTCCTCCCTCCCTTCCTCCCACCCACCGATGGAGACTAAGAAAAATACGGATTTTAATCCAATCCATTTTTACCTTCGTGTAAAAACCAGTTGCACTTCCCCGAGACAAGTGTGCTCTCATGTCCTGTTCCCACGAAAATATTCTCTCACAGAAAACGTATGGCTGTCCAAATAAACAAATGGGCGCTGAAAAGTGTGTAGCATGAAAAATAATCAGCAAAGGTCAAAGAGTGGGCAACAGTCATCTATGGCTTGTGGGAAGCAGCAATGATTTGGTTCTGATTCCTATAGACACGTACATCTGTGTTGCAGCGTTCCTGCTGCCGCTGAATGATTCTTTATATTACCGCCGTATCCGATGCGACTAGAAATATTTTGAGTGACAACCGAGGCCACTGTTGTTTAAAAAAAAAGGTCTTTGATATAGTTCTTTAAGAAGAAGCAAACCGACAATAGCTTTGGAGGCTGCTAGCCTACTGGCAAGCTTGCGATTAGTTGATTCTGTCTGAAAGGATAGCCGACTGTCGGGATGAGTAGAACCATCTGGTACCCCTGCCCTCTGCCCAACCCCCAGCAGCTTTCAGAGGAATTTTAAATAAGGATGTGCTGAGTAGTTTGGGTTATTTCCCTAGAAACAAAATCAAAGTATCTGTCAACATGTGAGCAACTTGGTTACTTACAGTGCCTTGTCTGAAAAATCAGAGTTGTATGTGTGATTACTGCTCATGGAAGCCCATTTTAACACTGACCTAGAAAATAGCCTGAATGGGAAGCTGGGACTGGGCTACTTTTCCAGTAGTCAAAACACATTTACTTTTTCATTTTAATTTCATAGGAGTTGCTTTGGTTGCTGGGGGCTTTCTGAACTGAATGCCTAAAGCTAAAATCATTGGACACAACTGGAAAGTGTGTTTGCCACTTTTTTGGCAATACAAGATTATGCCTTGTTACAAGATTGCACCAGTCTGCTAAAGGTCTCTCTGTTTCTTTAAACTCTTATTGAATTAGGTCTTAAGAAAACTCTTCAGAGGCTCAGACCTGCTTTCTGTTTTTTTCTCATATATTCGTTGTCAGTAGGGGTGCACTGATAGAGAGTTTGGGGGCCAATACCGATAGCTGATTTTTAAGGAGGCATATCAGCCAATACCAATCTGATTTCCAATACAGCTGTGTGCAGCTGGTAAGTCTGTTTTGGTGAAAGGGGAAGGGGCAAGGAAAGGGTGTGTGGGGGAGCAGATCAACACCCTCACGGTGAGGGAGGGAGTGGGGCTGTGGTAGGCGCTGCCCAGCCGGGGTGGAGTGGGGACAGGATGGAGCTGCAGCTCGTCCAGGGAGAGTGGAGCGGGGTGGGGTGGGGAGCAGCTCCTACCATTGCTCCTGCCACTCATACAAGAGGGCACAGTGTGGGGGGGAATGTGCCCCTGGATCTGCACTGGGTGGGCCAGGCATGCTGCAGTGCTGCACTTGGGGTGGGAGGTAGCAACGCTGGGAGGGGGGCTACGGGGGGGCTGCAGACACCCTAAATTTTGCCTTAGCTCCACATAGCCCCCTCCCAGCACTGCTGCCACCTGCCCCAAGCACAGCACAGCTCAGCCCTAGCCCTAGCCCTAGCCCTAGCCCTAGCCCACAGCTGCAGGCCACCCCATTCAAATCTGGGGGCACACCCCAACCCATGCCCTCCCAGACAAGTGGTGGGAGTAGTGGCAGGAGCTGCCCCTTCTCACACCCCCTGGATGAGCCACAGCTCTGTCCTGTGCCCGCTCTGCCCTGGGTGGGCAGCGCTTGCCCTAGCCCCAACCCCACCACCTCCCTGACCGCAGGGGTGTATAACTACCCCCCCATGCCCTTTCCCTCCCCCCTCCCCTTCTACCATACCAGATTTACCAGCTGCATGCAGCTCCCCAAATGGCTGGGCTGTGCTCCTCACTACCTGTATGCTGAGCTGCAGGTGTGCGCATGCACAGGCATTTATCGGCCAATTTACCAACATAGTAAATTTTCTTTATGTCAGTGTCAATCTGATATTGGACCGAAGTATTGGTGCACCTCTAGTTGTCAGCATGTTTGAACTGCAATACCTACAATACAAACTGGTCTTTTTAATCAGTCAGCCTATCCAAATCAGGATATTAAGACTCTCTGTAGCAAGAGGGAGAAGTGTGTTCAGTAGCTCTTTAAACTGTTGTCATGATCAGCACAGCCCACATCAGTAATTTTTTCACCCCCAAGGGTTCCTGTCCATATTCAAAACCTCAGTTCTGCTGCTAGGTCTGTGCTTCCAAAACCGATGGGTAAAGCTGCATTTTGCCCCACTGTCCTCTCACTCCAGTGAGTTTTGTATTGATAGTTTTGTACGGGCAAGTGTCTACATGTTTGCCAACTAGTTAGGTGCTTAGGTCCTACTTCCAAAAAGGCATTTAGGTATTTAACTCCCAATGAAATCCATAAGGGAACATCTACATAGCCCTTTGCAATCCTATGCAAAGATGCCAAGCTAGTGCTGGTATTGGGGAGAACCCTAGCTATGTTAGCATAGTGCTCTGCCCAGGCCAATTAAGAGAAGAGTATACCAGGCAACTGCTGCCATATTTAAGTACATTACTTCTGGTACCTGGGCTAACTCAGTGACAAGTAGCTTGACCTGCAAAGCTCTACATCATGTTGGCAGACTTAGGAACCTAAATAAATAGGAGTTAGGGGCCTAAACACCTTTGTGTATCAGGGCCTAAGTCCTTTATAGAATCAACCCTTTAGCCCTTTGTGGCTTAGTGGTTTATCCTGCTGTGTCTTTCTCTATACATGCTGTGCCTAGAATATTTGTAGTAATAGATAATACAAGCCTCAGGGAGAAAAGCTTAATACAGCTCCCTTCAGAAGCTCTCAGCATTATTTCCTGGTAATCTTTCAACAGCAAGATGAGATGCTCACTATACTGTCCATCCCAACATCTGTATACAAGAAGCAGAGATTTGTAGCCACAATGAGGGAGGGGTGTTTTATGTGGTGTATCTGTGTTTCAAGTACACTATATTGGATTTTTTCGTGAATTTTCACAAGTAAATGCTGTTTTAATGTTTGCATTAAAATGTTAATTCATTCTTTTAAAGTTTTAAGCTACAGTTTTAAAGCAATACGACAAAACCCTTGCCCCCTGCAGATGCATATCAATCTACAAAAGATGTTACATGGCTTGAAATGCCAGAAAAGCTGTTGAAGGTTCTTTGATGCTTAAGTATGGGAATTCACAAAGCATATTTAGTAGCTAAAACTCCAGGACTTTCCCAGGTTGCCTACTGGAAATAATCTCAGAAGACATGAAAATGACTTTAGGATGTGATAAATCCAAGAATACAAAAGCAGAGTGAAATTCTCACTAAATTATACAAAACAAATTTAAAACAGGGGAGCTGCCAGAGAGAGAAAATACTCCAGAAAAAAGCTGAAGGACCAAGGTCATTGGACTTCAAAATATAAAATGAGGGAGTGAGAAGAAAAAAAATTAAGAAAAATAATATGAACACATCTGAGGAGTCTAACTTATGTAAACTGAAAACCAGGACAAGGAACCAACAGTAGAAGTCATGTACAGAAAGCAAAGTATATTAAAAAAATCACACTTCTCATGGTAGGTCATACTGCATTTTTAGGGGTAGCTGGAAACATCTAAAGAATTTTTCTTAAGGGAAAATTGATTTTTTATTGAATAAACTTTTTTTTAATGAAAAGCACCAGCCTTTCTTAAAGAAAAATGGCCCCTGCCCTCACACACAAATAAAATAAAATATAAAATAAAGGTACTAAACCTTTATTAATTTTCAGTCTTGGCCAAAAAATATTGATTTTGATGTTTCCTGAAAACCCATATGCTCCCATTTCTTGTAAACATTTTTAAACTTGGAATTTTTCTACTCATAGATTAAATGAGAATATATAGATGTCGCTGCAACTGCTCCCTAAGAAGGCCCAAAGATGTCCCATTACCTAACACTATAAATGTAAAATAAAACTTTGTAATTGATCCCACCCTATATAATGTTATATCTAACTTTGAAAAATTGCCAATACATTTTACCTAACCTAGCATTAAGTATGCACTGTACTGTGCTGACGGACAAAAATTTAAAAAAACCTCAACTAATATTTTTCTCACGGTCTAAACATGATTTGCCCTTGGTGGCATCTATCAAAGTTAACTGTAAACTGTGTGTGACTGCACAGGTTGGGTGCTCCATATATTATACGTATATTTTTATACGAGGTGAAGCCAGGCAGTATGGGGTCAGTCTCAATGTCACATGCTCCAGTGGAGCTGCTCTCATAACCAAGGACTGTGGGAGCAGAGCCAGTTTATTAGAAGACAGGCCAGAGATACACTTTACAGACTAAATAAATCAGAGATGCATAAGGTTTCATGAGCCTAGCCCATTTTATCATCATAGTTTCATAGCTGGTAGGGTCAGAAGAGACCTGAGCAGATCATCAAGTCCGACCCCCTGCCATGGCAGGAAAGAGTACTGGGGTCAAACGACCCCAGCAAGGTGTACATCCAGCCTCCTCTTAAAGACCCCCAGGGTAGGAGCCAGCACCACTTCGCTTGGAAGTTGGTTCCAGATCCTAGCCACTCTGACCATGAAGTTGCACCTCCTGATATCTAGCCTGAATCTACCCTCTGCCAGCTTGTGACCATTATTTCTTGTCACTCCTGGTAGTGCTCGGGGGAACAGGGACTTCCTCAATGCCTGCTATATCTTTGAATAAGCCTATAAGGTGCATCTGTATCCTGCCTTCTGCCTGACTTCAGATTAACACAGGTAACTAACTACCTTTGCCCGCTGGCAAATTATTAGAGTTGTGCTTCACTTAGGTACAAAGTATGACCAGGGTTGAAACTAGTTATGAGTTATCTCAGAGAAAGTTTAAGTAGAAAGGGATCCTGCACCACTATGTGGAACAGGTGTGGCCAGCCTGCAGCACAGGTACCACAGGTGACATGGGCAGCCTCTGTGTGGCACGCAGCAGATTGGGCAGAGGACAGGCAGAACAGAGGCACATAGGGCAGGGAGCAGAAAGCAGAGCAGCAGAGTGGACAGAGGAAGGGGATTAGAGAGGCACTTGTGGAGGGTGTGAAGCTAATTCGTGGCATGCCTGCTACAAAAGATAGCCCCTACTGATCTAGAAGAAGGAATGAGGAAACAATACAAGCCTTTCATTAGAAATTAAAATACTTCCAGAGAAGTCTGAGTCAAGGCAGTAAAAACTCAGTTTATAGGATTACTTATGAATAACAGCTGCAAGATTGGACCCTTCTATCTTTCTCTCTTCTTCCTTTATTAACCTGATTGGCTTCCATATATACTATATTTGTCTGTTATTGAAATAATATAGATCTCTTTCTTGGTAAGACATGCATTTCCCTGATTTTGTTATAACTCTCTCTAACCCTTTGCTACCAAAGCAAGGGTTAGAGAGAGTTATAAATCTGCCCTTTGCTACCAAAGCCAGAAACCTTTGGATCATTTTACTCTGCATCTTCCTCACCTGAAATTCTACTGCTCATTCTCAAACTTTACTAGAACGTGGCCTTATGTTGATCCTTCCTCCACTGGAATTCCTAACCACACTTTAATTATTTCCTGTCATGATCACTGCAATTCTCTCTTTAATGGTCCTGCTAAGACTCTTCTGTCTGGGTGTCACGGTGTCCACAAAACTGTAGCTGCACTACTTTCACATTGCTCCAAGTAGAAGGAATATATCACCCTTGTTTTCATTTCCTAAACACTTTGTTGACCTGCTCCACATTTAATCTGTGATATAAATATCATTTAGTTCCTTACCCATTCACTCTGCATTTTCAATCGCTGGCCTTGAAATACCCAAAGACAGGAGTTAGGAGAATAATCAACTCCCTGAAGTTCCCTTGTGAAGTTTGCCATGAATCATTCCATCTGTGGAGACAGAAGGGTTTTTTCAGCTTGTGAGAGGATATTTCTACACTACAGAGAACCCTACTAAAATACTGATATCACTGAGCAGTGTCTGGCTCTTCTGTGGAGCATGAAAAGAGCGTCTACTCGGGAAGAATCCACTCTAGAAGTATTAGCCAGATAAGTGGGCCCTGAGTATTCTCCTTATCTGACTCTACAGCTCTTCACAGATGGGCATCAGGCTTTCACTTGTATCATTCCATCCATCTGAAACACTACTTCCAGACCACTGAGTCACTTCCTTTGAGATCTTGTCATCAAATCTTCCTAGCTTATGGCTATTTGTAAGCCACTTCACCCACCTTTCCTCATTCAAGCAGAACATTTCACTGAGCGATCAATCGCATCTTTCCATTATCCTCTGGCCAAAATAAATCTGTCTACAATGCCACTTATTTCTTCTGCATTTCAACATGCTGTTCCTTTAATCTATCTCTGTGCATCACCTTCACTCTGCTTGTATAAGAATTCCTATGAATTCAGTGTATGAAGGACACTGCTTGCAATTAAACCATATTCTTGATAGATTATTAAATGGCTGTGTTTAGGAGACAGGATTCTATATCAATCAATACTTCTTAATAACAACGGGCTCCTTTATGTCCTAGCATCCATGAGATCATAGTGCTAAATTCTTATTCTTGGTTTCATCACTTCAACAGTCCTAAGCACATCAACCATATGTGGTTGGAAAACTTTTAAATTAAACATCAGAGGATTGGGTAGAAAAAGTTTCCTTTTGCCTCTCAAGGAATTGCATTGTTTAATTCATTCAAATACAAATGGAATGTTCATCCTAAGCCACTAGGATGTTCCTAATTTCTTAAAGATGTTTTTTTGTGTGATGAAGAATCATCTGACCTAATAAGCTGATGTTAGCCTCTGTTTGTAGGTTCCCAAAAAGTAAGCATTGCCCAACAACCTTCCCACTTCCTTTCCTTTTGGTTTGTGTATGAATGAATCCCTTTCAGGGGAAATGTTAGAATGATATTTTCAGATCCCCAGACAATATAAGATCAGACCACAGAATTAAAGTATTTTCTTTTGCCTTAAGATAGCTTTGCTTTGTAAGTATTAAAAAATACTTGGATCCAAAAAATGGTTTCCTCTGAATGTGGCTAAAAAGAAAATGAAATACGTAAGTGGGCAGTTAATTAAAGTAGACTTTAATTAAACAGAGGAACATTTTTATGTGAACAGTTTGAAAATGTTAATGTCATTGAAAGTATATATTCTAAAAGAAGTCCATTTGTATATCAATAGGTTTAGGATGTATTTGGAATTCATGTCAAAACATCTGGTAAAATAACAAGATTGTAAAATGGGGCAGGGCTAAAATTGTGTGTGTGTATGTACACACACCATCCTTGTGTGCATATACAGACACACACAAACACACTGCCATACACCATATATACCATATAAAGTGATGTGATGTTGTAGCTGTGATGGCTTAGGAAATATGAGAGTAAGGATTTTTGTGGGTGATAACTTTTATTGGACCAAGTGTATTGTTGGGATAAACTTAGATACATTTTTAATACAATGCATTCTTCAGGACCTGAAGAAGAATGCATCACATTCAAAAGTTTGTCTAAGTCTATCCCAACTGTGCACTTGGTCCAATAAAAGATGCCACCCACAAAAATCCTAGAAGATATTATTTATAAGTTATTATATGTAGAAGATGGAAATTTCAACAAGGATGTAAAATGTTAAAAATACGTTTCTTACTTCATTCTACTGGTTTATTCTGTCAGCTAGATCTTCATATGTGTTTTCCATGCTGTTAGCTAATTCAAAACCAACACTAATCTTACACAAAAATTTTACATGCAACACCACATGGGTAGCAAATCAACTGCTTACTAATGAAGCTGAGAAATCAGTTATCTTTCTGCTGCTATTATTATGCAGTTCTTTGGTTATTGCCTTTGGAAACAGTGGATGCTCAAACCAGAACAGTGATTTGCATCACTAGTCTTTTTATTCGGTAGTTGTGCATTTAAAAGCAAAATTCCCAGGAATGCCTGTGATTTGGATATTCTGGGGTGTGAAGAAGAGGTCTGGGAAGAAGACTGTGTATTCATTTAGACATCTGTATTCAGTAGCATAAATTGAAGAAGGGTTTCTTTTTGTATTTATTTAACACTTAACACATAGGACCTGCCTCTCTGTCCTTACAGTCTTCTGACTTCAATATAGTCATTGCTTATTTATCTGTATGTAGGAGGGGAAGCAGGGTTGTAAGTACCATAACTAAAATGATATTTATGTATATTCAAGCACAAGGAGATATGCAATATTAAAATAATATATTTAATTAGAGATAAGCACCCTACAGTAGTGGAAGAACAGGGTAGGGATTACTTAGAGAAGCTGGGTGTTTTCAGCTTGACAAGGCTAGAAGGACTGCATCTTAGAGTACTGAAGAAATTATCTGAGGTAATTTCAGCACCATTGGTTATTGTCTTTGAGACCTCATGGAACTTGGGTGAAATTCTGGATGTTTGGAAAAGGGCAAATATATAGTGGCCATCTTTAAGAAAGGAAAACAGGAGGAACCAGAAAACTACTAACCAGGCTACCAGGAGAGAATATGGAGCAGGTCATCTGAAGGAAACCCAAGTAATCATGAAGAACCAGAATGGATTCATCAAGAACAAGTCATGCCTGACCAATGCAACTTCTTTCTACGACAAGGTGACAGGTTCTGTGGATGAGGTATACCTTGTTTTTAGCAAGCCTTTGATATTGTCTCCCATTACATTCTCATTAGTAAGGTAAGGAAATACAGACTAGATCAAAGCATTGCAAGGTGGAAACACAACTGGTTGGATCATCATGCTCAGTGAGTAGTCACTAATGGTTCAATGTCTAGTTGGGAGGAGGCATCAAGTGGGGTTCCCCAGGGTTCTATCTTGGGCTCCATATTGCTTAGTATCTTTATTAGTGATTTGAAGAATGGAATTGGGTGTACCATTAGAAAATTTTCAGGCAACACCAAGCTGAATGGATTTTCAGTCATCCCAAAGGGTAGGTCTAAGATTTAGAATGACCTTGATAAACTGAAGAAATGGTCTGAAATCAATCAGATGAAATTCAATAAGGACAACTGCAAAGTCTTGCACTTGAGATAAAACAATCACATGTACAAATACAGATTGAGAAATGATTTGCTAGGTTGCAATACTGCAGAAAAGGACCTTGGGGTTCCATACAAGATGAACTGGAGTGAACACTGTGCTCTTGTTGCAAAAAAATCCCAGTAAAATACTTGGCATTAACCCTGGCTCTATTAATAAGAACATCAATTGCAAAGCAAGGGAAGTGGTTCTCCCACTCTATTTGACACTGTTGAGGCCTCACCTAAGATATAGTGTCCAGTTTTGGGTCCCCCACTTTAAGAAAGATATGGACAAATTAGAAAGAGTTCAAAGGATAGTGACAAGAATGATTACTGGCCTGGGAAATATGATTTATGGGGAAAAGATGAAAAATTTGTTAATAGTCCTCAAATACCTGAAGTATGATTGTATGAAGGATAAAGATAAATCTTTCTCCCTGTTTGGAGGGGACAGGACAAGGAGCAGTGGCATTAACTGAAGCAAGTGCAATTTAGGTTGGACATTAGGAAGAACTTTCTCACTATGAGTGTGATTAAGCATTGGAAAAGGGTACTCCAAGGATTTGTGGAATCTCCTTCCTTGGACATTTTTCAGAGCAATACTTGACTGGTATGGTTTAGCTAGAGTCCCATAAAACCCTACAGTTCTGTGATTCTATGATTAGTCCTCACACTGGAATAATTCAGCATTAACAGCAACTAGTTAAAGACCTGAGGCTAATAAACTCAAAATGAATGTTAGTTAAGTAAAACTCAGTGTCTGTAGTAGAGTTGGGATATGTCATTAATTAGTAGTGTTGATAATTTTTTGATCAATGACCTTTTAAAATAGTGCTATTTGTTGCTTGCATTAGAGAACATGGGCTAAAAGAAAGTCTGGCGCTGGAAAAGGGTGGAAATGTGAGAGATTATGTTTTTGGGGCAGAAGTAGACAGGGTCAACCTTGACAGTGGAGTGACATGGCAGACTCACTTCAGAAAAGGAGAGGTTCCATATAGCTTGGGGCTCCAGATCGGGTGCTGAGGCTTAAGGGCAAAATGTTGTATTCCTTTAGTCCTCAGATCCAAGAATATATGGGTTTGGAGAACTAACCCTTTTGTTTCTTCCCTGGTTCCCCTGATCCCTGCACAGTTGATTCTAGTAGCTTCACTGGAGGGAAATACCAACTTTTTCCCACCCACATCTCTTTAGCAGTTCAGTGAGCCCCTAAGGTGAACGAGACAGCTCTCGCTCTTCTCTCATCTCGTCTCATCTCATTTCACCTAGTCTCTTCTCGCCTCCTCTCTCTCTTCCCTGCAAGGGCAAGATGGTAACCCTAAAGACGTGCAGAAACTGGCTTTCATGGGCTGGGTATGACAGCTTTTCTGCTTCCTGGTGTGGACACTTCACCTTGCAATAAAATGTGAACCAGTTTGTGTTGGGCTGGGCCCCTCAACGAGCACTCTGCAAGATGGAAGGTAGACAGGTAATCCTAAAAGTGAGAAGGGCACTGGAAGGCAGAGGATTTCAGTCTCTACTTTTATCAGTGTTTTTTACTGACAAGTGTTTCATACTTGGCCCCTGAAGGAGGCCAAACACTTTTGCATTTTCACCTTTTTAACCCTTTTTATAGAAAAAGTTAAAAAAAAGTCTCTCTCCTCTCTCTCTCTCTCTCTTTCTCTCTCTCTCTCTCTTTGCCTCCTGCTGTGATGGGTAGGAGGCTGCCAGACAGAGAGAACTTTTCCATGGCAACTTTTCCATGGCTTTTTTGTGCAATCATGAGAAAAAGCCAAAAACAGGATGAAATGAGGGGAAATGGCAACACTTAGAAAGCTGCACTGGCAGAACTTCTTTCCCAGACCTATACCAAATGTGGCTGTGTCTTGAGTTATCAGTTTTCATGAGGAACAAATGTATTGTAGTTTTAAAGAGAGGGCAAGGGAGAGAAACAGGGTTAGTCACTTGAAAGCCCCAGCATTTGCTGAGGTTTCTGAATCTCTAGTTTCCTGAAAATACATTTATGTGAGAGAGCTCTCCCCCTAAGAACATATGTCCTTCCATCTTGTTCAGACTCAGATCATAATCTCAATTGTTTGATGTCATAATCTGTAGCTGTGGGAATGTATACAAATAGCTTTAAAAAATCTGGAGAATCATTATTACTGAGCCAGTGTTAAATTGGGAGAAGGTGCCTGGTGGGATTATTCTGTGTCCGATCATTTCATGAATGACTTGCAAGAAAGTACACTAATCAGATACACAGATGACATGCAGCTGGGAAGGATTGTAAACTTTCAGAAATACAGTACAATACAGCAAGCTTTCAGAAACTGAAGAAACTAAAATCAGTTGGGTGATCAACTCATGCCCCTAGGTTATACAATGATTACTTATTAATGTGCTGGTAGAAATCAGGGTAGAAAATGATTCAGTGACAGAAACAAAGATGTACTCGACAAGATACCCTATCCTCAGGAAATAATTGGACTAGCTCTAGCATATGACAAAGAACCAGCTGAAGTATTTTTAGAATTGGATATTCGGTTTTAGTAATTCACGTGAATTGTATGTATCAGATGATTATTTTAGGCAAATATATGAGAAAGTAACATTTACCTGTTGCCTTGTCCATATACTACTACCAATGCCTTTTCCTTTAACACAATAGTAGTACAGTTGAAAAAGTTAGGGTGCCCTGCGTTTCCAAAGCTCAGTTCAACATTTAATGCCTTTTCCTACTGCAAACAGATTGTCTTCTTTTATGATTTTGGAACAGACAGAAGTATTTCTGTCAAGGGCAAGTTCCTTGCCCATTTCTTATCATGTAAACAGGCATGTTTCATAGAAGAATCTTATTATGTAATCTGGCAAAAATGCACAAATCAGACACACACTGCAAAAACGAGTACTTTAAAGTTTAATGCAAGTTGCAGGCAAAGATTATGCTCAGCTAAAAACATCTAGCAAATTCTACATATGGTCCTTGACTCCTTGCATTTATCATCCTTGCTTTTTTTGCTAGAGTAGGTAGATGGAAGCAACCCATCTAATACATAGTTGTGTTGTCATATATGCTGCATTATTCAGTGATATGTCCACTCCAATTTCAAATGTGTCCAGGAATGGAACTGTTGCCATATGTCTCCTGGGATTAGACACAATCCAGTACGGGTATTTCCCTGATGTTCAGCCTATTTTTTTGCTGACTTTTATTCCCTTTCACTTTATATCATCCTCAACAATGTCTTTCCCTCCATGATGACTGATGAAAAAAAATCATAGCACCTGTAGTTGTTGTATTTTGGATAGATTAAGTATGGTCATGCTTTTAATACATGACAAAGTCATTGGAAGCAATAAGCACAAAGGTGAGAGCCAGGTAATTCCTGCCACTAGGTCATTAAGGGGTTCTATGCAAATCATTTAACCCCCTCCCTGTCCCTCCACCACCACCCCACACATCTTAGTTCCTCTTCTGTAAAATGAAGATAAAAAATATCAATTCTCCAGGAAGGAGTAATTATTTAGGAAAATTCAGTTGTGAATATCTAGACACTGAAGAACTCATGAAGAGCAACATATAAATGCTAAGCATTACCAAACTTTATTTTTCAGGCTCTCTTTTCCCAGAATATTTTTTTATCACTTCTCTAAATTCCCTCCAATTCAATGATATTTTTTTCTGAATTAGAGGTGTGCACAGCTAAATCTCATATTCTAGCTAGATCCCATTAGGCCTGGAAAAAGAGGAAGGATCATTTACTAGGAGTTGTCTTGTGTTTTTTTACATTCAACTGAAATCATATTGGCTTTTGTTCAACCAAAATCGTATTGGCTTTTGTTCTCCTATATCATGTGTAATTTCAGACAAAACCTTCACTTCTCCCTATCTTCTTCTCTTTTCTTCATATTCTTTGTACTGTCACAGAGTTATTTATTTTCTGTCACTGCCTGCTGCTTCTTTTTTTTTATAAACTGGATATTCATAGCATGTGTCTTCATCTAAGTGTACCACCATTGATACCTGGCATATGATTAAGTCTACACAAGGCTATTTAGATAAAATGGTATAAAAGTTTTGAATTCTCATTGGCTACAGTGCATCTATTATAGTTCAATTAAGCTGAACAAGGAAAAACAGTCCCTATGAAGAAAGATAGAAAACTTTGATTTCTAACAGATTTCACACACACTTAGGCTCAGTGGCTAATGCTGCAAGTTTCTCTGCTGCCCGCTCTGAAAGAAGCAGGCACAAGCGGTATGAGGAACATCCTCAGCTGTAACCTCATTTGCTTAACCTCAGCACATCAAAAAGAAAAATCACTTTTTTGGAATGCAAATATTATTATGAAATAGGAAAAAAGGAGGAAAGGAAAAATATAGGCTATGCATGGCTGCTTTTAATGGAAATGGTATGATGTCGTTTCCCCTTCTCTTCATGGTTTGAAGTCAGTGATCCCTGGAGAAAAAAATCTGAAGTTGTAATGAAAAGGGATCATTTCAGAACGCATAACATGCAAGTTCCTTCTCCTTTTATGTTTTAGAGACGGAGAATGTTTCCATTGTATGTGGGGTTTTGATATATGACTTTGAAAAGAATACTGAATCCTTCCATGAAAAGGTTGAATATTCTACTCTTTGCTGAGTTCTCATTCTGAATTACATTGAAATCCCACTCCCTGATTATTCATAACTTGTAGAAGCTTCCCTGAAAGGCTTAAAAATGCAACACTTCTTAGGTTAGCAATGGAATTTAAAAAAAAAAAGAAATATAAACCAACACTAAATACTACATTGCAAAACAAGCAACATTTAAGAGACAGAGGTAGGGATGTCTCCCCACCTCCTTTGCCCACAGACTTGTATGAGACTAAAAATATTTGTATATATCTACATAAAGGTAGTTGGTTGGTGTGACAATTCTTAGACTAGAAAAATGCTACTGAGTTGGTATAGTTTACAGAATGGTGCTGCTCCTCTATTTGGCTAAGTACAGACAGTCAAAAAGCCTGCGGCTGAATCGATTCAATCTTCTCAGGCAAGTGAATATTCACTTTTGATACTGGAAATTTAGACACAAGCATGCAGTGGCTCAGGCCAGAAGCAGGGGGTGCTAGAGCATGCCTCCCTGCTCAGCTGGAGCAGACAGCTTGCACCAAGGCTAGCCCACCAACCCTGTGAGGGGAGGTTTGCAGGGGAGGTGTAAAGCATCTTGGGATGCTGGGGGACTGTAAGTTAACTTGAGTCAAGGGGATCTGGAACATAAATCTAATAAATCAGTTTAACCTAAATCAGCTAAGTCTGATACTATATCCATCCAGGCTGACG
>NW_017729026.1:9985727-9999688 GCF_001723915.1 Gavialis gangeticus | reverse complement strand
TATGATTAAGTCTACACAAGGCTATTTAGATAAAATGGTATAAAAGTTTTGAATTCTCATTGGCTACAGTGCATCTATTATAGTTCAATTAAGCTGAACAAGGAAAAACAGTCCCTATGAAGAAAGATAGAAAACTTTGATTTCTAACAGATTTCACACACACTTAGGCTCAGTGGCTAATGCTGCAAGTTTCTCTGCTGCCCGCTCTGAAAGAAGCAGGCACAAGCGGTATGAGGAACATCCTCAGCTGTAACCTCATTTGCTTAACCTCAGCACATCAAAAAGAAAAATCACTTTTTTGGAATGCAAATATTATTATGAAATAGGAAAAAAGGAGGAAAGGAAAAATATAGGCTATGCATGGCTGCTTTTAATGGAAATGGTATGATGTCGTTTCCCCTTCTCTTCATGGTTTGAAGTCAGTGATCCCTGGAGAAAAAAATCTGAAGTTGTAATGAAAAGGGATCATTTCAGAACGCATAACATGCAAGTTCCTTCTCCTTTTATGTTTTAGAGACGGAGAATGTTTCCATTGTATGTGGGGTTTTGATATATGACTTTGAAAAGAATACTGAATCCTTCCATGAAAAGGTTGAATATTCTACTCTTTGCTGAGTTCTCATTCTGAATTACATTGAAATCCCACTCCCTGATTATTCATAACTTGTAGAAGCTTCCCTGAAAGGCTTAAAAATGCAACACTTCTTAGGTTAGCAATGGAATTTAAAAAAAAAAAGAAATATAAACCAACACTAAATACTACATTGCAAAACAAGCAACATTTAAGAGACAGAGGTAGGGATGTCTCCCCACCTCCTTTGCCCACAGACTTGTATGAGACTAAAAATATTTGTATATATCTACATAAAGGTAGTTGGTTGGTGTGACAATTCTTAGACTAGAAAAATGCTACTGAGTTGGTATAGTTTACAGAATGGTGCTGCTCCTCTATTTGGCTAAGTACAGACAGTCAAAAAGCCTGCGGCTGAATCGATTCAATCTTCTCAGGCAAGTGAATATTCACTTTTGATACTGGAAATTTAGACACAAGCATGCAGTGGCTCAGGCCAGAAGCAGGGGGTGCTAGAGCATGCCTCCCTGCTCAGCTGGAGCAGACAGCTTGCACCAAGGCTAGCCCACCAACCCTGTGAGGGGAGGTTTGCAGGGGAGGTGTAAAGCATCTTGGGATGCTGGGGGACTGTAAGTTAACTTGAGTCAAGGGGATCTGGAACATAAATCTAATAAATCAGTTTAACCTAAATCAGCTAAGTCTGATACTATATCCATCCAGGCTGACGTTTAACTGGTTTCGGCCATTTTGAAAATGGTCTATGCACACTGAACTTCTGGGCTAAGGACAGACATTCAAAAAACCTGAGCCTGATTTGATTCAGTCTTTGCAAATTAGTCTAACCCAGCTAGGCTAAACCGGTTTGTAACCATACAGACATTCCCTATGAACTGAGGAAATGCCAGCACATGCCTGCAGTGGCTCAGGCTAGAAGCCGGTGGATGCTAGAGCAGCCCTCCCTTCCCTTCCACAGAGCAGAGCTGAGGTGGGGCATGGCCAGGACCAGACAGGATGCTCTGATTAGGGAGGGAGGGATCCCCACCCCCCTCGCTGTTGATAACAGAGCATTGAGTTACACAGCAGGGAGTTACACAGAGAGTTGTTAGCTTGCATCACCCCATCAAACAAAACAAACAGCCTCTCTCATTAGTTCAAGCTTTTCTAAAACAACTTCTTCCATGGAAGGAACAGAGGGACATTACCAGCTACTTGTTGATGAGCTCCAAAAAGGCCTAAATGGACACTGTCCTGTGTGCCTTTGTCCCACCTCCCGCAGCATGGACCGTAGCCAGCATGTGGTATGCTAGCTAATGCTGAGCAGTGCCTGTGTAAAGCAAAGGGGAGGGGGAAACCCTGCTTGAGCAGAGTGCAGTAAGGTGGGAGGGAGGAGGAAGCCAGGCAGATGCTGCTGTACCTATAGTCTCTGCCAGAGCTGCAGCCATGGAGCAGAAGGGTGGGGCCGGCCCTACTGGGCTGGAGCAGAGAGAAGAACCCTGCCCAGAGTTGCAAAGCATCTGGGATGCTGGAGGACTCTGATTTAACTTAAACCAGGAAGGAGTCTGGGACAGATCTTGCATAAACTGGTTTGACCCAAATCAGTTAAGTCTGATACTACATTCAATTAGATTTATCTCAAACTTGTTTCAGCCATTTTCAAACTGGTTTATGTGCACTGAATGTCTGTTCTATTACAGGTTTAAACCAGTTTCTGATCACTTAAACCAGTTTATTTGTAATGTCTGTCCCTAGCCCTGTTGTGCTACATATTTGAACAGGTTTCTGATCACTTATACCAGTTTGTGTGTAATTTCTGTCCCTAGCCTTTAACAACTAGACCTTATTCAGTTCTAGGAGTAGTGTAATTAGGGGTAGGCCACATTGCTTTAAATTTAGATTACATTTTTCATATGAGGTATTCATTTTTATTCTAGTAAGAATATGAATGTGCTTCTTGACACAGTCTGCCAAACAATGAATATTCTTTGTGAGGCAACATTTTAATTTAACATGAGTATTTGCATCAGAAGCCTGCCCCTCAGAGTTGTGCTCTTCCACTCAAAGAAAAAAAGTCAATCATATAATGAAAATTAACATACCTAGGTCTTGAACAGTCATGAAAAACTACTCACAAGCAGTCACAAGCAAGACTTAAGGGGAAAAAATGGGACTTTAACAGAGTCCTTTAGTAGATGGGTGAATTTTACCCCAAATAAAAATGCTTAAATTACTCATTCAGACTAGCTCCAAAAGATATAGCATGACTTTAACCTTAATTTTTCTATATTTAATGGAGAATTTGCCAACCTTAGCAGTTTTTTTAAGATTTAAAATGATTTTTAAACCAA
This sequence comes from Gavialis gangeticus, assembly GCF_001723915.1. Classification (NCBI taxonomy): domain Eukaryota; kingdom Metazoa; phylum Chordata; order Crocodylia; family Gavialidae; genus Gavialis; species Gavialis gangeticus. Next base: position 9,996,772 of record NW_017729026.1, on the reverse strand, counting down.
ATATGCAGTAGCCAAAGTTTCACTGACATGCTCTGGTGATTTGCAATTGCTTAAATTGTTTTGGGATTTCCCAGTTATGTTTTCTTGATTCTCAGTTTTCACTGACATATAAATAAGCCATGTGGCAGATATTAACTGAGATGTTATATAAATGAACCCGTTAAAAGTATACGATAAAGTACCTAACCAGCATGTTCTTAAATGTGTGTTACCAACCAGGTTACTTATCTTTCCTTTTATCAAACATAGATAAGATAACATGCCCTATAAATCTACACTTTTGGTTGACTTCCTAGCTTTTCATTGATTGACTGACAGTTTTTTGTTTATTATTTATCAGGTTTTAGAATACCAAACTGAAAAAAAATCCCAAATTTTGCTATACATTAGGTCAGGAGTGGGCAAAATACAGTCCACGGGTTCACCAAGAGATTCCATCTGTCCCTCAACCCTGCCTGGCCCAGGCGCAGTGGGCAGCTTGGGCCATGGTACAAGTGGCTGGTCCCATTGCCCCTAGGCATGCAGTGGGGCAGGGGCAGCACAGAGACCAAACTCAGTTTCCCAGCAGCCACTGAGGCAGTGGCTTACTCTGCCCAGCTGCCAGTACCAGTGTTTCTGCCACCACTGGACCTGATGCCTGGGCACCATGGCCCATCTGCCCTACTCTCACTGCTGGGGGCACCAGATGGAGTGGGTGGCTGGCTCCATGAAGTATGGTCCAGGACCTCTGTGGGCAAGGCACACTCAGATGGGATGGGATGGGGCTGCAGGTGGACATGTCAGCAGGCAGGGAGTGGCATCCAGGAATGGAACAGGCAGGTGCGGTTGGGGCCAGGGCTGGGATTGCAGGACAGTAGCAGCTTGAGGCTTGGAGCAAACCCATGATCTGCTCCTTGAATGCCCCTGCCCACAGAACTGGCTCCCATTGCAGAGACACATGGAGAGCAGATGGTGGCTCTGCCCCAGGCCCCAGCCCCACGCTGTCACCAACCTGGATCCCAGACCCAGCCCTTGCTGCACCTTCCCATCCCACTCCTGGACACCACTCCCTGCCTGGCTGCCTACAGCTCCATCCCATCCAGCTGGCTGAGCATGCCTTGCCTACAGGGGTCCGAAGCCGGTCTCCATGGAAACCCTCCCAGCCCACCCACTCCATCTGGCACTGCCAGCTGTGCAGGGTGGACAGGCCTAGGGCCAGATAGGATTAATTGCCCCAATTCCCCACCATGCCAGGACAGGTCAAGTCCTGCTTCCCCTGCCAGGCCAGGTCATTGCTGGGCTGGGTCAACACCTTCCAGCCTGGCCTGCAACAGCTCTCCAAAACTTCTTAAGTGGCCCTCCAGCCCATATAATTACCCAACCCTGCACTGGATCTACCACACAGACCTCTACAGCTAAAAGGAGTATCTGTTGCCAGTCTGTATGTGGACCAGCACTAGAGAAAGAGGAGACACACACTTTTCTAGAGGGTGCCATGAAATTTGCTGACAGCAGAAGAATGATGATAATCAGGGGTCATGGTTCCCACTCCTGGAATGGGTACCGACTCTCCCATTCAGTGAACCCATGGCATTCAAGTCCCTTGAATGGGCTCCTTTAAGATGAGGATGCACTTATCCTACCATAAATTCTCCATTTTCCTTTTCTTCTTTCCCCTGTCAACCAGCTCTGAGTTTGTGAAGAGTTAGGGTGATTCCCAAAGTTTCACAGAGAGTTGAGGAGAGGGACTGGGAAAGTCGGGCAAATAAATTGGGATTAGAGACTGCAAGATTAGATGCTCATAATGAAGGAGTCTGTGAGGGAAACAAATGTCCTGAGCAAGTAGCATGATACTAAAATGAGAAGCTTGGGGTGGAGACTGGTCCAAAAAGAGAATGGGATCAAGTCAGGGAAGAGGGAGACAAAGGATTTGGACTTGTACAGGGTGATGAGGCAGAAGAGAATAAACTTAGGGAAGGGAGGGGAACAGGCAGAAGGGTCTGAGACCATTAGTATCTTCCCCCTTTGAGGTCTGAGACCAAATAAAAGATTCCTGATTTTCATCATTACTCTGTTGTCAGCAAATAGCAGCAAACACTTTGCCAGTGGGTTATGTTTCATCCCCATCAAGTGCAGGTCACAAAGAGGAGGACAACCTACTTCTGCAATCAGTTATATTGTTACCTCACGTGCCAGAGGTCTTTAAGGTAGAACTAAGGGTTACACCCTACCTGATGACCTACACAGGGTCAGTATAATGACACATTGTAGAATTTCTGATTTTCAGTTTGATTTGTTTTCAAATCTCAGGAAACTGTATAAATTGTTTTAAAATAACATTAAGGATGCAAGTTGAGCACTCAGAAGTTTAGACATGCCAAAACTAAGCCTGTGCGCACACAAGCAATTTCTTCATGCAGACCACCAACAGCCAGATTCTGCCATTCTTAATTATGCTGATTAGATACTTACTCCGCAAATCGTGGCAGCACTCCCAATGGAACTCCTTACAGGCACTAGTCAACATTAATAAGGGCAGTAATTCTCAATCATTCCCAGATTATAATTCCACATTTGGACAATAAAAAAGGGTTCAGACCCTGTGCTCATATGCCCATAATGAAAGGAAGGGGACACAACCTCCTGAGTTTCTTTGACTTCCACCAGAGATTATGCCTCCCAGCCTGACAGCTCTGGAGTAAGAGTTTCAGTTCCCCACCACCTATAATGTAATTTACTGTACACACTTAATATATTACCTTTAAACACTCAAAGGTTTATTTCAATCAGGAACTCCATTAAACAAAGCAAAACTCAAATTTCATAGTCAGGGCTCTCCATTCGGATCTACTTATATTATTGATCACAGTAGTTTTCAGCATCTATGAACTATACCCACACCAAGCCCAGAAAATAAAAACCAAAACTGATATTCTGAACAATCCTCTTTTAACAGCTAATATTCTTTTCCCCCCTCAGAAAATCTAAACCATTTCAACAGGGCTTCTTCAAACCTGAATAAATCCTCTTGGATAAGTGAACTGAAATGATTTCAGTCCCAAAAGTGTTTGAGAGAAAACTGGGGGTTTAAGATGGAAGTGCCAGCTTAATTTTAAGTATAGTGTGGCTATCACAATGCTATAGAAGTTGCTTGGATTGAGCTGAATGTGCACTGAAAACACCATGGTTTTATGACCATGATGTGTGTTTGGAGATGGATCGGTTCTTGGCCAATATTTTTCATTAGGGGCCAATTTTTTTTTATACCCTCACTCCCAAACTTAGAGTGCGTGCTATTTAGAGGGATGTATATATCTTCTTTTATTCAGGTTCAGATTTCTAAAGATAATATTCTGCCGTCTCCTAATATCACTGTACACTTCACAATCACTGCTATTTGAACTTCATCAATACTACAGATTTGGCTCAGTCTCATCTAGGAAGATACTTTCTTGGCAAAACTCACTTTAGACTCTTAAGCCTTAAAACCAGGTTTCTCCTGTGTTTGATGCATTTTTTTGCACGATTTTTACAACCTGTGAATTAAATTATTTTTGGTCGCTGTGGTTAGGGATATATTTGACTATTAGTGCCAGAGTCTTTTTAATCACAAAAATTATACCATTTTCAAAAATCTCCTGACTTAATTTAGTAGGCTCCATGCATGAAAATCTACAGCAATTAAGCAGTTAAAAAGGCATCCAATAAAGTCAACTTGCATTTGGATAATGGAAATCTGAGTCAACATGCTCTGGTAAGCAATAACCTTACGCTGTATGCCAACAGAATACTAAGGCTGAGAATGCAAAGCAGAGAAGCATAACAACTCGATTACTGACTTCCTTTCTATAAAGGAAATATTGTTTTAAGTGAGCTGTTCTAATGATCAAGTGTACCACAGGAATGTGTCAGCAATTATAGCAATCAACACAGAGCCCTTTTTCACCGTTACTTTATCTAGCAACTACTAAATATTAAGGGGCCACTGTTCCTGGCGATGGTTTACACAGATGAAAAATGTTTGAAGCCAACTTCTAAATACTTAGTCCAAAGGAACAAGAACCATGTATACTGGAAATGCATTATTTCATCTGACACGTCAGACTTAAAGAAGAACCATCAATGCATGGGACCCTGCAATTGGTTGAGGAAGACAATGATGGGACTAAAATAAGAGTCTGTTTGAGATACAATTTCAAACTCTTGACTGCATAACAGGGAATAGGGAGAAGGATGTGTGTGGTCTGCCTATTTATTATCTTTTAAAGCATGACTAAGGAAGCTTAGAGTATTCAACTAAAGGAAAGTAATTTTTTATTGCAATCTGCTGATTTTTTGGCACCCTAGTTGAAACAGAAAAATTAACTCTCTCTCAGACTATAAATGAGGTGGAAAACACAATGTGCTTGTCTGATAGAATTGCCATCTATCATATGACAATTATGCGGATTAGTGTGATGAGTTAGTCCACAGACAAAACAAAGACTGCACACAGAAACAATTCTTATATAATAAAGTGCTTAATCCATCTGTCTGTAATGCTCTTGGAGCACTCCGATTGGTTAGTGAAACGACCAATCATGGCAGTGCTCTGTCACCAACAAGGAGCAGGACCTGGGGGGGGGCAAGGCCAGCAGTGCTTGAGGCAGGGGCGGTGGTGCAGGATGCTGGTGGAGAGGGACAGAGGGAACAGCAGGGCAAGCTTCACCCCCCCAACCCCCCCGCTTCTGGGAGGCAGCAGCACGCGGTGGTGGGTGGCCGCACTCCATCCCCTCCTGCCCCGCTCCATCATTCTTGATGGACAATTCACTAGTAACAAAGATAAGGTGCGAAGCTTTACATTCAGTCCTATCATAGTAACATTTTAATAATCCAAGACTGAAACCTGTAGCAGAGCAATTCATTTTGCCTTTGCATAACTATCTTGTCTCTATTCTTAAAGATTAACTGGAAGAATTAAGATATTCCCAACTCTAATTCCACAGTTTATTTCTGGTAAGAAAGTAAACAAAAATTGCATTGAATATTTCCCAAAATATATTTGAATGCAAGATGTAACAGCCACCTTACAATGTTCATTATGAGAATCAGGTGTTTCACATGATTCAAGACTGAGAATAAGACTTCAAAAGACTAACGGTCCCGGGACAAATCTTTCTTCTCATTGTTGGGGTTTTAACAAATCCAGGGTTGGCATAGAGATCAGGAATTTGTCCCCCACATTTAGCAGAAATACATAAAAATATGGAGAAAACTTAGAACTTTTGGTATTTTTCTATCTTGCTCCTCTGACATGTCTTTTGTAAGGTGAGCTGTATTCAGCATTTCAATCACAACTTTTCCCTTGGCTCTTCAATGTCAGTTACACGTCAGGGGTACGAAGCATTTTATATTATCAGACTGGATACCAGAAAATCACCAGATTTTTGTGTTATCACTGTTTTATGCACTATAACTCTCATAGTGATTTAAAAATGGGCAGAGTCAAGGTGGCTGTGGGAAGCTGAAATGTGGATGTCCTGATCTTAGCACAATTAAAATGACAACTGGTAAGCAGGACTCAGAATTCATTCGCTTCTGAGAGAAGATGGAAGCTGTTGGTTCTAGCATTGGCTTACTGCATTAGCTATCACAGGAGCTGATGAATACCAGAAAATTATAAGAGGAAGTTTGTGATATAGGTAGCTAAGAAAGGCATGTGCTGTTTGCATGTGGGTATGTGTAGCTTAACTGTATAAGGAAAATTCTAAAAGTGTGTACAATTTGAGGTATGTATGGCTCAGTTCTTGTTAAAAGTGAGGAGGCTGGGGTGAGTTGCTATCTGGTTTATAAGAGGTGAAGGACATGAATCAAAGGTTTTGCAATATCTTCAGTGTAGTCTCCCAAGGTTAGATCCTCAAAGGCATTCAAAGCAATGCTTAACTCCTTCAAGTCCTGCCATCAGCAGAACCTTTAGCCATGTGTTAGATATTCAGACTTCTTGCAGGATGCATGGGGAGAGTTAGGTGCTTAAGGAACAGATACTCAAGAAAGCTTTCCAGGCTATCTGACAGTGAAATGAAAAGGAAAGAAACAGGGCTTAGGTCTCCCACTGCTGAAGTGAGTGCTGTAACCATGAACCATTGGGCATTCTGGTACATACACACATACACACACAATGCATCCCTAAGCAGCCTTCTATATAGGCTAAATTCAGTTTAGGTTTGCTCTGAGCATGTGTATAAGACCAGACAGTATGGGCAAAACAGTCAGGGGAAAGCCTAGCTTCAGAATACTTCATGTCCTCTGGGGCTTTATGATGGGCCTCCTAGCAGCTTGCTATATATGTATCTAAGTGCTTAAGCAGCTTTACCCATGTCAACCCATAAAAATTTAGGCAGTTTGGAGATTGTGGCATTTACAGGTTAGGGTTAGGCAGCAGCTCACCTGTGGACAACCATAGTACCTAGAATGGGTGGAGAGATGCTTTTGGCTGGACTGGAGTGCCTTGCAGGATACAAAGGGCTTAGGGAAAGCTGCTGTGCAGTTTGCAAATAGTGCATGAAGAAAAGAAGAGATAAATTCTGTTATGAACCTTCCAGGAATAAAATCCCATGGATGAGTGGGAAGTCAGGTACGAATGCATTCAAGATAAGCTTAATTCTGAGCATCTGCAAATCCTTTGGGAGGATCATGCCAGAAAAGTTTAATCCTGCTCTTGGCTCCAGGTAAAGGCATATATCACACCTTGCACTTTAAAATCAGTTAGTGCACCACATGGGAGCTAGATATTATAGGTCTTTTCAAATCTAGTTACTATTACACAAAGCAGCTCCTGAACAGAGAATCCCAGCACTGACAAATTCAGTGGTGGTTTTGTAGTATTGATTTTAACAAGTATTGGCTAATATTATTTAGGACTAACTCAGGATTGAAACCCAGATTTTCATATCAGAGTTGCTACAGTGTTTATTAAATCTAAATATTTAAGGAACTTCTGAAGCACATCATCTCAAGGATCACTGGTGAATTGCCCAATGGTAGCCCTTCACTTATTTCTAATCCCCATTGTAACACCACCTTTTGGAATGCCACAAAACTTTGGACCCCAATGAGAAACCCAGAATACTTCAATCAATTGTAAAAGTTACTGAAACCTCACAGCTAGAACTAATCCAAAGGGATTCACTCTCCCAAGCTAGGATACTAAAGAAAACATTTTCAGGTCATGTATGGCCATAACAAAGGATGAAGGTGGGTCATTTCACATGAATCTGGTGCTGTTCTAGGAGTCCTAGGAGTCACAGATTCATTCTTTTAAAAAGTCTTAAAACAATCCATTATTTTTGACAGTAGAGGTTCTCAGCATATGAACAGGCATGTGGGTGAGTGAATGAACAGATGGCTGAATGAGTAGGTAGTTCATTGTTATAACTCTAACTTGGTGGGCATTGCAGCTTTTTGCCACAGAGATGCCAGACTGCCCTGACTTAGTTCATCATGTTGTTTTTTGGAGGAAAAAAGTAAGTGACATGATCCTGGCACAGCAGGAGACCAAAAGAAGGAGAGGGACTTAAATCTCAGCATGGCTCTTTTAATTTTTCATCCCTTCCTCTAAAAGGAAATATGCTGAAGCCCAAGGGCAATGTGCTAAATTCTCATCTCAGTTGTACTGTAATTCCACTAGTTTTAGTCATAATTTACAAAGGTATAAATAAGAACAAAATCTGGTCAATGCCTTTACTTAATGAAAATCCTGATGTGAAAAAAGAGCAAATTTAGCAAAGGGTGGCATGAAAACAAATGTTAAAACACATATAGATGTGGGCTGTCTATTACCAAATGCCACCTGAATTGGTCTAAAAATTACTTGTTGCTTGGTATAATTTTTCTTGGTATGTAACATATTTTTCATTTTTCTTTTCAGAGTGATCTCTATCAGAATGTTTATGTTAAATTACCTGGTAAAGTTTTTTTTAATTGAACAATTTCCTTTTCCTCTATACCTGGCCACTGTTAGCTAATAGTTCCTTGGAGTCATCATTGCAAAAAAGTGATTTGAAGCAGGAGAATGTAGCTGCCTTAGAGACTAATACAAAGGAGGCATCACACACACATGCACAATTTATGGCATGGTAGAAAGCAGGAAGACACTTATGGGAGAAACAAATGAGACATGGCTAATGCCTAGCTTCTCCTAGCTATTGCAGTGTAAGGTCCTCCTTCTGTCTCTCACTAGTGAAGGATATTCAAATAAAGAGAAAATACAATAGGCAGTCTGTTATTTTATTATCTCCTCTTTTCTATTAGTCCTTCTGATATTCTAGCCTCCATTCACAAATGCTAAATATAAAACCACATCCTCATGCAGAAAGGGCCTTGCTTACATCATCTAACAGAACTCCTGCCAATGTGAGACTGCTCCCTCCAGTACAACCTTAAGTGTTTTGTCCCATCCAATTTTAAATGACTCAAGTGATGGACCTTCCATCATTCCCCTTGCGTTTTTTTCCACATCTAATAAACCGTGCTGTTAGGTGACTTCATTGTGCATGTTACCTTAGTGTTTCCATGGTAATGTTGGCTCTGGGCTGCACCTGGAGGAATATGAAATTTTCTAGTGACTCAGTGATGAAATTTCCTGTTGTCATCATGAAGATGATGGGTTTATAGTAAGGCAAGTGACAAGTGTGCCAAATTACTAGTCAACTAGATTGGGAACAGCTTCCACTCTGGGAAATGACCCTCCTATGGACAGTTCCCTGCTGCTGTCCTGGGGTCCGCTGCTCTGGAGTCAGTAGATGCAGGACAAAATCATTAGAATAAGTTTTGTGGTGAAGGACCATGCCTTCCTTTGTATGGTGACTAACAGACTGTGTACACTACTCAAAGCAAATAAATTGCTGTTGGATGTTGATTTACACCATTCTTTGAATACTGTATTTGCTCATATACCACAGGCAGACAAGGTTCTTTGGATAGATGTAATATCTTTTGTTAGACCAAATAAATACAGTATAACCTCATATATCCAGATATCAAACATCTGGAATTCTTGAAAATCTGACACTTTTTAAAAATATGCTACTGCCGGGTGCAGAGGCAGAAGCTTGGACACAGCGGCCACCACTGCCATCCACCACCCCGCACCACTGCTCTGTGTGAGGCTGCTGCTCTGGAACTGGCTGCCACTCCCCCCCGGCCCCCCAGACATGGAGGGGAAAGCTTGCTGGTGGTTGCTGCCACCATCCGCCACTGTGCTCTGTGTGTGGCCGCTGCTCCAGGAGCAGCCGCCCCAACCCCCCTGACCTATGACCGGCCGCCGCTCCGGTTTAAAAAATCTGAAATGTTGAACTGGTGATCAAATGTAGCTCATAAATTGTAGACAGATTACCTGGGGTTATCAAATGGCAGTCAGGTTATAATGTGCCATAAATCCAATGTCTATATTTAGTCCATGATTTTTTGTATCTGGTAGATTTATGAAGTTCATAGGCTCATCTGCGAAAGGTGTTTTGTGAATTCTCTTTGAGGATTAGAACTGAGAGACTGGAGATAAAGTTGTCTTGTGAGAAGTGTGCACCCACAGGCAATTGGGTATTTTTGTTTTTGATAGATTTCTGGCGAGAGTTCATTCTGGTGCACAGTTGTTGTTTGGTTTCTTCTACATATTTTCCATCAGGGCATTTAGTGCACTGGATGCGATATATTATGTTTCTGGAGGTACAGGTGTAAGATCCAGGAATGGTGACAGTTCTGTTGTGGGGTGTAAATATTGTGAAGAATTTATGCAGGACAAAAAGAAAATCCCCACAAATCACACACCATTTGTTATGACATACCATCCTTCCCTGGAACCTATATGAAAAATCCTCAAACAATTGCACCCCATACTAGAAGAAGACCCAGTTCTTAAAGAGATCTTTCTAGAACCACCCATCCTAGCCCACGAACAAGCACCAAACCTCACCAACCCCATCACCAGAAACAAACTTCCAATGGCCAAACGGATCCAGACCATGCTGGGACAAAAACGTAAAACCTGCCAAGCCATCTCCACCACTCCCGCAATAACTACACCCCACAACAGAACCATCACTATTCCTGGACCTTACACCTGCACTTCCAGAAATGTAATATATCTCATCCAGTGCACTAAATGCCTTGATGGAAAATATGTAGAAGAAACCAACCAACAACTGTGCACCAGAATGAACTCTCACCAGAAATCTATCAAAGAGCTTTCACAGTTGCTGCCAAATTAGCAGTAGTTTTTGGCTGAGCAGTTTTTGCTGATCCTGCAGAGTGTATTCTGCATCTTTTGATCAGAACTCAGCCATGACTCTAGAAAAATCTTTCTGCCTTCCCAAAACAGGGTGCATGTCTTATTTGGATGTATGTGACATGTGAGCATTAACATCAACTGCCCAGGTGGGACCCTGAAGAGCCTTAGTTGTTGATTGGGAAAGAAGTTTCATAGTTTCATAGTTTCTAGGGTCGGAAGGGACCTGAGTAGATCATCTAATCCGATCCCCTGCCATGGCAGGAAAAAGTACTGGGGTCAAACAACCCCAGCAAGGTGTACATCTAACCTCCTCTTAAGGACCCCCAGGGTAGGAGCCTGCACCACTTCTCTTGGAAGCTGGTTCCAGACCCTAGCTGCCCTAACCATGAAGTAGCGCCTCCTGATATCTAGCCTAAACCTACCCTCTGCCAGCTTGTGACCATTATTCCTCGTCACTCCTGGGGAGTGCTCGGGGGAACAGGGACTCCCCCAATGCCTGCTGATCCCCCCTGACTAGTTTGTAACAAGCCAATAGATCCCCCCTCAGCCTTCTCTTTTGGAGGCTGAACAGGTTCAGGTCCCTTAGCCTGTCCTCATAGGGCCTGCCCTGCTGTCCCCTGATCATGTGAGTGGCCCATCTCTGGACCCTCTCCATGCTGTCCACATCCCTCTTGAAGTGTGGTGCCCAGAACTGGACGCAGTACTCCAACTGCGGCCTGACCAGTGCCACATAGAGGGGGAGGATCACCTCTTTGGACCTACTTGAGATGCATCTGTGGATGCATGACAAGGTACGGTTGGC
>NW_017729026.1:9980024-9985663 GCF_001723915.1 Gavialis gangeticus | reverse complement strand
AGGTAAGACTAACTGGCCTATAGTTTCCCAGGTCCTCCTTCTTCCCTTTTTTGAAGATGGGAACCACGTTGGCCCTCTTCCAGTCCTCCGGCACCACACCAGAGTACCACGAGTGCTTGTAAAGCCATGCCAGGGGTCCTGCAATGACCTCGGCCAATTCCTTGGGTTAGTGGGATCTCAGCTGTTAAGGTCTTAGCAAGCACCTCAGCATGTACTGATTGCATTGTTTGTGGGGAGCCATCAGGTCAACTCCGATCTCACGCTATTTGTACACTGATGTAACCTCATGAGCTTCCCTCTAATCACTGCCTATCAGTACCACTATATAATAGGGTCACCTTTACATTTAGGAGCTATCAATTGTGATACCAGTAGGTATTCACACCACCCCTCTAGGTAAGTTCAAACTATGCTGAGATGTTGACATGAGAGATTATCACAGAGCTTAAGACAGACACTTGAAATCAGCACCTGGACCATCTTTCCTCCATGTAAATTATTATGGCCCCAAAGTGAACCATGATGAGAAAATTAAAAGCATTATTCCTCTCAATATGCTGCATCCAAGCCCATTAAACAAATCTAAAACTGTAATAAGTGTTTTGATTATTTACTGTTGGTTTGTCTATTGCCAGGAAGTTACCACTTAGAACCTCAGCATGAGGCTCATATTTTTGCATTATGACTATTTTGCATATGTAATAGGTACATAAACAACCTACTATAGCAGCTGACAACTGAGTCTAGTGCATGTCTTCAGCAGTGAAAGCAGCCTGCTCAGAGACCTTAAATGCTATTTCTTAGTTAGGCTGGGTCACCAGCAGCTCTTGCCTCTTTCCTTTAAAAAAACTGAGATGTTCAGACATGCTCAGCCTTGTCTTCACTCTGTCCCTGTTGAAGTTAATGGGAGATTTCCTATTGACTTCAACAGGAATGAAGCTAGGCAAATGCTTAGTACTTTTGAAAACCCCACCCTTAGAAACTTAGCTCTGCAAGATACGATTGATAACCTCCACCAGAGCCATCATTGCTGCTAGCATATTGGCCATTTTCAAACTCTTTTTCTCTTTTCATCTCTGCATAAGATCTATAAATAAATTCAGGCATTTTGGTTTCAATAAGCTCCATTCATAATGGCACTATCCTTAAATGGCCTGAATGCACTATAGTAATATAATGAATTCTTTTCTGTGAGTTGCTTGCAAGTTGATTAAGTGCAATCACAGTGGCTTAGTTCAGTATTCTTCCACTATGGAATACATTAAAAAAACAAAACAAAACACTGTCATCCATGAAGGACTTCATAAAATGTCCAGCCTGTGAAAAGCAGTCAGCAATCTGTGCAAGTCACGTTCCAAACTTTTGTTTGACAGACTTTCCCAGAAGATTGGCAGAGTGTTAATAGAAACTGTAGTTGGAAATAGAAAAGGAATAGAGTCAGCTGACCTACAGGAGACCTGAACTTGCAATTCTTCCCACAACCTACTAGATCACACAAAATTTGCTAAATCCAACATTTTTTTTGTCTGATAAAAATCTCCCAGGCCCTGATTGTTCACCATCCTTTTCAGCAAACAGGTCAGGAAAGGTAGTTTTGAACTTTATATATGATATTTTTTGTGTTAACCCACTAAGCATCTAGGTTTTTTCTAGTACACTATTCTTCTTGTCCTGGACATCTAGTTCAACTCTGAATAGAGTAAGGACATTTTAGGATAAGGACAAGAGATGTATTTAAGTTGCAATATCCCTTCTGTTGCAATATCCTCTCTTCTGTAGTTCTAGCACTTTTGCCGCAACATTGTTGCAGTAGCTGTTGCAGTTCAGCCAGGTTTCCTCACACACAAGAATTATTGATGTTAATATTAATTAATAATCAAATTACTTGTTTGTATCAAGTTCTGTGGACTAAAATCAATACTATTTTTTGTATCAATTACAGCAGAAATTACATAAGCCAGCCTCTCTTTTTACTGTTCTTAAGAACCACATTACATGACTAAAAGAATAGCAAGACAGTCCCTAAGAGATGTAGGAGTCCAGTAGCCAAGCCTACTTCACAGCTTTGATAATAACAGTCTTCATTCCTGACAATGGCTCTGTGCCTCTAATTATTCTTTCCTCCAAAATTTATTTTTAAGTCAATAGAGGATAGATTAAACTTTCACATGAGGTTAGAGATCTTTTGTGTGCTAGTACCGTTCAGATTACATTTTGGATAATGGTACAATTGGCCCAGACAATTATCATCATGTCTTGAGCCTAATTATTATATATGAAACATCATTCCATATCTTTTTCCTCAGTTACAGTAAGCCAGTTATGAAGTATATTATATCAAGGGTAGGTATGGTTTCCGATCTTTTGCTAAAAGTGATTTTTGAGAGTTTTTGTTGTCTAGCATACAAACTCAGTTTGAGGCAGGTTTGGATTTTCTGTGTGAGCTGGAAGGTGGTATTCTTGCCCCTTGTACACAATGTATTACTTGTAGTACACCCACTGACCTGGAAGAAATTTAGAAGGGAAATATTAAGGGGTTCCATTCACTAGTACTGCATTGACAATTTATAGTATCTAAGTCTTTTCTTCAAATGGGACTGGAGTAAAATATTGCCCTGGGGATGTAGAAAGCTTACAGAAATTGTGATGTAATATTGCTTCAGTGACTGAGGCAAATTTTCCTGTCCTGCAAGCTGTATTTTACACAGTTATAGCTAAAAGTCAGTATTTCATTTTTTTTTAAGTTTGTAATAAATGGGGTATAAACCCTCCTTAGGGCATTCTGTGAAACAGAATAGATGTGCTGCATTTGCCTGTTCTGAAAGCTGACCACATGCAGTCGACTTGCTGCCTGATTTCTTGAAGCATGCTTCTTTTTCAAATTGCATTGTAAGTGACAGAGTTGCCAATATCTTTCAAGTACACATTCTGGGTTGCTTTTAAGTCATTCACAGTTAATTGGCACTGGAAGATATTGCCAAATAAGGATAACATTAAACCAGTGATAAAAACCCACAAGTCAAGTGTTGAGGTATTTACTCAGGACCAATTTGTTACTCTCAAGTTCATGGCATAGAGGGGACACTCCATGTGTGGATGTCCTCCAGCCAACATGGCACAAGTCAACTGCTCCCTGCTTCTTTTTCAGAATTCAGAGGAAAGTACATCATGGGCTCCGAATACATGGTAAGGAGCAATCATGAGGGGTAAAAGGTGATGACTGGGTAGCTCTGTATAAGGTGGGGCCAGGTGGAAGTATAAATGCTACATCAAGCCCTGTGGGGTCCCCAAGGCTTTGCTTCCTTTAGGTGGACTCCTGTGAAGCAAGGCTCTTCCTCTCAGCATGTGGAGAATTCCCTGGATCAATGGAAGCCTGTGGTGCTCCAGCTTTCTTTGAACTGTATTGCCATAGAGCAAGAGAAGGGAGAAGCTTCCTCAAGGATGCTCATCTGCTCCCCCAAGCTGAGGACCCAATCCCACCCTCTCTTCCGTCTCACCTCCAGACTCTCCATGTTCTGTGTCCCCACCCCATACCCTCTGTCCTTTTGGGTAACCCAAGATGCAGGTCCCCTGTGCAGTGCAGAGGCTCCAACAGTAAGGAATATAGGATCTGCCACCTGGTGATTAATTCTCTGTCTAGCTTCCTGCACATGTGGCTCCTGGAGGTGCTTCACAGCATTATTTCTGCTGCTTCTGGCACTTGACTCTTGGCATGGGCAACTGGTGCCACCTTACTCAAGGGGGGCATGTGCCCCCCCCAGTGACCAGGGTGGGGGATCCCCCATAGCCAATCTCACCGACTCTGACTGATCTCACTCAATGGCTTCTGAAAGTGGCTGCGGTGCTTCCAGAAGTGGCCACACTGCTCCCACTCCCTGGCTGGCGCTCACAGGGAGGACACTGGCGGTCCTACTGGCCCCCTCTGCCCGTTGCCTAAGCAGGGAGCGCAGCCTGTCAGGGGGTGCACCAGCACTTTCAGGGGGTTCACATCCCCCAGGCACCCCCTACGTGTTGCCACAGGCTCTTGGTTCTGGAGTTTCTCCTGCCCACAAGTTAGCTCTGGGCAGCAGCAGGCAGGGGACAGGGGGAATGGGAGAGGAGGGGAGAGGAAGGGCCGCTGAGCACAGAGTGCCAGGATGGGGGGTTCTTACCCGCTTTGGGGACTTGAAACAAACCTCTGGCTATTGTTCCTCCAGCCAAGTCTGAAATGGGGGAGTACAACCGCACCACTGCATCTCCTAGGGCTCCACTCCTAGCTATATCTAATAATTCAATCAGGGCCAGTTCAGCTGTATCTGTGCATGCCTACCAGCTTTGTAACAGTAGTTTCATTGAAACCCATATTAGAAATGCTGTGCACGGTTCCACTCTAGCACCATAGTAAAATGGACAGGGACCAGACAGCAAACTGATTTAGAAATAAGTTAGGAAAACAACACATAAAGCCTTTACACCCATGATTCTCAACCTTTTTAGACTCAAGGCACCCCTCATTAGATTCAAGGTATGCCTCATTAGACTCAAGGCATGCCTCAGAAATGCCAGCTCTCTGCTTTCACTTGTTGGCTTGTTGTTTTTTTTAATATGGAAAAATAATAGAGCAGTTCTTCTGTTGCAAAGAACTCAAAAGGACCGCAGCAGGTCAGAATGTTTTTGACACAGTGTATTCCTGTTAGAAATGTTTTACTTTTGTGTATTTCTTTGTACACCTACCTGTACAAACACTGTGCATCATTCCAGGGAACCCTTAAAAAGATCTCATGGCACCCTAGGGTGTTGCATCACCCTGGTTGAGAATCACTGCTCTACACCCATACTCAATGGTTTACATTCCAACATAGGCAACATATGTGGGTTGTCAGCATGATAACGTTATGACAAGCTTGTTCTGCATTTATTACCTGTTTGCTCTACACACATTCAGAGTTTCCCAGGAAGCAGTGTTTTCCCACTGCACAATCAGTATGTGCTGCAACCGCTGCTATGCTTGGAATACAAATATTACATGGTCTCTTTTTCTGTCTGCCTCTCTCTCCCTCTCTCTTTTCTTCCCTTCTTTCTGGAGAGAGGCATACTAGGTAAAACTGTTATAAAAACAAGGTGGGTGGGGAGAAATTCATTGCAACATTTTCTTCATTGTAGAAGTAGCATTTCAGTGCAAAGCTGCTAATACAGTGCAAGGAAGTCAGTTTTTCCCACACCTCTGTTTTCGAAGGTGATGCCCACTTGATGGTGCAATGCAAAAAGTCATGTGTGTTAAATCAGTGATCTGCAAGGGTTATAGTAGGTGTTCTGCAGATTATACGGGCCTCCCCTTACCAATTAAACCAGTGGCTAGATGAACACCTTGCTGGGGTCGTTTGACCCCAGTACTCTTTCCTGCCATGGCAGGGGGTCAGACTCGATGATCTACTCAAGTCCCTTCCGACCCTACAAACTATGAAACTATGAAACTATGAATTACAAGTTGAATGATAGGGGTGCATGGTGGTCTACAAGAAATTTTGAGTGTTGACAATGGTCAGTTGGTCTAAACAATGTGGGAATAACCACAGCATATAATGCTTACCAGTTTTATTCTTAGGCTTCATGGGAGTGCAAAGAGGCATTTGTGTTCCCGTGCCCCACCCGCCCCCATC
>NW_017729026.1:9978748-9979836 GCF_001723915.1 Gavialis gangeticus | reverse complement strand
CACCCGCCCCCATCCTCCTCCCTACCCCCCCACCCTTCTTTTTCTTTTAGAGGAATAGGTACAGCTTGCTCTTTAAAAACATAGAGCCAAATTATTTTATGCACCAGATCAGAGCAACAGGCATCTGACTTCATGTAGATCTGCTTTTTACTTGGAGAAGCAGCAAGAACAAGGCAGAATATTACTTTGAAAAGGGTAGGTAAAGAGGAGTTCAGACAAAAATGAATGGGAAAACATCCAAGCAATAGAAATCAGCAAAAGATTTTATAATTAAATTAAATGATGAAAAGAGTAATGGGTCAAGTGATGAAAACAACAATACAGTCTTTCAAGGCAACAGGGATTACAGAAACCATCATCTAAGTCTCAGAAAATCAGTCCTTCATGCTGCTAACAGTGGAGTAATTGTGACTTTTGATTAAGTTAGCATGCAAGGATATTAGAAATGCTTTAAGGTCTGCAGATGCAATATATTTTAGTGACTGTGCTGCAGATTTACAAGAAGTATTCACAATGACTGTATGCCCACAGAATGTTTGTGAAGCTAAACTGTGAGACTGAGATTGCTATATAATAAGTACATGTATATGGAAGAATTGTTAAGGTTGCTTAAGCAGGCTTTGATCTCTCTTGACATTTGTATGCATGTACATTATGATACAAACTGTCAAATTTAGCACACAGACCAGTAATCAATGTAGAGAAACAGGGCCAAAACTTGCACCAATTTCTGACACATTTAATTAGCTTCTCATTCTTTCCTGCTGCCCAGTTTTCCCTTCACTGTCCTCCAATGGATGGCGGGTGCACAGGCATCCCATCTGACATTCACCTGAAACCAAAACAAACCCACAAACTTGCTGTGGTATGTTACTGTTTTTAGGTTTTGGTTTGTTTACTTCAGCCAAATTGCCTGCTTTCTGTTCAAATTCCTATTTATTGCTTTATGTAATATTAATTGTCTTACCTTAGAGCAGCCAAGGAATAAAACCTTGAACAAAAGGATATCTGCAGCAATATTTGAAACTTTAAGAATGGAAGGCCTTTGACGCTGTCTCTCACCCATTCACATTAAGAAATTATGTGAC
>NW_017729026.1:9944245-9973748 GCF_001723915.1 Gavialis gangeticus | reverse complement strand
CCCTATCAACTATGAAATGATGAAACTATAGATGTGAAGAATTCTGTTCTTAGAAATTTTACCCCATGTCCAGATTGTACAGACTATGGGGGGTTCTGCCTTCCTCTGTGGGGGAGGTAGGGGCTGTTGCCCTATACCTGGGATCTTTGGAGGATCTTTGAGGATCTTTTATAGAAGCAGGACAATGGCTGCTGTGGTTCCCCTGCTTTACCTGTGGCAGGTTAGGGTTTTATGTCTTGTGTCAAGGTTGACAGTGTAGTTTTACTTAAAGGTTAGATTATAGATTTCTCTGGATGGTTTAGATAGGGATGATCCTGCATCAGGCACAGGCTTGGATTCGTTAACTGACTAGGCAAACACTGACTTTTTAGTGAGGAACACTGTAACAACAAGGTAAATCTAATGTGGTCCCTGCTAAGGAAGGAAAGAAAATTAAGATAGTAACAGAAAACTCCATTTGTTAGACACAACTCTATTTGTTGAGCCCCAAGGCTTGGAACAGACTGCTGCCAGAGGTGGTACAAGCACCTACTCTGGACTCCTTTAAGAGTCAACTGGATGTTTTTCTTGCTGGGATCCTATGACCCCAGCTGACTTCCTGCCCCTTGCGCAGGGGGCTGGACTCAATGATCTTCCAAGGTCCCTTCCAGCCATAATGTCTATGAAATCTATGAAATCGATGTCTTCATTAAAGAAATTGATGATGCCAAACTGAACTGAGTGAAACTCCCTTCTTTAGCAAGAACTGAACTGGATGAACTCATGGTGGCTCAGGAAACTTGCATTTTTCCTGGTGACTTCAGGTTTTTGCACTTGAATCTAAACTTAATTTAAAAGAGGACTTCTACTGTAATGGTGACAAAGATGCAATAGTTCTGTGAGAAGTATGAGTTGTCCCTATTCCTATTTAAAGAATTCTAGCTCTGAAGCCCTCTGATGCTAATTTAAAACATAAACTTAACTATTATAATTATCAATTATTTTACTGTTGATCAAAGGTTTCAAGAAAAAAGAGAGAGAACATTAGTAATCACAAGGATCTTAGCATGACAAAAATATATAAAACCATTAAGCAGAAACAGCACAATAAAGAACTAGCAGATGTCATACTAAGTACTTTGATTGTTAGACAGTATATCACAGTTAGCCTCCTTTATGTTTTTCCTTCATCAAAATTGCAGCAGTTTTGTTCTGATGCTAACAATATAAGCTACGACAGAACGAGATATACCTAAGGTAACAAAAAGACAATGGTTAGTGCACAAGTGAATGGTTACTGAAAAAACAAAGCTCAATATATTTTATTGTGTGTTTTAAAATGTACATGATTGAAAACTCTGTGAGACAAAAGAATCCAAGTAACATACTGGCATCTAGAAGTGGACCCAGGATTTTGCAGGACCAGCAATCAGCACTGTAGGTGTGGCTGCACTCCCATTTCCTAACCTCCTCCTTATGGGCAGGTAAGAATTTGCCCTCCCTCCCCTCCTTGATCAGACATATGTTCCCACCCATTCTGCTTCGCCCCCGCTGCCATGGTCTCTGCTGTCTGAGGAGCCAAGGGAATTCCAGATCTGTTCCTGCCGGGCTTTGCAAGGGGACGCTTAGCCCAGAACAGCTGCAGCAATGGTAGTGGTAGACCAGGCTGGTGAGAAACACCCAAAGGACCAGGCAGGGATGGGAAACCCACCCGCACTCACTGCCACAGCCACTGTCCTGAACTAAACACAGCTTCTGCATAGCCCAGCTGGAGAGGGATAGGAATTGCCCTTGCCCCAGGACAGCAGGGACAGTGACAGTGGCAGGCAGGGGATGGGGGAATGGGAGCAAAGGGGATGGGGAAAGGAGGGGTAAAGAGGGTATGTGCATCTGAGCATGGAGTGGAAGAGGGAGAGAGTGGGATTTTTGTCTTCTTCAGAGACTTAAAAACTCCTCAGCTGCTGCTCCCACCATGTCATTGGAAAGCTGGGTGCAGCCACACCACTGTATGCCCCCTGGATGTGCCCCTGCTGGCATCACCCTGGTCTGAAAACAGATGTCATCTCTCTGCCACCATAAATAATTATTAGAAACTGAGAAGCTCAACAAGGCTAGGGACAGACAATACACACAAACCAGTTTAAGTGATCAAAAACTGGTTTAAACCTGCAACAGAACTGACATTCAGTGCACAAAAAACAGAGAAAGGACTTTTTCCCCATCCCCACCCCTCAATTTAGCAGCAGCTGCCCCCTCCCCCGCCAACTGGTGGCTGGCATCCCATGTTTTGTGCTAGCCCCAGCTGGTGCCTGACCATGCCCCCTCTGCTCCAGCAGGGAGCGGTGAGAGCCTGGGAGGACGTATCTCTTTCCTCCCCTTGGTAGTGCATACTGTAGCACCTCCCAGCTTCTGGCTTAAGCCACTGCAGGCATGTGGCTGCATTTCCTGATTTAACACAGAATGCTGTCCAGTTATTAATCAGCTTACGCCATGCACCTTACACTAATCTGCAAAAAGTGAATCAATTCAAACTTGGGCTTTTTGAATGTCTGTCCCTAGCCCAAGGGTTTACAGAGATATATAATATATATGTGATGAGGTAAATCAGTGTAGTTCACTGGA
The DNA here is from genome assembly GCF_001723915.1 of Gavialis gangeticus. NCBI lineage: Eukaryota > Metazoa > Chordata > Crocodylia > Gavialidae > Gavialis > Gavialis gangeticus. Next base: position 9,971,147 of record NW_017729026.1, on the reverse strand, counting down.
TGAATGGAACGATGCCAATACATACCAACTACAAATCAAATGCTCTAACACTGGCTTTTGGGTTGTTGGTTTGCAGTAGCATAACTAGCAGTGGGTAACCAGGGAACAAGCCCTGGGCACTAAGCTAAAGGGGGTGTCAGCCACAGGAATCAGAGCAGCACTTGGGAAGAGGTTGGGGACTGGGGCAGAACTTTTGTTGCAGAGAGGCGCCAAATTCAGTATTGTGATGTGCTGGTGATCACAGGATTTGGAGGCACCTCCTGCTACAGCAGTGACATCTTTCATAGTGGATACAAATCTTACCAGGTATACCTCCGCTGATGTGTCTTTGTGTGTGCGTGTGTGTGTGTGTGCCTTTCCCAGATCACTTGCAACTCCTAAGCAGTCCAAATATGTTTGCAAAAAATGCAGCTGTCTATTATGAAGCTATTATGGGAATATCTTTCTCTCAAGTAATAAGCACAAGACAATCTTAGAGTTTTATGTTATGGTGCCAAGATTCAAAGGAACTCCTTTTTTTCTAAGGAACATTCAAGAGGTCTAGAAACTATCACAATTTGCATTTTAAAAATATGTTGTTCAAAAAAAGACCTTGACTTTTCAGGTTTACTGATTTTTAGAGGGTGGAGTCTATTTTCAGGTTTTGAGAATCTGACTAAACCTTTTTTTCCCATTAGTTCCAAAGCTATTTCCAGTTTCATAATATTTTCTTCAATATATCTTTCTTGTTTTATAAGCTCCTAATTATAGAGGCTTATAGGATAGGGTCCTGACTAATGTCAGGGTAAAAAGGATGGAAGCAAATTCCATTCCCATTTATAAAGCTGTAAAATAAGATGCATTTTTTTTACCCAGGATTTCAACTTGTCCATGTGTGTTTTTGTTCACTGTATATAGGAATGAAGGTGGCTGTGGCATTTACAAATGATACATCATTATTCAAGGCTGCAAGTAGCACCCAGGCTTAGTTTCACTCACACAAGTTGTCCTAATGAACTTAATGACACTACTCATGGTCCTATAGTTAACCCTGTAAACATCTTCTGGGCTGGGGAGTGAGAAGCCCTATTCTGCAACTCTTACTCAACTATACAACTAGCTCTTTCTTACATGACCAGTCCCCTTGGAATCAATGAGACATAGCGTTTACAGGCATAAGAGCTGCTTGTATAAATAAAGGGTGTCAGTCTGGTCCTTAAATAGAGGAGAAAGACAATATATGGTGTGGGAATTAAGTACAGAAATATCATTTACAGTTTAAATGATATATGTCCATCTCCTCATCAAATATTGAATTAATTTGAGAAGTGAGAAAAAATTCCCACCTTTACAATGAAATCCAAGAAATTTCTATACAGAACATTAAAAATAAAACAACCTTATTGCACAAATTTATCTTAGTGATAAATGCCTGCCTTGATTAATGCTCTCATTTCAAGTCTTAATTCTTTATCTTTTCTTTAAATGAAGAAATGTATAAATATGTAACTCTATCATGGAGGTTTTGCTCTTTCATTTTTTGTGCCTGGGTTTAAAACAAACAAACAAAAAAGAAAATCACACACGCACGCACACACACACACACACACACACACACACACACACACTTTTTAAAATGAGCAGCACTGTGCTTTGAAATTTGGGGTTGAGGGCTAAAAGGAACAGAATATTATTAATGACCAGGAACAGGAAGCTCCAAATCCAGTAAGCTGCTTTGTAATTTAAGTTGCAGGTCTCAATGCCTGTAATGTTAGTAATGGGTAGTTTTAGAAGCCTGGGATGATACAAGACCAGTGTGGGAAGGAGGAAAAGTGACCTCCAAATGTAGGATTGTTTGGCTTAATGAAAGACAGTTGAGAAGTTAATTGTACCCACACTTATTTTTTTTTATGAACACAGGTAATATAATCCTGTGACATCTTTAGATGAAACTAACTCTGACTTCCTGTTAGACTTGGCACTCAGGGTTGCTATTGTGCAAAATTCACGGGAGATGTAAATTCTATGGAGGCAGCAAGGAGTCTTTGCTTGCTGTTTTGGCATTCACCTAAAGACCTGCGATTAGGTCTTTTCACTCAAATCCACATATGCTTTTCCTATGAACATTCTTATAAGGGGGTAATATTTCTAAGACCACTACTAGATACATTTTTCTCTGTTGACACTCAGTAGAGCAGTCTCATAGCTTGGAGTATAATCTCACTTAATTAGGCTTCCAAAAGTAGAAAGTCATTTTCTTTAAGGAATTAGTGTCTACTCTATTCATTAAAATCCAGAGGTGACATCCTCCCATTAGAATTTACTATTTTCTCCAGAACTAATACTATTGATATCAATTCCATTAGGACAAGGACCTTAAAGACCTGCCTGTGAAAGATCACAGAGGGAAACACTAGAGATTACTTCCATCATTAGCCCAGCTTGTCTCACAGTATCATCTGGAATTTTTTAACAAGATCAAATCTTTAATTAACTTCAAAAAGTGTTTGGTGTCTGTTTCTCAGGTATGTATATATGGCAGGGTGAGAGTCTTCATTGTTTTGCTTGCTGAACTGTCAAAACATCAATTAGAAAGGAAAATGCTTCCTTAATACCTACCCTGACAATAGGAAAGAAATTAGTACTAATTATAAATATATATTATACAATTTTCTTCCCGGAACTATTTTTTCCTAGATATATGTTGGATGTGAAATGGCTTCTCCAGACTTAATGGACAAAGTGAAGTTTTGGGTATCAATGTCGTTCTATTCAAGCTGGTGGTCTTAATTCAAATGAACGATACATTGGCTTCTCTCATTGTATCCCAGCTCTTATAACTTCAGCAACAGAAAAGGTATCCAGAGCTGAGTTACAGTGGCATAAGATACTTGCAACCTCAGCTCTCATAAGTGCTGACTTTGTTCTTTGCTGGTGGCTGCTTGCAGATGTAAAAAAAAAAGGCGTAAAATGGTGCCGAGCTCCGCACACGCTCAGAAGAGGTTGCATATTATTTCAGTCCAGCTCTGCAGTGTCTGTAAAGATCAGGTGGTTAGTGGGGCTTTAGTGGGGCTTTTTTGGCACATTCATCTAATATTTGATTGAATCAGCTTGAACTAAAAGCACCAAAAAGCCCCGCTGTAGTGCCTGATCTTTTCAGATGCTGCAAAGCCAGGTTAAAGTAACGTGCTTCTTCTGGTAAAGAGCATTTTTTTTCTTTAAAGGTCTGCAAGCATAGCTCCATGAAAGATGAGCATCTGCTAATTTTTTTCCTTGGGTGCTTGAGCCCCAGAGCACCTATAGAGTCAGCGCCTGCGTTACCTCTGCTGAGGGATTTTGTCCTGCTGCTGGGGGAAGCATTGCCAGGGCAGATAGAAGATGAGTTGATTCAACAGATTAATGACAGCCTTCATCTGCAGGGCTCCCGGAGAGTACTAGCTATAGTTTAAAACTGATTTCATTCAAGCCTGAGGAGGACATCACTGGAAACACAGTTTTCCTTTTTCCCAAGAGTGAATCCTCCAGCTATCCTAGAGTAGAAAAATAGGTATAATTTGTAACCAGCTGCACTAGTGACAGCAAATCAGACCCAGTGATTTCAATGGAAAATACCTTAATCTGTGACTCATTTAATCTATTGCTAAAACCATAGTACGAGTTATGACTATCTTTGCACCTCAATACCCAACAAAGACCAGACTTACATTGTGCTAGGCCCTGTAATAAACTCATAGTAAGAAACAGATCCTACCTCAATGAGGTTACAATCCAAAATCATAAATCTAAAGCAGACACTTGAAACAGGGAGTGGAATAACAGAAGTGGAAATTAACCCCACTTTATATATGGGGCCCTGAGGGCAGCCTCCGGCAAAAACAAAGATTGATCTAAATCTCCCAAGGCCCAATGCCTTCACTCCCTTTCCTCTCTAGACTGCTAATAAAACTCAATAATCTGGGATAACGCACAGAGTTTGAAAATTAATTTTCCTGCCTGAATGCTACTTTGTTACAGCTGTGTTGCCACTGCCTACCTATTGTTGTTGTATAATCTACCTAGTGTTTTGTGCTGAGAGTGGTAACAGGCATCTCTGTGTCCCAGCATTTATTTGTTTGTTTCTTTTATTCAATCTATATGCCACCTTCCCAACAAAGGCTCAGAGTGGCTTACATAAGAGTAAGAATATCTTTTAAAACAGTATGAACAAGAATGAGGTGAGCTGTAATAAAACTAAAGCTGCAGTGAAACAAAGTAATCTTTTGTTGCTTTTTGACTGCTTAGAGTCACTTCATAATAAATACTTTGGAGAAACCAGAGATTCATGTGAATGGCTTTAATAAAATATGTAATGAAGTGTGCATTGCTTCCTGGATTTCTTAGGCTGGGTTCCATCTCTTTTATATCTATATATTACAATTATTAATCTCAGCCACGAAACAAACAAACTTTCCATTGACTTCATTGGGAACTTGAAAGGACCTTAAATTAGTTTCTTTTCTGATTAGTGAATACAGAAAAGGCCACTGACATCTTCTCCCAGGAAACCAAAAATACCATTTCTGCCTCTCCCTTGGGGTCTGAAATTAAAATTCACATAACACCATACATCATGTCTATACACAATTTAAATTCTGAATATCCATGATTATGAAGGATGGAAGTAGCTGTCCACAGTATATGCTATTACAGAGCCTGTTTACTAGGGATTGGGAAGTTGTTTTGCATTGAACAAAGAACAACCAGGGGCTAATACTGACAGGCTAAATGCAGATAGTCAAAAAGCCCAAGGCTGAATCAATTCAGCCTTTGCAGGTTAGTCTAAGCTGCAGAGGTTGAACTGGAAAGCAAGTTAACAGACATTCACTTTTAATTCAGGAAATGCAGGCACATCCCTTCAGTGGCTCAAGCCAGAAGCTGTGGGTGCCAGAGTACACCTCCCAGCCTGCCAGCTCCAAGGCTCCACCCCCTCCCCACTGGAATGGGCATGGCCAAGCCCCAGCCCAAGGCTAGCTGGAGGGTCTGCCTGGGTGGGTAGAGGGGCAGGGGACAGCACCTGCCAGGCTGAGGAGGGAGTGGTTGTGTAGTGGTATTAATTTCATAAAAGCTTGAACAAGAGAAATTCTTTCTGTGAAGCAAGCATGTGTTGAACAGAATGGAACAACCCTGTGGAGTCCTGCTGGCTGTGATCGTGGACTGCAGATCCCAGAGGCACCTGGAAGCAGAAAAAGGAAGTGATGAGCAATCCTGCAAAGTCCTGCTGCTGTGGGTCTGAACTACAAATCCCAGAGACCTCAGGGGCAGCAGGAACAGGAGGTGATCCCTATGCTGGGATGCTGGGCGACTATGATTTAACTTGCACTAGGAAGGGGTCTGGGGCAGAAGTTTCATAAAGTGGTTTGACCTAAATCAGTTAAGACTGATACTACATTCAACCAGGTTAATCTTAAACCAGTTTCATACATTTTGAAACTGGTTTATGTGCACTGAGCTCTGTTTTGTTACAGGTTTAAACCAGTTTCTGAAGACTTAAACTGGTTTATGTGTAACTTCTGTCCCTAGCCATGAGGGGAGAAGACACAGCACAGTAACCTTCCCACGCACTAAGGCTAAGTACAGACAGTCAAAAAACCTGAGGTTGAATTGATTCAGTCTTTGTATGTTAGTCTAAACTGCAGAGATTAAACTGATTACCAACTGAACCAGAATTTCCTTTTTGCAGCCACATACCTGCAGTGACTCAGGCCTGAAGCCAGGGGGCGCTAGAACACAGCTTTCTGGCACATAGCCAGCAGGGGCTGTGTTTTCCCTTCTTTTTCCTGCTGCCCCTGAGGTCTCTGGGATTTGCAGTCCAGAATCACAACAGCAGGACACTTCAGGGCTGCTCATCACTTCCTTTTCCTGATTCCAGGTGCCTCTGGGATTTGTAGTCTACAGTGGCAGGCACCAGTAAGTTTAGCAGGGCAGCTGTGTAGTCAGGGTAATGGGGATTTAACTGCCCCCCCACCTCCCTGGCCCCAGACCCCAGCCAGGGTTTGCTTGGGGGGCAGGGGTAGTCCCTGCCTCTCCTTTCCCACCCCGCAACCCTTCTTTGATAGAGCAGACAGCCCAGCCCAGGGCTGCAAAGCATGCTGGGGGACTGTGATTTAACTTAAACCAGGAAGTCTGAAGCAGAAATTTCATAAACGGGTTTGACCCAAATCAGTTAAGTCTGATACTTAAACTTACTATACATTTTGCAAGAGGGAGCACTACCCTGAGTGTCTTATTTTGTAGCATGGGTCCACTCTACTTTTGCTATATAGCAAAGTCAGTTTACTATGCAGTAAATGTGTCCATCCCCTGAAACATTGCATACATATATACAAGTTTCTAATTGTCTTTCTATAGCATCATTTGGGCACTGAAAGAGACCCTGAGTACATCCTTCAGTGTCCATTCTCCAGTATCACAGAAAGTATATGCAGCTCATTTCTTTATCAGTGGTATAGTATAGTGTAGGTTCTTAGGAATCAGGGATAGTACTCATTTTATTATTACACTGGAGAGGTTTATAGTAATTCTTCTTCACAGCTTTGATCTGAACATCAAATTCTGAACTTCATGTGATATTAATTATATTAATATTTATTGAGTCCATCACAGTTTTTGCTTTTAGAAGGTTGTGATTTTATATAAAAAACAAATAAACAACATGTCAATGATTCATCTAGATTCCTAGACAGCTGCCTACCGTACTAGTCACTTGCTTTTGTAACCAAACTACTGATGGCTTTCTAGACTGCCTAGAAGCATCACTGTTGCATACCTACAAATCAAAACAGCTATTAAGCATCAGCATTTCCTAGCACATAATATAAGCTTTCTACCATTGGTGTGTTCCCCATGTTTTTTTTTCTTGAAGGGGCAGCAACAAAATTGCAGCCTTTCCATTTTGAGTGACTGTGACTAAGTCTGTTGAGTGTGAGTATTTGCCTTATCAGTGATGGTCACTTGGTAGCAGACAGGCAATCCCACATCAGTTCCCAGACAGGAAAAAGTGGCCCCAGAGGGAAAGAAAGAGCAGGTCTCTGCTTAAATGGATCTGACAGCTTTGCTTAAGGAAAGATGTTTATCCCTGCTTATGGATATGTCCTTTTCCCAAGTATGATTCCCGAGTTACTTTTTACTGTATGTCTGACTACCAGGGTAGGAGGACTTTACTTACATGCTGTTTAAAGCAATGGGGAGAGGTGAGAAACAAATTAAGGCAACTTATTTGCAAAAAGTTTGATTCCTGTAATATTTCCAGCATTTCCATTATTCTTGGTAATGTCTAACAGCTCAATGGTAGGAGCCTTTCCAATTAATTCAGTGGAAACAAGATCACACCCTAATTTGCACATGTATACCTGTAAATATATATTATTTAAAAAAAACCTCACCCAATTAATTTCTCCAATCCTTTAGTAAAAAAAAATGACGTTAATTCAAAGTAAATTGCTCTCCTGTTTTTCTTATTCATAATGTTGCATTTTGGGGGGGGTGGGTAGCAGGATTTTCTTTTCCCTGTCAAATATAATTTAGGCCTTATTTAAATATGACCTATATTCAAATAAGAAAAAAATATGGATTTTTTTATTTTTTTTGTTTTCAGCATGTAACGTCTCTGATGTAAGTGAATGAACTTTCAGCCAGAGTTTAATTTTAAAGAGGATATGTGGTATCTTTCTTGAACATTTTCTTAATCGGCTAGATTTGTCCTGACTTTCAACTCTAGATAAGAAAATAGGATATCCCATGATGAGGATTTACTGTACAGTAGAATTTTGTGCCAGCAAGAAATGGCTCCCAGTATCTTAGTTATTAAAGTTACATTTATTGGTGATTACATCTATTTCCTGCATAAAATGAGGTTTCAACAAACAATAAGTTAAGAGTAGTCAAATAAATGACATGCCTTTGGAAATGTTAAAGAAGTGCATATTTTCAAAGACTTGAGCATTTGGATGAGTTGAGTAAAATGTGTGCAAGAGCTTATGTTTAATTCCTGACAAAGAGTAAGACAGCACAAGTCTCTTGCATGCACAAAAATATTACCCCAATTTCTGAGAGGTCAGGAAAAACTTAAACTGGAGGGGACTTCATGCTGTATTACTTTTTTGGGTAAAATCTACAGTCCCAAGATAAAACAAGCTTCTTTCATCAGTACATTTACTCACTTGTCTCCCAGTCACCGTATGCACCTGAGGAGGACACTTCAGGAGGACCTGTAGAAACAGAAGGTAATTCCAAAGCCGGTGTGTCTGTTGTCCCCTTTTTATGCATCAGTGAACATGTGAAGAGTCCTCTCTTGGCAAAGGCTGGGGCAGCAAAGGGGAAGGAATGGTTCAGCAAAGAATATAGTATCATTTGGTTTATCCCATAATGAATCAGGTTTGGTTCACATTGACAAATTCAGGAGTGAATCCAAATTACAGGAAGCAATAGACAGTTTTGGATCCAGGGCTATGATTTGGATAAGAAAAAAGAAAAAAATCAGATGGGGGGAGGGGGTGGGAATACAGACTTCAGAATCCATAGAAAATGCCTGGACCTATGAATTAATGTTCGTGAAGCATTCAGGTACTTTAGCCTTGAATGCTATAGAAATGCTAGGCCCATTTTGTATTCAGAGCCAGCATGTAGCATGAGTCTCAGGGATCACAGCAGCCACGATCTCCAGGGTTCAGGGGTTTCACGCTGGGCATAGTGCACCCCTCTGGCTGGGAGCCCACAGCTGATGGGGCTCCCAGCCACAGGGGAGACCCTACTACATGTGCTAACTAAGATGGCTAGCAATCAACTATAAAGTTAGTATGCATTTTCAAAGTCTAACTGTATAGCTGGTTGGAGTTTTTACTGCGTAATAGCTACTTTGCACGTGTAGCTGGTCTTGAGGTAATTGTGCAGTTAACCAGTTAATTGTACCTGTAATGTGTAAAGGGGACTTCAGTTACTTACTAAAAGGATAGATCTTTTTTTCTTCATTCTGCCTTTCAAAAGCAATCCATATCATATTCTGGGGTGCATTGCATGTGAGAAAATAAAGTACTGAATAGCTACTCACTAAGTGAGGACTGTCCATCTTGTACACCAAATGCTCAACAAGCTGCCTCATATCATCAGCATGGGCTATCTGTCACTTTTAATGTCCTCCCTATCCCTATCCAACTTTTCATTCCTCATTCACCACTAAGATCAACTTCTTTTCAAGCAGCCCATGGTGCTAACCCCATCACCCACCTGTTAGATTTTCAACAAGCTCTTTTGTGCTTTCTGCCATGCTGTCATCTCATGCTTAGGGGCCAAAATAACTTATACAGCTCATTGTTTTCATTCAAAGTGCTCCTAGAAAGCCCTCCCCATTTTTGTGAATCCTACAGTGTGACAAGGGTTAATCTTTTGGTGTGCTGACCCCTCTTCTTATCCCAGTGATGAAAGTTGCCTCATTGTTTCCTTGTGCTCCCTAACTATCTGTATGCAGCTGTTTTATAATTAAGATTATAAGATGTCTTATAACTAAACAGTAAAATCTTTGGGGATGGGTCACCTGTGTCCAGACAGTGCATAGCTCAATGGGATCTTAGTCTATGACTGGTGTTCCTAGGTAATAATGATGAAGAGTTAAGTAGAGATGCTGTAGTGAAAAATAATAGTACGTGATTGAGTATCATAATGCATATGAACAAGGAGATCAGATTAAGGCTGCACATGTAAATGCCTCAGACATTACTCTAGTGTTGTAGCTAGGATAGTGTGATAATGCTTAGGTTAAAAACCAAAATTAATATTAATAAGTGGATAAAACTGCTAAATAAGGTTATTCCAGATTTACATAAGTGCAACTAGGATCAGTTCTTAAAACAGAATAAGACTTTTTATCCTCAGTCTAAGTAACTCCTTTAATAGCTTCTGTAATTTTTGCCGGTGTTTTTACTGAAGTTTTCACTGTAAATAGTTGTCAATGTGTCATGAACCTGACATGACTTATTTTAAAATACACTGCCTAATGCCAATTCAAAGAAATTTGGTCAATAGACAATTATTAATACCTACACCCATCTGTATAGTACCACACAGAAACATTCATTTTACAGAATCAGCTAGACTAAATTGATCTCTATTGAAAAGAAAAGAACTATGCTAAATGACAGAACTGATTTTTAAAAAGGGTCCATTTCAGTGTTTTTTTCCACCCACAGTCAAAAACATATGGAGTCTGCTGAGAACATACTGTTTTCAGTGTCACAGAAGGCCTGATTCAGAGCATATTGAAGTCAATGAACAGTGCAGTAAACAGAAATTGAGCAGTATCACTTAAATAATTTGACATCCCTCCAGTGGTGCTCTCTATGTTCTAGGTTTAGATGTCTGCCACAGGAGCAGAGCTATTCTTGGCATTTGTGTACAATTAGTAAACATGGTTATTCAGACCCTATTGTATTAATGTTGTTCTTTCATCTTATATTTATTCTATAAAAAGCAAAAAACACAAGGTCCCTGCCAAGTAAGAGAACATTGTGAAACAGTCACAGTGATTACAAATGCAAAAGCCATAATAGTATAATGAGTATTAAGAGTTCATTAGATAAATACAGACAATGCTAAAAAAAATTTCAATATATACTCAAGAAAGGCATACTCTTTGATCAAGAAAGAAACAATTACTGGCCTGCAGTTCATTGTTGGAAACAAGTACAAAACCTGTCAACAAGGGAAAGATAATCTATTCAACTGTGAGACACCACACCTCCATCAGTTAGTGTAGATGTTTATTAATATCCAGCCAAATCCCAAGGACCTTACTCAGTTTTTACTGTGGTAAAGTAAAAATGATGTCACCAGGAAACTGACTGAAGGATTGTGCCTAGCGTGGTTATAAACAAGAATCCGTCACATCATTGTGTAAATTAGCAAGCATTTGCACAGGTTCAAATCAGGACAGAGTTTGGCCTATTTTTTTCCTCTATGATAAAAAATACAATTAAAAATCCCAAAGAAGCATATGATTTGCAGACAGTACGAACTGTCTTTCCTTCCCCTCCACTCCAGCATTTTCTACCTGAATTACCCTTAATATCTGAAATGTTTCCCTTCAGATTCAGAAAAACCTTAAAACAGTTATGCAAACAGATGAACCTGGTATGTAGCTCTACAGGTCACCAAAGCTGGATTCTGGAAAACCAGGAAAGATTCTGGACAACCCCAGCTGCACCCAAAATTCAAATCTAGGACCTTGCAAAGAATTTCAGCTGGACTGAGACTGTTCCCCGGGAACAAGGAAAGGGATTGGAAGGACCCAACCAACCTAAGGGTTTTGGCCACAGGTTACAAATAGAGCTGTGCAAATAAATCATGCCACATTTACCTGAGGAATTTTGCCAACTTTTTGTTGGTATAATATTTGTGAGCAGTTTGATATTTCTCATGTTTATTCTCTGTGAAAGAGGCTATGCAGCTCATTAAATCTTTGCATGCAAATACAACCATCCCAACTGAAATAAACATAAGAACAAAGTGCCATACTTGGTCAGACCAATGGTCCATCTAGCCTAGTAGTCTATTTCTGACAGTGGCAGAAGTGGATGCTATAGAGAGAGTGCATGAAGCTGGATATCTCTAAAGTAATCTATCCCCTATTCCATATCCTTCCTGGCATCCATCATTTATTGGGTTAGCGATGCCAGAGGAAACATCTCCAACCATTCTGTTCAATAGCCATTAAAAGTCTATCATCCATGAATGTATCCAGTCCCTTTTCAAACCCAGCTATACTATCTGCCTCCACCACTTCCTGTGGCAATAAATTCCACAAGTTAACTACATGTTGCACAGAAAAAGTACCTTTTTTGTTAGTTTTAAACCTACTAGTTAGATTAGTAGTTAGGCACTAGTAGTTAGTAGTTAGTCACCTACTAATCTAAGTGGGTGTCCCTTAGCTTTAGTATGGCATATTTAAATTCATTAACCTGGAACCCAATAGGCATCTTTCCCTAGTTTCTGAATGTCATAAACTTTAGCTCCAGAACAACAGAAAGGTGAGAGACAGCCTTTGAGGCTTTTAAAGCAGTGCACCATGGACCATTAGACTTCATCAATATCCCTTCCCACTGAGAATATGGCAGATCAGGTTTCTGGTGCAAGTAATGGAAAGACTCCCATTAGTTTTAATAGGCTCTACAGCAGAAATCCAAGTATGCTGCCAATAGGGCAGTGTTTCTGTTCTCCATGAACCTGGAACTTGGAGTCCCCTAGTTCACTTCCAAATTTTAGGGCTCCAGCAAGGATGTATAAAGAGCTAGAGCCATGCCAGTGAGCCAACTGGAAACATTTTATATAAGACAGTAAACTATATTAAATTGGGTGTCCTGCTTTAAAGGCTTCAGCTATAGAGGCAGACTAGTGACAATGAGTCTAGCCAGTTTTACATGAGTGATAGGGAATATTGCAATTATGTTGGTCTGTGAGAAATCAGGGGTTGGTGAGAAAGAGTGAAGTGATGTAATCCTACTGGACTCGTGAAAAGGCTGCAAGGACTTCCTATAATCCTTCAGCATGGCTTAGTCTCATTGCTCCTTGACTTGCAGTGTACAACTGCCTGGGCACACAGCTCATTAAGGAGCTATGTGTAACACAAACAAACCCCACTCCAACGGCATGTTTATCTCATGGCACAGAATGCCATATACCCTCAGATCAAAGACTGTGGGAACAGATGCTGTTAGCAGAGCAGCAGCTGCACTTGGATCCTGCCCACACCCTTCCTGTTTTCAGTGGCCTAACCTGGGACTATTATGTTCCCAACAGGGCAATGATTACCCCTCCTCCGTTCCCTCCTTCCCAGCCCTGACTGCCATTCTCTGGGAAGGGTGTAGTGACAAGTGCCTTGCGTCTGCTTTTAGTTTCTCATTGTTTCTTCCATAGGGTGCAGATAGTGGGGCTACACACTCCTTGGCTGGTGCTCTGATAAGGCTCCGAAAATTGTTCTTATTTATTATACAGAAGCTTGTTTGAAAGAAAGAACTATTCCCAAAATAGCAAAATAAGGTTGGGGGTACTTTGAATTTTTTTATTCTTTAAAGAAAGAGTCTTTGCTTTCCCAGAAAACCACAAATCAATGGGCCAGATTCTGTTTTCCATTAAACCTAAAGAAACTTTAATGGAGTTAGTAGAGTTACCATACATTTATACCAGTATAATAGAGATCAGATTCTGGCTCACTGCTTGAAAACATCTCTCTTCACGTTCCCACAGTTCAGTCAACTAGATCATTTATGACAAGATTGGCCTAAGCACTAACTATACAGAGAACGGTCCTGCAGTAGCGGGGAAAGTGAGTAATGGAAAGACACCCTTTAACATAAAGGGAGTTAAATCAGATCCTCGATGGTCTCTGGTGACAGAATTGGTTGAAATATGAATCTCATTACAATGAGCTCTACCTGTTAGTGCTCTACCTAGGATACCATTTCAAGGTTGCAAAGGCAGTAGATCTGATTCTTCTCACACTCATATCAGCAATAATTAGAAGGCTGACTAAGCTAATCGGCAGAACCAAAATCAGAACCAGGCTCAGAAGTTAGCTCTTTATTTTTGTCTTTGTAAGGGAAGGACAAGAGTCCTCCTGCCAGGGATGCTTCAGCATTATCTGGGATAAGACTGAATTTCTGTTCTAGGCAGGGGTGTTTGTTGTACCAGTGTTGGTATAGGGACATAGGCAGAGAAGGTTCTTTGCGTGAATCTGATATCTTTTATTAGACCAACTTAAATAGTTGGAAAAAATACAACCAATTTTCTTAGCAAGCTTTTGGATTTAAAAACCCTTTGTCAGACTGAGGAAGCCTCTGCAGGTACACGCCGACTAACAAAAGGTCTAATAAAACATATCAGATTCACCCAAAGAACCTTGTCTGTTTGTTTGCTAGACAGGGACATTCCCATTCATCCTTCAAAACTACTTACTTTGAAGGAGTCAACATTTTCAAATATCTCCTTAGCAAATACAAAAGGTTACTGATTACAGTTTATAGTTTACTCTTGCATTGAGTTTCACAACAAAACTGGCACTATTAAGCTGATAAAGGACAGAGCTGATAAGACATAGGAGACAAGAGAAAGTAACTGATACGAGTCAGTATCAGATCCTCACCTGACTTAACTTCTCAAGCAGGGCTTTCATATATTATGAAAAAGTAATAAATGCTGAGGTGGTAAACTTCAGGGCTTGGAGAAGACTGTGAGAGACTTCAGAGGGATCTAACCAAGCTGGGTGAATGGGGAGCAACATGGGAAAGGAGTGTGTGTATTCCTGAGTGTCTGTAAAAGGACTGTTGATACATAAAAGGGCATCCACATTGGAAACAATGGAATAACGTATCTGAATATCTCATACAAAGGGTTGGGTTCAAAAGAAATCACACACAAAAAATATGATCCATTTTTTCTTCCAGATAACTCAATTAACATATACGTGTGGAAGGGAGCTATCAAAAACCAAATAAAATGCTAACTTACAAAGGAGTGGAATGGAAACACTATGCCAAAAACTGTAATTTCATTGTGTAAGATCCCTGATGCACATTATCTGGAATACATTCAGTGCTGTAGCCACGAAGTTTGGTGCCCTAGGCAATGTGAGCAGCAGCAGCCCGTCCTCACCCCACGCACATATCTGTGGGCCCTCCCTCCATCCCCATGCCCCCGCCAAACAAGCTGCTCATGGCTCCATCCCAAGCCCCGGCTGGGGAGCGCCTATTGGTGCCCCTTCACTTTGGTGTCTGGGGTGGTCGCCCTGCCCGCCCTTCCCCCACCACTGAATACATTGCATCCATTCTGGTGATTCTACATCAGACCAAGTAGATATCAGAGGAGCTTTAAAAAATTGAGCAAAGATATCAGAAGGCTAGAAAGACTTCCTTTGAAGGAAAGACAGAAAGGAGTTAGATTATTTTGCTTTGTGAGGAGGCAAATAAGAGTGTTAGGAAATGGTCAAACAAAATACTGAAACATTAAAAAAGTAGACTGAGCATTTTTATTCACCCTCATCTTTCAAGGGAAAGTTAATATTCAGTGAAGTTGAAGGACAATGACTTTAAAAGCTTTTAAAAGACTTATGCTTTGCCCTTCAAACACAGTGTATAATTAGCATTTACTAATATAGTAAACACAGTGTATAATTAGCAGTGAAACTCATTGCCACAGGACATAATATAGGCCTTGAGGTACTACCATTCAGAAAAAGAACTGAGTCAGACTAAATAAGGAATATATTTAGAGGGATCTAAAGCCTCATGTTTTATGTCATAGGACAGACACTCATTGATGATGATCAAGAAAGACACTTCCATCATGGACATATTACACCACAATATTCACGATGGTTGTTTCATTTTGAAACATGCAATACCTACCAAGAAACTGAGCTAAATGACTGGTTCACATAGACAAATGATCTGATCCAGTACATCTTTTATTATGTTCCTTTATGTATGCCTTTTATTATGTTCCAAAATTTGGCTTGAATCTACACACCTACAGATCAACGTCTATTTATTTTCCATAAAAGATGTGCTAGAAATACTAGTGTCTGACATTTCAAACAACCTCAAAGGAAGAATTGGTACGTGAACCCTCCCTTGAAGGTTTTTGGTCTTGTAAGCTTTTCCTTGGCTTTTTTGTTATCTTCCATGTAAGCTTATTTGTTTTCCCAGTTGTGTCCCCCTATCAGCTCATTTGTGTGAATAAAGTTGTCATTTCCCGTTTCCTCTGTCTCTTTTATTTCCTCTCTCACCATCATTTCACCCTGTGACAACTGTGGAAGCTGTTTTCCCCTCTAATCATAGTTGCTTCATGCAAACTGCAGCTATGCAAGTGTCAAAGAAGAGGAAGGCAGGTCTGTCTGATGTTGTGTCCTGCTAACTTTCATGCACAGCGGTATCACATTCTAAAGCTAGCGCTGTGTCATGGAGGTGAACTTGCAAGAGTGTGACTTTCTTTCAGAGGTCAAAATAGGGGAGAATTTAGTTACAGCAGGAAATGAGTATGTTGTATCCTTTGGCTTGCAAGAAAAGCAACTATTCACAGGATTTAGGGCTACATGGAACTATTGCAATCCTCTAATCCAGGGGTCAGCAATATTTTTGGGCAGAGTGCCAACAACACCCACAAGCTTGACTTTTAAGATGTTGGTGTGCCAAGGGCAGATAGTGGGGGAGCCATGAGGGGCCCAATCCTTGTTGTGATAGTACAGCCCTGGCCCCTTCCCTGCTGTCTGCCCTGAGGCATGTGTGCCAAGCAAAATGCCTTCATATGTCATACTCTGGCACCCGTGCCAGGGGTTGTCTACCCCTGCTCTAATCTGACATTCTGCATAACATTGATCACAGAATTTTACCCCATCAAGACTAGAACTTACTGTTAAACATACAGAGCTGAATTGTTGCTCCCCTGTTAAAAATAATAGATAGCATTAAGAAGGAAGGGAAGATCTTTTTTCTCACTTCCAGGTTCATATCAATATTGAAAAGCAACCTATTAGGTCCTACATTTGAGAGGGAATGCAAAGTCATTCAGACTTTCCCTCCAATGATCAAACCTCCAGCATGCAAAGACTGGAACAATGGTTCTGCGTTTAAAATACAGGAATGGGGGTTTTGGACGTTGGCTATCATCACTAGCTTTGTGTTGTAGCTGTCATTTCCTTGTCATGGCCGTACCTAGAAATTGACGTTTAAATCCCAATTAAATATTTTCAATCTATCTCCCTATGCTGAAATATACTGAGGTGCCCAAAAACTCTGCATTACTTCTGATGCATTTTTAATTGTGGATGACATTTAATAAATTGTAAATAAAATATAAAAGCAAAGGAGATAAAGAAGTTTCATTTTGCTTTGAGCACTACACAGGGACGAGTCTCTTAAAAAATATTAACATTTTCTAAGAAATACTGCCAAATATTTTATATTTCATTTAGGTGCTGCATTCTCGGAAACTAAAATGCAATACAATAATTTGTGTCAATTTGTGCCAAGAACCACAGCATTTCTATCAGATGAATTGGTGTTAGGGCAGGAAGCTCAAAAGACTGAGTAGAAATTTGAAGCAAACTTCATTGACGCAGAGTGAGTAAAGAGGATTACAAATTACAACCATCTACCTCAGAGGACATAATAGGACTCTCCCGCAACTCTCATTCTGCTTATCTAGCATCTTGACCCCAGTCTGCACTTTCTGATCAGTGTGCCTGAGACTGCTGGAGACTTATCTGTTGCAGCAGGAATTTGTCCTGTGCTTCTTGTACCCATCTTACCAGCCACTTGCGAACTGGATTATGGGACTAACACTTCAACACTCACAAGTGGAAACCTGAGAGCAGTTCATGGTCTCCATCACAGGGAGGTGTAACAGAGTCAAGTGGGAGGTCAAGCAGAACTAGCTAGGTGAGGTGCCACAGACTTCATGACTCTTCCTGGCTTAAACAAAGCTAATTGTGTCAGTGCAACCAGAAAGGTTTTTAAAATGAAGAATGACTGTTTAATAACTAATTACTTAATTGAACATAACTGATCACTTTCTCTTCTCTTTCATTTCTCTCCAGTTCTAACTCTCAGCTGAGGGTTTTCATCCACTTTGCAACAATAAAATAAAATAAAATAAAATAAAATAAAGACTGAATAATCCTGATTTACTATCTTGTTTATTGCCTGTACACCAGTATAGTAAACAGCGGAGGCATAATAGTCAGGGTTTGCTCTCTAAGCAGCAGCAGGAGTTGGACTTGCTGCAGTGGCTGTTACAGTTGGGCCAGCAAGGGCAGCAGCCACCATTCCTGCACCCTCTCTAGGGGGCAATTGGGGTGGTGCCCGGGTCTCCCACTGTTCATTATGTTAGTGGTAGAGACAGTACTTGCTTGCTAAATTTTCTCCACACATTGCACCATGCTGTGCCCCATCTTAATCCAATTGCCAGTCAGACCACTACAAGTAAAATAGCATAGGCCAAGCATCTCTGCAGC
The DNA here is from genome assembly GCF_001723915.1 of Gavialis gangeticus. Taxonomy (NCBI): domain Eukaryota; kingdom Metazoa; phylum Chordata; order Crocodylia; family Gavialidae; genus Gavialis; species Gavialis gangeticus. The sequence goes on along the minus strand of NW_017729026.1, from coordinate 9,953,134 downwards.
ACTGGAAGTTCCAGAAAGGGAGATGAGGGTAGAGCAGAGACCTGGGTAGAAAACCTATTTAATTTATTTATTGATGCTTTCTCCAGTAATTGCCTGTGTTTACAAAGGTCTATGACTGCTTTTATCATACTACCTCTGGTAAAAGTGCTGATGTTTAGGCACTAGCATTTCTAGTCATGGGTGATTTTTACAATATCCTGATAAACCTACACATTGTAACTTGTATGTGAACACTATGGGCACAGGCAGAAATGCAGTTTCTCGGTTTAAATCATGGCACTTCACAGTATCTGAGCAGATCCAGGGAGGAAGGCTGGGTCTCTGCAGCCTCTGACCCCTAGCTCCATGCACCACCCACCTGCTCTGCATCCTGTGTCTGGATGGGAGGGGAGAGAAAGCAGGGGAAGGAGCTCATTTTGGAGGTGCCCCAGCTACGCTGGAATGGGGGGCAAGGTGGCTTGGAGCCCCCCCCCCACCTTGAGGGGGTGGGACTTCAAGCCACCTGCCCACCCTCCATCACCAGATGGGCAGCCTCCAGAATGAGCTCCCTATGCTCTATCCCCCCATCTAAAAACAGCATGGGCAACGGGGCTGGGCGGCTTCAGCTGAGCTCTGCTCCTGGTGCACACGGATAGAAATGAATAAAGGCACTCCCTTTTGGAGTGCCTTCATCTAAAGCCTCATGCAATAAGGGTTCAGATTGTCATGGGATCACACTTCTTTAAAGCAGTCTGAAGCCATGCTCTTGTGCTTGGTTGTGACTATAGACAGCTTTCTAGGGCCAGATCAGACCAAAATTGTCATATCTGTCTGAGCCCTATGGAAATCTTATCTATATATTTAATTAAAATTTATTTTATAGTTCAGTTCTTTTTTGGTCTCAATTCATAGTAACTTCCATTACCTTTCAAGCCAATTCTTTTGAAAGCTCGTTTGCTAAACTGTTTTCTTCACACCATGCAAATGCAACAGAAATAGAATAGCAGATATAATTTTAGAAGAAACTGGGACTTAGATTTAAAGATAAAGTTGGAGAAGCCAAATCAAAATCAGATTTCTTCCAGAGCCAGTACATCATTTATAAAATCCCTTTCAGGTGAGCATACTACCATTATTTAGGTATTTAACTTCATTTGAGCACCTTCACTCAAGAAATAGGTAGATCTCTAGGGCTGTATTGTGGGGAGAGGCGGGGAGGAGGAGGATGGTGGTACAGTTGAACTCCTCTGATTCCTGCTCCACCCAAACTTTAAAACCAACTGCTTAGGAGAGGCAAAAGCATTTCTAGTCAAGCACCATCAGGGGAGTCAATTGACTCCATGGATCATTATAATCTACCTTACACCTACTTATTTCTCTTCACTCCACAAATGTTAACAACCCTCTTTTCCTTTTTAATGGTCTCAATGTGCCACTATTCAAGTTATCCTTTCTTCTGCAATTTTACTCTCTGTTAGCCATTACCAGGAATGGCTGTTTCATAGCCCTACAGACTTCTTTTTAGCTCTACCTAAAAATCTTAATTCAGGTAAACATTAATTCTGGTGTGGAAATGACTGAGAGTGAAGTACTTTTAAGATATTCATGAAGGCTAGATTTTGTTTTATGAATCAGAATGAGATGCATATTTAACTATAATGAATACAGGACTAATGAAAGAATATATTTTGACTATTTTTGCCTTGTTTGTTGTGTTTTCTAAAATTAATATATAATCTATCAAATTAGTGCGCATTCCAATAAAGTTATATTTATTTTTTCTTTCATCTTAAGATTGCTAGGTCCCTAGCATGTTAGTAAAGCATTTCGTTTCTCTTTAACTAAAGAAAAATATGTTGTGTTACATGTGGTGATATGCCACATCATCTGCACCCCCTTTGCCCCTTTTATAACATCCTAGATCTGCCCATGCAGAGCTCTGTGTTCTTTATTGATTAGTGCACTACTGTCATGTGCTACACCTGAAGAGAAGAGCAGCCTAAAAAGAGTATGGGCACTAGACTCACAGGCTAGGGACAAACATTACACATAAACTGGTTTAAGTGATCAGAAACTGGTTTAAACCTGTAACAGAACAGACATTCAGTGCACGTAAATGTTCAGTGCATATAAACTAGTCTGAAAACGGACGAAACCAGTTTGAGATAAACCTGGTTGAATGTAGTATCACTTAACCGATTTGGGTCAAACTGGTTTATGCAATGTCTGTCCCAAACACCTTGCTGGTTTAAGTTAAACCAGACTCCCCCAGCATCCTGGCATGCTCTCTGGGCTGGGCAGGGCTCCACAGCAGAGCTGGCCCCTCCCCTCTGCTCTTTGGCTGGAGTTCAGCAGAGACTGCAGGCATCTGCTTGGCTTCCCCCTGCTCCCCCCTCCCCTCCCCGCTCCCTGCTAAGCTGGGATTCCCCGGTCCCCTGTACCTTACGAAGACACTAGCATTAGCTAGTAGACCACATGCTGGATACAGTCCATGCTGTGGCAGCGGGGCAAAGGCAGAATCAACAGGTAGCTGGTAACATCCCTCTATTGTTTTCTTAATGGGGTGATAAACACTGAGTAAGGGGTGATAAATACTGTGTTATCAATTCCCTGCTGGCCTGGTCAGAAGTGGGGGAATCCCTCCCTAATCAGAACATCCTGCTGGAGTCTGGTCATGCCCCCCTCAGCTCAGCACTGTGGAAGGGAAGGGAGAGCTGCTCTAGCACCCCCTGGCTTCTAACCTGAGCCACTGCAGGCATGTACCTGCGTTTCTGGGATGTCTGCAAAGTTACAAACTGATTCAGCCTAGCCAGGTTAGATTAACCTGCAAAGATTGAATCTATTCAGGCTCAGGCTTTTTGAATGTCTGGCCCTAGCCACAAAGGGGTGTTATGTGTTGCAATGACAAGTGTCACAGCACCTAACTTTTAAGCATGCTGCTTTTAGAGGAGTTCACAACATCCAAGTTAGGCACTCAGACTCCACTGAAAAAGGCATGAGAAGAATTACAGTCTGTCTACTCTGATATTTAAAATCATCCCTGAAGATTGCCCTCACTCAACCTGGCCACACAAGCTACTCCTTCATGCTTATATATCTTATCTCAAAGCCTATACATTATGCTTCCTGTCCCGCAAGCAAAGCCCTTGTACAAATCAACCTGAACATTTGCTATGTTTTTCTATGCTTGCCTATAACTATGGATAATAGAGATAGGAAGTAGGACACCAGAGGACTGGAAGTCAGGCCCAGGAAGTTGTACAGTTGCTGCTGATGGATTTCCTGGGTTTTCAGCCATTAGTACATGCTGGAATTCTGAATGCCTTGCAGGAAGGGATAGGCTTAACCACAAATCCTGAAGTTCAGCAGAGCCTCATAAATCTAACTCCATTCCTGACAGAATTCAGGCTAAGTGTTTTCAATGAATGCAGACTTGAGGCCAGCCCTAAGGCTAACTCCTAAGTAGCAGCATAGACATGGTACCCTAACCAACATTTACGGAAGGCATCAAACTCATTAGAGAGCCACTTAGTGCCAAAGAGAAGGAGTTGACATAATTTTTTAGGGCTAGATGGTCAAGGGTAACTAGATACTCAATTCCCATCAAAATCAATGACAGGCATTGAAATACCTGTGTGAATCTGGCCCTTAGAAAGAGAAGAGAGAAGACCTATGAGCTAGAGACTGATGGATCATTCAGTCCTCTCACTAACTTAAGCATATAGTGGAATCCAGTACAGAAGCAAGCACTTTAGCTGCCTGACAAGAGTGTGCAGTGAAGTCTTGGCAAGAACATTCAACAATCATTTCTGTAACTCTGAAATGAATTTGTCTCGGACTCCAATCAAATGGGAAAGCATCAAAATTCTTTTAGTATTATATCTTCTCTTTTGAGGTTGGGATTGGAATGAGTAATCATTTGTTTTCAGCTGCAACAATCTCCTCTCTCTCCACAAAAAGCAAAGACCCAAACCCAATTTTAGTAAATTGCAGCTTTAATTAGTCTTTTACTATCATTACAGAGAGTCCACCATGGATGAGCACAACCTTTTCAAATGGTGCAAAAAAATCATGCCATTGCTTTTATGTGGTCATATTCTAATTCAGAGAAAACACAAGGGGTGAATATAGTATAAGGAAACAAAATTGTTTAAGAGAGCAGAATAGAAGATAACCATCCTCCGTCTAAGATATAAAATTAATTGGATAAAAAAGCCTTTTGTCCAGGATTTCTACAGATCCATAGTTATCTACTTTTCTTTCCTCTGCTTTCTGTTTTCCCAATTTATTGTAAGTAGTGATTAGTCCAAAGTCAGATATGAGGATTCTGCCACATTTCCTTTTCAAGCCTTCTCTGTTGTTTTGCATAAAATATTGCAGAGGGTTGATTTTTCCCTGCATGTATTTATTTTCTTACTGTTTAACTTAAGCTTTGCTATTATTCATAACTTACCTGCCTCTGGCTCTTCAGAGCCTAACTTTTATTTTAGGCAGGTTCAGTTGAGGAGTTCTCTTCCACAGTCCAATCAGATTTGATCTTTGGGCTAATTGGCAGCAGGTTGAACACATTTCTTAATAATGGCAGAGAGACCTTTCCAGTATTTAATACTCTTCTGTGATCAAAGAATTCTTTAAATCCTTGAAGAGTTAATCATAGTAAAAAAAAAGAGTGGGGGGGCAGAGACAGGAGACAGCCCCGCAGATCACTACTACTGAGCATTTGCTTTAGGCTGGTAATTGACACATGGCTTTCTAAATTACAGTGTTCTGAATAAAATAAAATATCAAAGCCATGTGTCTGCTTGTGGGTGCCACATTCTTTAGGATCACAGTTCCTGTCCTTATGCACGAATGTCACAAAATCTGTTCAGTTGCAGCCCACTTGAATTATGTGGCAAAATTGTGAAACTGTGAGGATGGAAACTTTCTAAAATCAGAAAGAAAGAAGAAAAAGGACCGGTGAAGATCCTAAAGCCAGCTCTAGACTATCCAATACAATCCCTTTAAGTCTATAAGAGTCTATGGGGTCTTTGAAATCCTTTATCAGAGGAACCGTAAAATCTACCACCATTTTGGATTTATTCAAGAGGCAAGTCTCAGTAGCCATTTTAAAACATTTGTTTTCAATTCAAAACACATAGTTGAGTACAGGCCATGCTAGAGTATGTGCTTTAATCCATTTTTCCTCACTCCCTCGCAGACCGTGTCTTTTATACAAATATGTGCTTTTTACTTGGAAACATTTTTTTTTTATAATAACTGTTGTGACTTGATATTTCTCAAAAATGAATCTGAAACTAAGGTGACAGAGTTACTTCCAAAATATTTTTAAAAAATATTTTTTGATGAGAGACTAAACAATTTAGGATTGGTAGCAACATACATATTTCTTCATCTCTAAGTTCAAATTCAGTCCACTAGAGAAAGGCAAAGTTTGTTTCTTATTTCTCTTCTAAGGAGCTCAGTCCCAGTAATCACTTATAAGTCATAGGCTTGTTGTTCAGCAGGAGGGTTGAAATGCAGCTAAGGGAGCATCTCATCATCCTATCCTCCCTGCCCCCTTCTCCCCATCCCCTATCTGCTTTTAAAGAGGACTTATCTTATAATAGAAGTATTTATTATAAGGACTATCTTATAATAAAAGGATCTTATAATAAAAGTATTTTAAAGCAGCTCTTCTTTTCCTCAAGATACCTGGCAAATGTGATTTTAGTTATGCAAGCAATAGTCGGCTACATTTTTCTGCACTGTCATCCACTCATGAGAAGAACATGGCACCTTCACTTCAAATATTTACAGTAAAGCGAAGAAATGGATTTCAAATGTAAATGTGAGAGATTTTTACATCTACACATCTATTATTATGTTAATCATTAGCTAGATTTGCTAATCTGGCAGTATTTAATTAAACTGGAAAAAGGAAATGAATGGCAATGCCCTGTTATCATGTTATTCTCTAATGATAATGACAGGCTGTCTATGATAGACACATTATGTCTATGGTGATGAAGACTATAAAAAAGGAGATGGATGGGCTTGTGTTGTAAATAAAAGCATCTGCTCAATCTGTGTGCGCCTGGCATGTGCTTGAAAATAGACTGTAAGTCTGATCTGCAGCAAACCGAAAGCGGAGGCAGCTTCTTGTTACCTGCTGCTTCTCCAGCAAGTGCTTCCTGTTTATGAAGCCAGAGCTCGCTATTAATTTTTCACTAAACCCCTCTTTTGAAGCGTCCCATGACAGTGCATGTGAGGGGCAGCAGGAAGCAGCATGGGGAGGGGGCAATATTGCTGCAGGTTGGGGTTTTTTTGCTTTGCTTGCTCTTGCAAATCTTTTTACTCTGTTTTTTTTTCCTTTAGGCATACATTCCAGCACTACAGATGAGTGCAGAAATAATAGGGGTGAAAACACAGCCAGGAATGAGTAACATGCAGCCATATGCATGAAACAGAAAACATCCTCTTTGAATAGGTGATAATTAGAAAGGCTGCTGTATTGCCGTGTACACAAACAAAGCACATCCCCTTTGGGAATTTGCTGTTTCCTCTGATGTAAAAGCTTTTTTTTTTTTTGGTGGAGGGCAGATTTTTAACTGCTAGCTGGCCTATTTTTAAACAAAGCTTCTGTCCAGGCTAACGGCTGCTTCCAGTTACAGGCATATGAGCACTGTCCAAATGGGTCTAACTGGAATTTTATAGAATGTGACTGGTGTTTGATTAGAAAGCGTTGATAACTTATCAGCCTGCAGTGTTATTTGACTAAAGCCAATTAAAGCTCTCTTGGAAATAAGATAGCATCTCCCCATCTTAGGCAAAAACATACTAACTGATGACCTCTTAACCAAAGCTGATGACTGACAAGCTGAGTCTACCATATGCAACTGACTTGTTCTTTCATTAAAAGGGACCCCCCCATCTACTGCGGAGGTCACTATGCTCCTGACCTGTTGAATACAGTAGAGTTACACAGCTATCTCTTAACACTGGAAGAAATCCAGGACTTTCCAGTTTGACCATAATACTATCAAACATATCTCAAGAAAAGCCAAGTGCCACAATATAAGTAATAGAGCAACATTTTGTGTGGGCAGTTTGGGATATGCAGTTTAATATATAGTGAATGAATACTTTCCAGGCTAGAGAGAGAGAAAGAGAGAAAAGAAACAAGCAAGCAAGCAAACAACCTATTATAGCACATTCTTTGCTGCTTTGCCAGGGCAGACACACAATGCATCACTGAATATTATAAAAGGAAAGGAGTATGTACAAAATTTCCTCCATTGCCTTCGTTTAAAAATAGAGCATATTTTTAGGAGCCTTTCAATGTGTACTGGGTGAGTAAAGAATTATAATTAGTTTCAGAACCAAACTCCCAATCCCACCCCACAGTTTGGGGAGTCTGGTGAAAACTGCTCCTATCCAGATGATTCTTGTTAGCGTTCTGGGCTAAATGACGGCAAAAATACCACAACAACACTTACTGCGCCAAGGAACTTATATGTAAATTAGACTAAGCATGATCTTAGAAAGCTGCAGTTTACTTGCTGGTTAACAATTCATTCAAATTCCATGCGATTGTAAGGAAAAAGAAGCTATGTGAATTCAACGTGTTGCTTATTACATGTTGCCGATATTAACATAGAAGTGAGGGGCTAAGGCCAAATGTGCTAGCCTCAACCTAACCTCTATATTTGCCGCTACTGTCATTGGAAGGCACAATCCCTGTGTTTTACACAGAAAAGAATGGAAACATATAGGAGATGACGAAAGAACAGATAATGCTGGCATTACTGACATAATGAAGGGGACAAAGCAAGATAATACATGTGCTGAAATATTCAGCATTTTGGCTGTTACTCATTATTTGCCTAAAATAAATGGTGAAAAATGAGGTAGCTTATTGAAAAAAATGAGGTCCTATTTATTTGCAAATTCAGCCTCTGGTAGCTGCATTATAAAGTGACTAGGGCACTTCTAAGAATAGATGTAAGAGGTAATATTATTTTCTGCTTTTTCTGTTCAAACCAACTGATAGATTTGAAAATATGTTTCAATTCTTTTTTTTTATTTGCCCAAGATTTATAAGCTTAACTTACAAAAGAGACTTACTTAAACCCAATTTTCTGTAGGTTTCAGATGCTACTTACATACATTTTTTTATTCCTGAGTGCATATGAGGAAATAAACTAATAACCCAGTCTGTGGTCCTGCCTTAATGCCCACAAGGCCAGAGTTCTTCATTGGGAGTTGAGGTCACTCAACATCTCAGCAGAAATATCAATCCTTTTGCCAGCCTTTTTCTCCCTCTCTCCCCAGAGGTATCAATGGGTGGGTGCATATGTCAGCATACATCATAAAATGAGTCAGTTTTTATATTCTTCGATATCATTTACACCCTAGAATTTAAGGTCACTACAGAGTGCCAAATCTCTCCATCTTTATTCAGATCCTGGCTAGGTAAAATATGACAATGTTCTGAGGTCCTATTTCTATCCACCAAAAGGCTTCAGCACTTGCTGCCTGCCTTTGACATGTGCTTAGTTCCACTGAAGTCAACACATGCTAGAGTGAATTGGGCACAATCCCTTGCTACTTAGATATATCTCTTATTAACTGTAGGAGAATTGTGCCCAATTAAGGTTCAAAGATCAGACTGTAACCCCGTTCAGTGAACTACATAAGGGAGTGAGAGCACAAGATGCTCTTTACTCCATTAAATCCAGAACCAGTGGTATCAGCCTGGAGAAGTAGTATAGCCTGTGCAGGGATGATACAATCCTCACCCATGCCACATAGTAGAATGGGAAGTACCTTTACTCCACCCTCAAATACACTGGCTAATATATTTATACCAGCACCCTGAAAAAACTATGCCTGATACAGTATAAATCTGCCACACTTTCTACCCTTCAG
>NW_017729026.1:9929326-9939245 GCF_001723915.1 Gavialis gangeticus | reverse complement strand
CCCATGCCACATAGTAGAATGGGAAGTACCTTTACTCCACCCTCAAATACACTGGCTAATATATTTATACCAGCACCCTGAAAAAACTATGCCTGATACAGTATAAATCTGCCACACTTTCTACCCTTCAAAGACCCAAGAGAAAGCCAAAAGCCAAATTGTGCCTCACAGGTATACTCTGCTTTCCAGTATGCTCCCAGAGCGTCATTACAATGCACTGCCCTTCACTCATGGCAAAGTCCCTCTCACACCCTTACGACTAAAAAAACTAAACACATTCTTAAATTTTAGCAAGTTCCATGCAATGGAAGGCAAGATAGAAACTGCATTTATGTCTTCACAATGTGTTGATAAGAACAAAAACAACAAAGCACAAATTCTTTCCCAAACCATAACACATGATAAAACCCGAGTGATACCATTTTCAAACACGCCTGTTGGTTATTATTGACTAAGATGCTCTTATTAAATATAAAAGCAAAATCAGTTTAGAGTAAATTGCCACTCTAGTAGTTTCACATTGAGGAGAACACAACAGCATGTTAAAGATTAAAAAAAAAAGAAGAATTCAGGGCAAAGCAGTGTCACTGGACTGAAATTCCTTTGACAGATTGCAAGGTCTTGATGACAGTTATTTTCCAGGTCTGCAGCTCAACAAATCATGCCTCTGAATGGTTTCCCAAGTAAAGTGTTTGAAGAAGCGGTCAATGTGTCACTGATCTCTAAGGTCCATTGCCTGGTCTTCTTTAAGGATGAGGTAAAGGGAGGTGAGAAGGTGATGCTGACAAAGGAATCTGAACCAAATGTTGTTGTATTCTAGAAATGATTAGATAACCTTGCCATGACTTCTTATACAATCTGAGGGTAAAATAAGGGAAACTGAGTGAAGTATAATCACAAGGTGGGTAACGTCTGTACTGAAGAGCAGAAGGACTAAGGATTAGGTATGGCATCAGTTTAACAGCCAACATATTCTTTCCTAGGTTTTGATATGCTGCTCTTGAAATAGGATGATCTAATGACTCTTAGCTGTCCTATGATGTAAAGTTATCCCTGCTTGTGCTATTATATCTATATAAAAATCCTGGCTTACTAAGGAAGGAGGAATTGGCATGAATGGCAAACATTAAAGGCATATCTAGTAGACCTGGGCTGCATCACATTTCACCTTTCTCTATGAATGTGTTACTAAATAAAAGCACAGCATTGAGCAGCATTGAGCTTCAAGAAGAAATATGTTTTACTTCATATATCTCACAGTATGCAATACCCAGATCTGAAAAATTGTGACCCTCCTGCCCTAACTCAGAATTCTCATTTCAGAGACAGTCACTTGAACCAAATATGTATCCTTAGCAATACTCCATTTTGTGCTTACTATTATAAGGACTGGTTTGGTCCCAAACAGTCTACCCTAATTGGAAAGAAGTCAGGGAGGTTGTTGGATTCTGAAAGAATCCAGTAGCAAACACTAATTCATTTGAATGTTTTATTGGAATTCACAGATTCACAGAAGTTTAGGGCAGGAAGAGACCTCGTGAGATCATCGGGTCCAGCCCTCCTGCTCTGGGCAGGAAACACTGCTGGTGTCAAATAACCCCAACAAGGTGTGTGTCCAGTCTTCTTTTGAAGATCTCCAGGGTAGGTGCCTGCACAATTGTAAAGTATCTTTTAATAATTGATATAACAAAAAGTACCAATTAGCTGTATCATTGGTAGACTTCTGCATACAGTTTGTGCAATGTTCTGTTGACTTCAGAATAAAGCTGCCGCTTACTCTGCCAACTGAAGACATGCATGCTGTACTGGTTTCGATGCAACTAAATCAGGGCAGATTTTGCCATTGACTTCAGTGAGCAGAATCAGCCCAGGGTGTTCACTGCCAGTTGGCTCAGAGAAAAGCAGCAGTAATGTCCCCTGTCATTGTTCTTCATTCTGTATGAAAAAAGGTCTATGCCACTTTTGGTTTGGGAAGGAGCATTGCTCTTAAAACTAGTTACCTCTTAAAGAATGGACTAAAGTTTTCAAATAATATCAGGTCAAATCCTGAGGTCCTGTCTTGGGCAGAAATCTAACTAGCATTTGCCCTAAGAAAAGACTTTGGGATTGAAGCTACTATTATTATTGTTTGTTAGCTGCCTATTCGCTGTTGACATCCCAATAATGTACTGCAAGAAATTAAATATTAAGCAGATCAGCGTGTCATAGACCTCAAACCTAAGGTGCCCATTGGTCCTGTTTTATAGTGGACCGTCCTTTGTCCCTTGTTGGTTTCTAAATGATGAATGGACTGCAGAAAGTCCTGTTTTTGAGTTAATAGGTGGAAATACATGTCAATCATTTGTCCATGCAATTCTACTGGCTGTGTCTAGAAGTAGGGCGCTGGACAGCCAGGAGCAGTAGGTTTCTTAGCGAGCCAGAGAGGGAGGGAGGGAGGTGGCCTTTTTGTGGTGACCCTGCTCTTCATTGCTTATTGGCCAAGGGGGCTGGTGACCAAGGGGATGCCCTTTATTCTGGGGATGCATCAGTAGCCACCCTATTCAGACCAAAGAACGCTACGCAAACAATGGCTCTTCTGACATTGCAAGCTCCATCTTTTTTCATGCATCTACAAGGGAAGGGGATATCACCTGCAGGCAGACAGAAAAATCAGTCAGAAGTATGGGTTAGTGAGAAAGGCACTGGACTGGTTCTCAGAAAACCTCAGTTCAAGGCCTTCCTCAGTTACAAGCTTCCTGTGAAACCTTGCGTAAGTCACCTCATGAGTAAAATGGAGATCAGAGTCAAAGGTCCACTCAAACCTAACAGTCCATAGGGCGAGCCAGTTTAAGTCATACCATTTTCTATAGCCACAAGGGAGTGAAGGACATAGCATCACAGCTGGCCATCTTTAATTCCCCATGCCAAAAGACCAAGTATCCATCTATGGCTGCATCAGCTAGGGCCAGGAGTCCAGAGAAGTGCTTGAATTCATGCTTCTAGAGCTGTAGCCATGTCCTTTGGCCATCCAGCCACCATGCTCTCAAAATAATGATAGCATAACACAAAACCACTAATGATTTTGAGGTGCTCAGGTCCTGCAGACTGTGGACATGCCCAAGTCAGACAGGCATGCAGCCAAATAGTCTGATGCTTGCCGAATCATCTGATCTCAGCACCTTGCTTATCTCTGTGTTAAATAGTCAGAGATAGCAGAAGTATGGCAATACCCTGACTCCTGGACTGCCCAAGAGCAAAGCTTAGACCAGTGTTTCTCAGTCTTTTAAGTAGCAGCTGCAACTGCATGTGCACCTCAGAGCACAGTGTGGGGATAAACCCGCTCTCTGCTTTGAGGTGCACGTGCAGTCACCAGCATGGAGCTGATGCCAGGGCTGCAGAGCCTGGTGCAGCTGTTTGCAGCCTGATTGCTGCCTGCTGCATTTGCCCCAGAGCCCAGGCTGGCTACAGGCAGGGGCTGGCAGAGGCACAGGGCTTTTTCCCACATTCGGCGGCAGCGGCACTGGGGGGGCAGGCAGCAGCCTCCCTCCCATCACTGCAGCCTGCCCCAAGCACCAGGAAGAGACTGATGCCACCACCAGCCCTCCCGCCCACAGTGAAATGGGCCTCGGGTGGGTTGGATCATGGGACCAGTCTCCACAGTGTAGGAGGGAGTGGAGCAGCACCCTGCCCCTCCCGCACGCTGGGGGGTCTCAGTCCGCCTCCCCCGCCAAAGCCCAGGCAGGATAAAAAAGAACGAAAACTTACCTGCCTGTCGGTGGGGAGTGCGCGGGTATCTGTGCGCCTGCCCTCCCCCTCCTGCAGCAGCCTTTGGCTGGCTTGGGAGTGGGGGTGAGCGGCCGGACATGAACCCAGCAGTGGAAAGGGGAGTGGTAGTGCCCCCTAGCTGCAGGGGTTTTCCGTGCCCGCGTACCCCCTGCCTGTGTCTCGCGTACCCCCAGGGGTATGTGTACCATGGGCTGAGAAACTATGGCCTAAACCATATTCTGCCATGTGTTGAAGCAGCTGGATTTGTACAGAGAATTGTGTTAGCATTTGGGTTTTTGTTAAATCTGTGACTGACTCAGTCATGAGACGTAGTTTTCAGATTAATGTTATAGCTCAAGTGAAATGTACAGAGGACAGGGGTCTTGCCACAGTGTAAATCACTGCTCTGGGTATACAAGAAACGTCTTGATCAAACCTCAGCAGCCAGGTGGTTAAAGCGACTGCTACTACTTTCAGCTGCATTAACAGCTAAGAGGAATGTTGTGTTGAGCTGAGGTGATTAAGATTGCCAGGAATTTGGGTCTGGAGTGTGGCTGTGATGGAGAGAATCTGTAGTATGGCTTGAAGTTTCTCATTCCTCCACCACGGGATCCTGACTCACCATTCAGACCTGTGTCAAGGAAGAGGTCACAGGAAAGAAAAGGGCAACAAAGGGACAAAGAAAAAAAGTCTTTCCCCTCAGTCTTACCCTCCATCCCCCCTTCCCTCCCCCTGCAGTGTCATTTTATCCCAGCAATATAAACAACATACACCTTTCTCTGCCCTCCCAGCATCTGCAAAGCCTTAAATTGTATCCTGTGGTCACTTTTGAACTACCTTGCAGACTCATTCCTCCACTGCAGAGACATACTTGCTCACCAGACAAACATGCCATGTTTGTATCACGAACACTAAAACAAGCAGACAGCTGTCTTCATCACATCCTTTCCCCAACGCGCCCCCACAGGCACTAATCAGTGCCCTTGCTGGCAGGCCCAGTAGAGACCTAAGACTGAATGGGTTGTAGAGGCCAAATGCCTCACTCCTCTGCTGAGTGCCTTAGTCTTTTACTGTCGCTAGGCAGTAAAAGGAACCTTGTATTGCTGCTTCCTACATTATTTCTGTCCTTTGGATAAGCAGGGGCAGGGTTTGAATTACAAAGGAGCTCAGGGGGCTTGAGCCCCACCATAAGAGATGAGAAACCCACCATGGGCCAGTCAGCCTCTGGCCTGCCCTACGCCTTTCTGGCATAGCGGCTGCTCCTTCCAGCTGTCATTGCCGCTGGCCCCAGACCCACAGTACTGGCAGGGACCCATGCACACAGCCCCGACCCCAGCCAGTTTTTTTTGCAGACCCAAGAGTCAAAATGTAATTCAAACCCTGAGCAGGGGGCTTTGTCATTGAGGCCTGTCACTCCTGCAACATTAGCTCGTGGAGTATAAACACTTTTTGCTCTGTGCTTGTACAATGCCTCGCACAAGGGAGTCCTTGGCCAGAAGTCTTACAGGGTAGTGACATAAAGTAATAGCAATTAGTAGCAGCAGCAGAGAAGTCCATTCACACATTTGAAAACCGTCTGCTTCATGAAGCAGGAGGCTGCAGTTACAGAAAATGGTGACTGATTTATGCCACAGCTTCCAGTACAAATAATCTTCTAGCTGGCTCATTTGCTAATTTATTTGGGGGCTGTTATCTTACACTTGGTGCTGAAGGTGGAGACATTTGCCCTGGAGCCCAAGAGTGCACAAAGCAAAGGTCAGAAAGATTTGGCAATGCGTGCAAGTGGAGCATTTCAGGAGCATTCCACATAAGCCTTCCACTAATAAGCTTTAGTGTCTTTCAAGCTGCCCGTATGTTAAGCCACACTGGTTCATCCTTTTCATCCGTATTCCATTATTTTGTACCAGTGACACAAATTCCTGCTCCATTTCTCCCTCAAACACTTAGTCCTTGTAATGTGCAGTTCTTCTTTATGTAGGTCTTGTAAAGGACCTTACAAAGGACCTCACGTCTCCATAGTAACTGAGTCTCAGTAATTATCAAGTATCATCCCCACTTTCACAGATGGGGCGCAAGGCAGTTTAAGTGGCTTGACCACAGTCACACAGGGAATCTGTGTCTGAGTCTAGAATTCACCCCATTTCTTTCCAATTCTGGTATCCTGTCCACTAAACTGGACTTCGAACAGCAGTAGGGTTGGAGTGCTGCTATAGCTCTGGTGGTTCAGGGAACATGTGAGAAGCAAAGAATCCAGGTTGTAGCTGTACTGCTCTAGAGGCAAAAGGAATCAGAACTCATGGCAGAGGTGATATCTTTTACTAGACCAACTAGATTTTTGCAAAATAATTTTTTTTTGCAAAAATCTATTTGGCCTAATAAGAGATGTGAGAGAAGCAAGGATTTTTCAGTGATATCTTTCAGCAGCTCACTCAGGCTTTGCTTGATTGATACACACACTGCTGCATCCCTGCTCATGATGGTCTGTGGTCTCTTGCTGCAGGCTGGCAACCAGAGAAGAGGGAATGTGGCCAAGCCATGGGCTTGCAACAGCAGGCAGAGGGAGTGTCATCAGCTCTGCTTACTGCTGCTGAAAGATGAAACTGAGCCAGTCCGCCCTAGCAAGTCAGTAGGTGGGACAGCAGGGAGGAGCTGAGAGAGATGAAAGATGGAGATCAACAAGTGGGAGAGAAGTTTTGCTGTTTCTATAGAAACTCAGACTTCGCTCCAATTAACCCTCCTGCCTCCCTGACCCTAATGTGGCCTGTTGACCTTTCTTTTCAGGCTGACTCCAGCAAAGCTGTTTTTTCCTGAAGGAACGAGCACGGACATAGCTTCTGCTCTTGGCCTGATTCACCTTGTGCTTTTTCCTTGACAACATGCCCCACCAGTCGTCTTTTGTCACCATCAGCATCATCAGTAGACCGCAAGTGGCAGATCTGCAGCATGTGACATCAGAACTCGAGTAAGTTGGAAGCATAAGTTGCCTGCCGCTAGAAACACTGCTAGCTGGAATCTCCTACAAGTGCAATGATGCCTTGACTGCAGCCTGCCTTCATACTCCCTTCTCCCCATTTCTGTCTTTCCCGTAAACACATCTCTTTAGAGTTCATTGAAAAATACGGATTTAACATAACTTGTCTCTTGCTTGCATTCTGGGCAGAAAAGCGTTTTAAAAACCAAAGGTATGAAGTGAGCCACAAGGTTATGAAGTAAGCAACTAAGGCTTTGAGAAAAAACAAGCGTTCTCCAGAGATGCTCAGCCATTCCCTGCACCATATAAAAGTCGTACTGTGCATATGAAGATGCTGCAACAATAGTTTCAATAGGAATGTAACACCAATAAGGAATCATGAAGAAGCTCAATATTTGTATGGCCAGTCTCTGGGGAACTAAATATAAGAAAGTCAACATCGAAATTTCAATCAGGAAAAGATACAGCAAAGCAGTTGGAAAGTGTGTGTGTGTGAGCGAGAGTTACAGGGTTAGAAAGTGATTCACCAACCTGACCTCCTCAGAGACAGGCAAAAATATTATTCATTAAAGTATCCAGTAAAGTTTCAGAAGAAGTAAGCAATGACACAAATGTGAATAAAATGAATGCCAGGGTACACTATACAGGCTGTTGGAACACCGGGTGTTACTAGCTTAGACATGTATTTGAGCAAGGAATAAAGCCTCTCTTCTCTTCATGGCTCATTCTCAAAGTACATTTATCTCCATGAAGGAAGAAATTCAGTCAAATACTCTGTTTTATGCAGATGTGCATCCAAATGCAGTTCATTCACCATTGGAAAGGGTTGATGCAATGCCCACTGTTTATCGTTGCCTTCTATAGCAAAGCTGCTTAGGTGAGTATGAATTTTGTCACCTGGTAGTGTCTTCAGGCCCAATATTGTAACAGCTGGAAAATCTCCAGGTAGCTCAAGAGCTTGAGTTCTTGGAGCGTATCTTCCCAAGTTTTGTCCCACGGAGCCTCTTTGCTGCTAAATGACACCAGCTAATGGGTTACCAAGGTCCAGAGCAAATCTGTAGTGGAAGGATGCATGCTTTGTAGCTTGTGTCAGCTAAGTGTATTTTCTTTTCCTGGGATCTCCTTTCATTACCTCTAACAAGTTCCATGTGTGATGCCAATATCCACTTTTATTTCATGGTCTTTCTGCAACACTACCCCCTTCCCCATATGACCCACCTCCACCACGTGCCACAGCCTTCAGGGTCTGTTGCCCTTGTTGTCCCATTACAGGAGTTATTTGCTCCCACCTTCTCCCATTTTCTCCCTAGAAGGGTCCCCAGGGTCTCTGTAGTACCTCCCATTCCCTTCCTCCATTATCATTCCCTCCTAGGTTCCTTCCATTTCTCCCACCTCAGGCCCCCCTTTCCCCTCCCTATCTCCATTACCTCAACTCCAGGTCCCTGCTTCCATTTCCAGCATCTTTCATTTCCCTCATTAGCACCACTCCTTCACCTCATTTCCTTATGGGTCCTGTTATTTCCCCCTCAGTCCACCCACTTTCTCCACTCATAGAATCATAGGACTAAAGGGACCTCAGGAGGTCATCTAGATGAGGGGTGCTCACCCACCACCCCACAGGCCAAATGCAGTCCATGGAACCTTTGCATCTGGCTCATGGTGCTCCCCATGGGTTGGGAAATTTGGTGGCAAGGGAGCAGTGGCAATTAATACTGCCACTCTCCCCCACTACCAAATTCCCAAACCGCAAGTCCCACAGTGGGTCAGAACCAGGCCACATCCCCTTCCCTCCATGTGGTCATTTTGGGGTTGGGCCATGCCCTCCTCCCCTCTCCGCAGGGCTAGTCCATGGCCCCTTCCCCCACAGGGCTGGGTAAAGGGGTCAAGCACCACTGGTTTAGACCAACTCCCTGCTCAAGGCAGGATCATCCATGGCTAAACTATCCCAGTCAGCTATGTCTGTCTTACCTACTCTTATAAGGATTTCCAGCGATGGAGATTCCACAACCTCTCTGGGTAATCTTGTTTTTCCATCTTACAGTCAAACCACTCTCATCTCTCTTCGTAATGGGTTTGTTTTTCAAAAGCTTGGCTGCTCTATCTTATCCCCCACTTCATTACAATTAGACTTGTGACACCAGAGGTGGTCAACATATGTGTGATACAAGCCGCATGGCCAGTCAACCTGGAAAAGAAAGCCCACAGGCTGGGTATGCCCTTCAAAATGTAATGCAGGCTCCCCTGGGGTAGGCACCCAGGGCAGACCCCAGAGATGGGCACACTTTGGTGTTGCTCTCCAGTGGAAACAGACACAGGGGAAAGGGTGTTTCATTGTACTACCTCTTCTTTTTTTTAATTGAACAAGGTATTTCCTTTGGGGAAAGGGAGGATGAGTAGGTTTTGGGGATAGCAACAGCTCCCTGCGAGAGTAAGGTTTGGTTTGGGATTGACAGACTCCCTTGTGTGTGAGGTAAGGGAGTGGGAGTGAGAAGGGATGGGGCAGAATGAGGAACAGGGGGAATCATTGTGTTCTTTTATGGGGGTATTAAATGTGGGTTGGAAAGTAAGATTGGATTGGGTGGAGAGGAGAGAGAGGTGAAAGAGGATTGATTACTTTTGAATTTGGGGAGATTAGGATTTGTGTTTATTGTATTCTCATTCAATTCTTCATATTTTAATATTTTATTCTGTTTCTATAATTCTTTGTAAGCCACACTGAGCCTCTTTTGGAAAGAGAGGCACATACATTTAATCAATAAAATAATAGTAACTAGAATAAATTATAAAGAATTGTGGCTAAGCAGCAAAAAATGTCCTACTCCTAAGGTCATTCATATAATACCCCCCTTCTCCCAAAATAACAAATATATGGGGAAGTTTAGAGGAAAGGGACCCTACAAATAGAACATAAAGATAGACGTATTTCCTGACAAAATCCTTCAGAACTTCCTGTGAAGACTCATTGGTCCTTAATTCTATTGTTCTGCTGTGGTAATTAAGAGTGGGAGCGACCAGCATGCAAATGTTTAGGCAAGGCACTGGGCCTGTGCCAGTAGATACTGGATGATTCACAGAAGTGATACACTCACTCTCCAAGGGCAGAGTGCCAGCAAGACACATCTCTGTCCTGGTGGTCCACAGAGTAACTAGTGAGCTGGCTGTGTTTGTTGCCCTGAGGGGTCAGGCCAACGCTCAGGATCTCAA
>NW_017729026.1:9928020-9929315 GCF_001723915.1 Gavialis gangeticus | reverse complement strand
GGAAAGGGGTCCTTGTCCAGTAGATGTTGGCCAGAGGGGGTCGCCGGCAGGCCCTCTGGGGTGGATTGGTGATGTGAAGCTGGTCTGGTTCAGATGGAGAGGGCGTCCCACTGAGTCTGTCTTCACTGCCCCTCTTTATAGGGGCAGACTGTGTGTGACCCTAGTGACAGGCGGCATGCCCAGGCAAGGGTCAGCCCCTGGCGTACTAAGCATGTGTGCTCCATGCAGGGATGTGCAGTTTCGGGTGTCTGTAATGGTGGGGTACAATGGTAGAGTTGCTGGTCCTGCAGGGTCTTTTGTTTTTCAAATGCTGGGTTCTTGTCTCTTTTCCTGGGTGAGGTCTGTGGTTCCTGGATGAATCAATGCGAGGTGATGGCCCGGTCCTTACAGGCCATTCAGTAGAGGTCTGCTACCATTGTTTCTCAATCATACCCAATCACTCTCATTCATCCGGGAACCAATTTCCATGGGAGGGGTACAATGAATCATATTGTTGCAACATGGGATGCCCAGGCAGAGGACAGAAGCTGGAGGCTTGACACAAAACGGAAACTTGACATGACTTTGGTTCACTTACAAACACACGCCTAAACTATACAATATCCATATGAAACAACAAAAATCACTACAAAAATGACAACAATACAATATACAACAGTAAAAAATAATACAAACCTAATAATTATAAAGCAATGGATATCCAAATCCAAAACTTGCCACCAAAAATAAAAATGCTTAAAGCTTATCCTAATTTTGAGCTCACTTATACTTATCTGTAGAGAATACAGAGGGAAAGAAAAGTCAGAAATGGTTGGGGAAGGGGAGGGAATGCATTTAAATTAAAAAATTAAAGAAACACTGGGGGTTTTGCTACATATTACCCAGCTTGACATCAACCGCACACAAGGGTGATGTCACTATACTGTTTGAACAGCATTGTTCAGCTATATAGAAAGGAGGTGTGTCATCTTCAGCTGGTTTGAAGTTAAAACAAAACTTAGGCAGTTAAAAGATATTGAAAGAGAAAAACCTTGTGGGGTGGAAGAGAAAGAAAATAACATAATGAGATTGATTTGAACAGTTACAATGGTATAGTTGTCTTTTTGCTTATTAAAATATGACTTTGAATGCAGTTTTTTACACACATTTTGTTATACTGATATTCTAAATAGCATGTGAATCCTTAAGAGAAGTACAGAAAGAGAATAAACCCCCCCCCCAAAACCAAAAAACCAAACCAAAAACAAAATATTTTGACATCTTATCAGATAGTTTAGAGAAAAGTGTGTGTGTGG
>NW_017729026.1:9913827-9923020 GCF_001723915.1 Gavialis gangeticus | reverse complement strand
GGGGGGGGGGGGGGACAAAAAAACCCCAAAGTACACATAACCTTTAATAAATATCATTTTGCTAACCAAGTGGAATCTAAAACTTTTTGGGAATCGCTGCCCTTGTTTCAAATATCAGAACAACTTTCCAGTCCAACTGGACGGAAGTGTTCTGGTCTGGGATCCACAGACAGATTCAAGTTTTAGAGGGGGTATTACCACTGACTCTTATTATATTTTTATGATATTCATATGTATTTGAACTATGACAACTTAAACCAAACCAACAAACATAAAACATATAACAAGACAACACAAACAGACAAGACAATTGTTTTGTAATTTTGCCATGGCTGTGATGAGGAAGATGCTGCTGCTGGTAATGAGGCCTCATGGTTTATCAGTCACCTTTGATTACACTGTGGTTTTTGCAAAAGAAAACAAACACACACAAACCTGCCAAGGAAAACTCCTTGCAGTGGCTGATTATTCATATTTACAAAGTACAATGCTGACACGTGCAGTGGTAGTGCACACATCATTTTCCATTCTTGGGGTGCTTTTCTTTTATACCGAAAAAGTGGAGCAGTTACCTACAGGAGGGTGGCCATCCTACGTTGAGGATTTTTCTGGCCTTTTCCTGCCTCAGCGTTGAATACAGGCACAGTTCAGCCTGCTCAATGCGTATTTACCACGACCGAAGCTGTCCTTCTTGCTGTTCAAGAAGGGTGGGCGGCGGAGAGGAGAAAACTGTCTTACCCAGTCCCCTGGCTGTTTCTCCTCTGTCAGTGGATCCTGGGAGTGGACATATCCTGTTGAATCCTACTAGGATAAGGCTGGTTTTCATAGTTATCTCAGCTTTAGTTGTGACACATGTACCCATTTTCTTGCCTCCGTAGATATCTCTGGCCAATAAGCTATCTCTATTACTCTAGCGGCAGTGGCCTCTGGGTTTTCATGCCGCAGGTTATGGCAGGCACTGATAATTTCCTCCCTGAGTTCAGGGGGTGGGACCCATCTAACTTCCCCAGTTTTTTGCTTGACCGCATAGTCCTGCTGTATTTTCCACTCTGGGTGGCTTAAGGACCTAGTTTGTACTGTGGATATGTTTTCTTTAGCTTTTTCCTTTGCAGTGGGATCTGCCAATTGATTCATTTTAGCTTCTAAGGTGTTATTGTGTTGGTGTCCTTTTATATGCCGAATATGTAATGAGGAGGGGTATTTTTGAATCCACTCCCATATCGCTTGCCAGTCTTCCTTTTGGGCAATATCTTTACCATCTACAGTATGCCAATTTGTTTTATTCCAATTAAGGTTCCAATGCATTAAGGCTTTGGCATAGAAACCTGAGTCAGTGTACACCCATAACTCTCCTCCAAGCGGGGACTGCTGCTCAAGTAATTCCTTGATGGCCCTTACCTCTGCGGATTGAGCTGAGTAACCCGCAGACAGGGGGCCCCTATGTGATGTTCATTTGGATTTACCACTCCATACCCTGTGTATCTCTTACCCTTTTTAAAACTGGAGCTCCCATCTGTGAACCAGACATGGTCAGGCTGATCTCTCACTGCTGAATTTTCATCCAGTGGCAGAGCTTCAGTTACCCCAGTGCCTTCCTGGCCTGGGTTCACATCAGGGCACTCATGCCTTGTACTTTGTATTAACAGGGCAAAGGGCAGTAAATCTATTTTGGCTTGAGTTTCATGTCTCGCACATCTCCCAGTTAAAAACAAAGCCCACTGAGCCATCCGACTAGTAGAGACCTGGGACACTGTCCATTTCCCTGACAGGATATACATCAGGGGTGAATGCTGTGTTTGGATAATTACTGAGGCCATTTCAGTCAGTCTTTCAAATTCCTGCACTGTGCCTCCTACAGCCAAACACTCTCTTTCACAGGGGTTGAAGTCTGCCTCTGGCCCAGTCAGTTCCCGTGACTCGTAGGCTACTGGCACCAGTTTGTTGTCCGAATCCTTTTGCAACAGGACAGCTGAAAGGGCTTGCTCTGTTGTAGCCAATTTAACATAAAAGTGTTTGGCTGGGTTTGGGTATACTAGTGCTGGTGCAGTAACCAGGGCTTCTTTTAGCAGGCAAAAGGCCTTTTGTTCGGTCTCCCCCCATTCCCATTTCACCTTTTTTAGCAATTTTCAGAAAGGCTGTGTAATCTCAGCAAACTGGTGTATATGGGAGTGAAGGAAGTTAAACCCTCCCAGCAATACCCATAGGGAGTGGGGATCTGTGGGGACTGGCATGTTGGACAGAGCCCTGATCTTATGCAGGTCTATCTTCTTTCCTTCTACCCCCAATTTTACACCTAAGTACATCACCTCCTGAGTCACTAACTGGGCCTTTGGTCTGCTGACCTTGAATCCAGCTTTCTGGATCAAAGCCAGCACCCTTTTGGTCCGATCTGTGACCTCCTGCTCTTGGGCCCCCCAGATTAGAATGTCATCCACGTAGGATACTACCTTGTCCTGGTCTGTTTTGCCTAGCTTCTGCAACATGCTCACCACATGGTGGTGAGCAATAGCTGGGGCATTATGGAAACCCTGCAGAACGCATGTAAAGGTGCATTGCTTTCCCTTGAAGGTAAAAGCAAACCTATTCCAGGATTCCAGATGTAAGGGAACAGCAAAGAAGCAGTTGGCTAAGTCTATAACAGTGAACCACCCTGGACTTTCTTGCACTCTGCTGAGCATAGCTGGCGTGTCAGCTACAATTGGAACCAAAGGACATGTCCCTTTATTAATGGCTCTATAATCTACAGTCAGTCTCCATGATTCTTTGTCCACTTTAAGGCCCAGCCAAATTGGGGAATTAAATTCTGAGTGGGTTCAATTAACAACCCTTGCTTCGGCAGGTCTTCAATGGTTGCCTGTATAGCCTCCTCAGCCTGCTTTGGAAAATTATACTGTTTCTGAGGAGGAACTAGGTCATCCACAATCTTTACACAAGCATCAATCCTGCCACAGTCACTTTTGCTTTTTGCCCATACATCCGGGAATTGCTGCACCCATTCATCTCCCATATCAAAATTAATTGCCCCTATACCTCTACACCTTTCCAATTTCCAGTGAGGGTTATTTTTTCTGGTTTCTGTAACCCCCCAGGCTTTCCACACCACCCCATTTGCCAGGTCTAAGACCCTTCATGGCTGAACAGGGGAGCTCCCAGGATTAACTGTTCAGTGGATCCCTCCTGCTGAACCCCTCCTCTCCTGATTTTATACAGCCCCTCTGGGAAATGGATGCAGATTATTACATCCTTACAAACCATACCCGTAGTTTCCTGTCCTGTGAAAGAGCGCAGAGTTATCTGTCCATTATTATATTGATTTAAATCCCATCTCTTCCCAAAGGCATTTAATGCAGCTCCAGTATCCAGAAGAGCACTGGTTTGCCCCTGTTTTCCCACCGTAACAGGTATTCTGGGTCTCCCTCCAGGATCCCAATTTAAAGTGCCCAGTTTTCCCCACAAGCCTGGGCTCTGCTCATGGGTTCCTTAACGGGGGCCCTATCAGCAATCCTCTGATACCAGTGCTGTAGCCGCAATCCCAGTGGCATGGAAGGCTCCCCCCTGTCCCTTGCTATCATGACTGCTCTCTCGTACTTAGTTCCACCATCCTTTCGGTTAATTCATACAGGGGTCTCTGGTTCCATTTCTCCTTGGGTTCCCCATGCTGCATTAAAAATTTCCATATGGTGCCCCAAACTCCATTATACTCCTCCCTACTGTCATATCGGTGGTAGTTGGGATGGTTATTGGGGCGGAAATTGGGCCTTTGGGTCCTTCGCTCCAAATCGGGGTAGGCACTCTCATTCAAGTATGTGACCCTGTGGTTTGGTGCTCTGTTAGTTTCGGTTTGGGGCTGGAGAACTGCCACTCCCCCCCCCCCTTGCCTACCACCCAGCCTCTCTGCATCCTGGGCTTTGGCGAGGATTTCCCCCAGAGTATAATTCTGGGTTTCCCTAAGTGGCCCCATTAACCCTATAATGGACCAGTGCATTCCCTCCTGCCTCTCCTTCCAGAATCCAGGGGGATAATCAATGTTTCTGATCTCAGGGGTCCTATTGCCTGCCCTATCTATGGGCAAGACTGTCCCAGACAACAACCCTAACATCACACACTCAATTACATAATCCTCAACTGGCTCCCCAGGGTTTTGGCTGCTAGCCCCAAATTGCCCCCTGAAGGTTTTCCTCCTAATATTCACTCCCGGATCCAATATACTCCGAAGGATTGAGTCCCCACTAATGCCACCTTCCCAGTTTATGGCTGCCTTAATTTCTGGGGTTGCAACAGGTTCTGATTAAATGGTGCCACTCCCAGGTATCTAGGGTTTCATTTTCCACTACGTGGAGTGATTTCTGCAGCCACTGCCCCAAATTTTTTATATTAGCAGGCCCCAGTGTTTTACCTAGGGCAGCCAAATCTGCCCCACTAAGGGGAACCGTGATCTGTGTGGTTTGGCTGGGATTTCCCTGGGCATCCCTGCTTATGGAGGTCCGTGTGACCACGCATACCTCAGGCCCTGGTTCTGTCTCCTCCTTGGACTCAAAGTCCTGAAGGGAGGGGTACAGTGCATGGCGTGGTCCCCCTTTCCCATTCCTGGTTTCTCCCTGTATGAAAGCAGCCACCTGTAAGCTGCACTCCTGGAGTTCCTGCTTTAAGCGGGTGATAGTTTCCTCACAGGGCCCATGATTAGTTTTGGCTTCTTTGTCAGATTGTTCTTTTACCATGGTTTTTACCAGGGTTTGCAAGGCCTCCTGGCTTGCTTTTTCCTGATCAAGTGACTCTAATTGTTGGGCCTGATTCAGATTTGTGTCTCTTAATATCTCATTTTCCTGTTCCAAGTTACAAAGGAGGCTTTTCAATATTTGGTTATTCAGTTCCAATTGTGAATTTTTGTTCCTCAGAGCCTGATTTTAAATTTCCTTTTCCTCAGTTTTGGAGGCTCTTCGGGTTTTTTCTTCAATTGCTGTTTTCACAGCATGCCACAGTAGCCAAACTGTAGTACTGTGCTGTCTCTGGGCTGATAGCTTTTCACAGAGACAAAATTTCTCAAATTGAACCTCAGTATCATTCAGGGCGAACCCTGGAACACACACATCCTGCCTCCAAGGAGATGGACTCTCTTTCAGGATCTCCCTGCACAAGAGAGACACCTCTTCCTTTTTCACCCACTTCACCCCATGCTCACGAATGCCTGGCATGGGGGTCTTCTTCCTGAACATACTGGTTACCCACTTCACCCCAGGTTGGCAGATCTCCGGCGGGCTTTAAACTAGGCTCATCGGGGGAAGGGGAAGACGAGGGAGGAAGAAGCCTTGGACCGCTAAACCAAGCAGCACTCACAAGTACAGCCCAGCCTAGATCAATGAGCGGAACATATACACAGGTAAGCAACAGGGGCCAGGGCAATGCTGAGATTAGGGGGCCAGTGCACACATCCACAGGAGGCCTCAAATGCCTCTACACAAACGCTCACAGTATGGGAAACAAGCAGGAGGAACTTACCCTCCTGCTAGCTGACACCAACCCAGACATAGTGGGGCTCACTGAAACATGGTGGGACCCAATGCATGACTGGGCAATGAATATCAAGGGCTATAAGCTTTACAGGAGGGACAGGACAGGGAGGAAAGGTGGGGGTGTGTCGCTTTCCATTAAGGAGGAATACACATCCTCACCAGGTAGCACAGAGCCAGAGAAGGGGCACACTGAAGTGCTCTGGGTTAGAATACAAGGCAGTCAAGGGGAAAGAGACTTAACGGTGGGGGTCTACTACAGACCACCCAACCAAGGGGAAGAGCTAGACCAGGAATTCTTAAGTCAGCTCATGGAGGTAGTTAGGTCAAAGGACGTGGTCATCATGGGTGACCTGAACTTTCCAGACATCTGCTGGGAAGAGCAGTCAGCCAGGTCTGACTGCTCACGTAGGTTCCTAGCCAAAATGCAGGACCTCCATCTAACCCAGGAGGTGCACAGCCCCACCAGGGGAGACACCTTGTTGGACCTGGTGCTGGCCACGGGTGACGACCTGGTGAGGGGGCTGCGGGTGCTCGACCACCTGGGCGACAGTGATCATCGCCTGCTGGAATTCACCATCCAGCGCAAGGTGGCAAAGGCCTGCAGCAAGGCAGCAGCCCTAGATTTCAGGAGGGCGGACTTCAATGAGCTAAGGAGAATAGTCAGGGAAGCACTGAGGTCCCAGAGGGGAGGGGAGCCAGGTGTCCAAGAAGAGTGGTTGCTCCTTAAGGAGACGATCCTCCAAGCCCAAAGGGAGGTAATCCCAACACGGATCAAAGGGGGCAGGAGGGCACAAAAGCCCCCATGGCTCACCAAAAGCATCCAGGAATGTCTTCTAGCTAAAAGGGAGGCGTACACCCAATGGAAGGGAGGGGCCATCACCAGGGAGGACTATACTGCGGTTGCTCGGGGATGCAGGGGGGCAGTCAGGAAGGCCAAGGCAGAGATGGAACTGGGACTAGCTTCCCGGATCAAGGACAACAAGAAGTCCTTTTTTAAATATACAGGGGGCAAAAAGAAGGTACCGGGTAACGTAGGGCCCCTGCAAGACATGCTAGGAAATTTGGTCATCACACCAGACTCCCCCTCTATGCGGCACTAGTAAGGCTGCAGCTGGGGTACTGCATCCAGTTCTGGGCACTGCATTTCAAGAGGGATGTGGACAATATGGAGTTGGTCCTAAGGAGGGCCATTCGCATGATCAGGGGGCAGCAGGGCAGGCCCTACAAGGACAGGCTACGAGACCTGAACCTGTTCAGCCTCCACAAGAGAAGGCTGAGGGGGGATCTAGTGGCCTGTTACAAACTAGTCAGAGGGGACCAGCAGGCACTGGGGGAGTCCCTGTTTCCCTGAGCACTACCAGGAGTGACAAGAAATAATGGTCACAAGCTGGCAGAGGGTAAATTCAGATTAGACATCAGGAGGCGCTACTTCACTCTCAGGGCGCTAGGATCTGGAACCAACTTCCAAGGGAAGTGGTGCTGGCTCCTACCCTGGGGGTCTTTAAGACAAGGCTTGACAATCACCTTGCTGGGGTAGTTTGACCCCGCTACTCTTTCTTGCCATGGCAGGGGGTCGGACCTTCCGACCCTACTAACTATGACACTATGATTTGGATCAAACCAGTTTATGAAACTACTGTCCCAGACCCCTTCCTGGTTCAATTTAAATCATAGTTCCCTAGCATCCCAGCATGCTTTCCAGCCCTGTGCTGTGCTGTACTGTCTGCTCCAGCAGAGGAGGATTGTGGAGAGAGAGAGGGGAGGCAGAGACCACCCCCCCAGGCAAAACTTGACTGGAGTCTGAGTCCAGGGAGGGTCAGTTAAACTTCCCTTCCCTCAAGTGCAGAGCTGCCCTGCCCTGGTAAAAACTTACTGCTGGCTGCAACTGTGGACTATAAATCCCAGAGGCATCTGGAAGCAGGAAGAGGAAGTGATAAGCAACCATCCAGAATCCTGCTGTTGTAATTCTGGACTGCAAATCCCAGAGACCTCCCAGAGGAAGCAAATACACAGCCCATACTGGCTATGTGCCAGAGAACTGTGCTCTAGGACCCCCCCCCAGTTTCTGGCCTGAGCCACTGCAGACATGTGGCTGCATTTTCTGAATCAAAAGTGAATGCCTGTCCAGGTCTTTTTCAGTTTAATCTCCACAGTTTAAACTAACCTGCAAAGACTGAATCAATTCAGCCTTGGATTTTTTGACTGACTGTACTTAGCCAATAAAATTAATCTATATAGCCTTTTGTTTCCTTGGATAAGGACAATGTTCATAATACCACAGATCTGAAAACCCTTACATGCACACGTGGACAATAAGCAACACACAACACTAATACAGTTTGGGACAGAATAAATTTAATTATTTGATCAATTCATAACTCTTCCACATCCTCACACCTGATAATCAGAAAAAAAAATCCTTAGTAGGATGAACGCTAGTAAAGTCTCCATAGCTTTAACAGACCCTAAGTATTTATCTCAAGCTGAGACAGTAATTTCATGGTAATAATTTGTTTAAAGTGTTGCTGATTACTTCCTATTTTGCCCAAGTTAATGACTTTTACACCTTTATAGTGCTGCTTTTATATAGCTGCTATGGCAATTACCCTGCAGGAGGTTGTTTAGACAACACAGACCCTTTTATCTGACAGCTAAGGGCCACACAGGTCACTATAGGGACCTGAAAAAAAATCATTTCATATATTTTTTCTTTCAGTGCAAAAAATACTCTTAACGCACTGCTATCAAAGCCCTGCTACTCTTGGAAGGTACTTATTAAAGTAGTTTCAACATCAGCAATTTACTGTTCATGAGCTTTTGACTAGTTTACTTCAAAAAACTATAAATAAAGGCTGAGGTTGCTGTGGTGCAAGAAAATGACCACATTCCTTTAAATGTTAAAGCCATTTATTCTGTAGGACTGCTTCCAAATGAGTTAATTTTACCAAAATAATAGATTAATTTATAAATGCATTATATAATAATAAATTGGAAAATCCAAGATGGAGAAAACATGCTTTGTTCATATCCCTTATGTAGATATTACCATTCAGTGTATTCAAAGGTTGATCCTAAGTTTAGGAGGCCCATCTGGCTAGCATGGTTAAGACACATCTGCTTCCACAGACAAGGCACACATCTGGTTAGCATCACATCTGGCTGTCCTTGATTTCCCACCCTAAATGACCAGATATCCTTCGGCAGATTGGCTGATACTGATCTGATTTCTGATATACAGCCCAGCAGCTTGAAGACCAGTGTCCAGCTGGTAAGTCTGTTATAGTGGAAGGGGAGGGAGAAAGGAAGGGGGGGTGCAGATTGAGTTCCTCATGGTGAGGTGAGCTGACTGAGATAGCCTCCAGCACAAACCCAGAGCAAGGCCTAAATTCACACTTGTGGATCTGTAACAAAATGTCCTGTTTGGACATAGTCATAAAAATATTGAGGATAGGGACAGAGATGACACAAACTGGTATAAGAGGGACACAAACTGGTATAAGTGATCAAAAAATGGTTCATATCTGTAACACAACAGATAGTTCAATGCACATAAACTGCTTTCAAAATGGCCAGAAACTGTTTAAGATAAATCTGGAGGGGTATAGTATCAAACTTAACCGATTCAGGTTAAATCAGTTTATTGAACTTCTGTCCCAGTTCCCCTCCAGACTCAAGTTAACTCA
>NW_017729026.1:9887131-9908827 GCF_001723915.1 Gavialis gangeticus | reverse complement strand
CCCACCCCCCACAGCCCCTGGACGAGCCACGGCTCTGTCCTGCATCCCACCCTGTCCTGCCCTGGCTGAGCAGCCCCAGCCCCAGCCCCACTGTGGGGACCTCTGTCTGCCCCCACCACTTCCCTTCCCCCTCCCCTTCCACTACAATAGACTTACCAGCTGGACACTGCTCTTCAAGCTGCTGGGCTGCATATCGGAAATCAAATCGGTATCAGCCAATATACCTCATTAAAAATCAGCTATCAGTATCAGCCCAAAAAATCTCTATCGGTGCACCCCTAAAAGTGGATGATAGAAATCAGTAGCAGCAGTAGCAAGGAATGACAGAGCAGGCTTCATGTCAGGAGCTGTAGTGACGTCTATAGTTAAGAATGTGAAACAGTTCCCATTATAACTGTACATAACATATAGATACAATTAATCTATTGTAAGATTAACATTTTTAGATAAATATCAGAATCGCATTTTCTAGACCTCTGGTCAAGAAACATTTTTTTAATTGTAGATCTTCTCAGTTACGCAGTGTCTTGACATTCCTACTTCTGCTCACCTTTTACCACTATAACATAATGACATAACTCTATAGTTTGTCTCTCATGGAAAACTACACCCCTTGTATGAGTTATGGGCAGTACTGGACTCCAGCAGGACATTATTAGCAAGCAAACCAATATTTCTACCTACTGCACCAAACTTTACAGGAGTAAAAAGACCTTGGGATAGATTCTATTCTATCTATTAAGTGGTAAGTGGACTTAAGCACCTAAGTGCAATTCTGTTCCACCCTGATCAAATCTTTAAAATACCTTTAATACAAAAGGAATATGTGTCCGCTTCCTGTAAGTCAAACAATATAACAATAGCATGTTATAAAAGTAGATATATTATTGGATTTTCAGGGACCTGTATGGAGAGGAATAAAATCACACTTAAGCTCCCAGATCCACTTAAACGCACAGTAGGTGAAAGGGAATCTTCTGCCTGGTGTGCATCTTTCTATACATATAGAATTCCCTTCCACATTTCACCTGCATCTCTGAAGCCTCCTAAAGTCTCCCTGCTCCTATGTACTGAACACTCATTCCTTTTCATGGTGATAAAAATATTATGGAAGAATAATGGAAAATTTCTCTCATTGCTAGTTTCACACAAGCATAAACAGGTCCTGAATATGAACTGTCTGTCAACCTAGTGAAATGTGATAAGCAGGACTAACACAGTATTAGGCACTTAGCATAACAGTTCACTTCTATAACTTTATCTATATGGAGACATAAATTGCTCTCAACTACTCAAGTGTTGTTACTCATATTTTCTTTACAAACAGACTCAGTAACAAAATTCCTTCTTGTCTTTATGAGAGAACACACACACACACACACTCTCTTACACTTCCCATCTTTAGAAATCAACTTCACAAATTATTACCATAGGCAGATTAATGCATGGACCCGCAGGGCCCGGGCCCAAGGGCCCCTACCAATCAGGAGACCACAGATGCCTGGGCTCCCTAAGGAAATGGCAGGTTTCTCCTTGCAGGCAGGCAGGCAGCTTTCTAGCCTGCAAGGGGTCCTGCTTGGGGCTGCCAGAAGTGGGACACAGAGGCACCGCATGCACATAGCCAGGAAAACAGCTGGGCAGCCTAGAGAGCAGCTCCACACAGGTAAGTGAGGGAGAGTTATTAGGCAGAGAAGAGGCATGGGGGGGGCGGGTAGATGGAGGCCCCCATGGTGAGGAAGGAAGTGGGGCAGGGGCAAGGACAGAGCCATGGGTGGCCATCCAGGGGGCACTGTGGGGTGGGATGGGGAGTTCCCAGCACTGCATGCACCCCCCAGGGGAAGCATGGGAGAGGCATGTGCCCACCCCTGATTTGTACACAGGGAGGACGTGGGCTCCTTGCTGTGGGCATAGGGCTCTCCTCTCTGCTGCCTTTGCCTCAGGGCTCCTGCACCAGCCACATGTCCTGTGCTTGCCTAGCAGCAGTAGGGGTGGTGGATTGTGCCTCCCACTGCCAGGTGGGCAGGCGACATGCAGCGGGAATGGGTCCCCCACAGCAAAGGCATCAGAGTGGAAAGCCCTGAGCCAACAGCAGGCAGCCCGCTTCTGCCCTCACCCTGCCCCACTCCACTCTGCCCCAGCTTTGATGGGAGGAAAGAGGGCAGGGAGGAGAGGCAGGCATGTGCCACCCCACCCCCATATTTGATGGCAATTCTTTGTTTAAGAGTTGATATAAAATATAAGTATTGCATATATTTAGCATTATTCACATGGCCACATTCCATATGAAAAGCCCTACATGTTTCTACAATTGTAGCAGCATCTTTAATACAAATCTATTTTTGTAAAGTCAAAAGCAAATCAAACCATTTCCAGGATCATGCAACTTATCTATTCATTTTGGTTTCTAGGATTAAAATTTCAGAAGCAATCAAGCATCAGCCTAACTTTATTTCTACTGACAGCCAAATCTTTTGAAAATTTGAGTTGCTTGTCATAGTTCACCTGCTCCAGATTTTTTAAATGAGGCAGCAGAATAACAAAGCACAGTAATTTGTTGAGTATTTACATTCTTAAGTAGTCTGATTGCTTTCAGTGCCCTTACTTCAAGGGAACTATTTGTATGCACATGCATGTAAATAACTGTAGAGTCTAACCCCATGAATTAATATAATAAATGAATTATATCTCCTGCCACAGTACCCAATAACAGTACTATCCAACAGGAAACATACTTTGATGAAGAAGAATTCTCCAGTTTACTCCCTTGTCACTGGACCCTCACAAAATCTTTCCTTTTTTCAAAATATAGAATTAAAACTAATTAAAATTTCAGTCTAAATTACAGATCTGTCCATTGCACTCAGACTGCAAGGGCGGTCTTTAGAAAGGAATCTATACAACTTTAAAATTATTCAGTTACTTTGGAAAAGAATAATTTAAATCTTCCAAAACATGTGACTCAGCAGCCTATATCCCACTTTTAAAAGTGACTTAGGCACATAAGGACTCAAAGTCTTACAGAAAGTGAGTGGGTTTTAGAGATGTAAGGAAACTTCTTATTCAATGTGTAAGTAGCTTAGGAGCCACTGTTAAAAAGGAACATAGGCAATGAACTCAATGAAAGTCTACTGGACTCCTACTTAAAATGATACTTAGGCTTGTAAATCACACGGGTATTACAGGAATTTTTACTCAAAATCTATTTTGACCACATATTAACACTAGAGAAAATTTTAATTAGAAAGCAGTTGTGTGTTTGGTTCCTTACTAAAATAGAAATATTCAGAAGACTTCACATATGTGTCTAACTATTCATGATTCCACTATTATTTACTCCTAAAAGGCCTTCCTATGTGGAAAACATGGGATATTTCATATTCTAATGATAGTTTTGATGACATATATATTTGTGCCAATAATTCTGTACTTCGGAATAACTACAAATTATAAAATTTCCTACCTCACTGCAATTTTTCCTATACTGCTGATCTGAAAATGATTCTCAGGCAATCAGACCTTTAAAAAGCATAACAGAATCTGGACAACAA
Organism: Gavialis gangeticus; assembly: GCF_001723915.1. NCBI lineage: Eukaryota > Metazoa > Chordata > Crocodylia > Gavialidae > Gavialis > Gavialis gangeticus. Next base: position 9,905,279 of record NW_017729026.1, on the reverse strand, counting down.
CATATATTGAATTTCCCTCCAACCACACAGAGTGGCACGCTGTGGCTATACATGGTTATCCTATTCTTCCTCTCCATTTGAAAATCAGACATTCTTGCCCATTTTCCTTTGCAGTTTATTTTGTTACTTCTGTTCAAATTATGTGAGCTTTTTTATGTTCGATCTGCCGTGACTTTCCACTGATTGCTGAAGAATGAAATGATCTCTGAGTCAGCCATTTCAGGAGCTATTTGTCTTATTTTTGTTTTTCCTATAGCAAAACTGTGTAACTGAAATGTTAAGGCCATTATGAAGTCTTTTCCTGTTTCTTGTACTATTCAGTGTAATACATTCTCCATTCTAAAATAAGCTACTGTAACATTTTGTGTCACTTTCTACTATGTTGTTTTTCCACCTATTTGAATCCACTGATGCAAAAGTTTCAAACTTTTAAATACAAGTTTTAAATTGGAAGACCCTGTGTAACTATGTTATATGTTATATTTTCTTTTGTATTGAATCTCTTAGGCTAATTGTTCTTACTGAGAGAGGACACAGCCAGCTTCCCTCCTCACAAATCACTCAAAATCTTATCCCTTAAAGAGCTGCAAATCTTCCCAGATGAACTTTCTATGTTGGAGATCTTTGTGGGTCAGAAGTGCTTACCCTTCAGATACTGGTTTCACCCTTTCAGACTTGGGTTGTAGTAGGGTATGCAAACCTTTTAGTGTGCTTACGAGGGGACAACATATAATTCAATATCTTTAAACTTCTTTGAAATATGAATAAAATCTGAGGTCAGTATCGAGGATCAGAGGATTAAAAAGGATGCTGACACACAACCGGCCTGACTGGCCCCTTGGATCACTCTGAATTAAAGGTATGTAAATGTAGCAGCCACAGGAGCAGCAAAGCAAAAGGGTGGATTCTATTCACCCTATTATATTCCTAAATGTGATTCTATTCCAACACATTCAAGTCCTACAAATCCATTAATTTGTCTATTTTTGTAACATTCCTACATCCTACCTTTCAGTTTTGAGTCTCAACTCCCCCTGCAAAGCCAACCCCCTGAAAAAAAACAAGGAGGACCCATCCACTTTGTGAATGCACTGTTTTATGAACTCAAGAATCACACTGAAGCATATGTCTATTTACACAGCAAATAAGTGGCATAGTATGTAGCCCAAAGTCTCCCTTGACTCCACACCATCTCTTCATTTACCCTAACCAAGGGCACCCATTGGGAGGCTTAAATGTCTCTACACTAATGCTAGGAGCATGGGGAACAAGCAGGAGGAACTTGCACTCCTGCTTGCGAACAACAATTTTGACCTGGCTGGGTTAATTGAAACCTGGTGGGACCCTACTCACGATTGGGCGGTAGGCATTGAAGGTTATAAATTGCACAGACGGGATAGAGCGGGGGAAAAAGGAGGGGGTGTTTTTCTCTATGTTAAGGAGCAATATACATCTTCTAAAATCGTGATAGGATCAGAGGAGGGCCAGACTGAGGTACTGTGGGTTAGGATACAAGGGGGTCAAGGGGAAAGGGACTTGGTAGTGGGGGTCTACTAGAGACCGCCACACCAGGAGGATGAGCTAGACCTGGAATTCTCCAGGCAGCTCTCAGAGGCTGTACAGTTGAGAGGTATGGTTGTCATGGGTGACCTAAACTAAAAGGGAAAAGTAACCAGCAGGGCAGAAGTGCTAAATTTCATAAAGGCTGACTTGGGGGTGATTAGGAGATTAGTCAGTGACTAATCTCCTAAGGGGCATTGGCAAAATGGGGGTCCAGTAAGGTGGTCATTCCTCAAGGAAGCGATCCTTCGGGCACAGAAGGAGGCAATCCCACCACATAGAAAAGGGGGCAAAGGAGCTAAGAAATCCTCTTGGCTAAGCAGGGAAATCCAGGACAAAAATGGGGCATACAGGCTGTGGAGGCAGGGGTAGTTGCCAAGGAGTAGTATACCTCCTTGGCTCGCACTTGCAGGGAATCAGGAAGGCCGAAGCAGCATTAGAACTCAGGCTAGTGACAAAAATTAAGGACAACAAAAAGTCCTTCAGGTATATAGGGAGCTAAAAGAAGGCACAGGGCAGCACAGGACCCCTACAGGATAAACAAGGGCAGCTAGTGACAGAGAGGAGGGACAAAGCAGAGCTCTTCAATGAGATTTTTGCCTGTGTATTCTTGAACTCAGATCCAGATAAATCTCCCAAATACATTACTGACAGAAGCAGGAGAAACACCAGCCCACCAACTGTCAGTGCCGACCTAGTAAAGAGATACTTGGAAGAGCTGGATGTGTTCAAATCAGTGGGACCGGATGAGCTCCACTCAAGGGTACTGAAAGTCTCACCTCTACCTTTGGGAAAACCCTTGAAAAAATTATCAAGGATCACATTTGTAGGAGTCCAGTGGGTAATATAATGCTGAAAGGCAACCACCATGGGTTTATAGCAGGTAGATCCTGCCTGACTAACTTTGTTTCTTTCTATGACCAGGTCACTAAAAGCCTAGATGCAGCTGTCGAGGTAGATGCCATGTACTCGGACTTTAAGAAGGCCTTTGACACAGTATCCTATCTATTCTTATAAAAAATTTAAACGGCTGTGCTATAGATGATTACACAATCAGGTGGGTGGCAAATTGGCATAAGGGTCGTACCCAGACAGTGGTGGTGGATGGGTCCTTATCGACCTCAGAAGATGTGGTCTCCCAAGGCTTGGTCCTTGGGCCGGTGCTGTTCAATATCTTCATCAGTGACCTGGATGAGGGTGTGGAAAGCACTCTGTTCAAGTTTGCAGATGACACCAAATTATGGGGCGAAGCAAACACACTGTTGGGAAGAAAGTGATTCCAGGCAGACCTGGACAGGTTAGAGAAGTGGACAGAGAACAATAGGATGCAGTTCAACAAGGACAAGTGCAAGGTGCTGCAGCTAAGGAGAGGGAATCACCAGCACACCTATAGGCTAGGAGATGACCTTCTCAGCAGCACAGCAGCAGAAAGAGATCTTGGAGTCGTTGACTCCGAGATGAATACAAGTCATCAACGTGATGAAGCAATTAGCATAGCTAACCGTACTTTTTCATGCATTAGTAGGTGCATCATAAACAGGTCCAGGGAGGTGATGCTCCCCCTCTATGCGGTACAGGTCAGGCCGCAGCAAGAGTACTTTGTCCAATTCTGGGCACTGTAATTCAAGAAGGATGTAGACAACCTTGAGAGGGTCCAGAGGAGGGCCACTCATATGGATAGAGGCCTGAAGGGAAGGCCTTATGAGGAAAGGCTGAGGGACCTGGACCTTTTCAGCCTCTGCAAGAGAAGGATGAGGAAGGATTTTGTGGCAGTGTATAAATTCAGCAGAGGGGAGCCGCAGGGAATTGGATATGCTCTGTTTACCAGAGCACCCCTTGGAATAACCAGAAATAATGGCCACAAGCTGATGGAGAGTAGGAATGGGCTTCCAAGGGAGGTGGTGCTCTCCCCTACCTTGGGGGTCTTCAAGAGGAGACTGGACAAGCACCTGGCTGGGGTCACATGCCCCCAGCACTTTTTACTGCCATGGGCAGGGGGTCAGACCCAATGATCCTTTGAGGTCCCTTCCAACCCTAGCATCCATGAATCTATGAACAATCCAGCCCAGTGTGCACAGACATTGCCTGTCCCTAGAGTGGCTTCTATATATAGAAGAGATGATAAGTATTACAATAGTGTGTGCCATTGCTATACAGGAAACCCTTGCTCTTTGCAGGTTCAGCATTCACAGTTTTAAATAATCGTGAATGCTGAACCCGCATCTTAAATACACTTACAGGAGGTCCTCACAAGTTTTGTACTTGCTGCCACCACTGCTGGGCTCCCACTACTGCCAGCGCAGCCATGGCCCTTCCCCAGCTGCCGGGGGCAGTGAGTTCATGAATGCATGCCGTATTCGTGGATTTCACCATTCACAGGGATCTCAAGAACGTATCCCCTGCAAATGGCAAGGGTTGCCTGTCTTCACAAGCTATAACAATTATATAACAGGATCCCATATGTTCATTGTTTAATTCACTAATCATTGCATCCACATCCAAACATATCACATGCCTCACAGCTGCCATAGCAATTTTGGCATCAGACATAATTTGAAATCTTCTGAGACAGTCCACATTATTTTGCCCAGAACTTTGACTTACATCTTGAGTGTCCCTCGAGAGCCCTGCCTTGGTATTCTGATGCTGTTCCAGCTGCTTCTGCAATTTTCCATTCTATTTTCTCATATTTGGATCTCTGTCCACAACACACTAATGTGAATGCTAAATTCCAAAGATATTTGTACACTTACCAGTGTCCTCAAGTTGCCCAAGTTGGAAAAGAACAGAACTGATTAACGAGTCTTGGTACTCATGTGTATCCTGTGCAATTTTTAATGGTTAATAAAGGCAAAGGATTAGTTTTTGATTAGATAAGGCTTTATATTCTTCAATAGAATTATATGAGTTGCTTTTTGATAGGACACTTCAGCATTTCCTAGAAACAGCTGCTTCCCCAATTACCTTGTAAGTTAGATACTGTTAGCACTACACAAGTCCTTCACTGCAGTCCTTTCTTCATCTCTGGTTTTACAGATCTGTTGTTGTTCAAGTTTATTTATTTCATGCCACTGATGCTTCTCTGAATTTGACCCAAGGAGTGTTTTGGCATCCTCATCTGCTCCACGTCCCCTGTGGGCCTTATACTCCACCACTGCTGGGCAATTTGTCATTGTACAGGAAATGGGTTAAGACCCATGTCAATGATTCAATGCTGACTCTAAATACTAGTGCTAGGACCTTTGCCAGAAGAAATACCACTTCTCCATCTCTTGCCCTGCAAATTTCTCACATTTTATGATCCAAGGGGTAAAATAATATGCTGAAGTTATCTATTATAAGCTGAACTGCAGCATTTTCAACACTATCTAACCCCTCAGCAGCCCCATTTTGATTACAGAGCTAAAAGACCAGCTTTGAAATAAACAAATAAATGGTTTCACAGCATGAACCTCAAGCCTGTCTAGGAAGATGTATTGAATTATTTCCACTCTAATTTCTTTTGGCACAGGGTACAACAGATTTATATCCCAGCATTCCTAGCTTTATTTCTGTGTTTAATTTTATAGTCGTAGGATCGTAGAAAAGTAGGGCAGGAAGGGACCTCCCACGATCACCTAGTCCAACCCCTTGCTCAAGGTAGGATCATTCCTAACTAAACCACCCCAGCCAAGTGTCTGTACAACCTGATTTTGAAAATTTCCAAGGAGGAAGAGTCCACAACTTTTCTAAGTAGTCCGTTTCAATAATTGACTACCCTCATTGTCAGAAAGATGCTCCTAATCTCCAACCTAAAGTGCCTCTGTTGAAGCTTGAGGCCATTGCTCATAGTCCTATTGGCCTCAGAGAAAAGCCCATCTCCATCCTCTCTATACTCACTGTTCAGGTATTTGCATTTGCATACAGAACCAAAGTCTGAAGGGTTACAGGAATTTATGGGTCAATGAATGATTACAGGAAGCTAATCTTACAAACCCATGGGTCTCAGGGACATTGTCCTGGTATTAGGAAAATGTATCTCTACTGGGTTTAGTGGAGCCACGCCAGTGTAAACTGGAATAATTCCATGTGGAATTAAATTGTACTGTTTATTTGGAGGCAATGGACAAAACACCAAATTACAGCAAGTTAAAAAAGGAAGCAAGGAAATAACACTTAAGGAAGGCATTCCCTACTGCAGCTAACCCCTGCTCAGGTGCCTGGGGCCCTTTCTGCTGCAGTCTCTCAAAATAACAGGAACCCCCAGCTCCTTGTTACAGTATGCTGCTGGGGCATGGACCCTGTGAGGTTCAGAGGTGATTCCACCACCCCTCCTAACTTGGTGCCTGGAGAAGGTGCCTTTCTCACCCACCCCTAGTTATGCTACTAGGTAAGTGCAAGCAGATGAACTGCTACAGCAGAGCTATCCATAATGTATTTTACAAGCTACTCATAATGTAATAAGACGTGTTTAAGAACATCATTCTTTAAAATCTCACTGGCAATCCTATTTAAGTCGGTCTCCTGTTTAGCATTTCTGAGCAGGGAGTGGAAAACTGCATTCTACATCGTTTTTTCGGCCTCTGTGACTCCAAAAGCAGGGACAAGAGCTACCCCAAATGCACAAGCAGTCAAAACCACATCAGTAGTGTTAATTAAGAAGGTATATTAATTGTATTGCTTACAAACTCACCAACCCTGGAAGCCAAAAATATCCACTGAAGACATAAATAAAATGTGTTTAAAAACATCCTTATACATGCCACAGAGAGCCATGTAGAAGGACCATGTAGAAGCGTAAGCAAACAAATTCTCGGGAAAAGTCTAGCCCTGCAATATCCATTTTATTTCTATTATATATATTTGCAAACAGCACTCTGATTTTGTTCAAAACCAAAGTGGACTATTATGCATATCCTGCAGAACCACAGAATTTCATGCAATTTCATCAAACCAGTATCCTAGTTCCAACTTCCAGTTAATCCATGTCTTCTCTTGTAGAAAGACAGCCAATCTTGATATAACCATTTAGATTTGGTTCAGAGTTGTAAACCTTGATTTACAAGATTTACAACTCTGAACATGGATATTAGTCCACTCCAGTTACATAACCGCTTATGTTGGTATACTTCAGAATGCTGTCATGCTGCCAACATTTTAATAAAGTTCCCCCACAGTTTTCTTCCCAGTTATATTATTTATGGCATCCCCTAGGTAAAATAGTCCTTCTACACAGCACAAAAATCCATTGATCCTTCCAAACACACTTCAACATCACTCAATCCCACTTGACCATCTACTTCACTTTATTAAGGCTTCATTGGGTGACACAGATGTTGTCCTGCATGGTTGGGCCCACAGGATCAGTCTTCTGGGAGAAACCTAGTAGGTTTCTCAAACAGCAGCAACAGAGAGCACATCTTAACCTCCAGGATATGGTCTCCAGCTCTCTGTTGATTAGTCAGGAGTGGCTGTCCTTGGGTAGCGGCATGGATAGCTGATAGGGGACCTCCTTGGGTTCTTGAGCTAGATAGATTTGCCTTATTTATTGTCCGCACTAGATGGGATGTGAGTCATTATGTGGGGAATAGGATTTTCTCAGGCTGAAGCATGAAATGTGTAAATAAGTAGGTTGTTCTTAGATCATGGGAGAAATTGGCAAATAGAAACAAGACTCCTTGTACCCTCACAATATAGGCTCTTCAAACCCTAGGCTGTGCAGGCAAACATCAAAAGGAAAACAGCTGTTGCAGTACTCCCAATAAAATGCAACAGCTATTTCATTCACCATGGGTTCTCCCCTCATCTCACTACAAGGATCTGCTCTCTTTAATGAGACAGCTTTCACAAAGAATGGTGGAGATTCAGAGACTGACAGATGCACAGCAGAATGGTCAGTCGGTGGGTTTGCAATAACTGAATTGTACTTTCCTGTGTATTTCTCATTCAAGCTGATAGACACAAAGGAGTTCTCTTGCAGCTGCATAGCAATTCTCTCAGCAAGCAGCAGCCATCTTGATCTGACCCTTAGAAGAAAGTGCTACCCTTAAAGCAGAGCCTGGGAAACATCTCTGTTGTACTCTGAAAGATGAACCCTGCTCAGAGCATCTTCCATTGGTGGTGAGTTTCTCGGACAGTACTTTATCCTCACTTCATAGTGCTGGAGTCTCATTAATGTATGTTGTAGTCACTGGATGCATTTGACATTGGGTTCTTCATGGCAATTTCTCACAGTTTATGAACTCACAGTTGAGCTACGGGATTGTTCCAACTCACAAAGAGAACAGCCAATCACTTGTGTATCTGAGCACAACTCCCTTCTCTATTGGTCGGACTCTACTAATAAATGTCACGTAGGCTACCAGCATCACATCAGTTCTGCTAGTAGGCTTCCTGCTGAGGTATCACACTTCAGTTCTATCTGCTTCATGGGGCTGTTTTATCAAAGTCTGAAGATGGGTGCCTTGTTTATTGTTTTCCTCTTTCAAATGCCTGTTCTTTGGTCTCTGGGTAAAACTCACCTGTGAGGAAGACAGAAATTTCTCAAGGACTTCTCCCAAAACAACTTATGACTTTTCCATTGGACTGCTATTGAATAGAACATATCAGGAACAAAACCCCAGGGCTTCCAAAAGGAGAGCCCTCCTCATTTAGTCTCCTCAGCTCCCCCTTGCTAGCCTGTCTTCTGGTCCCTTGAGACTTGCATTTATGGTTGCATGGTGTTCCAGCTTCAACAGGAGTGGGTTCTGGGTCTCTGGTCTCTGACCATTCCCACAGTGCATCATTCTGTCTTAGGTATCTCAAGGGTTCACAGGTTTTTGATGAGTGTGAATAGACCCCTGCTAGCCTGCACCCCACTCTGGGCCCCGCTGGTGCTGGCCCTGAGACACTGGTCCCAAGACACTGGGACATTGGACCCAAGGTGGTGACCAGGGGGTGGAGTACCTGTCAAGGGACAGGGCTACCCATGCAGCCCTTGACAGCTTGCCAAAACTGGGTAAGTGGCCCTCCGCCTGAAATAACTGCCTATCTCTGTTATAGGAGGATTGTTGGCTACCCCTGTATGTCACTGGACTTTCTTCACATCCTTTGGTCTGGGCATTTCCTTAATGTGGAGTTGTCAAACATATGGCCTGTGGGCCAGATTCAGCTTGCAGAGCCAGGTTATCCAGCCTGCAAATTTTTGCTCTAACTCTGGCTATGACCTTCCTGCACTGGCAGCCAAGTGCTTGTAATGCCAGACCTCTTTCTGCAGGGTCTCAGACCACCTGAAGCAGGCGTCAGGTGCACTGCGCATAGCAGGGAGGTAGAGTCCCATAGGACTGATGAGTTTGGCATTAGACCTGTGAGAAGTGGCTAGTATTCACTTTGGATTCAGATTTGGATTTGGATTTTGCTGATTTGGGGGACAGTGATTCGATTTGGTGATTCAAATCACTGTCCTGAATTGATTTGGCTGAATCTGATTTGGAGATTTGGATGCTGCCAAATCGGCTGAACCTCTGAATTGGACAGGCTCTATCCCCCGCTGCTCTCCCAGCCCTGTCAATGGCTGCCCCACCCAGCCCTAGCATCCTGCCTCTTTACAAAAAAAGCCTGGCATTCACCAGCTGCTGCCAGGCTCGTTGGGGTGATCCCTGCTGCCCCCTACTGCCCTGTGCTGTGTGGGAGGCTCTTCCACAAGCCCCCAGAAGCCCCGATGGCCACTGCAGCAGCCGGTGAGTGTGGGACTTTATTTATTTATTTATTTATTTATTTTAAAGAGCCAGGAGCTGGGGCAGGGCAGCCATGGGGGAGGGTTGGGAGAGTGGGCAGGGGATGGGGGCTCATGGCACAGCCCCCCACACAGTGCGGGGCAGTGAGGGGGCCAGTGAGTGGGGTCTTTTTTTTTTTAAAGAGCCAGGAGCTAGGACCAGGTGGGGCAGTCATGGGGGTGGGGCTGGGAGAGCAGGTAGAGGTTGGGGGTGCTCAGGGGGGTTGGGGCAGCAGGCAGGGGATAGGGCCTGGCAAATTGATGCCCAATAAAATCAGATGGTAGCCCATAGAGCCCAAAAACCATTCAGGGAACTACCTACAACCTCACCAATAAGAAATACTGAGCACCAGGCCATATCTGAACCATTACCAACACCATCTACAGGGAAGGGAGAAAATTCTCCCTGCAGCTTACATGCCTGAATCTGAGCTCTACAGCAAGCACTTTTATTTACTTTGAATACAGAGCACTCAGGCCTTCTTTGAGGGTGGACACCTGATGAAATTGGCCATACTATCCACTTTTTGCATTATAGCCTAAGTTAGACATTAGACCACTAATCCAGCAGGTGGGAGACATAGGTCACTGACCCTAAGGGGATTAAAACCAATACCTCCTACCTTCCTAGAGGAGAGTACCCTAACCATCAGGCTATGATATGATATGATATGATATGACCCTGAACCTCTCCTGTGGAAATCGGCCCACTGGGCAGCTAGAAATGTAAGTGTCATGAGGAAAAAGCTAGCATGGGAAAACCTCACCCCCCAGCACATCCACTATTTTCCTTTTCTGCACTTCTCTTTTCCTGCATCATGGGCAGATTGAAGAAAAAGTACCATATTTATTTGAATTCAAGATAATATTATAAGGGGAAAAGCCCTTTGTCTTATAATTGTATACAAAAAAACTCACTAAATACATCACTAAACTGCTGCCAGAAGCAGCATTTGCTCAGCATTAGAAACCAATTATGAGATTGATTAAATGCAGCCAACATTGAGCGTGACTATAAAACACATGATCCACATAGGGTCCCATCAGCATGCTTACCCTATCACAATGATAGATAGATTAATATAGTCTACCTGAATAAGACATATTGTAGTGGCTATTAAGTTTTTCAAGTCATGGTGAGCCACTACATTGCATACATTTTTACTTCCTCTTCACTCCCAGAGCTAAGCTGCACCTTTCTTTGCCATTTCCAGTGACTCCTGTTTCTTTACCAGCCTTAAATCCCTGGCAGAGATCACCAAATGGGGCCCCAAACATTTGACCTAGAATCCCTCTGTCACCCCTTCTCTCAGCCTGGCATGTATAATTAGTGTGGCCCCACCTCCCATGAGATAAAACTGAACCAGGTTGCTCTGTGCCTCATCTATATATAAATTTTTAGAGCATGCCAGGAATTGAGACAAGAACACCTGGTTCCAGACACGAGTGGGGGGCTAATTAATGCATGGATCCTTTGTGGGGGATTTCTGGAGTATGCACACATAGAGAGCAGTGCTGAGCTGTGGGGTCACCATAGCTTGAAACACTGTTGACTCTGGTGGAGCCCAGCCCAGTGAACTATGTGGTGTACCTTTGGCTTTAGACTACTATCATGCAGAATTTGTACTACATAGATATAGGTGCCAAAGTGCTGCTCACAAGTGTGTTTATAGAGTACCTGTGCTAAAACTTGCAGCAGTTTCAAAAAAGGTAACATGCATCAATTCTGGATGACATAAGTGCATGGGTACTGTATGCAAACTGCTACGTCCATGTTTAATGTTGAGGTCATTGTTTTCAAATGCTCCTCACTTCTATGTGCTCAGGGAAGGCAGGGCCTGACAATAAGGAGAGGGGGAAGGGGCTGCCAGGGGAAAAAATTTAGGGGAAGCAGACAAAAAAGGGGCTATCTGATCCCCCAGATTTATTTTTCTTGTAGTAGGGGAAGGGGGACAAATTTAGGGCAAACCTCCAATAATTTGATTCTATACATGGAAAATTATAACAAATGTATACTTTTTCTATATATAGAATCTAATTATTGGGGGGGTCATCTTATATCAGTGCCATCTTCTATTTGAGTAAATATGGTAATTTTTTCTTGGTATGGTAATCCCTTGTTCCCTCTAAAGCCTCCCTATATATTAGGTTTTGAAGTGTTGACATTCCAGTGGAACAGCAGTATTTTATAGAACCCTACAGTGCAAAGGGAAATTCTTTCTTATTTCTACCCTCAGGTTTAAGGACTCAATTTACTGCTTGTATTACTTTACTCTTTTCTAGAACTACATGCTTGTGGGGAAGATGAGAAAGGGGGAGAGAAAGGAAAAGTGAGAGAGGAAGCAAGAAGAACAGATGTTTTTTGTTCTGATTGCTACCAAAGTGAAGTGTTTTCCCATGCTATCAGCCTTCATGTCTTACTGAATCACCAGGAAAATTCTCCCAAAGAAAAGAGACTTCACTGAAAAAAATCTTGTTTCTACCACTGCTATTTATTATCAAATCATGACTGTTCTCAAGATTTTTATCAACATTCCACTTTCCAAGGAGCCATAAAGTACATGTAAGAAATTAAAAAAACAACAACTTTGCTGTTATGCCATTTGTTTCCTTTGATAAAAGATCTCATTAGCATCTTTCAACCAAACAGCCTCTACCCAGTTCCTGCGTTACAGAAAATACGTCAGCAACCATCTCAGCCTGATATAGATAGGGTTTTCAGAGCTCACAAAAGCCCCAGGGTAGATACTGTGGACAAGAGAAATGGCTAGTTGATGCCCACCACCATTGATGATACTATAGACTTGCAAGCCCAGTTACTAAGAGGCATTTTCCGCAACTTGGGTGTAGTGAATTAACATAGGCCAAAAATACAATCCATTAAAAATAATCACTATGGGGAAAAGCCATAAGTTTCTATTTAAGAATCTCTCCCATCTCTAAAGTAACTGCTGAATGATAGACATGTCTATATATGCATATTAATGAAACTCAATAAACTCTGGCGCATATCGTGCTGGAATTTATTGCTCCTGGACACCACATTTACACGTGTGCCCAGGACTGCAACAAGTTGAGTCAGGTCAGAGCAGCCCTAGCTGGCAAGGGGGCGGGGGGTCAGCCTGCCAACCTAGGGCTGTTCCAACCTGGCTCAATGTGCTGTAGGGGGATTGGCTGGGGCATGAGGGTGATCCAGTGTGGGACTAGCCAGCAGGCAGCTCCCGCACTGAAGCACCCTCATGCCCCAGTCAGCTGAGTCAGCATCTACACGTGCAATGCTGCAGTGTAGAAAACTCTGTTTACAAGTACTACCCTGCTACAGAGTTTATTAGTTTCCTACAGCCTAATAGGACCACATGTGTAGACACCAAGATGTTAATTGTGGAGCTAATTAGTCAACTCTCCAGTAAACGTGTCATTTAAACACAGCCAACAATGTAAAAAGAAAAGACTCTTGGAGTGGGATGTGGTACCTTTAGAATATCAGTATTTCTACACTCATACATACCTATTCTATCCACTCTTTTACATTCAAATGATACAGGTTCTCAAAATAAGATCCTTCTTGCTGGTCTCATTCTTATCTATTGCATTATATTCTTCAGGCTTGGTTTTGGTTGGGTTTTTTTGTTGTTGTTGGCTGGGGGTGTATTTTGGTTTGATTTGTTTTGGTTTGTTTTGGTTTGGTTTGGAGCGGGGGTTGTTTTGTTGCTTGTTTTTTTTGTGGGGGGGTTGTAAAAAAAGGAATTTAGGAAGAAAGAAGGGGAAGTAAACCAATCCCTTTGCAACCAGAGATTGCAATTTTCTTCATTTAAAGTTAGATTTAAAATTGACAGAAGTTGGAGATTCTTGGTTCTAGAGGTGTTTGGCTTCATACATATCCCTCTTCAGGGGAAAGGGAAAGAGAAAGAAGACCTGAAAACTTTGATAGGCACTTCTAGGATACAGTATATGGACCAGATTCTATTCTATCTTTCAGGTGTGCAAGTAGGCTTAGGCCCTTGGCAAACATTAATTAATAACACAATGGGATCTGATCCCTGATCCAAACAGTTGTACATCAACTCATGCCACATGTACTTGGCAGGACGTGTGATTCTGGGAATCAGGGGTCAGATCCCAATCATGCCCTGGTGGGACAAGGCCCTTTGAACTTGCCAGTGAATATGAAATGTGGGATTGTGATCTGAGTTCCACATGCACCAGCACATGGTTGAAAGTTAAGCATAATGTAACCCTACCTGTGGTTTCTAAGTGTTAGGCTCCCCAAGTGTTGCCCATGGAAAGTCGACTGGCTTCCCCCACTTGGAAAGTTCAAAGCCAGGCACCTGGTACTTGCAGAGCTTCAGGACTGCTGGGTATTAATTGCACCATAAATGTAATGTCTGCCCTTAGGTTCGTAAGTGTAGTTCTAGTCCACATTACTCAAGTCCCTGAAAAACAATTAATGAAAAGATTGGCCGACCTTCCTCCTCTTTACTGCCTTTTTGTGATGCAGTTTTAAGGTAGATGATGGGCATTACAACCGTAGATGCATTAATGGATTTTCAGGACTTTAATGGGGTAAAAAATTACACTTAGGCACCTAGTCCACTTAGATACCCAAAAGCTAAAATAGAATGTCACCCAATGTGTTTAATCCATTCGAGAACAACTAAAAAAAAGTGGGTGGGGACTGGAATAGAAGCTGGAACTCAACCCTAACTAGAGCATGCCCTGCTCACACTAGAATATTCCAGATTTAATAGCGGCACAAAGGCAAAGCAGTACAATATTATTTATAATCTCATCTCTTAAGAATGTAATGTCCCACCCTCTCCCACTCTTAGTTTTAAATTCTTTTAATGAATGCAAAGCTTCCAATAAAGACAACATGGTACTTGACTATGGTGGTAGAATAAGACATAATGATCCTTTGCATGTTGGACACTTGCATAGCCCCCTACAACATACAAAACAGGTTGGGGATCCAGAGTAGGGTTTATGCAGGATTACTGAAAACCCTATATTATTTATGTAAGTTGACTGTGTACCATGTGCTTATATTCAAACCAGTCATAATGCAACCTATAAAAATGTAAGTGTGGGGAAATGTCTCCTTCTTCATCCTCCACTTAAAATATTAGTTAGCAAGGCAGTAAAGAAAATTGTCTAATTAATTTCATCTGCTTTGCAATTGCATTTTGACCCAGGCAGTAAATATCTTCCAAGGGATTCATCAAGCACAGACGTGACATGCAGCGATGGAGAAAGGAAATGCTTGCTAAGACTGTGAGCCTTCCATGAATGTCTGACACAGCCAGGTTTGTCATGCTGCTGATCTCAGAGTTGTGTGAGAAAAACAGATTGCACAAAACCCTTCCCAGTTACTCCAAGCCTGCTAGAGATTGCATGTTCCACAGAGACAAATTGTTTTACTCTTTGGTGGGGGAAAGAATGAGAGAGCTCTCTGCATGTCCAATTTACCCATGCTGTCTCCTTCTAGCCATATTCTTTTTATCACTAGAGGAAGCAGGCCAGAAATTTGTCTCTCAGTGAACTGGCAGTAAAAATATTTATGAAATCAGTTAAGAAATTAACCTAAAGTTTTAAACTGTCCATTGAACCGATACTTACTAACAGTGCTGTCAGCCCTAGATCTTCAAAAATACAGTTTAAGATACTGTATAAGATAAACAGCTGTGAAGTGCAATGTAAATCATCTCTGTTTACACATCCCAGGTGTACAGACCATTTTTTATTTCTTTTTTCAGTGGATATAAAACATTTCAGGCAAAACTGACACTTTCAGTAAAACCCACTATTTTTTTCTTGTAGTTAGATGTACTATACTGCACATATGAATTGCAATAACAACAGATCAAAGATGTGTTGCCTTAATTAGAATGTATACGGTTCATTCTGAATGCAGATATGGAACATAATCTTTTATTTCCCCATTTTTATCAAGTGCAACCCTTCCTCCACAAAAAATAAACCAAACCCACAAAGTCAAGAACTGGTAAAAAAATCTTCACATGAAAACTGTTAATCAAAATTTGTTGTTATAAAATAACACTTTTTCCAGAAATTTTCATTTTAGCAAAATATTGCATCCAAATGTTTATCAAAACTTTTGCTCAAAATCATCAAAAGTCACTTTTCAAATTTTTATTTACCATTTTTTCACTAAAAATGTGGCCATTGGTCAATTAATTTTAACAATATTTGTAATGCTAGTTATAATAATTCAGCAAAAATATCAATGAAAACATTACAGAAGTTTTCATGAAAAATAAAATAAGGCTCCATCTGCAGCACCACAAAATAGAAACAACTTCAAAACAATTTCATTTTTTACAAGATGTCTTCTCATTTTTAAGCAACCCTACTCATACCATTTTCACTCAAATTTATGCACATGGAGAACACATTTCACAGAGGCCAAATGCAAAAATATTCAGTTTCAGACAGAAAGTTATGTCTGAAACCAGAAAACTATAAATGGAAACGATTATGAAACCTTAACTATAGTATTATCAAAATGGAAATGATTATGAAACCTTAACCGCTAGGCCTGTGTGAAGCAGCAAGTATTCGCTTTGGATTCGGATTCAGCCAATTCGGAGGGACAGTGACTCGATTCGGTGATTTGAATCACTGTCCCGATTTGATTCGGCTGATTTGAATTCAGAGATTCAGCGCTGATTCGGAGATTTGGCCATAGACTATAATGGGGAATACCTATAACGTTGTCATTTTTTTGCAGAGTCAGATGAAAACAGCAGGGATGGTAGTGCCTTCTGAGGGCATGAAGCTTCCCAAGTTTCAAGGAGATAGGTGCAGGGGTTTCTATGAAAGTGCATCTTAAACTGTTGAAAGCAAAACTCATATCACTTGTGGGGGGGGGAAGCACAGTCACTGGCCAGCTACAGATGTCAATATCAGAGCAGTCTCGTCTCCGCGCCCCCCCCAGCCTTTTCCATATATGGAAAATCACCCCATCCCCCTCCCTCTTCTCAGTTTCTGTTTCTTGCAACCCTTCTGAATCTCTGAATTGATTCAGAGGCTTCTGATTCAATTTGGACCTTTTAATGGGTCTCCTGATTCAATTCAGATTTGGCGATTCAGCTGCCAAATTGGGCCAAATCTCCTCCAAATCAAATTGGCTACCGAAGCTTTTCCCAGCCCTATTAATTACACTATCAGCACTATACCAGTTTTTTCTTTTACTTGTTTTACTAAGATATAAAATCGCTTTAAAACTTAGAACAGTAGTTCTAATATTAATCTTTCTGCTATAGATGTGTGTGTGTGTGTATATATATTTAATACCAGTAATAGCTCACTTCTGCTCACCAGTCTTTTTTTACATAATGGAACTAGTGCACACATGACAGACTTTTTACAGAAGATCACGTCATCAGAAGAAAAGTAGAGCAAGAAAACCTTTTCATTTTATATGGTGAAACTGTGGCTGATGTTTGTGTGCCACTGTCTCCTTTTGTTTCTATTACTTGTAAGTTATTAAAAGAGAACCATTGTATCACTGCACTTACTAAAGCGGCATAAATATTTCAAAGTTTGCTTTATGGCTGAAGAATTCATCCTGCCCCCTTTTCTTCTTTTTCTATCATCTGCTTCTAGAGTGGTCTCTCCTTCAACTATTTTTATTCATTCCATATAAAAACAATCCATTATACATTTATATTGCCTTGTGGTTGAGCTACATTAACATTTTACCAAAGGGGTGGGGGAATAATACAACACAGGCAAGCTGTGAAACTATCATGCAGGAACACAACATTACACATGGGATTTCAGTGCTTTCAATACACTTTAGATTTGTTTTAAGGAAACAATAGGCCATACCAACACTATGAACTTACCATGCCTGGCGGTGGTGCTATTTCACATCCCATGTTTCTCTGAGCAGGCTGCCTCCTCAGCCAGGAGCAGCATAGCTACATCTATGCAGCCCCACAGGTGGTCTAATTAACATGGGGAACAGCTAATCACTCTGAAGTCCTAATTAACCCTCTGAACTGCTGCCCAAATGTAGCTCCTCTGCTTCCATGTTTGGAAGATCTGTGCAGCGTGCCTCAGGCATGATAAATTTACTGCATGGACCTGGCCTCAGATCATATCATCTGACCTCCTGCATGTATCACAGGCCATATAATTTCCTCCAGTTGCTTCTATACTGGGCCCAGTAAGCTGTGTTCAGCTGTACCTTCAGGATAAGCATCCATCTTGATCTGAAAAATGCATGAGATACATTTGAGCGCTGCAGTACTTGCCTTTCATTCCCCTTTCCACTGACTGTAATTCAGCTTCATGGTTAGTCATTTTTTTGGGCAGGGGTGTGGTTTAAGCTGTGCGACTGTGTGTATTGTGTGTGTGCGTGCGTGTGCACACATGCCTGCCAAGTCTAGCCACAGTCCAGTGCCAATAAATAAGCAAATAAATCTGCTGCATAGTCACACAGACGTACAGACTTGCACTCACCTACAAAATGTGTACGCGGCATGCTTCTAATCTGCTTTCCTGCAGGAGCAATCCCCTGGCACCAGTATGAAATCAGCCCATGTCACATTCTCGCGCTGGGTACCTGCCTCTCTGGAAGCCCTTTCTTTTGAATTACAGCGTGTGGTCAGCTGGACAGAATGGAAAATGGCCTCTAGGAACTCAATAGGAAAGTCTGACAGAAATACAACATAATATTGAGAATGGCAGGAAAGCCTCTATTATTCCAGTTCATTCTATCTGCTGTGAGGCAGTGTGGCGCCTGGAGCCTGTCTGCATTTAACTCACTTCCCTGGATTTCCGAGTCACAGCCACAGCTCCTACTAAAAGCCAAATATTTCACTCCTGAGA
>NW_017729026.1:9884506-9886897 GCF_001723915.1 Gavialis gangeticus | reverse complement strand
ACTTCCTGATATAGGATGCACTTGCATGTCTCCCGGTGACCCTAAACACTAATAAAGGAGTCATAATATGACCTAGACAGGCCTTGAAAGCCAATCACAATGTGAGTGATTGATTTGGATGTTTAATGGGTGGGCTCAGTTGTCTACTATTTGTTCAGAAACCTTCATGTTGTGTTCTTTTTTATTGTGATTATGTGGGAGGAAGATTTTGAAAATACATTTCCAGCTGTTTGGGGTTTTTTTGCCAACAGTAAAAGTTAATCCAGAATGCTAGGAGATAAAGTCTGCTGTTCCTTCCCCAAGCATGTTACATCAATGAAAATAGCGACTCAGAAACAAATTCTTACCAATGTGTGTTTTCCCCAAAGCACATGCTGCAGGGGATTGTTTCTCATAGACAAATGCTAATATGCATTCCAAACTGCAAGACCACACTTGATCCTCATGTCTTATGGAGTATCAGTGGAAATATGGACTATGGATGAAGGGCCTCATACAGCATATTTTTGCATTTTAAGGTAGATCTACTCCTGAATATAAACTAAGGTACCGGACTGGATTAAATTTGTGCCTAAAACTAACATCCCACCTCTAAAGCCTTATTAGAGCATATGGTCTATACAGATTATATGTGCGCTTGGCTTCAGTGCTTTTTTAGGTTTTAAAAAAATGTTTGATGAAAAACGAGCATACAGTAATATATCAGAAGTATCAATTTTCCTTTTGCTTGCAGTCAAAAGAATTGATTTCAAGGAATACAGATAAAACACTTCTTGGCCTTTTGGCTAAGATCAAGTGTTGTACTACTGACCTGAGAAGAACTCCTAAAACTGGCACAGTGATTTACTAGAATCCAGAACGGTGATTCTCAACTAGGGTGTCCTGAGATCTTTTCAAGGGTGCCACGGGGTGTCATGCAATGTTATCACTGTTGGGCATGCAAACATGATTCACAAGGCAGTGCTAAAAACATTCTGACAGTTGTGGTCTTTCTGAGTTCTTTGCAACAAAAGAGTTACTCTAGTATTTTTCTGTAGTCAAAAAATGAGTGAAAATGAAGAGCCTTGAGTCTAAAAAGGTTGAGATCCACCGGTCTAGAAGAAGGAAGAATGTCAACTGTCAGTAGTAGACAACTCTTGTCTCCTATTCATAATGATCTGCATACTTAACATCTGTATCATAATACACCAATATTCTTCTGTGCAAATGCAAAAGCCCGTTGATGCCAAAAGACATATGCTACTTACCCTGATGTTGGTGGACTTTGAATCAGGCTCCTTTTTCTTAATATGAGAGAAAGTCAAGAAGCCAGCGTTCATATATTTCATAAATGGGTAATATAAGTTTGTTTGATTCTCATCTGAAAGAGATGCATCTTGCTCTTAACAGCAGCATCTGAGAATTCTACTTTCTCAACACGCAGTCGTGACCATTAACAGATATATCAGAACGCCATGAGAAAGAATGCTCTTACAGTTTTCCCCAACCTCCACAAAGAGAAGAAACAATGGCAATCTTGAGAGGAAATCTGTTATCTAAAACTTGATAACCCAATTTCTAGACCAAAACATGAACAATTTAGTTTGGGTAAACATCCAAACTTTGTGATGCTTTCCTGTGGAGGGGGAAGGAGCAGGGGGAACCTTCAATGTTCTGAATGTTCATCCCCACCCCCACTGCACTATAATCTAATTACAGAAACTTAGTGATGGGCCATGAGTTGCTCAGAAATCACTCAAAGCCAAGAAACCTGACAGTGGTCTCCTTCATTCAGTCTCTGGGTTCAAACAGATTAGCACAACGTAACATGAGGGGGTTTTTCATAACACAACAACTGGTTCCTACTGGCTCTTGTGTAAGCTTTTTGAAGATACAGCTCTTAACTCTCTACAGTCTGGTTACATTTAAAGATGCTAAGGAAAACATGTAGGATTTGTTTTGATTATTCCAGTGTTTAACAATGAGGAGGAAAAGGTGTCCCATAAGTCTGTTGTATCTTTGAACTTTGTGTTTGATGAACAGGGTATCTTGGGTTTATTGCATATAATACTGTACTGTGTTACAGATGTTATGGGTATTTGTGAGCAAGTTACTTGGGGTCTGCATATAGATAGTGTTTGCACAGATTTGCATATCTTCAAAAGAATCTTTGCAAACAGATATCTTATTGATATACTAACAACTTTTTTTCTCTTGCTTACTTTGACTAGGAAATCTTTCAAAAGTGTTTGCCTCACATGGACTGTAGGAACAAAATAATTTATACCCTTGAGCTTCTTGATAGTCAGTTGCCATATTAACTCAGATTTTTCTCAAGATGACTCCTTTCTCCTATTTGTAACGATCTGCTTACTTAGAATCATAGAATCATAGAAGTCGGGTCGGAAGGGA